>NC_053390.1:555275466-555952966 GCF_905171765.1 Bufo bufo | reverse complement strand
TCTCTTCCCAATGTTATCTGTCAGGAGCTCCCCTCATACATTAGACTGTTGACAATATTGTTTATGGCGGTCTTAAAGGGTTTTCCAGGAGTTTAACACTGATGACCTATCCTCTGGATCGGACATCAATATCTGATCGGTGGGGGTCTGACACCCAGGACCCTGCCGATCAGATGCTTGAGAAGGCATTGGTGTTTGCACTAGTGCTCATCTAGTGCTCATCCTTCTCCAGCTTTTCTGAGGCCATGTGAAATCACGTTCATCGGTCACATGGCCTAGGCGCAGCCTAGCCCCCTCAGCCTCCAGAGGATAGGTCATCAGTGTAAAACATCTGGAAAACCCCTTTAAGGCTGAAAGAGTTAGAGAGATGGTTGAGTGATTGTGTGAAAAACCTCTTTATTCTGTTCGGTGTTAAATTTGACAGATTATTCTTTATAGAGATAATTAAAACTTTGAAAATTTGTTAGTGTCTCCCCAATGTTTCTAAACTGTAGCCATGCAGGTCACGTGTAATGGAAATATTAATGTGAATCTATATTCATCATTTTAGTCTCAAATGTAGTAAATATAGGTCTTTAGTAAATTTTCAAACATAAAAAAA
The DNA here is from genome assembly GCF_905171765.1 of Bufo bufo. Classification (NCBI taxonomy): domain Eukaryota; kingdom Metazoa; phylum Chordata; class Amphibia; order Anura; family Bufonidae; genus Bufo; species Bufo bufo. The sequence continues at coordinate 555,952,365 of NC_053390.1, read as the reverse complement.
AATTATGTGTTTAAATACTACCTCTTATTATTTGGCATTGTAGTTCCTGAGTCTATGTGTTTCAAATAACATGTAATGCTTTGGCAAATATACTTTTTTGTGGAGCACTATGTATTTAAATTTTTGTTACAATGCTCTAGATATTACTTATGACAGAATTTCAGGTGAATTGAGCTAAGCGCTCATGGACAAGAGACCATTTTCCCCTGATTTCATATACTGGTAATCCAGTTAAAAAGGAAAAGGGCTGAAATGTATAAAGTTAAGTCAATTGCCATGTGAAAATTCTAGTTTATCTTTTTCTTTCATGTGATTGCTCTCAAAGCTGAAATGATTTTTGGAATTTCTGCTATAAATCTACATTTAGACTATCAATAAAATACGTTATAGCTGTTACGTTCACAAAGTATTCAATTTAAGAGGTCAAGAACTTGAGTTCTTTTGTACTTCCATTAAATTGCAAACCTGCAGTAAAGTCTACAATCCTGGACTAATGTGCCCCCTGGCAACAGGCCATAATGTGGCTATTTTCTACCTGGTCCACCCACTTTATTGTGTGTTTTGTCTGGAATGCATCTTTTCCAATCGTGTTTTCCAGCCTTCTGTAACCACTCAGTATGATGCTATTGCTTGTTGGAGAGCAGTAATTACTTCTTAACTAAACTGTTACCACATTTCCTGTTACTATTGGGAGATGACTCTTTCAGATATGGATTTTGTTGCACAATATTCAATTTGTTTTCATGAGATGACGGTAATAGAAATATGTCCTTTGTGTGCTTTTGTTTAAAAATTAACATCTCCTTATCTCATCTGACATTATTTCTTACTTAACATTTGAGTTTGAACTCAGTTGTAGAACTCTGTGTTTGTTGAAATATCAATATATGGACCAAATGCACATTATATATGGTTAAAAATTAGCTTTATGTAAACGGAGATGAAAAAAATTCTCTGCTGCCTTATAAATAGCATTCTAAGACCTGGGTGAAAATAATGATTAAATAGAACTAGAACAACATGATAGAGATGTAGTGCTTGGCAAGAAGAACAATAATCAGGATTGTTACTAGTACATCTGGAATAATGACTACAATCATGATCTTTACTACGTATGTCTCACCTTTTTTTCTGGTAATAAATAGAAAGTTTTACTTGCATTTGTGTGAATGATACTGTGAAATCTTTCCACTGCATCTTTAAAGGGTTTAACACACAAAGGCAAACCCTCTCCATGTGCCCAATTAGTGCATTTAAATGGGTTATTCTACGGTAAATGTAAAAAGAAAAATGAAAATCTGACATCTTATAGTACAGTCATGACAATCTCTTTCTAATAAAGCTTTCAGCTAGGACCAGTCCTGTACCTTACATGGACCCAGATCTCTTCCCATTCATTGCTCCAGTTGTTCTGCCAGATTTATTTTAGGTTGAGGTGTGTCCTTTCTCAGGATGAAGGTCGTTTCTACATCAAATTTTTCCTTGCAGCTGAAACAGTTTCTAACAGAAGATTTGGATGGGGGCAGCTAAAAGATGGAACTGAGCATGTGCATCCCCAGAAGCGAGATGGACAGAGAAATAAGAAAAATAACAAACACACTGTTGGAATGCAGAAAGGAAAAAACAAACAAAAATTGGCCCAGTCCTTAAAGTTTTATTATATTTCCTCCTTTATTTTTTTAAGCATACCTCAGCATGAGTAAAAGGAACAGGATAACAGGCTGAACTAGATGGACAGAAGTCTTTTTTCAGCCTTATAAACTGTGTTACTATGTCCCTCGAAAGGTTTCAGTGGAAAACAGAGCATTGTTCGATAAGTTCTATAAATAAATGTCCTATAAATGAAATTGTCATGAGCTGATTTATGAAAAAATTAATAAAGAGAAGGCGGCAAATTTTTCAATTCAGACTGTGAGTAGCAATTATTTGCTCGCTATTTGAATACATTTAAAGTTTTGCAGCATACCTGTGCATGGTCTGAATTGCTCCATACCACCTCCTCAATTACATAGTAACATAGTACATAAGGCCGAAAAAAGACATTTGTCCATCCAGTTCGGCCTGTCATCCTGCAAGTTGATCGGGAGGAAGACAAAAAAAAACCTGAGGTAGAAGCCAATTTTCCCCACTTTAGGGGAATAAAAAAAAATTCCTTCCCGACTCCAATCAGGCAATCAGACTAACTCCCTGGATCAACGACCCCTCTCTAGTAGCTATAGCCTGTAATATTATTATACTCCAGAAATAAATCCAGGCCCCTCTTGAACTCTTTTAGTGAACTCACCATCACCACCTCCTCAGGCAGAGAGTTCCATAGTCTCACTGCTCTTACCGTAAAGAATCCTCTTCTATGTTTGTGTACAAACCTTCTTTCCTCCAGATGCAAAGGATGTCCCCTTGTCACAGTCCTGGGGATAAATAGATGATGGGATAGATCTCTGTATTGACCCCTGATATATTTATACATAGTAATTAGATCTCCCCTCAGTCGTCTTTTTTCTAAAGTGAATAACCCAAATTTTGATAATCTTTCAGGGTACTGTAGTTGCCCCATTCCAGTTATTACTTTAGTTGCCCTCCTCTGGACCCTCTCCAGCTCTGCTATGTCTGCCTTGTTCACAGGAGCCCAGAACTGTACACAGTACTCCATGTGTGGTCTGACTAGCGATTTGTAAAGTGGTAGGACTATGTTCTTATCACAGGCATCTATGCCCCTTTTGATGCAACCCATTATCTTATTGGCCTTAGCAGCAGCTGCCTGACACAGTTTTTTGCAGTAGTATACTGTCCTCTTCAGTGTTAATTACTTTACACAGTTTAGTGTCATCTGCGAAAATTTATATTTTACTAAGCAAGCCTTCTACAAGATCATTAATAAATAGGGCCCAGTACTGACCCATGTGGTACCCCACTAGTGACAGTGACCCAATCTGAGTGTGTATCATTAATAACCACCCTCTGTTTTCTATCATTGAGCCAGTTATTCACCCACATACAGACATTTTCTCCCAGTCCGAGCATTCTCATTTTATATACTAACCTTTTATGTGGTACAGTGTCAAATGCTTTGGAGAAGTCCAGATATACAACATCCATTGATTCGCCGCTGTCAAGTCTAGAACTTACCTCCTCATAGAAACTGATTAAATTAGTTTGGCATGACCGAACCCTCATGAAGCCATGCTGATATGGCGTTATTTGCTTATTTCCGTTGAGATGCTCTAAGATAGCATCTCTTAGAAAACCTTCAAACAGTTTACCCACAACAGATGTTAAACTTACCGGCCTATAGTTTCCAGGCTCTGTTTTTGGACCCTTTTTGAATATTGGCACCACATTTTCTATGCGCCAATCCTCTGGGACATTCCCTGTCAGTATAGATTCTGCAAATATCAGAAATAAGGGTCTGGCAATGACATTACTTAATTCCCTTAGGATACGGGGGGTGTATGCCATCCGGTCCTGGCGATTTGTCTATTTTAATCTTTTTAAGTCGCTGTTGTACTTCTTCCTGGGTCAGACAGGACACTTTTAATGGAGAATTTATTTTTACATTCAGCGGGTCTCTGGTTAAATTCCTTTAAAGAAGGTTTCTTTTTCTCAGAACATTAACAAGATATATATGATGTTGTAAATGTCACACTGAGAGTGTCTTCTACCATGAAGACATCAACATTGTGAAAGGTCAGTGACTAAAGAAAGCATTTAGTTTAGCCTAAAGAAGCATTAATCTCTATTAAACAGGGTCAAGTGCTCATTCATTATGGTATTTATAAGGTCAAAATCAATGTCATTAAATTTTGCAGCACAGAAGTGTTCCAACAAAATACCACCACCTACAGAACCCATCTTATATACAGAGCATTCTTTTTCAATTATATAATGATCCATAATAAGTACTTGATATTTGTCTAGCTGAGATTTGGTGAGGTCTATGCTACTCTTCCAGTGCACTTATTCTTCTATCACATTAGAATAGCCTCATATCCAAATTTCAATATTTTAGCTTAGGTATGAGGGGCCCAAATAAATGGCAGTACAGATGCCATATGGCAGTTTTGCATGCAAAAGTTAATGCATTAAATAACGTGTCCAGTGGAGTGACTCTGAAAGGGAGAACTTTTATCTTCTGCATACAGTACATGATTGTCTATATAGGTCTATTGATTGTGATTGAGGTGGCTACTTAACCCTTTAAAGATGACTCGATATAGACACTTACACAGAGAATACTATCAATCACTGATAACACCTCCCCTGTGTACAGCTGTCAGTGACTGACAGCTTTCTATGCACATTCACTTACAAAGAGAATACTATCAGTCACTGATAACACTTCCCCTGTGTACAGCTATCAGTGACTGAAAGCTATCTATGTATACACACTTACACAGAGAATGCTATCAATCACTGATAACACCTCCCCCAGTGTACAGCTATCAGTGATTGACAGCTATCTCTGTATACACACTTACACAGATAATGCTATCAATCACTGATAACACCTCCTCTGTGTAAAACTATCAGTGACTGACAACGATCTATATATACACACTTAGGCCTCATGCAAACAAAAGTATTTTCATTCCGTGTCCGTTCCGGTTTTTTTGCGGACTGCATACGGAACCTTTCATTTCAATGGGTCTGCAAAAAAAACGGAAGGTACACCGTGTGGATTCCGTTTCCATATTTCCTTATTTCCGTAAAAAAATAGAACATGTCCTATTATTGTCCGCATTACGGACAAGGATAGGACTGTTCTATTAGGGGCCAGTTGTTCCGTTCCGCAAAATACGGAATGCACACAGACGTCATCCATATTTTTTGCGGACCACAAAATTCATACGGTCGTGTGCATGAGGCCTCACACAGAGAATGTTATCAATCACTGATAACACCTCCCCTGTGTACAACTATCAATGACTGACAGCTTTCTATGCACATTCACTTACAAAGAGAATACTATTAGTCACTGATAACACTTCCCCTGTGTACAGCTATCAGTGACTGAAAGCTATCTATGTATACACACTTACACAGAGAATGCTATCAATCACTGATAACACCTCCCCCAGTGTACAGCTATCAGTGATTGACAGCTATCTCTGTATACACACTTACACAGATAATGCTATCAATCACTGATAACACCTCCTCTGTGTAAAACTATCAGTGACTGACAACTATCTATATATACACACTTAGGCCTCATGCAAACAAAAGTATTTTCATTCCGTGTCCGTTCCGTTTTTTTTTGCGGACTGCATACGGAACCTTTCATTTCAATGGGTCTGCAAAAAAAAACGGAAGGTACACCGTGTGGATTCCGTTTCCATATTTCCTTATTTCCGTAAAAAAATAGAACATGTCCTATTTTTGTCCGCATTACGGACAAGGATAGGACTGTTCTATTAGGGGCCAGTTGTTCCGTTCCGCAAAATACGGAATGCACACAGACGTCATCCATATTTTTTGCGGACCACAAAATTCATACGGTCGTGTGCATGAGGCCTCACACAGAGAATGTTATCAATCACTGATAACACCTCCCCTGTGTACAACTATCAATGACTTGCAGCTTTCTATGTACATTCACTTACAAAGAGAATGCTATCATTCACTGATAACACTTCCCCTGTGTACAGCTATCAGTGACTGACAGCTATCTATGTATAAACACTTACATAGAGAATGCTATCAAACACTGATAACACCTCCCCTGTGTAAAATTATCAGTGACTTGTAGCTTTCTATGCACATTCACTTACAAAGGGAATGTTATCGGTCACTGATAACACTTCCCCTGTGTAAAGCTATCAGTGACTGACAGCTATTTATGTATACGCACTTACACAGAGAATGCTATCAATCACTGACAACACCTCCCCCCATGTACAGCTATCAGTGACTAACACCTATCTCTGTATACACACTTACAAAGAGAATGCTATCTATCACTGATAACACCTCCCCTGTGTACAAATATCAGTGACTGACAGCTATCTATGCATACACACTTATTCAGAGAATGCTATCAATCACTGATATCACCTCCCCTGTGTACAACTATCAGTGACTGACAGCTATCTATGTATACACACTTACACAGAGAATACGATCAATCACTGATAACACCTCCCCTGTGTACAGCTATCAGTGACTGACAGGTATGTATACACACTTACACAGAGAATGCTATCAATCACTGATAACACCTCCCCTGTTTACAACTATCAGTAACTGACAGGTATGTATACACACTTACACAGAGAATGCTATCAATCACTGATAACACCTTCCCTGTGTACAGCTGTCAATGAATGACAGCGATCTCTGTATATACACTTACACAAAGAATGCTATCAATCACTGATGACACCTCCGCCATGTACAACTATCGGTGACTGACAGCTATATGTGTATACACACTTACACAGATAATGCTATTAACCTCCTCAGGACCGCCGTACGCAGGATTGCGTCTTTGCGGCGGCCCTGCTCTTCTGGGTGGACGCGCCGGTGCGTCCTCTCGCGAGACGCGAGATTTCCTGTGAACGCGCGCACACAGGCGCGCGCGTTCACAGGAACGGAAGGTAAGAGAGTGGATCTCCAGCCTGCCAGCGGCGATCGTTCGCTGGCAGGCTGGAGATGTGTTTTTTTTTTAACCCCTAACAGGTATATTAGACGCTGTTTTGATAACAGCGTCTAATATACCTGCTACCTGGTCCTCTGGTGGTCCCCTTTGTTTGGATCGACCACCAGAGGACACAGGTAGCTCAGTAAATATGTTGCACCAAGCACCACTACACTACACCCCCCCCTGTCACTTATTAACCCCTTATTCACCCTTGATCACCCCTGATCACCCCATATAGACTCCCTGATCACCCCCCTGTCATTGATTACCCCCCTGTCATTGATCAACCCCCTGTAAAGCTCCATTCAGATGTCCGCATGATTTTTACGGATCCACTGATAGATGGATCGGATCCGCAAAACGCATACAGACATCTGAATGAAGCCTTACAGGGGCGTGATCAATGACTGTGGTTATCACCCCATATAGACTCCCTGATCACCCCCCTGTCATTGATTACACCCCTGTCATTGATCAACCCCCTGTAAAGCTCCATTCAGACGTCCGCATGATTTTTACGGATCCACTGATAGATGGATCGGATCCGCAAAACACATACAGGCGTCTCCCTGGAGCCTTCCAGGGGGGGTGATCACCCCATATAGACTTCCTGATCACCCCCCTGTCATTGATCACCCCCCCTGTCATTGATCACCCCCCCCCCTGTCATGCTGCATTCAGATGTCCGTATGTTTTTTACGGATCCACGGATACATGGATCGGATCCGCAAAAACACATACGGACATCTGAATGCAGCCTTACAGGGGGGGTGATCACCCCATATTGACTCTCTGATCACCCCCCTGTCATTGATCACCCCCCTGTCATTGATCACCCCCCTGTAAGGCTCCATTCAGACATTTTTTTGGCCCAAGTTAGCGGAAATTATTTTTTTTTTCTTACAAAGTCTCATATTCCACTAACTTGTGTCAAAAAATAAAATCTCACATGAACTCCCCATACCCCTCACGGAATCCAAATGCGTAAAATTTTTTAGACATTTATATTCCAGACTTCTTCTCACGCTTTAGGGCCCCTAGAATGCCAGGGCAGTATAAATACCCCACATGTGACCCCATTTCGGAAAGAAGACACCCCAAGGTATTCCGTGAGGGGCATATTGAGTCCATGAAAGATTGAAATTTTTGTCCCAAGTTAGCGGAAAGGGAGACTTTGTGAGAAAATAAAATAAAATATCAATTTCTTCTAACTTGTGCCAAAAAAAAAAAAATTCTATGAACTCGCCATGCCCCTCATTGAATACCTTGGGGTGTCTTCTTTCCAAAATGGGGTCACATGTGGGGTATTTATACTGCCCTGGCATTCTAGGGGTCCCTAAAGCGTGAGAAGAAGTCTGGGATCCAAATGTCTAAAAATGCCCTCATAAATGAATGTGGGCCCCTTTGCGCATCTACTGTAGGCTGCAAAAAAGTGTCACACATGTGGTATCGCCGTACTCAGGAGAAGTTGGGGAATGTGTTTTGGGGTGTCAATTTACATATACCCATGCTGGGTGAGATAAATATCTTGGTCAAATGCCAACTTTGTATAAAAAAATGGGAAAAGTTGTCTTTTGCCAAGATATTTCTTTCACCCAGCATGGGTATATGTAAAAAGACACCCCAAAACACATTGCCCAACTTCTCCTGAATACGGCGATACCACATGTGATGACACTTTTTGCAGCCTAGGTGGGCAAAGGGGCCCACATTCCAAAGAGCACCTTTTAGGATTTCACAGGTCATTTACCTACTTTACCACACATTAGGGCCCTGGAAAATGCCAGGGCAGTATAACTACCCCACAAGTGACCCCATTTTGAAAGAAGACACCCCAAGGTATTCCGTGAGGGGAATGGCGAGTTCCTAGAATTTTTTATTTTTGTCACAAGTTAGTGGAAAATGATGATTTTTTATTTTATTTTTTTCATACAAAAGTCTCATATTCCACTAACTTGTGACAAAAAAATAAAAACTTCCATGAACTCACTATGCCCATCAGCGAATACCTTGGGGTCTCTTCTTTCCAAAATGGGGTCACTTGTGGGGTAGTTATACTGCCCTGGCATTCTAGGGGCCCAAATGTGTGGTAAGGAGTTTGAAATCAAATTCTGTAAAAATGACCAGTGAAATCCGAAAGGTGCTCTTTGGAATATGGGCCCCTTTGCCCACCTAGGCTGCAAAAAAGTGTCACACATCTGGTATCTCCGTACTCAGGAGAAGTTGGGGAATGTGTTTTTGGGTGTCATTTTACATATACCCATGCTGGGTGAGAGAAATATCTTGGCAAAAGACAACTTTTCCCATTTTTTTATACAAAGTTGGCATTTGACCAAGATATTTATCTCACCCAGCATGGGTATATGTAAAAAGACACCCCAAAACACATTCCACAACTTCTCCTGAATACAGAGATACAAGATGTGTGACACTTTTTTGCAGCCTAGGTGGGCAAAGGGGCCCATATTTCAAAGAGCACCTTTCGGATTTCACTGGTCATTTTTTACAGAATTTGATTTCAAACTCCTTACCACACATTTGGGCCCCTAGAATGCCAGGGCAGTATAACTACCCCACAAGTGACCCCATTTTGGAAAGAAGACACCCCAAGGTATTCCGTGAGGGGCATGGCGAGTTCCTAGAATTTTTTATTTTTTGTCACAAGTTAGTGGAAAATTATGATTTTTTATTTTATTTTTTTTTCATACAAAGTCTCATATTCCACTAACTTGTGACAAAAAATAAAAACTTCCATGAACTCACTATGCCCATCAGCGAATACCTTGGGGTCTCTTCTTTCCAAAATGGGGTCACTTGTGGGGTAGTTATACTGCCCTGGCATTCTAGGGGCCCAAATGTGTGGTAAGGAGTTTGAAATCAAATTCTGTAAAAAATGACCAGTGAAATCCGAAAGGTGCTCTTTGGAATATGGGCCCCCTTTGCCCACCTAGGCTGCAAAAAAGTGTCACACATCTGGTATCTCCGTACTCAGGAGAAGTTGGGGAATGTGTTTTGGGGTGTCATTTTACATATACCCATGCTGGGTGAGAGAAATATCTTGGCAAAAGACAACTTTTCCCATTTTTTTATACAAAGTTGGCATTTGACCAAGATATTTATCTCACCCAGCATGGGTATATGTAAAAAGACACCCCAAAACACATTCCTCAACTTCTCCTGAATACAGAGATACAAGATGTGTGACACTTTTTTGCAGCCTAGGTGGGCAAAGGGGCCCATATTTCAAAGAGCACCTTTCGGATTTCACTGGTCATTTTTTACAGAATTTGATTTCAAACTCCTTACCACACATTTGGGCCCCTAGAATGCCAGGGCAGTATAACTACCCCACAAGTGACCCCATTTTGGAAAGAAGACACCCCAAGGTATTCCGTGAGGGGCATGGCGAGTTCCTAGAATTTTTTATTTTTTGTCACAAGTTAGTGGAAAATTATGATTTTTTTTTTTTTTTTTCATACAAAGTCTCATATTCCACTAACTTGTGACAAAAAATAAAAACTTCCATGAACTCACTATGCCCATCAGCGAATACCTTGGGGTCTCTTCTTTCCAAAATGGGGTCACTTGTGGGGTAGTTATACTGCCCTGGCATTCTAGGGGCCCAAATGTGTGGTAAGGAGTTTGAAATCAAATTCTGTAAAAAAAATGACCAGTGAAATCCGAAAGGTGCTCTTTGGAATATGGGCCCCTTTGCCCACCTAGGCTGCAAAAAAGTGTCACACATCTGGTATCTCCGTACTCAGGAGAAGTTGGGGAATGTGTTTGGGGTGTCATTTTACATATACCCATGCTGGGTGAGAGAAATATCTTGGCAAAAGACAACTTTTCCCATTTTTTTATACAAAGTTGATATTTATCTCACCCAGCATGGGTATATGTAAAAAGACACCCCAAAACACATTCCTCAACTTCTCCTGAATACAGAGATACCAGATGTGTGACACTTTTTTTCAGCCTAGGTGGGCAAAGGGGCCCATATTCCAAAGAGCACCTTTCGGATTTCACTGGTCATTTTTTACAGAATTTGATTTCAAACTCCTTACCACACATTTGGGCCCCTAGAATGCTAGGGCAGTATAACTACCCCACAAGTGACCCCATTTTGGAAAGAAGAGACCCCAAGGTATTTCGTGATGGGCATAGTGAGTTCATAGAACTTTTTATTTTTTGTCACAAGTTAGTGGAATATGAGACTTTGTAAGAAAAAAAAAAAATCAATCATTTTCCGCTAACTTGTGACAAAAAATAAAAAGTTCTATGAACTCACTATGCCCATCAGCGAATACCTTAGAGTGTGTACTTTCCGAAATGGGGTCATTTGTGGGGTGTTTGTACTGTCTGGGCATTGTAGAACCTCAGGAAACATGACAGGTGCTCAGAAAGTCAGAGCTGCTTCAAAAAGCGGAAATTCACATTTTTGTACCATAGTTTGTAAACGCTATACAAACTTTTACCCAAACCATTTTTTTTTACCCAAACATTTTTTTTTTTATCAAAGACATGTAGAACAATAAATTTAGAGCAAAATTTATATATGGATCTCGTTTTTTTTGCAAAATTTTACAACTGAAAGTGAAAAATGTCATTTTTTTGCAAAAAAATCGTTAAATTTCGATTAATTAACAAAAAAGTAAAAAATGTCAGCAGCAATGAAATACCACCAAATGAAAGCTCTATTAGTGAGAAGAAAATGAGGTAAAATTCATTTGGGTGGTAAGTTGCATGACCGAGCAATAAACGGTGAAAGTAGTGTAGGTCAGAAGTGTAAAAAGTGGCCTGGTCTTTCAGGGTGTTTAAGCACTGGGGGCTGAGGTGGTTAATCACTGATAACACTTCCCTGTTTACAACTATCAGTGACTGACAGGTATGTATGCACACTTACAAAGATAATGCTATCAATCACTGATAACACCTCCCTGTGTACAAGTATCAGTGACTGACAGCTATCTCTGTGTACACACTTACACAGAGAATGCTATCAATAACTGATAACACCTTCCCTGTGTACAGCTGTCAATGATTGACATCTATCTCTGTATACACACTTACACAAAGAATGCTATCAATCACTGATGACACCTCCGCCATGTACAACTATCAGTGACTGACAGCTATATGTGTATACACACTTACACAGAGAATGCTATGAATCACTGATAACACTTCCCTGTTTACAACTATCAGTGACTGACAGGTATGTATACACACTTACACAGAGAATGCTATCAATCATTGATAACACCTCCCCTGTGTAGAGCTATCAGTGACTGACCGCTATCTATATACACACTTACACAGAGAATGCTCTAAGTCTCATGTAGAAATTGCAAGTTTTACTGAATTCTTTTCGCACAAAACTATATATCAATTTTTTCTTCTCATTCGGCTCTATAATATGCTTGCCAGCAGAATATACTACATTTGGGGTGACAAGTCCTCTTTAATAACCATACCTAAATGACCAGACACTTCTTTGTGATTTAGCACACGTGATGTTTTAAAGAAAACCTGTCACATTGAACAAGGTGTTTGACCTTCAGGCAGCATTGTATAGAGCTCATTCTGGGCTCAATCTGAGCTTTGAAGTTAAGTATCAGGTCATATCAGTAATTGACAGCCTTCCTGTCATGACTGTGTATGCAGAGATAGTTGGCGATCACGAATAGGACCGTCTCCCGCTCTATAATATGCTGCCTATAGCTTACGTTACATTTCATGCTGACAGGTACCCTGTAACTCCTTCCAGACACTGCCTAATTTTACAAATCTGACGTATGTCACTTTATGTGGTAAAAATGCTTTTACTTATCCAAGCAATTCTGAATTGTTTTTTTAATACTTCGTTAGTTGTAAATTTGGGTAAAAATGTTTTACCTTTATTTATAAAAAAATTATTACAGAATATTTGTAAATATTCGTAATATTTAAATTGGAATTTCTCTGCTTTTAAGGCACATAGTGATACCTCATAAAATCGTTATTAATTAACATTCACCACATGCCTACCGTCTTTTTCGCCCTATAATACGCACAGGCCCACCAATCAGACCTCCAATGTTAATCAGACCTCAGCTGACAGCCCCAATCAGATCCCCAATGTTAATAAGACCCTCAATCAGACCTCAGATCAGACCCCCATCAGACTCAGATCAGCCCCCATGCCTCTCATCAGCCCCTATGCCTCATATCACATAAAATTACAAAAAAACTGCTCCAGACGCTGCCACTCCTCACCTCCAGTGCCCCTCCTGCTCTTCCGACTGCCAGCTGTGCTGTGAACTGATGCGCACAACGTAAGGTCAGAGAGCGCCCTCATGATGTGCACAGCCACAACACAGCTGACAGCAGAGAACCAAGAAGTGGTGAGTACAGAGGCTTCACCGCTTCTCGGTCCTCCGGTACTAATGAGAGCTTCCATTCCCCCCCCCCCCCCCCCCACTTTGGGGGGAAAAATGCATCTTATTGGGTGAAAAATATGGGACTTTATGTTGGAATCATTTTATAAATATCATTTTATTTTTTTTAGGATGTTAGAATGCTTATAATTTAGAAGCAATTTTTAACTTTTCAAGAAAATTTCCTAAACCAACTTGTTTAAGAGCCAATTCTGTACTGAAGTGACTTTGAGGGACTTACGTAATGTCCCATAAATGACCCCATTTTTACATACATGAAATGATTCAAAAGTGATTTTAGAAACTTTGTTAACTTTATTAAGCAAAATTTAAATATTTCATTTTTTGAAAGATTTTCCATTGTAAATCATTTCTTCTGTAACACAGCAAAGGGTTAACAGCTAAATAAACCTAAATATTTATTGCCCTGTTTACAGAAACACCCCATATATAGTTGCAACTGCTGTATGGGAATACTGCAGGACTGGCTTTTAGAGTGCAGATTTTACTGGAATGTTTTTCAGTTACCATTTAAGGAGAAAAAAACACAATGCAACAGCACGCTGCAAACACAAATAAAGTACAATAATGCCATAGTTATAGAAAATATTCTGGTGCTAATGCTCTGCTTATTTTATAAATTTGTGATTATTGGCAAATACATTTTGCACAAAATTATTTGGGCCCGTCTGCCCCTAGCCAGCCTGTCTGCCTTGTAGGTTAATTTTTAATATTCTAAGTATAAAGCTGTTGCCTGCTCTCCCTGCATTCATTGGAAGCCATCTGGCACCAGTGGAGGTATAGATAGGGCTCAGCATGCATGTGCCATTGTTATTTGGGGTTTTGTTATTGCGGTGTACACTATGCAGGAAAAATTACATATTAACTTTTTTTTGCTGGTCAGTGGTCAGTACAATTACTGAGATACCAATTTTATATAGTTTTCTTAAAATTTCACAAAATAAAAGCATTCTTGCAAAAAAAACATGTTTTTTGTTGCCATTTTTTAAGAGGCATATTTTTTCTAGTTTTCTGAGTTGATGTTTTCATTTGTACCATTTTGAAGTGCATGCAACTTATTGATTACTTGACATTATGTTTTTAGGGAAGCGAGGTGAATAAAAATGTTTTTCTGGCATTGTTTTTACTTTTCTTTTTTTTTTACAGTGTTTACCTGATGGGATAGATCATGTGATGTTTTTATAAAGCGGCTTTTAATAGATGTCTTTAATGAAAAAATACATTTTTTTTGCTTGTTATTTTTGTCCCACTAGGAGACTTGAACTTTTGAGGGTCTGATCGCTTTCACAATTCATTAAAATACAGAATGGAGGAGATTTAGGAAAATTGGTGTAAAGGAAAACTGCCTTAGTTGCCAATAGCAACCAATCAGATTCCACCATTCATTTTTCAGAGCTCCTTTGGAAAATGAAAGGATGAATCTGATCGATTGCTATGGCAACTAAGCCAGTTTTCATTTGCACCAATTTTCATAAATCTCCCCCATTCTGTATTGCAATGTATTGTAACTGTCAGTTTTAAACTGACAGTTCGCCTGTGAGACACAGTCTGTGGCATGGCCTCATCGGCCTTCTTAGCTGGCATACCTGGGGGCTTTTGTAAGGCATCTGGCTGCCTTAGCAACCCTCAACACCCTGTAAACCACTTAGATGTAGCAGTCTGCGCTGTCCACCACAACTCAAAAGTTAAACTGCCGGCAGCAGAGATATCTCCTTTCTGTATGGAGGAATGTTGAAACTCCTTGCTCACTCTCCTGTGAGCGCCATGGCCTTCTCTGATTTTTCCAAGCGGCTGTGCTTGGTATTGCGCTCAGCCCCATTCAGTTCTACGGGGCTGAGCTGCTCTTAGGCCATGTGAGTGATGAGCATGTTGTCACTTTCCTAGGGAATGCTGTGAGAAGGCCGGGGCGCTATTATCGGGGCGATACTAATGACTAATGAGGATAGATAATCAGTACTAAAATCTTGAAAAACATCTTTAACCACCTCAGCCCCCAGTGCTTAAACACCCTGAAAGACCAGGCCACTTTTTACACTTCTGACCTACACTACTTTCACCGTTTATTGCTCGGTCATGCAACTTACCACCCAAATGAATTTTACCTCCTTTTCTTCTCACTAATAGAGCTTTCATTTGGTGGTATTTCATTGCTGCTGACATTTTTACTTTTTTTGTTATTAATCGAAATTTAACGATTTTTTTGCAAAAAAATGACATTTTTCACTTTCAGTTGTAAAATTTTGCAAAAAAAACGACATCCATATAGAAATTTTGCTCTAAATTTATAGTTCTACATGTCTTTGATAAAAAAAAAATGTTTGGGTAAAAAAAAAATGGTTTGGGTAAAAGTTATAGCGTTTACAAACTATGGTACAAAAATGTGAATTTCCGCTTTTTGAAGCAGCTCTGACTTTCTGAGCACCTGTCATGTTTCCTGAGGTTCTACAATGGCCAGACAGTACAAACACCCCACAAATGACCCCATTTCGGAAAGTACACACCCTAAGGTATTCGCTGATGGGCATAGTGAGTTCATAGAACTTTTTATTTTTTGTCACAAGTTAGCGGAAAATGCTGATTTTTTATTTTTTATTTTTTTTCCTTACAAAGTCTCATATTCCACTAACTTGTGACAAAAAATAAAAACTTCTATGAACTCACTATGCCCATCACGAAATACCTTGGGTCTCTTCTTTCCAAAATGGGGTCACTTGTGGGGTAGTTATACTGCCCTGGCATTCTAGGGGCCCAAATGTGTGGTAAGGAGTTTGAAATCAAATTCTGTAAAAAATGACGAGTGAAATCCGAAAGGTGCTCTTTGGAATATGGGCCCCTTTGCCCACCTAGGCTGCAAAAAAGTGTCACACATCTGGTATCTCTGTATTCAGGAGAAGTTGAGGAATGTGTTTTGGGGTGTCTTTTTACATATACCCATGCTGGGTGAGATAAATATCTTGGTCAAATGCCAACTTTGTATAAAAAAATGGGAAAAGTTGTCTTTTGCCAAGATATTTCTCTCACCCAGCATGGGTATATGTAAAAAGACACCCCAAAACACATTCCCCACCTTCTCCTGAGTACGGCAATACCAGATGTGTGACACTTTTTTGCAGCCTAGGTGGGCAAAGGGGCCCATATTCCAAAGAGCACCTTTCGGATTTCACTCGTCATTTTTTACAGAATTTGATTTCAAACTCCTTACCACACATTTGGGCCCCTAGAATGCCAGGGCAGTATAACTACCCCACAAGTGACCCCATTTTGGGAAAGAAGACACCCCAAGGTATTTCGTGAGGGGCATGGCAAGTTCCTAGAATTTTTTATTTTTTGTCACAAGTTAGTGGAAAATGATGATTTTTTTTTTTTTTTTTTTTTTTCATACAAAGTCTCATATTCCACTAACTTGTGACAAAAAATAAAAACTTCCATGAACTCACTATGCCCATCAGCGAATACCTTGGGGTCTCTTCTTTCCAAAATGGGGTCACTTGTGGGGTAGTTATACTGCCCTGGCATTCTAGGGGCCCAAATGTGTGGTAAGGAGTTTGAAATCAAATTCTGCAAAAAATGACGAGTGAAATCCGAAAGGTGCTCTTTGGAATATGGGCCCCTTTGCCCACCTAGGCTGCAAAAAAGTGTCACACATCTGGTATCTCCGTATTCAGTAGAAGTTGGGGAATGTGTTTTGGGGTGTCTTTTTACATATACCCATGCTGGGTGAGAGAAATATCTTGGTCAAATGCCAACTTTGTATAAAAAAATGGGAAAAGTTGTCTTTTGCCAAGATATTTCTCTCACCCAGCAGGGGTATATGTAAAATGACACCCCAAAACACATTCCCCACCTTCTCCTGAGTACGGAGATACCAGATGTGTGACACTTTTTTGCAGCCTAGGTGGGCAAAGGGGCCCATATTCCAAAGAGCACCTTTCGGATTTCACAGGTCATTTATTACAGAATTTGATTTCAAACTCCTTACCACACATTTGGGCCACTAGAATGCCAGGGGCAGTATAACTACCCCACAAGTGACCCCATTTTGGAAAGAAGACACCCCAAGGTATTCGCTGATGGGCATAGTGAGTTCATGGAAGTTTTTATTTTTTGTCACAAGTTAGTGGAATATGAGACTTTGTATGAAAAAAAAAAAAAATCAGCATTTTCCACTAACTTGTGACAAAAAATAAAAAATTCTAGGAACTCGCCATGCCCCTCACGGAATACCTTGGGGTGTCTTCTTTCCAAAATGGGGTCACTTGTGGGGTAGTTATACTGCCCTGGCATTTTCCAGGGGCCCTAATGTGTGGTAAGTAGGTAAATGACCTGTGAAATCCTAAAGGTGCTCTTTGGAATATGGGCCCCTTTGCCCACCTAGGCTGCAAAAAAGTGTCACACATGTGGTATCGCCGTATTCAGGAGAAGTTGGGGAATGTGTTTTGGGGTGTCATTTTACATATACCCTTGCTGGGTGAGAGAAATATCTTGGCAAAAGACAACTTTTCCCATTTTTTTATACAAAGTTGGCATTTGACCAAGATATTTCTCTCACCCAGCATGGGTATATGTAAAATGACACCCCAAAACACATTCCCCAACTTCTCCTGAGTACGGCGATACCAGATGTGTGACACTTTTTTGCAGCCTAGATGCGCAAAGGTGCCCAAATTCCTTTTAGGAGGGCATTTTTAGACATTTGGATACCAGACTTCTTCTCACGCTTTGGGGCCCCTAGAATGCCAGGGCAGTATAAATACCCCACATGTGACCCCATTTTGGAAAGAAGACACCCCAAGGTATTCAATGAGGGGCATGGCGAGTACATAGAAAAAAAAATTTTTTGGCACAAGTTAGCGGAAATTGATATTTTTAATTTTTTTCTCACAAAGTCTCCCGTTCCGCTAACTTGGGACAAAAATTTCAATCTTTCATGGACTCAATATGCCCCTCACGGAATACCTGGGGGTGTCTTCTTTCCGAAATGGGGTCACATGTGGGGTATTTATACTGCCCTGGCATTCTAGGGGCCCTAAAGCGTGAGAAGAAGTCTGGAATATAAATGTCTAAAAAATTTTACGCATTTGGATTCCGTGAGGGGTATGGTGAGTTCATGTGAGATTTTATTTTTTGACACAAGTTAGTGGAATATGAGACTTTGTAAGAAAAAAAAAAAAAAATTCCGCTAACTTGGGCCAAAAAAATGTCTGAATGGAGCCTTACAGAGGGGTGATCAATGACAGGGGGGGTGATCAATGACAGGGGGGTGATCAATGACAGGGGGGGTGATCAATGACAGGGGGGTGATCAGGGAGTCTATATGGGGTGATAACCACAGTCATTGATCATGCCCCTGTAAGGCTTCATTCAGACGTCCGGATGCGTTTTTGCGGATCCGATCCATCTATCAGTGGATCCGTAAAAATCATGCGGACATCTGAATGGAGCTTTACAGGGGGGTGATCAATGACAGGGGGGTGATCAGGGAGTCTATATGGGGTGATCACCACAGTCATTGATCATGCCCCTGTAAGGCTTCATTCAGACGTCCGGATGCGTTTTGCGGATCCGATCCATCTATCAGTGGATCCGTAAAAATCATGCGGACGGTCTGAATGGAGCTTTACAGGGGGGTAATCAATGACAGGGGTGTAATCAATGACAGGGGGGTGATCAGGGAGTCTATATGGGGTGATCACCACAGTCATTGATCACGCCCCTGTAAGGCTTCATTCAGACGTCCGGATGCGTTTTGCGGATCCGATCCATCTATCAGTGGATCCGTAAAAATCATGCGGACGTCTGAATGGAGCTTTACAGGGGGGTAATCAATGACAGGGGTGTAATCAATGACAGGGGGGTGATCAGGGAGTCTATATGGGGTGATCACCACAGTCATTGATCACGCCCCTGTAAGGCTTCATTCAGACGTCCGGATGCGTTTTGCGGATCCGATCCATCTATCAGTGGATCCGTAAAAATCATGCGGACGTCTGAATGGAGCTTTACAGGGGGGTAATCAATGACAGGGGGGTGATCAGGGAGTCTATATGGGGTGATCACCACAGTCATTGATCACGCCCCTGTAAGGCTTCATTCAGACGTCCGGATGCGTTTTGCGGATCCGATCCATCTATCAGTGGATCCGTAAAAATCATGCGGACGTCTGAATGGAGCTTTACAGGGGGGTAATCAATGACAGGGGTGTAATCAATGACAGGGGGGTGATCAGGGAGTCTATATGGGGTGATCACCACAGTCATTGATCACGCCCCTGTAAGGCTTCATTCAGACGTCCGGATGCGTTTTGCGGATCCGATCCATCTATCAGTGGATCCGTAAAAATCATGCGGACGTCTGAATGGAGCTTTACAGGGGGGTAATCAATGACAGGGGGGTGATCAGGGAGTCTATATGGGGTGATCACCACAGTCATTGATCACGCCCCTGTAAGGCTTCATTCAGACGTCCGGATGCGTTTTGCGGATCCGATCCATCTATCAGTGCATCCGTAAAAATCATGCGGACATCTGAATGGAGCTTTACAGGGGGGGTGATCAGGGAGTCTATATGGGGTGATCACCACAGTCATTGATCATGCCCCTGTAAGGCTTCATTCAGACGTCCGGATGCGTTTTGCGGATCGGATCCATCTATCAGTGCATCCGTAAAAATCATGCGGACATCTGAATGGAGCTTTACAGGGGGGTGATCAGGGAGTCTATATGGGGTGATCACCACAGTCATTGATCATGCCCCTGTAAGGCTTCATTCAGACGTCCGGATGCGTTTTGCGGATCCGATCCATCTATCAGTGGATCCGTAAAAATCATGCGGACGTCTGAATGGAGCTTTACAGGGGGGTAATCAATGACAGGGGTGTAATCAATGACAGGGGGGTGATCAGGGAGTCTATATGGGGTGATAACCACAGTCATTGATCACGCCCCTGTAGGGCTTCATTCAGATGTCCGGATGCGTTTTGCGGATCCGATCCATCTATCAGTGGATCCGTAAAAATCATGCGGACGTCTGAATGGAGCTTTACAGGGGGTTGATCAATGACAGGGGGCTAATCAATGACAGGGGGGTGATCAGGGAGTCTATATGGGGTGATCAGGGGTGATCAGGGGCTAATAAGGGGTTAATAAGTGACGGGGGGGGGTGTAGTGTAGTGTAGTGGTGCTTGGTGGGACTTTACTGAGCTACCTGTGTCCTCTGGTGGTCGATCCAAACAAAGGGGACCACCAGAGGACCAGGTAGCAGGTATATTAGACGCTGTTATCAAAACAGCGTCTAATATACCTGTTAGGGTTAAAAAAAAACACATCTCCAGCCTGCCAGCGAACGATCGCCGCTGGCAGGCTGGAGATCAACTCTCTTACCTTCCGTTCCTGTGAGCGCGCGCGCCTGTGTGCGCGCGTTCACAGGAAATCTCGCGTCTCGCGAGATGACGCATATATGCGTGACTGTGCGCAGGGCTGCCACCTCCGGAACGCGATCCTGCGTTAGGCGGTCCGGAGGTGGTTAATGATGAAAAATACAAGGAGATATTTATCCATCATGCAATATCCATCTGATTGGCTCGCAATTTAGGAGGAGTCCTGGAAGTTTTTAAAATGACCCGCACAGAACCCTGACCTCAACATCATGGAGTCTGTCTGGGATTACATGACCAGACAGAAGGATGTGAGCAAGCTTACATCCACAGAAGATCTGTAGTTAGTTCTCCATGATGTTTGAAACATCTTCCCTGCCCAAGCTGTGTGCAAGTGTACCTGGAAGAACTGATGCTGTTTTGAAGGCAAAGAGTGGTCACACCAAATAATGATTTCATTTAGATTTCTCTTATGTTCATTCACTTTGAATTTTGTTAATTGATAAAAATAAACTACTAACACTTAAATTTCACATTATTTTTAATATTTTAAGCATTCTTACATTGCAGCATTTTTACAAACCTGCCTAAAACTTTTGCACAGCATTGTACATGAAATGCCTTAGGTAATTTTTTATTTGTTTTTTTATTGTATCTCAAAAACGGCAGACAGATTAAAACAATAGGTATTATTTATTACATATAACAGTATGTGGGCTCCTTTCCAGCATAATTTTTTTTATTGAATCCATCATTGTTAAATGAACAATAAAAATAGTTTTCCCTCACTAGCTGCCAAGCCTGATGTCTCACAGAGAACGAAAAAAATTATGTTACACAGATGGAAGGGGACCTTCCTGGATTATTGTTTGCTGGGTCATCCTCCTCTGCCTAGAGAAGTCACAGTGGTTACTATCTGAGCATATTTTAGTCATCAATAACAAATGCTTTAACTAGTTACAGTTATATATACAAAAACATATACTATATTCAAACTGTATCATATGTACAAAAGAATGGTTACGACTTAAGTAGCGCATTCCTAGGTTTATAATATTGCAGAAATCATGACATTATTGAATGACTGCAAGATTTGTATGTGGATTAATGTGGACCTTTTATATTCAAATCCTGTTAATTCTCATAAATTGATTGCATAAAGAATTGAATTGGTCAGACAATTTGATTGTAACCTAATAAAAAGTGCTAGAACTAGTGGCTTAAAAAAAAATCTCTATGTCTCTCTCTCCCTCCCCTCTTTAAAGCTCTCTAATGCAAAGTCAGCAATAGTAAATTAATATATACATAAATAGCTATGGGTAAACACATGGTTGATGGTATCAACATACAGGCTGTTTAAAAACACACTGCACCATCAGTTTTGTTATACTTTTTAAAATTTTAAATTGTTTAAAACAAGTCCCTTATTGGCGGCAGATAACTGATGGTGTTTAAACACACATGGTGCTATCTGAAAAAACTGTGGCTTGTTCTGAACATGTGGTCCAAAAATGATATTTTTTTGGGAGCAGCAGCAGTATAGGATGGGACCTGACAGACAGGAGAAGTGTGGCTGTGTTCAAGGAGGAGCAGCACTATGCTACCTTGTAGGTAAATCCGGTCAATTGTAGAACATAATCCTCTGGTGGGACTAGTTGGTGCAAGCAGTATCAGACGCTGGCTTATGATCCCAGCAGATAAAATCCCAAAAGATCTGCAGCACTTCTCCAGTTAAAGCAAAGTATTTTTTTATTCATCGGTAGGCATCAGTACAAAGGGACGTTTCGACTCTACTGAGTCTTTTTCAAGCAATGTGTTAGTGTACAAGACAGTACTAAAATAAAGTCCATTAGGGTTGTGTACCCTAAAATATGCATTATTAGGACATTATGTAATCATATCAGTTATGCAGATACAGGTGAGACAAGTGTAATTCAGAAGATTCAAAGAAAACTTACTGTGACCAATAGGGAAGAAACCAGAGCAGTCAACCATACCCCACTACAGTGAGGACATGGGAAGGAAAACACACGCAGTGTTACGTTCTATGGACTGTGTATGCACCTGTCATCACGCACCAAAAAAGTCCCATGCTCATGATTATGTGCGCGTCTTTGGTGTTGACTGTGATGTTAGATGAACAGTGGAGTGTTGTGTTCCAACTGAACAAGATACCTTGTGGTTGTGCGGGAAATGCACAAGAGGAAGTGTTGTGATTTGTATGATGGGGCCGTGCATGATGTAAATATGTAATGAGATGGGTGGTTCTTATTTTATGGGTGCACACCCCTAGTGGGGCCTGTACACCAACACATTGCTTGAAAAAGTAGAGTCAAAACACCACTTTGTACTGATGCCTACTGGTGAATAAATTAAAAAAAAAAAATTGTTTTAACTGGAGGAATGCTGCAGATCTTTTGAGATTTTTCTGTAAGTGTAGTACAGTAGTAATGCCAGTACTACAGCAGTAATGCTAGGAGAGCGGTCGTGGTAGCAGCAGCAGCATCACATTATAGAACATAATGAGCTGGCAGAAAGCAGCCCTTGTATGATTGGGTCAGCAATAAATGGCCCTTGTCATCAATGGCAGATCTATTCATTGGCATCACCTGGAGGTATGTGTAAATAGACATCCATCTATGCCAGAATGATTTTGACAAATGTAATGTTTTATACACTCGTGGAGGACAATTTTGTCCACTTTCATGTGATGAAGCCACCAGCCATGCTGAAACCCACCTCTGACAGTACAATGGAGGCTGGACATGACATTACATCCATAGCAAACTGGGCCCCGTTCCAACCACTGTTTCAAACAGCCACCCCAAAAGTCCATGAGTTCCAATCCCCTCCATGAGGCAACCAAACCCCTGTTGCATCGGTATGAGTATTTTCTCTAATATGAATATCAGGGGGATGACATGGTTGATGTCGCCGTTGTCCCTACTGACAAATTTGGTGCCCTCTTCTAAGGGACTGAGTACACCCCCCTGTGAGATGCCACTGCCTGAGCTCAAAATAACAGTTTCTCCCTACTGTGGTGGTCCCTTGTATGATGTAATCAATGACCACTTTACGCTTCTCATACAGATGCTCCAGCATATGCAAGGTGGAATTCCAGCAAGTTGGAATGTTGCAGATCAAGAGGTGAAAAGTCAGAACGTTCTGTTGCTACAAGTCCAGGAGGTTATGTTTTGCCCAGAATGACGATGATCCAGTAATCACCCTGGTAGATGATATGTCCATCCTGAAGGGTTTCCCTGGTAGCAGGCACAGTTGCCCAGGGTAAGCACAACTCAATGTGAGGAGCCAGCCTGCCTAGGAGTGCAAGTTGCACCAGGGTAATTAATGCCATAATCATCAAGATTAAAAGAAATATACACTTGAAATAGATCACTTTGTGTGTAATTAATCTATATAATATATGAGTTTCACTTTTTGAATTGAATTACTGAAATAAATTAACTTTTTGATGAAATTCTCATTTATTGAGATGCGCTAGCACGTGGACCAGTATTTTTTCTGTTTATACCAGTTCTTTTAAATAGTACTAATACACACTACTGCATTTTCAGAACAGACATCTGAAATATTTGTTCCCTAATCATATTTTATTGAATATATTCGATATAGCCTTGTCATATCACTTTATGTAAAGCATCATCTCCTATTACATAAACAGTATGAGTTCATGTCATTTCATGGTAAAACATAGCAAATTGAGATATCTCAGAGGAATATGCAGTAGCCAAAGTCAAATCGCATTAGGATAATGCTGACATGTGCTGTGATGTAGTAGATTTTGAAACATTGCAGCTATAGAAATAGCTTATTACAATTGTAAACACTATGTAATTCACCTATACATTTATATTAGATTAAACATAACCAAATTGATACTAAACAAATTGGATTCATTATAAATTTTGCAAAGATTTCACAAGAAATCGCAAAAATTGACAAATCGCTAAAAGATGGTGCCCAGTGCCATTTTTCTGTTGAGATTGGCGGAGAAGACAGAAGGGAGGATGAAGATAAATAATCATATGATACTGGGAAGGAACAAGCAAGCGCTTGCCCTGATTGGCTTAGAGGTTGACAGACAGCCTGATCAGCCAATCACGGGCATGATTCAGGCAGGTCCTTACTGAGAATACCATAGAACACCATTATGTGTTCAGTTTATGACCTGAAAGTATGTATCTTGGCTTAGTCTGACAAAAAGCTATTACAGTAACAAACCAGTAATCTAGCTATACTAGGAACACTAGGGAGATATAACTGGGTAGATATTAGGGTTTTATCAGAGAAAGCATATCATAGAGAGTAAGGGACTGGAGATGTGTGTTGTTTCATAGTTCATACAACTTGCTAGCAAGTTCTACATGACAAAATCCTGCAACAAATATTTTTTTTTCTGTATATGGACAGTCGGTCAGCATGCCTTTGCAGTACCCCAGAAGAACTAGTGCAAAGGGTTAATTACTACTGACAGATTATGCAATGTCTGTTAAGTTGCATATTGTAATTTTTATATACATACACTTAATGGCATTGAATGGATAACATATGGTTGACAACTTTGCAAATTGTGTTAGGTTGTCAGGAGATAGACCAGGTCCGCCCACTGACTACTTAGTGTTGAGAGAATCTAGATTAAAGCAGCCTGGAGGAAAGACATGTCTATTTGACCTCCTGCACAATTAGGTTCAAGTTCAGAGAACCCTAGTCTTTGAGCCTACAATTGTCCAGAAATCAGCCTTACTACAAAAGTACTGCTATGGACAGAAAGGTGTTGTGCTTGTGTATGGCAGAAAGGCTTTGCTGCTGTGGAAGGGAATATCACAAAAGCATCTCCCTTACTTTGAGAAGGATTAGCCATCCATATTCTAGTTCCACACCCCTCAGTCCTGGAATCGCAGAAGAACCTTTTTCATGCCTGTGGTTCAGCAAAAAGACTGCACAGTGCCTTTAGAGAGAGGAAGTACTATAACCATCATCATTGTTGCTGTCCATGCATTGCTGTGGAGAGAATATTACACTGGGACATACTGTGAAAATGTGCCTTTCACTACTATGTGTACTGCAATAATGTCATTAATATACAGTTGAAAGAAAAAGTATGTGAACCCTTTGGAATGATATGGATTTCTGCACAAATTGGTCATAAAATGTGATCTGATCTTCATCTAAGTCACAACAATAGACAATCACAGTCAGCTTAAACTAATAACACACAAAGAATTAAATGTTACCATGTTTTTTTGAACACACCATGTAAACATTCACAGTGCAGGTGGAAAAAGTATGTGAACCCTTGGATTTAATAACTGGTTGAACCTCCTTTGGCAGCAATAACTTCAACCAAACATTTCCTGTAGTTGCAGATCAGACGTGCACAACGGTCAGGGGTAATTCTTGACCATTCCTCTTTACAGAACTGTTTCAGTTCAGCAATATTCTTGGGATGTCTGGTGTGAATCGCTTTCTTGAGGTCATGCCACAGCATGTCAATCGGGTTGAAGTCAGGACTCTGACTGGGCCACTCCAGAAGGCGTATTTTCTTCTGGTTAAGCCATTCTGTTGTTGATTTACTTCTATGCTTTGGGTTGTTGTCCTGTTGCAACACCCATCTTCTGTTGAGCTTCAGCTGGTGGACAGATGGCTTTAAGTTCTCCTGCAAAATGTCTTGATAAACTTGGGAATGAATTTTTCCTTCGATGATAGCAAGGCCCTGACGCAGCAAAGCAGCCCCAAACCATGATGCCCCCACCACCATACTTCACAGTTATGATGTTGGTGTGCTGTGCCTCTTTTTCTCCACACATAGTGTTGTGTGTTTCTTCCAAACAATTCAACTTTGGTTTCATCTGTCCACAGAATATTTTGCCCGTACTGCTGTGGAACATCCAGGTGCTCTTGTGCAAACTGTAAACGTGCAGCAATGTTTTTTTTTGGACAGCAGTGGCTTCCTCTGTGGTATCCTTCCATGAAATCCATTCTTGTTTAGTGTTTTACGTATCATAGATTCGCTAACAGGGATGTTAGCATATGCCAGAGACTTTTGTGTGTCTTTAGCTGACACTCCAGGATTCTTCTTTAGCTCATTGAGAAGTCTGCGCTGTGCTCTTGCAGTCATCTTTACAGGGCGGCCACTCCTAGGGAGAGTAGCAGCAGTGCTGAACTTTCTCCATTTATAGACAATTTGTCTTACCGTGGACTGATGAACAGCAAGGCTTTTGGAGATACTTTTATAACCCTTTCCAGCTTTATGCAAGTCAACAATTCTTAATCGTAGGTCTTCTGAGAGCTCTTTTGTGCGAGGCATCATTCACATCAGGCAATGCTTCTTGTGAAAAGCAAACCCAGAACTGGTGTGTGTTTTTTTATAGGGCAGGGCAGCTGTAACCAACACCTCCAATCTCATCTCATTGATTGAACTCCAGTTGGCTGACACCTCACTCCAATTAGCTCTTGGAGATGTCATTAGTCTAGGGGTTCACATACTTTTTCCACCTGCACTGTGAATGTTTACATGGTGTGTTCAATAAAAACATGGTAACACTTAATTCTTTGCGTGTTATTCGTTTAAGCAGACTGTGATTGTCTATTGTTGTGACTTAGATAAAGATCAGATCACATTTTATGACCAATTTGTGCAGAAATCCATATCATTCCAAAGGGTTCACATACTTTTTCTTGCAACTGTATATGTGTTATTGAATGCATTATATAACTGCAAGATACCATTCACTTATAGCAAAGCTGCAAAGGTATTTTATTGCAATAACACTATTAGTATTCCTATGTTATTGAATGCATTGCACTGCTGTAAGATGTCATTAGTATACCTGTGTTATTGAATGCTTTGTATTATTGCAAGATATAATTCAGTTGCAGCAAAACCCCTGTAAAGAAAAGATGCATATGTCCAAAAATTGGCGATATAAGACATAAATGAGTCAAACTGTGAGGTATTAATGAGCGCATTGTTTTACTGCCAGATACTGTTCAGTTACAGCAAAGGTATTTTGCTGGAATAATGCCATTAGTGAACACAATTTATTTCATAAAGTGCATTAAAGGTATTGTCTCACTTCCACAAATGGTATTTATCATGTAGACAACGCTAATACAGGGCACTTACCTGTGTATTGTGATTGTCCATATTGCCTCTTTTGCTTGATTAATTTTCCATCACACTTTACACTGCTCATATCCAAGGGTTATGACCACCTTGCAATCCAGCATGTTTGCATACTAAATCGCCAGCCTATGAGCACCCCTGTGAGTCCCGGCCACCAGAGAAGCTGGCATCTTTTCCTGTAGTTTGCAAGCACAGCCACTGCTTTTGGATTGCAGGGTGATTAAAACCCCCGGATACGAACAGTGTATAATGTGATGGAAAAACGAATAAAGCCAATAAATGAGGCAATACGGACAATCAAAATACATTGGTAAGTGCCTTGTATTAACTTTGTCTACATTATAAATGCCATTTGTGGAAGTGAGACAACCCCTTTAATACACCCATTTTAGTGAATGTGTTGTATTACGTCAAGATACTGTGTAGTTACAGCAAAAGCATTTTACTGGAAAAACTTATCATTGCCATTCTAAATTGTCAATACCAGCGTGCAGTGTGTTCATAGAAGAGGATTGACATTTGATTGCGCCTGTGTCTTTAAATTACAGAAGACCCAAATAGCAAAAAGGTAAAAAGGAATGATGGGACACGACTATGTGAACAATAATTTATTACAAAAAATGACAATAGCATTAAAAGAAGAAATGCATTTTGAATAGCCTTTTATAGGGAAAGACCCAGAAGTAGAAGTTAACCGAAGACCTCACTTCAGGAAATATACAAAGCAAAACAAAAAAGGAAAATAAAAAAATTCCATTCAAAGCTGGTTGACAGAAAGGTAACCATTTGGTACGCTGGAAGAGTGGGAGTCAAAAATACAGCAAGAGTGTGGTGGGTAAGAATAAGCATAGGAGACCCAACAGAGAAATGAAAGATTAGAACGAAATTGGTTTGTAGTTATTATTTTATTTTACTAAAATGATTATAGCGTGACTAAGTAATGAAAGAATATATTAAGAAGGGGAGGTACCAAAGACGAGTAAGCTATGCAGGAAATGTGAATGGGGAAAACATCAAGCGATGCAAGAGGACAAAGAGTGTGAGCAGTCCAAAGGCGACTCGACAGAAAAGAAATGGACACAAGAAGTGCACACAATTTATTACAATACCAATAAAAATAATTTCACATACATACATACACAACCACTGAAAATCATGTGGTGTTTTATACAACTACCACAATTATCAGTTCTTTGTAATGTTTGCAAAAATTTCATTTAATCCATGGAGAATCAATGTATGTAGTTTAAAAATTTAAAAGGATTCCTTGTTGATTAAACAAAATAATTGATTCCTATTACCCTCCAGAATTTGTTCAACAATATATAACTTCAAAAGAGAGGGCTCTTTATCATGTATGAGTGCAGCATGTTAAGACAAACATCAATGGGTGTTTCATCCGCACTGTCCAGTCCACACATTGCTGTCACATGTAAATCACATAGATAAAGGAGATTATGTCTAAGAGCAAAATATTCATCAGTAGAATGTAAAACAATTTTGGACGTTCTGTGGTGAATATAAGCACAGCACATACATAAATTGAAATGACCAGTTATGAGATTGGGTATATTTTAACTAGAAGTAAGCGATTTGATGCAACTTTAAATCTTAAACCCCTCCTAAAAGTGGTTCTTGGCTTCATGGTGTGGAGCGCCACCTTCTCTTCAAACAGATGATCATCGGGAGTCCTATGCTCGACACCCCTGCCGATCAGATATTGACCTATCCTGACGGTCGTGAATATAAAAGGCTGGATAAACCCTTTAAATCAAGGTATTCACTATACACCTCAGAAAAGCTAAAAGTGAATGATAATCCCATCTGATTACTATTACGATGATCCACAAAGGCAAATTCTTGCTTCACAGAACCATTCAAGAAAAAAAAAAATCATCAATGAACCTACAATATAATAAAATACAATCCTGATAGTAGGGGGACTGTGGAATGTACTGGGACTTGAAACGCCCCATGAACAAATTAACATAAATTGAGGCGAATCCAGTTCGCATTGCAGAGCCCTGCCATTTGCCTTATTTACTTGATGTAAGGAGGTATACATCTTTTATATTGAAATTGTTCAAGCTACACTTGACTTGATTCTCATGGTTTTGTATTATGTAACCTTATCAAAAAATCTTATAAATAAAGAAAATTTAAAACAAAATGCACTCTTGGGTAGAATCCCTTAAAGAGGACCGTTCACCACTCCTGACCTGCCTATTTTAATAGCTTCATGCATTCCCCATGTAATAACAATTCTGGAGCATCTATTCTTATGTCTGTATGATGTGCCATTCCTTTATTATTTCTACTAGAAGTTATGAATTAGTTGCTATTAGCCTTCAGTAATGGTACAGAGGGGAGGTAACCAGTTGGGGGGGGGTGTACCTGCACAGTCTGAAAATGGCAGCACTGATTGGATAGAGTGAGTCTGTGCCGTTACACACTTCAACTGGTTACCTCCCCTCCCCTTTGTTTATTATTTGATTATTAGGCAAAAGAGATCAATTGATTGTACTTGCCCACCACACTCTTGCTATACTTTTGACTCTTAATCTTACCAAATGGTTACTGTTCAAAGTTTTCCTTCTGAAATTCCTTTTTGCTTCTTTTTGTATATTTCCTGAATTGATGTCATTGGTTATCTTCTACTTCCTTATCTCTACCTATAAAAGGCTATGATTTTTCTGCTGTACATGTCTGATGAAGAAGGGAGACTCCCTCCAAAACACTTATTTTAAGGCCCCACTAGGAACCGAACCTAAGTTGACTACCAAGATATTTTACAGTAATAATTCATTCCTGAATTTACTACACTAAGTCTCGCGCAACTTCGCAAAGTAATAACTTCGGCTCATCGGAGCCAATACATCCTAATACTGTACGGAGCGGGAACTCCGTACAGTATTACAACAAAATTTTTAGCAAATCTACTTCAGATGTACCATTTTAAAAGACCCTACATCCACCATACATGTACGGTGGATGTCTGGATGGGGTTAAGGACCCAGCCAATTTTGGCAGCACTGTTTTTCTTTTATCATCCTTGCCTTGAAACAGAGATACTTTATTTATTTATTTATTTTATTTATTTATTTATTTATTTTTGTGTACATTGTTGTATCAGGGTTCACTGTTTGTGAGACATTATATTTTTAATGCTACCATTTAATGTTCCATATAGTATATTGAGAAACCGGAAAAGAGTTATTTATAGGGTGCAATGTAGATAAGCAATGGTGCCAATTAAGCAATTGTTTTTGAGTTTGGTTGGGGTTTTAGATTTTGTTTTTATAGCATTCACAATGTGGTAAAACCTACATGTTATTTTTTTCTACAGTGCAATTATGGCAATACCAAATTTACAGTCCGGTCCATAAATATTGGGACATCAACACAATTGTAACATTTTTGGCTCTATACACCACCACAATGGATTTGAAATGAAACGAACTAGATGTGCTTTTACTGCACACTGTCAGTTTTAATTTGAGGGTATTTACATCCAAATCAGGTGAACGGTGTAGGAATTACAACAGTTCGCATATGTGCCTCCCACTTGTTAAGGGACCAAAACTAATGGGACAATTGGCTTCTCGGCTGTTCCATGGCCAGCTGTGTGTTATTCCCTCATTATTCTAATTACAATGAGCAGATAAAAGGTCCAGAGTTCATTTCAAGTGTGCTATTTGCATTTGGAATCTGTTGCTGTCAACTCTCAAGATGAGATCCAAAGAGCTGTCACTATCAGTGAAGCAAGCCATCATTAGGCTGAAAAAAACAAAACAAACCCATCAGAGAAATAGCAAAAACATTAGGCGTGGCCAAAACAACTGTTTGAAACATTCTTAAAAAGAAGGAACGCACCGGTGAGCTCAGCAACACCAAAATACCCGGAAGACCACAGAAAACAACTGTGGTGGATGATCGAAGAATTCTTTCCCTGGTGAAGAAAACACCCTTCACCACAGTTGGCCAGTTCAAGAACACTCTCCAGGAGGGAGTTGTATGTGTGTCAAAGTCAACAATCAAGAGAAGACTTCACTAGAGTGAATACAGAGGGTTCACCACAAGATGTAAACCATTGGTGAGCCTCAAAAACATGAAGGCCAGATTAGAGTTTGCCAAACAACATCTAAAAAAGCCTTCACAGTTCTGGAACAACATTATATGGACAGATGAGACCAAGATCAACTTGTACCAGAGTGATGGGAAGAGAAGAGTATGGCGAAGGAAAGGAACTGCTCATGATCCTAAGCATACCACCTCATCAGTGAAGCATGGTGTTGGTAGTGTCATGGCGTGGGCATGTATGGCTGCCAATGGAACTGGTTCTCTTGTATTTATTGATGATGTGACTGCTGACAAAAGCAGCAGGATGAATTCTGAAGTGTTTTGGGCAATATTATCTGCTCATATTCAGCCAAATGCTTCAGAACTCATTGGACGGCACTTTACAGTGCAGATGGACAATGACCCAAAGCATACTGCAAAAGCAACCAAAGAGTTTTTTAAGGGAAAGAAGTGAAATGTTATGCAATGGCCAAGACAATCACCTGACCTGAATCCGATTGAGCATGCATTTCACTTGCTGAAGACAAAACTGAAGGGAAAATGCCCCAAGAACAAGCAGGAACTGAAGACAGTTGCAGTAGAGGCCTGGCAGAGCATCACCAGGGATGAAACCCAGCGTCTGGTGATTTCTATGCATTCCAGACTTCAGGCTGTAATTGACTGCAAAAGATTTGCAACCAAGTATTAAAAAGTGAAAGTTTAATTTATGATTATTATTTTGTCCCATTACTTTTGGTCCCCTAACAAGTGGGAGGCACATATGCAAACTGTTGTAATTCCTACACTGTTCACCTGATTTGGATGTAAATACCCTCAAATTAAAGCTGACAGTCTGCAGTTAAAGCACGTCTTGTTCGTTTCATTTCAAATCCATTGTGGTGGTGTATAGAGCCAAAAATTTTAGAATTGTGTCGATGTCCCAATATTTATGGACCTGACTGTATATAGTTTTTTGTTGTTTAACTACTTTGAAACCTTTCTTTTAAAAAATATACTTTAAATCACCATCATCTAAGACCCAGAGCTTTTTATTAATCCATCAACGGATTTGTGTGAAGACTTTTTACTGGGTGAGCTTTAACTGGTACCATTTTGGAGTACTTTTTAAAAACTTTTTATTAAATTTTTTTTATGGAGAGGAGGTGACCAAATATGGCAAGTCTGGCATTGGGATTTTTTTTAAAGCATTCATAAACATGTTATTGTAATATTTCAGATATTTTTGGTTGCTGCAATAACAACAGTATAACAATTTTTTTATAAAAATAAATGGGAAAAACTTTTTCAAATTTTTTTGACAATTAAAATTATTATTTTTTAAATAAAGGCCCATAGCTGGTGGCGGATTCGCCAAAGTTATAAAGAGGCGCAGGCCACTCCATTTCTTCAGCGCATCCAGCGCCAGTTCTAAATGTAAAACAGCTTATGAGCTGTCTTACATATAGACCTTTTTCTACGCCTAAAACAGATGTAGAAAATAGTGAGTGAGATGGGCCTCCTGGCCCATCCCCTTCCCGCCCACGCTACGCCCACAATTTTTGACCTGGTGTGAGTGGGGCAAAGTCGCAGACAACGGCGCAACTAACTATTGCGCCACCATCTGCACCTACAATACACCTTACTTAGACGTATTTCAGCATAGTAAATGACTCTCATAATTATTATTTTTTCATTCACTTAAGCAAATGAGCTCTTGTTTTTTTGTGCTACTTTCTGTTGTACTTTCTAGCATCACCATTGAATATTTCACACAAAGTTGTAGGAAGCTTGAAAAAAATTCAAAGTGGGCTAGAACTGAAAATATAATTCAATTCTGCAATTTTTTTTCTTTACTGTATTCACTCTGTGAGTACAGGCATACCAAATTTGTATAGTTTTTATTATATTTTAACCTATTTTCAACCTCTGCCATACATGTAGTGAAGTCAGCTCTACGAAAAAGGGGCCTGCTCAAAAGTTGTGACTACAGTAGCTGAGGGAGCTATCTCCAGGAGCGCTGTGCTCCCAGGGGCCAAAACAGCTCCCCTGCTCTGAGATTGCAAGAGCAGTTTGTTCATTGTGATACCCTCGAGCCCTCTAAAGGATCCGAGGCTACCACAGTGATACTGTAGTTCCTATGTAGTCCTCCCTGTGGCAAGGCTCCATAAGAACATAATGAAACTCCCATAGGCTGCAGTTATAATAATTGCAGTCTATGGGACAGGAAATCTAATGATCGCATGTTCAACTCCCCTAGGGACTGCATCCTACAATACCCATACTTTTAAAATATGAACTTATTTATCTCATACGAAGAACACTGTAACGGAAATATAATCAAAATGGCTGACTTTCTTTTGTGGATTCACCCTACAATTTTTTTTTAGCAAAAAATGATCAAAAAGTCATATAAACTCCAAAATGGAATCAATAGAAACTACAGATTGCACAGCAAAATATTAACCCTGAACTCAGCTATGGAGACATAACTTTAAAAAAGTTATGTGGTCATAATATGGCGATTAAAGAATAACTCTTTTTTAAAGTTTTTAGACATTTTTTTATTTTAAAAGATAAGAACTATAATAAAGTGGTATCTATGTAATGAAGGTAAAAGGTCATAGGGAACATCGTAAAAAAAAAAAAAAAAACATAAAACTGTGGCGTAATTGCGTTTTTTTTTTTTTTCAATTCCATCCCATTTAAAAAAAATTTTAGCTTCACACTACATCGTATGCAATATTAAATGGTGCCATTAGAAAGTACAATGTGTCCCACAAAAAAAACAAAACAAGGCCACATGTTAATATTGTCTCCAGGAATGCAAGGAATAAAAAATGAAAATGCAAAAACTGAAAATAGCTGAAAATAGTCTTGAAGAGGTTAACACTTAAAAATGGAAAAATCTTTTAATTTTTAATTTTTTTGCTTTGCATCACCATATTCTGAAATCCATAGCTTTTTTTTTTATATTGCTGTCTATGGAGATGTGTAAGGGCTCTACCAT
Source organism: Bufo bufo (assembly GCF_905171765.1). Taxonomy (NCBI): domain Eukaryota; kingdom Metazoa; phylum Chordata; class Amphibia; order Anura; family Bufonidae; genus Bufo; species Bufo bufo. The sequence continues at coordinate 555,917,706 of NC_053390.1, read as the reverse complement.
TTGGGGATATGTATGACTTTTTGATCACTTTTATTCATATTATTGAATAAGTGACCAAAAAAACTGATTCAGCCATTTAGATTTTTTTCCATTATGCCGTTCACCTTATAGAATAAATGCTTTTATATTTTAATAGTTTAGGGCGTAACAATACCAAATATGTTTATTTTTATTTGGAAAAAACTGAAAGGGCGTTGAGTTGAATTTTTTATTATTTTTGGCTTTTAAAAACTTTTTTTAACTTTTCTCTACATGTATAGCTGATGTCAGGAAAGGGTTAAACGTGTTGACTTTTATACAATTATGGAAAGTAGTTAATTATTATTGAATTATGTTTCTCTTTGTGGAACTAAGCTGACTTCTTAATCACAGATCAAATAAATGTTTGGGGCATGTTCTATTCGCGTAGGGTCAAACAAATCTGAGTAATACAATGTGTTTCTCAAAATGGCTGGTTCAGTGCAGGAATTGTTGTGCATTTATTTCATGTTCCACTCTTTGGAGATTCGGATGCTGTCAGATCTGTAGACAGTTCTCCTTACTGCAGCAGGAAATTGCATTTTTGAAAGCTGAAATATTTAAATTATCTGTTAAACAAACTCCAGCTAGGACCGCTGCAATGCCACTGCCACAGAGGACCCCCAGAAATGGCAGATGGGTTACTGTAGGTTCTGGAAGACTTAGAGTGGTGGATAGAAGACATGTCCCACAGTCGGTGGTTCTCCATAATTCATTTGCAGCACTCTCAGAATGTAAGGACAACATGGATATGGACTCAAGCACAGAGGGTGAGAAACCATCGACTCCTATGTCTAATGTATGCAACAAAAAAGATAAAGTGAAGTCTCAAAGGAAGCAGCTGTTGCTGGGTGATTCAATCATAAGAAGTGTGGAGCTTAAAGAAAATGGTTTTGTGAGATGTCTCCCTGGGGCTACTGCTAGAAGAGATAGAAGACGTATTATTAATATTGTTAAGCAAGCAAAGCAGGAAGGGGACGTGGATGTTCTTGTCCATCTAGGGACAAATGACCTGGCTTGCAATGAAGTGTCAGAGGTGAAAAAATCTTTTATCACACTTGGTAATGACGTACAGGATTTTGCATCCACCATTTCATTTTCTGAAGTTCTGCCTGTGCATAATGTTCAGAATGATAGGCAGAGGCGCATAAAGGAGTTCAACATATGGCTTGGTAAATGGTGTCAAGAGCAAGGATTTGGCTTTGTTTCTCATGATAGCTCTACTTGGAATAGAAAGGAACTGTACAAAAAAGATGGCTTGCATCTTTCTCTCAAAGGAACAAATGTACTTAGTGAACAACTCCAAGAATTTGCGAAAGAGTATTTAAACTAGTAAGGGGGGGCAAAAGAGTGAAAATAAAAGAGTCCAATTGCCCCCCGAAACAATGCCAGAACAGGTCAGAAGCACAGAGGTTAAGAAATGATAAGCTCAGAGTCCTGTCTACAAATGCTCGCAGTTTAGGTAAAAAAATCAATGAACTTGGGTCAATAATGGCATCTGAGAATGTAGATTTAGTGGCTGTTACGGAGACATGGTTTAATGAAAGAAATGACTGGGACATAACCATACCAGGGTACTCTTTATACAGAAGAGACAGAGAAGGCAAGAAAGGAGGAGGAGTGGCCCTGTATGTGAAAGATAGCATTAAATCTAACCTAATACAAGTTGGTGAGGCCAACATAGAGTCAGTTTGGGTTACGTTGCAGTTTGCTAACCATGCAGAAACTCGTGTAGGTGTGATATATAGACCACCTGGTCAAGTTAAAGAACTAGATGATCTACTAGTTGAAGAAATAGCTAAAATGACAATGAAAGGAGAAGTTATCATTATGGGAGATTTCAATCTTCCAGATATAAACTGGAAAACCAAAATAGCAAGTTCTACCAGGAGTACAGATATTCTAAATTCCCTACTGGGGATATCTCTACAACAAGTGGTTGAGGAGCCAACCCGGAGGGAGGCCATTTTGGATTTGGTATTCACAAACGGGGATTCGGTATATGATGTCATTGTAGGCGAAACCTTGGGATCTAGTGATCACCAGTCAGTGTGGTTTAATATAAGAACTGTGAAAGAGTCCCACCACACAAAAACAAAAGTTTTAGATTTTAGAAAAACAGACTTTTCAAAAATGAAATTAGTCATAAATGAGTCCTTATCAGACTGGAACGGATTACATGGAGTCCAGGAGAAATGGGACTACTTAAAAGGTGCATTATTGAAGGCAACAGAAAATTGCATTAGACTTGTCAGTAAAAGCAAAAAAAGGAGGAGACCACTGTGGTACTCAGCAGAAGTGGCCCAAATCATTAAAAATAAAAAGCTAGCATTTTGTAATTATAAAAAAACCCAGAGCAATGAAGATAAGGAAATCTACAAGATTAGGCAGAGAGAGGCCAAGCAAGTTATAAGAACTTCTAAAGCGCAGGCAGAAGAAAAACTAGCTCAGTCTATGAAAAAAGGGGATAAGACATTCTTCAGATATATAAATGAAAAAAGGAAATTAAAACAAGGAATAACTAAATTAAAAACAAAGGACGGAAGGTATGTAGAAGAGAATAAAGGGCTAGCCGACTGCCTTAATGAATACTTCTGTTCAGTTTTTACAAAAGAAAAAGGAGAAGGACCTCCACTAGAAAGAATGACTAATAAATCGTTTGATGCATGTATCTTTACAGAGGAAGATGTTCTAAGTTTGCTGTCTAAGGTGAAGACAAATAAGTCCCAGGGGCCTGATGAGATACACCCAAAATTATTAAAAGAGCTTAGTGGTGAGCTGGCAAAACCGTTAACAGATTTATTTAACCAATCATTAGTAACAGGAGTTGTCCCGGAAGATTGGAAATTGGCAAATGTCGTGCCCATTCACAAGAAAGGTAGTAGGGAGGAATCGAGCAACTATAGACCAGTGAGTCTGACATCAATAGTAGGCAAATTAATGGAAACCCTATTAAAGGATAGGATTGTGGAACATCTAAAATCCCATGGATTGCAAGATGAAAAACAACATGGGTTTACTTCAGGGAGATCATGTCAAACAAATCTTATAGATTTTTTTGACTGGGTGAATAAAATAATAGACGGTGGAGGTGCAGTAGACATCGCATATCTAGATTTTAGTAAGGCTTTTGACACTGTCCCACATAGAAGACTTATCAATAAACTGCAGTCATTGAGCATGGACTCCCATATTGTTGAGTGGATTAGGCAGTGGCTGAGTGACAGACAACAGAGGGTTGTAGTTAATGGAGAACATTCAAAACAAGGTCATGTTACCAGTGGGGTTCCACAGGGATCTGTACTGGGACCGATTTTGTTTAATATCTTCATAAGTGATATTGCAAAAGGCCTCGCTGGTAAGGTTTGTCTTTTTGCTGATGACACAAAGATATGTAACAGGGTTGATGTTCCTGGAGGGAAACGCCAAATGGAAAAGGATTTAGGAAAACTAGAAGAATGGTCAGAACTCTGGAAACTGAAATTTAATGTGGATAAGTGCAAGATAATGCACCTGGGGCGTAAAAACCCAAGGGCAGAATATAGAATATTTGACACAGTCCTGACCTCAGTATCTGAGGAAAGGGATTTAGGAGTAATTATTTCAGAAGACTTAAAGGTGGGAAGACAATGTAATAGAGCAGCACGAAATGCCAGCAGAATGCTTGGATGTATAGGGAGAGGTATAAGCAGTAGAAAGAGTGAAGTGCTTATGCCGCTGTACAGAACACTGGTGAGACCTCACTTGGAGTATTGTGCGCAGTACTGGAGGCCATATCTCCAGAAGGATATAGATACTCTAGAGAGAGTTCAGAGAAGAGCTACTAAACTAGTACATGGATTGCAGGATAAAACTTACCAGGAAAGGTTAAAGGACCTTAATATGTATAGCTTGGAAGAAAGAAGAGACAGAGGGGATATGATAGAAACTTTTAAATACATAAAGGGAATCAACTCGGTAAAGGAAGAGAGCATATTTAAAAGAAGAAAAACTACCACAAGAGGACACAGTTTTAAATTAGAGGGGCAAAGGTTTAAAAGTAATACAAGGAAGTATTACTTTACTGAGAGAGTAGTGGATGCATGGAATAGCCTTCCTGCAGAAGTGGTAGCTGCAAATACAGTGAAGGGGTTTAAGCATGCATGGGATAGGCATAAGGCCATCCTTCATATAAGATAGGGCCGGGGGCTATCCATAGTATTCAGTATATTGGGCAGACTAGATGGGCCAAATGGTTCTTATCTGCCGACACATTCTATGTTTCTATGTTTTCTATGTTTAGTGACAACCACCAAAACTGGTAATTGAATCCTCAGAATAAAAGGCTGATGCTCCATTAACCAAGTCATCCAGGCTCTATAAAGGCTATGACAACCATATACTGGAAGGTTGATCCTTATACACATTCAGTATTTCAGCAGATACAGCCTTGTGAAATAAGTAACTGACAATTACACAATCAGCTACAAAATTACAACTGAAATTTGAGTGAAAATCACCTAGATCGCTAAGCAGTCACAAATAAAGATATTAACACATCAGAGGTTTTTTTCTTTCTTAACCACTTCCAGACCGGGCCATTTACCACCTTCCTGACCAGGCAGAATTTTGCAAATCTGATATGTGTCACTTTATGCAGTAATAACTTTGGAATGCTTATACTTATCCAAGGCATTAAGAGATTGTTTTCTCGTGACACATTGTACTTCATGTTAATGGTAAATTTGAGTCAATATGTTTTACCTTTATTTATTTAAAAAAATCTAAAAGTTAACGAAAATTAAAAAAAATTCACTCTTTTCTAAATTTGAATCTCCCTGCTTTTAGGACAGATAGTGATGCCTCAGAAAATATTAATTAATTAACATTTCCCATATATCTACTTAATGTGGGAATCATTTTGGTAATGTAATTTTTATTTTTTTAGGACATTAGAAGGTTTAGAATTTTTTAAGGACCAGTTCAGTTCTGAAGTCACTTTGTGGGGCTTACATAGTGGAAACCCCTCATAAATGAACCCATTGTAGAAACTTCATCCCTCAAGTTACCCAAAACTGATTTTACAAACTTTGTTAACCCTTTAGGAGTTCCACAAGAATTCAAGGAAAATGGAGATGACATTTCAAAAATGTTTGGCAGATTTTCCATTTTAAGACATTTTTTTAACACATTGAGGGTTAACAGCCAAACAAACTTAATATTTATTACCCTGATTCTGCGGTTTACATAAACACCCCACATGTGGTCGTAAACTGATGTAAGGGCACAAGGCAGGGCGCAGAAGAAAAGGAGCGCTGTATGGTTTTTGGAAGGCAGATTTTGCTTGACTGGTTTATAGATGCCATGTCCCATTTGAAGTCCCCTGATGCACCCTTACAGTAGGAACTCCCAAAAAGTGAATCCATTTTGGAAACTAGGGGATAAGGTGCCAGTTTTATTGGTACTATTTTGGGGTACATTTGATTTTTAATTCCTCTATATTACGTTATTTGTGAGGCAAGGTGTCACGATCCCTACTCAATAGGTCACGTCACTTCATGTCACTGGGGTGAATTATACTAGTGAGCTCATCAAGTTACCACAGAAATCCTACCCACCTATTCTAGATGATGGAATTATGCTAACTTACTCCACTAGATACTAACACCCCAATATTTTCTATCACAATAGCTGCCACCACCTATACTATAAGGCAATAGGGGCCTATACTCAGATATTCTCTCAACTCAAATTTAACACAGTAACATAGGTTATCTATATGGGACCTAAAATCCTCTGAAACACTACTGGTAGAAACATAGAATGTGTCGGCAGATAAGAACCATTTGGCCCATCTAGTCTGCCCAATATACTGAATACTATGAATAGCCCTTGGCCCTATCTTATATGAAGGATGGCCTTATGCCTATCCCATGCATGCTTAAAGTGCTTCACTGTATTTTCAGCTACCACTTCTGCAGGAAGGCTATTCCATGCATCCACTACTCTCTCAGTAAAGTAATACTTCCTGATATTACTTTTAAACCTTTGCCCCTCTAATTTAAAACTATGTCCTCTTGTAGCAATTTTTCTTCTTTTAAATATTCTCTCCTCTTTTACCTTGTTGATTCCCTTTATGTATTTAAAAGTTTCTATCATATCCCCTCTGTCTCGTCTTTCTTCCAAGCTATACATGTTAAGGTCCTTTAATCTTTCCTGGTAAGTTTTATCCTGCAATCCATGTACTAGTTTAGTAGCTCTTCTCTGAACTCTCTCCAAAGTATCAATATCCTTCTGGAGATATGGTCTCCAGTACTGCGCACAATACTCCAAATGAGGTCTTACTAGTGCTCTGTAGAGCGGCATGAGCACCTCCCTCTTTCTACTGGTAATGCCTCTCCCTATACACCAAAGCATTCTGCAAGCATGACCCCTAAATCCCTTTCCTCAGATACTGAGGTTAGGACTGTATCACTAATTTTATATTCTGCTCTTGGGTTTTTACGCCCCAGGTGCATTATCTTGCAATTATCAACATTATATTTTAGTTGCCAGATTTTTGACTATTCCTCTAGTTTTCCTAAATCCTTTTCCATTTGGTGTATCCTTCCAGGAACATCAACCCTGTTACAAATCTTTGTGTCATCAGCAAAAAGACACACCTTACCATCGAGGCCTTCTGCAATTTCGCTGATAAAGATATTAAACAATATGGGTCCCAGAACATATCCCTGAGGTACCCCACTGGTAACAAGACCATGGTCTGAATATACTCCATTGACTACAACCCTCTGTTGTCTGTCCCTCAGCCACTGCCTAATCCATTCAACAATATGGGAGTCCAAGCCCAAAGACTCTAATTTATTAATTAGCCTTCTATGTGGGACAGTATCAAGAGCCTTACTAAAGTCTAGATAAGCTATCTAAAAAATCATTAAGATTAGTTTGACATGATCTCCCTGAAGTAAACCCATGCTGTTTTTCATCTTTCAATCCATGGGATTTTAGATGTTCCACAATCCTCTCCTTAAGTATGGTTTCCATTAATTTCCCCACTATTGATGTCAGGCTTACTGGCCTATAGTTGCCCTATTCTTCCCTACTACCTTTCTTGTGAATAGGCACAACATTTGCTAATTTCCAATCTTCTGTAACGACTCCTGTTACCAGTGATTGGTTAAATAAATCTATTAATGGTTTTGCTAGTTCACCGCTAAGCTCTTTTAATAGCTTTGGGTGTATCCCATCAGGCCCCTGGGACTTATTTGTATTAATTTTAGACATATATACACCTTCCTTCTTTTGTTTTTTATTTGTTAATTCCTTGTTTTAGTGATGTTATTCCCTCTGAAAGAGCAAGTTCTATAAGACCACAAGACTTATCAATTTTTTAATTTAATAGCCAATAATGCAGTGCAATACAAAAAGAAAGTGTCAGATAAAAGATAAAAATATACATACAATAACAATGCAGTAAAACAGATAAAATAAAAGGGGTAAAATACAGAATATTGGCTTACTGAGATGCAGCAGTTATATTCCGGCTGTGGGGACAGCTAAAAATATAGGCAGTCACTCCAAACGATGTGGATCCCCAAAATGGCTGACAATTACCTGTTCCCAAACTCCCATTTTTATCCCCCCTCAGCCGAGGGGTGGGCTGTGAGGGAACCTCCCTCCTTTCGGTCCGGCCTTCTGGGGCATCTGATATTATTCAGGTTTCTGCCCCACCTTCCCAGAAGACTGACTGAGGTGGCAATATGAATTACGGCGATTTCTTGCTGTATGACAGGGACTGCGGGTACAGGTATGATCCCATAATCTGAGTCGCTTTGTCCCGGTCATACAGACACCAAATGTGATTGAGTTATGAATTCCAGAAGGCCAGATCCTGAATACAGAGAAATGCCTACTGTCCAGTATGGCGCGCATAGACTCTGCCCAAAGCCCATGTCAGGCTGAACACAATTATTAGGGTTCTGAGGCTGTGGGTACCATGAGGTCGGAGTTATGGCTTCTAATATTATTTCATTCATCTACTGAATGGGTTAGACCACCCACTGGTGTAGCAACCAACATGTCTAGGGTGGCTGTGCATTTTAAGTATCCCCCTCCCAGGTCTTAATTAGGATGCCCAAATGGTTTGCAATTAGTCGGCCAGTGCTAAATGGGGGCTTCCTCTGAGAATGTGGAGTGTCTCACCTAGTCTTCAGATGGGATGGCATCTAGAGGCTTCATTTGCAGTTGCTTAATAGATCAATAGCCACTGCTATACAATTAGCTATTGATAATGTAAGTTTAGGAGAATATGAGATCTATCTATCTGTCTATTCACCTCAGATTTCGCTACACAAGGTAACAAAAAAAATGGCTGTTTTGGCACTGTTTTTATTTTTTACAACATTCATCTGACAGGATAGATCATGTACTATTTTTATAGAGCAGGTTGTTACGGACGCAATGATATCAAATATGTCTACTTTCTTTGTTTGTTTCAGTTTTACATAATAAAGAATTTTTGAAAAAAAATTATGTTTTTGTGTCTCCAATTTCTGAACATATTTTTTTTTCTGCCGATCGTCTTGTGCAGGGGCTCGTCAAGAGTTGACGTTTTTATTGGTACAATTTTTGTGTACATATGATTTTTTGATCATTCAGTATTACACTTTATGGGGCAAGGTGACCAAAAATTTGTTGTTTTTGCACAGTTTTTATTTATTTATTTTGACAGTGTTCACCTGAGGCGTTAGGTCATGAGATATTTTTATAGAGCAGATCGTTACGGACATGGCAATACCTAATATATATACATTTTCTTATTTATATAAGTTTTACATAATAGCATTTTTTAAACAAAAAAAAATATGTTTTAATGTCTCCATAGTCTGAGAGCCATAGCTTTTTTATTTTTTGACCGATTGTCTTAGTTAGAGTCTCATTTTTTGCGGGATGAGGTGACGGTTTGATTACTACTATTTTGGGGGGCATACGCCTTTGTAATCGCTTGGTGTTGCACTTCATGTGATGTTAGGTAGAGATGTCCCGAACTATTCGCCGGCGAACAGTTCCAGGCAAACATAGCTTGTTCGTGTTCGCCGCTGCGGGCAAACATATGCGATGTTCGGTCTGCCCCCTATTCGTCATCATTGTGTAAACTTTGACCCTGTACCTCACAGTCAGCAGACACATTCCAGCCAATCAGCATCATACCCTCCCTCCCAGACCCTCCCACCTCCTTGACAGCATCTATTTTAGATTCATTTGGAAGCTGCATTCTTAGTGAGAGGAGGGACAGTGTAGCTGCTGCTGATTTAATAGGGAAATCGATAGCTAGGCTAATGTATTCAGTGTCCACTACAGTCCTGAAAGACGCATCTGAGCTCTGCTGTAAGGACAGCACCCCAAAAAGCCCTTTTACTTTTTTTATTTATTTTTTCCTGTGTAATCTAATTGCAGTTTCCTGCCAGCGTGTGTGTCAGCTCACAGCGTATACTGTGCCCACTTGCCCAGTGCCACCACTCATATCTGGTTTCACAGTAGCCTGCATTTAAAAAAAAATAATAATAATTTCTGACTGTAATATAATAGCAGTCAGTTGCCGGCACGCGTGTGTGTTTCATGCCCTTCAAGTGCATAGTGTCACCAGCGCAACTCATATCTGGTGTCACAGTAGATTACATATAAAGAGAAACAACAATTTTGACTGTGAATAAATAGCAGTCAGTTGCACACACGTGTTTGTGTGTTTAAGGCCCAGCTGCAAGTGCATAGTGTCACCAGCGCTACTCATATCTGGTGTCACAGTAGATTACATTTAAAGAGAAACAACAATTTTGACTGTGAATAAATAGCAGTCAGTTGCACACACGTGTTTGTGTGTTTAAGGCCCAGCTGCAAGTGCATAGTGTCACCAGCGCAACTCATATCTGATGTCACAGTAGATTACATTTAAAGAAAAACAACAATTTTGACTGTGAATAAATAGCAGTCAGTTGCACACACGTGTTTGTGTGTTTAAGGCCCAGCTGCAAGTGCATAGTGTCACCAGCACTACTCATATCTGGTGTCACAGTAGATTCCATTTAAAGAAAAACAACAATTTTAACTGTGAATAAATAGCAGTCAGTTGCACACACGTGTTTGTGTGTTTAAGGCCCAGCTGCAAGTGCATAGTGTCACCAGCGCAACTCATATCTGATGTCACAGTAGATTACATTTAAGGAAAAACAACAATTTTGACTGTGAATAAATAGCAGTCAGTTGCACACACGTGTTTGTGTGTTTAAGGCCCAGCTGCAAGTGCATAGTGTCACCAGCGCAACTCATATCTGGTGTCACAGTAGATTACATTTAAAGAAAAACAACAATTTTGACTGTGAATAAATAGCATTCAGTTGCACACACGTGTTTGTGTGTTTAAGGCCCTGCTGCAAGTGCATAGTGTCACCAGTGCAACTCATATCTGGTGTCACAGTAGCTTGCACGCATAGTACAACTTAACTAATCTAAAAAAAATGACAGGCAGAGGCAGGCCACCTCGCAGGGGCCGTCGAGGTCGTGGTGCTGTGATTCCCTTCGGCCCTAGAATAATGCCCAGTGTTCAGAGGCCATGTACCCTGAAATCGAAAAGTTCTGACACCCAATCTTCTACAGCTTCCGCTCTGAACCTTGACGCACCATCCTCCTCCAGCTCAGCTTCGGGCACCTCTCAAGTTACCACTCGCCCGCCTGCCACCACCACCAACACTAGCACCACAGCAGCTTCACTTGATCTGTCAGAGGAGTTATTTACACATCAGTTGGAAGAAATTAGTGATGCGCAACAATTATTGCCAGAGGATGTAGATAACAGGGATATGTCTCAGTCAGGCAGCATTACACACATGGACGTACGGTGTGATGATGATGATGTTGTACCCGCTGCTGCTTCCTTTGCTGAGTTGTCAGATACAAGTGAAGCGGTTGATGATGACGATGTGTCCGTGGATGTCACGTGGGTGCCCGCTCGAAGAGAAGAAGAACAGGGGGAAAGTTCAGATGGGGAGACAGAGAGGAGGAGGAGACGAGTTGGAAGCAGGTGGAGGTCGTCGCAAGGAGCTAGTGGCACAGTCAGACAGCATGCATCGGCACCCGGGGTCAGCCAGACAGCACGCCAATCAATGCATGCTGTTGCCACCACCAGAATCGCACATCACAAACGCCTATGGGATCAACACATGAGTACAAGCAGCACACAAACTCAAAGCCGCCATCCTCCTCCTGGTCCAGCATCTTCAGCCACGTCAACCACTGCTGTCCTCCTTGCCCCCTCTCAACCATCCGCCACTCCGTCTCTCGCCTTGAGCAGTTCCTGCTCATCTGCCCACAGTCAGGTGTCTGTCAAGGACATGTTTGAGCGTAAGAAGCCAATGTCACAAAGTCACCCCCTTGCTGGCGTCTGACAGCTGGCTTGTCGGAACTCTTAGCCCGCCCGCTTTTACCATACAAGCTGGTGGAGTCTGAGGCCTTCCAAAAATTTGTAGCTATTGGGACACCGCAGTGGAAGGTACCCGGCCGAAATTTCTTTGCACAAAAGGCAATCCCCAACCTGTACTCGATTGTGCAAAAGGAAGTAATGGCATGTCTGGCACACAGTGTTGGGGCAAGGGTCCATCTGACCACTGATACCTGGTCTGCAAAGCACGGTCAGGGCAGGTATATCACCTACACTGTGCATTGGGTAAACCTGCTGACGGCTGCCAAGCATGGAGTACGTGGCTCTGCAGAGGAGTTGGTGACACCGCCACGACTTGCAGGTAGGCGTGCTGCCACCTCCTCTACTCCTCCTACTCCATCCTCTTCCATAACCTCCTCAGCTGAGTCCTCTTCTGCTGCTGCGTCTTGCTCCACATCAACGGCACCCCCCCAGCTCCCCAGGGGCTATTCCACATCCCGGATACGACAGTGTCATGCCGTCTTGGGGTTGACTTGCCTGAAAGCAGAGAGTCACACCGGACCAGCACTCCTGTCCGCCCTGAACGCACTGGTGGATCAGTGGCTGACTCTGCACCAACTGGAGATCGGCAAAGTGGTGTGTGACAACGGAAGCAATTTGTTGGCGGCATTGAATTTGGGCAAGTTCACACATGTGCCGTGCATGGCACATGTGTGTAATCTGATCGTACAACGCTTTGTGCATAGCATAAGTACCCAGGCTTACAGGAAGTCCTCAAGAAGGCCAGGAATGTGTTTGTGGCCATTTCAGGCGTTCCTACACGGCCATTGCGCACTTTTCAGATATCCAGCGGCGAAACAACATGCCAGTGAGGTGCTTGATTTGCGACAGCCCGACATGTTGGAATTCAACACTCCTAATGTTCGACCGCCTGCTCCAACAAGAAAAAGCCGTCAACGAGTATTTGTATGACCGGGGTGCTAGGACAGCCTCTGCGGAGCTGGGAATTTTTTTGCCACTTTACTGGACGCTCATGCGCAATGCCTGTAGGCTCATGCTTCCTTTTGAGGAGGTGACAAACCTAGTCAGTCGCACCGAAGGCACCATCAGCGACATCATCCCATTTTTTTTCTTCCTGGAGCGTGCCCTGCGAAGAGTGCTGGATCAGGCCGTAGATGAGCGTGAAGAGGAAGAGGAAAAGTTGTGGTCGCCATCACCACCAGAAACAGCCTTATCAGCATCGCTTGCTGGACCTGCGGCAACTCTGGAAGAGAAGTGTGAGGAAGAGGAGTCAGAGGAGTAATGTGGCTTTGAGGAGGAGGAGGAAGACCAACCACAGCAGGCATCCCAGGGTGCTCGTTGTCACCTATCTGGTACCCGTGGTGTTGTACGTTGCTGGGGGGAAGAACATACCTTCAGTGAGATCACTGAGGACGAGGAACGGGACATAACTAGCTCGGCATCCAACCTTGTGCAAATGGGGTCTTTCATGCTGTCGTGCCTGTTGAGGGACCCTCGTATAAAAAGGCTAAAGGAGAACGACCTGTACTGGGTGGCCACGCTACTAGACCCACGGTATAAGCAGAAAGGGCCTGAAATGTTACAGAATTACCGCAAGTCGGAAAGGATGTAGCAGTTCCAAAATAAATTAAAAAGTATGCTTTACACAGCGTATAAGGGTGATGTCACAGCACAACGGGAATCTAACAGGGGAAGAGGTGAAAAAATCCTCCTCCTACCACGACCACGCCGGCAAGGACAGATGTGTTGTTGATGGAGGACATGCGGACCTTTTTAAGTCCTACGCATCGCCACAGCCCTTCAGGGTCCACCCTCAGAGAACGATTCGACCGACAGGTAGCAGACTACCTCGTCTTAACTGCAGATATCGACACTCTGAGGAGCGATGAACCCCTTAACTACTGGGTGTGCAGGCTTGACCTGTGGTCTGAGCTATCCCAATTTGCGATATAACTTCTGGCCTGCCCCGCTTCAAGTGTCCTGTCAGAAAGGACCTTCAGTGCAGCAGGAGGTATTGTCACTAAGAAGAGAAGTCGCCTAGGTCACAAAAGTCGAGATTACCTCACCTTTATTAAGATGAATGAGGCATGGATCCCGAAGGGACTGACAGTGGGCGATACATTAGACTAAAAAAGGCCTGATGAGATGAGCTGCCTTGGGCTAAAAATGGTCCACACGCTGCTGTATTTTATCTCTGAATGCCGGATGACTTGCGTGACTTATCCGCCACCAACTAGGGTTCAAGCCGCAATGTTTTAGGGCACTTTCTGCCTGGGAAACATCAATTTTTCTGGCCGCTGCTACAGCAGCGGCTGCAACAATACCTAATTTTTCAGGCATGTGTACATGCCTAATTTTTCTGGCCTCTGGTGCTGCACTGTGGCTGCAAAAACAAAACAAAAAAAAGGCACATACATGTGTCAATTCCCTTTCGTGATCGTTACCTTGTTGTGGGGAAGGGGCTTTCGTATCACAATGAAGCGACCACCTCTATGAGTGTGTTGGCAATGGCAATGTTGGCACACCCCAGATGATAAGGTCGTTGCTTCATTGTGAACAGACCAAAAGCGATCGGCTAGATAATTTTGCATAGAAAAAACATAAATTTTCTTTGTGATCATCTAAGGTGATCATTAAAGCCTACTAGGCCAACAATGGGCCCACACTGCAGAATCATTGTTTTCTGGGTCACTTAACTGGCACTGAACTACCTCAGCACGACCATAGGCTTTGAAAAACCGCCATCGCCTGCTATCTCCCAAACGTGCGCACGAGCACAGTCATCACTACACCAAGATTGACGCATAGAGGAATAAAATTTATGTCATGAGTGTGTCAACTATTGACAACTCTTTGCGGTTGTCTAAAATCTATTCCATACACGTCCCCTGATAGGGGACGTAACAGGGATTAAACTGATAGGAATAGTACTACTTAACACACCTTATAATAACGCAGAGAGAGGCAACGCAGAGAGAGGAGTCTGAAGAAGAGGAGTCAGAGGAGGAAGGTGGCTTTGAGGAGGTGGAAGACCAAACACAGCAGGCGTCCCAGGGGGCTTGTTGTCACCTTTCGGGGACCCTTGGTGTTGTACGTCGCTGGGTGGAGGAAGAGACCTTCAATGACATCAGTGAGGACAAGGAACGGGACATGGCTAGCTTGGTATCCAACCTTGTGCAAATGGGGAGTTTGCGGTTGTGCAAATGGACTGTTTGCGGTTGTTTGTGGTGCGTTAAACAGGGAGTTTGGTCTGTCATAGTTTGGTCTGTCACTGTGAAGCGGGCGTAACCCTTACACTACCTGATGTTTTAAAGCACGTTATTCCAAACAATTTAGGAATGTTAGGTGATTTATGCCCTTTATGGATTAAAACCCGACTCTGCGTCAACTATGTAATTTTCCATGGGAGGTTTGCCATGGATCTCCCTCCGGCATGCCACAGTCCCGGTGTTAGTCCCCCTGAAACAACTTTTCCATCACTATTGTGGCCAGAAAGAGTCCCTGTGGGTTTTAAAATTTGCCTGCCTATTTAAGTCTATGGCGGTTCGCCCGGTTCGCCCGTTCGCGAACATTTGCGAAAACTCGCGTTCTCCGTTCGCGAACGGAAAATTTTATGTTCGCAACATCTCTAATGTTAGGTGACAAAAAATTGCTTTTTTTAGCACTGTCTTTATTTTATTTTTTTACGGTGTTAACCTGAGGGGTTAGATCATGTGATATTTTTATAGAGAAGGTTGTTACGGATGCGGCAATACCTAATATGGCTACTTTTTTTTATTTATTTCACTTTAACACAATAATAGCAGTTTTGAAGTTAAAAAAAATCTTATTTTAGTGTCTCCATTGTCTGAGAGTCATAGTTTTTTTTTTTTTTTTTACCGATTGTCTTAGGTAGGGTTTCATTTTTTGTGCGATGAGGTGACGGTTTTATTGGCACTATTTTGGGGGGCATACGCCTTTTTGATCGCTTGGTGTTGCAATTTTTGTGACGTACTGTAAGGTGACAAAAAATGGCTTTTTTTTGCACAGTTTTTATTTTATTATTTTTACGGTGTTTACCTGAGAGGTTAGGTCATGTGATATTTTTATATAGCCGGTTGTTATGGTCGAGGCGATACCTAATATTTATTTTTATTTTATTTAACTATAACACAATAATAGCATTTCTGTAACAAAAAAATCATGTTTTAATGTCTCCATGTTCTGAGAGCTATATATATATTTATTTTTTGCGATTTTCTTATGTAGGAGCTAATTTTTTGCAGGATGAGGTGACTGTTTTATTGGTACCATTTTGTGGGATATACGCCTTTTTGATCACTTAGAGTTGCACTTTTTGTGATGTAAGGTGACAAAAATGGCTTTTTTTGACACAGTTTTTATTTTATTTTTTTATGGTGTTTATCAGACGGGGTGGATCATGTGATTTATTTATAGAGCCAGTCGTTACGGATGCGGCAATACATACAAACTGAAAAGAATGGCGTGGTATTAAACAAGCAGGAAGTACTCAAACCCACATGCAGTTGTGCATATATATACAGGGGAGCAAATCCTGCACTTGTGGGATGACGATCCCCAGCAAAAATGCATACAGTGGAGGATGCCTGCAGCGAACTACAAGTACCACAATAGACATCCTACACAAGAGAGCAATTATGTGGATGTGATAATCAATATAACAATATAACTAAATAATAGCAAAGACAGGTGCACTCTGTGGTCTTACTAAACCCTCAAACTGATTTTAAAATTATGGTGTAGGACATGTCTGAGCCCGAGCACCGCGCCAAGGTTTCTCAAGTAGCACGGACCTAACACTCACCTACCTGGGCCATGTGGGCAATACCAGGAGCCAGTGGGCAAATTACAGTAGCATGAGGCCGACTCACAAACAACTCACCAGTTACCTCCAGCATGTAACCATGCTAGCAATGGGAGGAGGGAGGAGTCTGCGAGTGCCACTCAAGACTGGCTGATATGGCCCAGGCCTCACAGGTGCACCTAAATGTAGCCTGTAGATGGAAAGCAGGCACATTTAAATTGGAGTTTATACACCTCCAGGCATCTCTATATATACAAACTGAAAAGAATGGCGTGGTATTAAACAAGTAGGAAGTGCTCAAACCCACATGCAGTTGTGCATATATATACAGGGGAGCAAATCCTGCACTTGTGGCCCGTTGCTAATGACGATCCCCAGCAAAAATGCATACAGTGGGGGATGCCTGCAGCGAACTACAAGTACCACAATAGACATCCCACAGAAGATAGCAATTATGTGGATGTGATAATCAATATAACAATATAACAAAATAATAGCAAAGACAGGTGCACTCTCCGGTCTTACTAAACCCTCAAACTGATTTTAAAATTGAGAGATTAGCCAACATGTCCTACGGTGTAGGACATGTCTGAGCCCGAGCACAGCGCCAAGGTTTCTCAAGTAGCTCGGGAGCTAACAGTCACCTACCTGGGCCATGTGGGCAATACCAGGAGCCAGTGTGCAAATTACAGGAGCATGAGGCCGACTCACAAACAACTCACCAGTTACCTCCAGCATGTAACCATGCTAGCAATGGGAGGAGGGAGGAGTCTGCGAGTCCCATTCAAGACTGGCTGATATGTTGCACTTTTTGCCACCGTTTTTATTAAAAAAATTTATGGTGTTTATCAGACGGGGTGGATCATGTGATTTATTTATAGAGCCAGTCGTTACGGATGCGGCAATACCAAATATGTCTATTTTATAAAAAAAAAATCTATTTTTAACATTTTGTTAATTACTTAATTGGGGATTTTTTGAAAATGTGAAACCTTTATTTTTATATATTTTTTAAAACACTTTATTTTTTTAATTTTTAATTTTACGCTTTGCGTCCCCCATAAGTTCATACAAGATCTCAGAGGGACATTTAACTTAATATTTTTTTTTTCACTATTGATTTCTCCTGTAACTGGGGCTGACTTAGTAGCCCCAGTTACAGGGGAAAATCAGCCCCCAGAGAGGCTGTACAGCAGCATACAGTGCTGTACAGCCTCAGTGCAGGGCTGATCGAGGTCTTTGGAAGACCCGACAGCTCCTGCACACTCCCAGCCCCAGCGGTCACATGACCAGCATAGCGCTTCCTCGTTGAGCGCTTTGTATACATCGATCTAGAAGGCAGGGACACTGAGGAACAGTCCCTGCCTTCTCTCTGGGTTGTCCTACTGTCACTGACAGCGGGCTGCCACACTCGGCAGCTGCACGATTTGGGCGCAGCTGCCATCTCTGAATGGACGTTCCAGAACGTCCATTCAGAGATAAACGACTGCTCATAGGACATTTATAGTCGATGGGCGGTCGTTAAGTGGTTAGCAGGCAGCAGGGGGCAGTCACGTACACAGTTCTTTTAGTATATTCTAACTTGAAGCGTCCCCATCACCATGGGAACGCCTCTGTGTTAGAATATACCGTCGGATCTGAGTTTTCACAAAGTTCTTTCACAGATCTGAAAAAAACTGTTATGCAGAAGGATCCGTTCTGAACGGATGCAAGCGTTTGCATTATAGGAGCGGATCCGTCTGTACAGACACCAGACGGATCCGCTCCTAACGCAAGTGTGAAAGTAGCCTTAGCCTGTAGACTGCATAAACCAGGGGGATGGGAGAGTGTAATGTTTCAAATGCACTGTGTGTGGAGTGATTTTGCCTGTTGTCAGTGGAGTAGGCATTCTGCAATTTCCAAACTGGAAAAAGTTGCATCTTTACACATTATCCCCTTAGACAGGCTAGCTAGATCTGCACCAGATTTATTATTACAGGGGCTCAGGCTGCATAATAACTGTGGTTTCTCCATGAGAAAATGGATGAGGTGAGTATGTATTTTTTACTTTTTATTGCAATTTCAGGAAAATTTATTCATTACCATGAACTGTGAGCAAATTCGGCTTTGTGACAAATCAAATGTTTCCTGAAAATCGGATCGAAGTCCACTTCATTCAATTTGATTTGCTCAGCGCTAGTTGCCACCTTAGAGTTAAAGGGGTTCTCTGGCCCATACTTGAAATTTAGCCCATTAAAATTACAAGCAGAGGGAAGAATATTACAGGTATACTTACCCTCCGCATTGCAGGGGTTCGCAGGATCCTCTTCGCGTGAACGCTCCTGCAGTGTTTTCTTGTCTTCCGGTCACTCACCGTCTTCTTCTCTTCCTCTCTGAAGGCAGGAGATGACACATCATAACTGACGTCACCGCCTCCTGCTGGCCATCTTCTAAGTGTTCAGGCATCTGTATGAAGCCTGTACTGACTCATACACAGCACGATGTAAGCACAGAGGCTGATCGCTATGCTGTGGATGTCACTGGAGACTCTGTGGACGGCACTTGGGGGGCACTGTGGATGGTAATGAGGGCACTGTGGATGGGACTGGACAACCTCTTTAAGTCAGTCCCCTGTCTGTGTCTAAATCCCAAACTAAGTGTAAACAAGTTTCAAAAAACCTTCAGAAGGGTGTTCTGATGTGCCAGTAGCTGACTCTGCTGCCAGTGAATTTTTTTCTGATTTGGCCTGTGACTAAGGCTTTGGCTCGATACCAATATTCCAGATGTTCTGCTTCTACTGTTTCTCCCATCTGCCCTGAGGGCTTATACCGAATAAAGAGCATGTTGGACATGAAAAAGGAAGGTGTCGGTCCTGAGGAGAGATCCTGGGAATCTTTGTAGATTTCTGATGATCCTGCCCTTCTAAAAAAAAGTGTTTTCAAGACTCCAGACCACAGAAGAGAGGGTGTATGTGAGGGGGCGAACTATTACATTTGGGTGCCTGTGTCTCTCACTCCACTTACCATGTGCCTGCCTTCCTTGTGTGCATGTGTGAATAAAAGCTTAGTTCATTGGATCTATGTTTCAGCACTGAAAAGGTTGCACCATTTTCTCCTTGCTCTATGTGTTGCTGTCCAGCTGCTGACTAATGAACTCATTAACTCCCCAATATACAGTGTCCTGGGCTCATTGTCCCATTCATTTCCTGGTGGTTCTGTTTGGTTCTGCTAGACCTTGCTAAAAGAACGGTAATCTGTTTGCTTCTATGTACCAACTGCTGCTGGATTCTTGGACTTGGACTCTTGCTGCCTACTCTTGTCCTGTTTCTTGACTATGAGTATTGCCTGACCCCCTGGTGCCTCGCATTGGTGTCTCTGAACCCTGTGGGTCAGCAACCAACCACTCTTGGTGGTTGGCACAGTGTATCCACATCCACAGCCATACTATATTGACATGCATCATAGGCACTGTATAAGGTGCCATGCAGGGACAGAATTTTTTGCTGGTCGACTGAAGTGATAGGATATCGTACCTCCCTGTCACAGCAATTTAGACACACCATACAGCGAGAATTATATTTAATTATGTAGATTGAATTCATTGATAGAAGGTCGAGTTTTAGCACTAGGGACAGGATAGGATCAGTTATTGGATTGTGTGTCTGTTACAGGGATGGAGCTGTTCACATACATACAGACTATGTTGCATTGTATATCAATTAGGGATAAGCGAATCGACTTCGGATGAAACATCTGAAGTCGATTCGCATAAAACTTCAGTCTAAGGCCTCATGCACACGACCGTTGTGTGCATCCGTGGCCGTTGTGCCGTTTTCCGTTTTTTTTCGCGGACCCATTGACTTTCAATGGGTCCGTGGAGAAATCGGAAAATGCACCGTTTGGCAGCCGCATCCGTGAGCCGTGTTTCCTGGCCGTGAAAAAAATATGACCTGTCCTATTTTTTTCACGGCCAACGGTTCACGGACCCATTCAAGTCAATGGGTCAGTGAAAGAACACGGATGCACACAAGATTGGCATCCGTGTCCGTGATCCGTGGCCGTAGGTTAGTTTTTATACAGACGGATCCGAAGATCCGTCTGCATAAAAGCTTTTTCAGAGATGAGTTTTCACTTCGTGAAAACTCAAATCCGACAGTATATTCTAACACAGAGGCGTTCCCATGGTGATGGGGACGCTTCAGGTTAGAATATACTAACAGAACTGTGTACATGACTGCCCCCTGCTGCCTGGCAGGTGCTGCCAGGCAGCAGGGGGCAGCCCCCCCCCTGTAGTTAACACATTGGTGGCCAGTGAGGCCCCTCCCCTCCCCTGTAGTTAACTCATTGGTGGCCAGTGGGCCACCCCCCTGTAGTTAACTCATTGGTGACCAGTGGGCCCCCCCCTGTAGTTAACTCATCGGTGGCCAGTGCGGCCGGCCCCCCTCCCCTCCCCTGTAGTTAACTCGTTGGTGGGAAGTGGGCCCCCCCCTCCCTTCCCATGGAGTTAACTCGTTGGTGGCCAGTGGGCCTTCTCCCCTCCCTCCCCCTCCTAATTAAAATCTCCCCCCTATCATTGGTGGCAGCGGAGTGTACCGATCGGAGTCCCAGTTTAATCGCTGGGGCTCTGATCGGTAACCATGGCAACCAGGACGCTACTGCAGTCCCGGTTGCCATGGTTACTTAGCAATTTGTAGAACCATGATACTTACCTGCGAGCTGCGATCTCTGCGTCCGGCCGGGAGCTCCTCCTACTGGTAAGTGACAGGTCCGGCCGGGAGCTCCTCCTACTGGTAAGTGACATGCCCTGTCACTTACCAGTAGGAGGAGCTCCCGGCCGGACCTGTCACTTACCAGTAGGAGGAGCTCCCGGCCGGACGTCACTTACCAGTAGGAGGAGCTCCCGGCCGGACGCAGAGATCGCAGCTCGCAGGTAAGTATCATGGTTCTACAAATTGCTAAGTAACCATGGCAACCGGGACTGCAGTAGCGTCCTGGTTGCCATGGTTACCGATCGGAGCCCCAGCGATTAAACTGGGACTCCGATCGGTACACTCCGCTGCCACCAATGATAGGGGGGAGATTTTAATTAGGAGGGGGAGGGAGGAGAGAAGGCCCACTGGCCACCAATGAGTTAACTACATGGGAAGGGAGGGGGGGGGCCCACTGGCCACCAACAAGTTAACTACAGGGGGGGGCCGCACTGGCCACCAATGAGTTAACTACAGGGGGGGGGCCCACTGGCCACCAATGAGTTAACTACAGGGGAGGGGGGGCCCACTGGCCACCAATGAGTTAACTACAGGGGAGGGGGGGGCCGGCCGCACTGGCCACCAATGAGTTAACTACAGGGAGGGGGGGGGCCGGCCACCAATGTGTTAACTACAGGGGGGGGGGGCTGCCCCCTGCTGCCTGGCAGCACCTGCCAGGCAGCAGGGGACAGTCATGTACACAGTTCTGTTAGTCTATTCTAACCTGAAGCGTCCCCATCACCATGGGAACGCCTCTGTGTTAGAATATACTGTCGGATTTGAGTTTCACGATGTAACTCAAATCCGACAGTATATTCTAACATAGAGGCGTTCCCATGGTGATGGGGACGCTTCAAGTTAAAATATACCATCGGATTGGAGAAAACTCTGATCCGATGGTATATTAACTCCTGACTTTACATTGAAAGTCAATGGGGGACGGATCCGTTTGAAATTGCACCATATTGTGTCAACGTCAAACGGATCCGTCCCCATTGACTTGCATTGTAATTCAGGACGGATCCGTTTGGCTCCGCACGGCCAGGCGGACACCAAAACGACTTTTTTTTCATGTCCGTGGATCCTCCAAAAATCAAGGAAGACCCACGGACGAAAAAACGGTCACGGATCACGGAGAAACGGAACCCCGTTTTGCGGACCGCAAAAAAATACAGTCGTGTGCATGAGGCCTAATACTGTACGGAGCAGGAGCTCCGTACAGTATCAGAATGTATTGGTTCCGATGAGCCGAAGTTATTGCTTTGCGAAGTCTCGCAAGACTTCGCGCAATAACTTCATAAATAAATTTTTACTGTAAAAAACAATTTCCTGAACTCGGGTTCGGTTCAAAGTGGTACCTTGGAACCGAACCCGAGTTCGGGAAAGGGTTTTTTACTATATAGAAGGACTCTATAGTTTTCTGTGCCTAAATAATATTACTGTTTTCTTCACAAACCTAATATTAAATAAATAGTAATACTGTTTAAGAGTTGCTGGGCACAGAAAATCTTATTCATATGTCAATGTATTTCTATGTAGTTGGTATAGCTTCTACATGCTATACAGAAGGTTTGGGGTTCACAGTACTAGGACAAGACGAAAGGAGAAATTATGGGCTATTAGATTTTATTTATTTTTTTTAAACTCGTTTTATTGAAAAAGAGTAACAAGGCATGTTTGTGGTACATTCATGTAAACATAATACAGTGTTATACTACAGATCAGATCAAGTTGAAAGAGGATAATACATACTCAAGTAATTCAATGAAAAGAAGGTACATCATTTTCATTGTATATACAGGGAGTGCAGAATTATTAGGCAAGTTGTATTTTTGAGGATTAATTTTATTATTGAACAACAACCATGTTCTCAATGAACCCAAAAAACTCATTAATATCAAAGCTGAATATTTTTGGAAGTAGTTTTTAGTTTGTTTTTAGTTTTAGCTATTTTAGGGGGATATCTGTGTGTGCAGGTGACTATTACTGTGCATAATTATTAGGCAACTTAACAAAAAACAAATATATACCCATTTCAATTATTTATTTTTACCAGTGAAACCAATATAACATCTCAACATTCACAAATATACATTTGTGACATTCAAAAACAAAACAAAAACAAATCAGTGACCAATATAGCCACCTTTCTTTGCAAGGACACTCAAAAGCCTGCCATCCATGGATTCTGTCAGTGTTTTGATCTGTTCACCATCAACATTGCGTGCAGCAGCAACCACAGCCTCCCAGACAATGTTCAGAGAGGTGTACTGTTTTCCCTCCTTGTAAATCTCACATTTGATGATGGACCACAGGTTCTCAATGGGGTTCAGATCAGGTGAACAAGGAGGCCATGTCATTAGATTTTCTTCTTTTATACCCTTTCTTGCCAGCCACGCTGTGGAGTACTTGGACGCGTGTGATGGAGCATTGTCCTGCATGAAAATCATGTTTTTCTTGAAGGATGCAGACTTCTTCCTGTACCACTGCTTGAAGAAGGTGTCTTCCAGAAACTGGCAGTAGGAATGGGAGTTGAGCTTGACTCCATCCTCAACCCGAAAAGGCCCCACAAGCTCATCTTTGATGATAACAGCCCAAACCAGTACTCCACCTCCACCTTGCTGGCGTCTGAGTCGGACTGGAGCTCTCTGCCCTTTACCAATCCAGCCACGGGACCATCCATCTGGCCCATCAAGACTCACTCTCATTTCATCAGTCCATAAAACCTTAGAAAAATCAGTCTTGAGATATTTCTTGGCCCAGTCTTGACGTTTCAGCTTGTGTGTCTTGTTCAGTGGTGGTCGTCTTTCAGCCTTTCTTACCTTGGCCATGTCTCTGAGTATTGCACACCTTGTGCTTTTGGGCACTCCAGTGATGTTGCAGCTCTGAAATTTGGCCAAACTGGTAGCAAGTGGCATCTTGGCAGCTGCACGCTTGACTTTTCTCAGTTCATGGGCAGTTATTTTGCGCCTTGGTTTTTCCACACGCTTCTTGCGACCCTGTTGACTATTTTGAATGAAACACTTGATTGTTCGATGATCACGCTTCAGAAGCTTTGCAATTTTAAGAGTGCTGCATCCCTCTGCAAGATATCTCACTATTTTTGACTTTTCTGAGCCTGTCAAGTCCTTCTTTTGACCCATTTTGCCTAATAATTATGCACACCTAATATAGGGTGTTGATGTCATTAGACCACACCCCTTCTCATTACAGAGATGCACATCACCTAATATGCTTAATTGGCAGTAGGCTTTCGAGCCTATACAGCTTGGAGTAAGACAACATGCATAAAGAGGATGATGTGGTCAAAATACTCATTTGCCTAATAATTCTGCACTCCCTGTACATTGAAAATACAATAAACTGAGTTGTACAAAAGTACTGCGGGAGACTTTAAATGTTTCAATCCTATCAAGAGCCAATAGAAACTGCTGATCTCACTGAAGTTGTTGAATGTGATTCGCACCATAGACCCCATACTTTCTGGAATTTATCAGGACATTTTCAGTTCACATATATCACCTTTTCAAAGGGAATTACCTGGTTAACCAGCCTTTTCCATATCCCCAATGTTGGTAGATCTTCCGCCATCCATTTGAGAGCAATAACTTTGCGGGCTAAGAATAAAGTTTCACTTAAAAATATCTTGTTATAGTGGGTCCAACCATCATTATCCAGGATACCTAATAAACATAACTTAGGGAATAATGGAATAGGGCCTAAGCCCAGTGATGAAAGTACCCCAAGTACCGTTTGCCAATATGACTTAATGTGCACACATTCCCACATCATATGCCAGAAATCTGCATTATTATGAGAGCATCTCAAACAGTTGGGTTGGGGAATTCTCCCCATCTTGTGTAGCCTAGTGGGGGTTAAATAGCTGCGGTGTAACATAAATAGCTGGATTAACCTGTTGTTAATCGAGGGAGATACATTAGTGACCGCTTCCAGCGCCTCTGTCCAATCCTCCGCCGAGAGATGTGGAATGTTCCATCTCCATCTGGCCTCAGCTAATATGGGTTGTGCTGACATGTGATTCTCCATAAGATGAGTGTAGAGTACAGACACTATGCCTCTAGGTCCCTGCGATTTAATGACTCCAATAAGGGGATAAGAGGAGATGGCCTTATTTCCGTCCATAAATTGTTCCTCCAATCCCGGATGCTGCCCAAACGTGTGTTCCCTCTATCCCTTGTAAATGGGGGAATAAAGGGATATCCCATAAAGGTATGGTGTTGGCCCAATCCTGATATTGCCTCAATTTAGCGTCTCTCCAAACTTGTTGTGCTAACCTGTGTACCTGCAGCAGTTGTCTCGAAGATCCGACCCTCTCAAGTACTGGCCACAAGTTGGATATGTCCAAGTGTTGTTGTAAATAGTATTCCATGTTCTGCAGGAGCTCCCCATTAACCCAACCAGCCAAGAACCTCAGTTGTCCTGCCAAAAAGTACAAGTGAAAATTTGGTAGCGACGCTCCACCCTGCACTTTGGATCTCTGCAATGTATTCAGAGCGAGTTTGTCCCTGGCTCTACCCCAAATAAATTGAACCATTAGGGAGTGAAGGCGATCCAGGAAATTCAGTGGTATTGGGGTGCAAGCGTGTTCCAGTATATACAACCCTTTAGGCAATAGGATCATTTTGATTAAATTGATCCTGCCCATGATGAACAGAGGAAGGGTTTTCCACACCTTGAATTTGTCAATGAATATGGTTTCTAAGGTGGCAACATTCCTGGAATATGAGTCTTTCGGCTCTCTGGTGATAACTATCCCCAAATATTTAAAGTGGTCTACCACTCTAAGGTTATGGTAAACCTCGGGCCAATCGGATCGACATAGCGGCATCAGGGCCGACTTAGCCCAGTTAATGTGTAACCCAGAGAAGTGTCCAAATTGCTCTATGATCCAGATTGCTTGTGGCCAGGAAGTGTCCATATCATTCATATACAGTATGAGATCATCTGCATATAGGCCTACTCTGTCCTCCCTTCCCCCTATCCCAACTCCTCTAAATGTTGAGTCTTGACGAATACGTAAGGCCAGATGTTCAATGGCAATTGCAAATAACAGGGAGGAGAGAGGACAACCCTGCCTCGTGCCCCTCTATAGAGAAAAGGAGGGGGTGGCCGTGCTGTTAACTAGAATACTGGCTCTTGGATTTTTATATATTATCCGAATCCATTGTAAGAACCTAGGACCGAAGCCAAATTTCCCCAGTGCTCTCATCAGGTATGGCCACTCCAGCGAATCGAAGGCTTTGGCCGTATCTAATGAAGCCATTGCCCACTGTCTCCCATGGTGGGTTCCAATTTGGGCTATGATTTGCGCTCTGCGGATGTTATTAGAGGTTGATCTTCCTGGTATGAACCCAGTTTGATCGCAATGAATTATGCTAGTTATTATTTTGTTTAACCTATTGGCCAAGATTTTTGTCAGGATTTTGTAATCCAAGTTTAGTAAAGATATTGGCCGATAGGAGGCACAATCTATCGGATCCTTGTCCGGTTTAAGAATCACTACTATGGACGCTTCATATAGGGAGTCTGGGAGTTTACCTATACGCCACGCTTCCTTGAACATCTCTCTCAATTGAGGCCCGAGGATGTCAACATACTTGGAGTATACCTCCAATGGCAACCCGTCAGGACCTGGAGACTTCCCATTCGCCAATCCGTCAATTGCATTTTGTATCTCTTCTAGAGTTATATCTTCCTCCATTAAGTTGCTGTCCTCCATTGAGAGTGTTGGACAAGTTATCTCGTCTAAATAGTTCTCAAGTTCCATCTCCAAGTATGACACTTGTGTTTGATATAACTCTCGATAGAAGTCAGCAAAGCTCGCTACTATATCCGGGACAGATTCTTTGACTTCTCCATCCAGGGCCTGAATACGTAAAACCGGTGGGGCAGAGGTATTTCTATGTACTATGTGAGCCAATAGTCTCCCTGCCTTATCTCCTATCTCAAAGGTCTGCGGTTTGTAGAAAAATAGCTTACGGTTACCCTTTTCATGTAAGTGGACTAAATACATTCTTCCCTTCAGTAACCAGTCCTGTCTATTTGTCTCAGATGGATCTAACACAAATCTAGCCTCAGCTTCCCTAACGCAAGCATTAAGAGAATCCTCTTTTTTCCTGATGTCTTTCTTAATATAAGAAATTGATGATTTAAGGCATCCCCTCAAATATGCCTTCATCGTTTCCCATATAAGGAGAGCATTCATGTCAGCGTCATGCACCTCTAGAAAAACCTGTAATTGGTCCGGGACTCTATCCTGTTCTTTTAATAGGGTAAGCCAAAATGGATGTATTCTCGTTTTCAAACGAGGATTTAACCCTTGTAAGACATTGAACTGCGCAATTAGGGGTGCATGGTCAGATACACTTTGAGGGCCATGAGAGACAGTGGACAGTTCCAAGTAAGCATCATAGATTTTTTTTTTTTGCATAAATTTTTATTGAGATGAGAACATCATAATAACATTACATTAAGATGATACATGACATTAAATGATTAATAAAGTATATACAACACAAACATAGATCATGTAGCATATACAACAAATATTCCCTACCATTCATTAGAACAATTATACTTGTTGTCAATCTTAGAGTCAGAGTAAGCTATCCTGTCTCATTTTTGTATTGTATGAATTCATCCCCCCCCCAACTCCTATAACTACTAACACGACACACTAACACAACCACCCTGTTATTTTGAATTGTCTTGTGGTACCAGGTCATCCCCTCAAAGGGTTCTATTACTTCCCTAATCTCCTAATCTCAGAGTTTGTTAATGCATGTTCAATAAAATACCTCCATAAAAAATAAAAATAAACTTGTCTGTGGCCTTTTCTTTGTGTCTTTCTGTATCCAGTCTATCCATATACATAACATACTTTAAGGTAGTGGTTATTTGTGGTTCCTTGTTGAAAGGCTGGCAAAGACCACAAAGGCATGAAAGGTGACAGGTACTTTGGGAATTTATATATTTTACGCATAGTTCTCCAAGTTGCTAAGGTATCTTTCATTATAATACTTTGTTTGGCAACCTCCAGGAGCAGACCCCTTTCAGTATGCCTTTTCTAGATCAATACTTTAAAAGTTGGATAAGTCCCATATCCAGTCCCTAATATGTTTAAATAAAGCTGCCAAATGATACCCCCTAACAGTGATGGTCCGTTCACAGTGTTCGCCAGAGAACACATGCGGGCTGCCATCTTTAGTAAGGTAGACTCACCCATCCGGCGATGCACAGGTAAGCCCTTACCTGTGCCCGTGCCAGGAGCCGGTCTGAAATCAAATGCGGTCACCGGGAGCAGGCAGTTCCAAGAACAGCCCGATGAAGGCCCCCGGCGGCTGTTCTTGGAACTGCCTGCTCCCGGTGACTGCATTTTATTTCAGACCGGCTCCGGGCACAGGCAAGAGCTTACCTGTGCATCGCCGGATGGGTGAGTCTACCTTACTAAAGATGGAAGCCCGCATGTGTTTGCTGGTGAACACTGCGAACTGACCATCACTGCCCTTAATATTAGGTAGCTGTAGAACCCCCCGCCCTCCCATTTCAAAAGATACATTTTCATATAGGCGATACATGGTAATTTTTTCTGCCAGAGTAATGCTACAAATGATGCTGCAGTTTGCAGACATAAGTATGTTTTAGTAATAATGATACTGTTCGCATTGGGTACAATAAAAACTGATCGGGGGTCATTTATTATCCTGAAATTCGCCTATTAGTACTGTCACACTAGCGGTTTTCTTTTCCGGCATAAAGTTCCGTCACAGGGGCTCTATACCGGAAAAGAACTGATCAGGCATATCCCCATGCATTCTGAATGGAGAGCAATCCATTCAGGATGCTTCAGGATGTCTTCAGTTCAGTTGTTTTGACTGATCAGGCAAAAGATAAAACCGTAGCATGCTACGGTTTTATTTCCGGCGAAAAAAACTGAAGAATTGCCTGAATGCCGGATCGGGCATTTTTCCCCATAGGAATGTATTAGTGCCGGATCTGGCATTCAAAATACCGGAATGCTGGATCCGTCCTTCCGGCCTGCGCATGCGCAAACCGGTAAAAATGTGAAAAAAATACAAGACGGATCCGTCTGTCCGCATGACAAGCGGAGAGACGGATCCGTTCTTGCAATGCATTTGTGAGACGGATCCGCATCCAGGTCCGTCTCACAAATGCTTTCAGTCACATCCAAATCGGCGGATCCAGCAGGCAGTTTCGACGACGGAACTGCCCGCCGGATCACACTGCCGCAAGTGTGAAAGTAGCCTTAGGCGTATTTCAGGCGCAGATTTGCAACTACAATCTGCAACTTTTCCCCGCTCATGGCAGGTCTAAAGAAGTGGCCGTAGCATGGGCGGGAAGAAGACGGGCCAGCAAGCCCATCTCATTCATCATTTTGTTTTAGGCATAGTAAATGGTCTAAATGGACGCTATAGAAGAAGTTGGCTTACCTTTGTACTGGTGCTGGATGTGCCAAGGTTATGTAGAGGCCTGCGCCGCTAGATATAAGGGTTATTAAGACCGGTGTTTAAAATTATCGGATTACCTTTTGTATAAGTGTGGTGTAATTTAACTTATATAAGGAGACTGAATTTTTGTCTATTTTAATACTCCCTCCACCTTACAAATGTAATAATTGATATTTGGAAACATTATGCTCTTGCATACACAACCCCTATAAACTGTACTACAAGCGCTCTATGTGAATTCATTATTACAAGATGGCTAATGTATAAATATCTGATGTAATGGCTGGACACAATATAGTAATAGACTTGATGCGTCATAAGGTGAAGACATTTTTAATAATTGACAAATCTCTGATGTGTGTTTCCTGTAAAAGAGGTGACAGTACTCATAACGACACAAAAAAGAATAGATGGATTTCCGTCTGCATTTATTAAGTGCTCAAGGCAACATTATAACCTGTGTAATCATTAGCCAGCTGCCATGCCCATGCCTGTTCCCAGCTATCTGACTCAGAATTTTAGTGGGCTAGTCCACAGGTAATCCTGATGTGCTGGTCAATTAGCTGCTGGGACTTTTTCTATTTTTTCTGTCACAAGAATTCCTGACCTTGATATTGATTTCCGCCTGACCTGACATTGATACCCACACAAAAATGAATGATGCCTGGTCTGATTCATACCTGTCGACACCTGGTAAACCTTCACTGGTGGCCTTGTGTTCCTCCTGACTAACTATGAGTCAGTTACATGGTTCTGTGTTGTACTTGTGGTGTTCCTATCTGATTAGTTTGCTATTGGAGAATATTCAGGGAATTCTGCCCAAGGGCTTGAAGAATCAAAGGACTTTACAGTACAATGTTTGTTGAAAAATATCCTCCTTCCCTACAGCGTTCCCTGAAGTCCATACTTTACAGGACATTGTACAAGCCTCTCTTTACAGGACATTGTACAGGTGCCACAAACAGTGCATAGCCTGTGGAGAAGAATCGGGCCATGTACGGACTTCTACATGTGAACATCATTTCTATGAGTAATGTAGGGAGGGAGCGAACTTATTTTGGGGGCGATATATCAAGATTGGTGTTTTCTATGCTACTCTTGATCTCCTGTGTGCTGGTGTGAGATGCACCTGATTTATTAAGCGGAAAATTCCAGAAACTCAAATCTAAGCTAGCTAGGGGCTGACAAAGACTTCAGCTATAATTTATGTTAGTATGTGGAATTAAATGTAGTATATCCAATGGGCAGCCGAGTGTCTGTCCAATCCCACTAGGCCTCAAACCTTTTTGTTGTAGATGTAGGATGTGCATCATAATGTGCAACTTTTTAATAACACCTTATGGCGTAAAAACCTTAAAAAATTACCCTTCTGTTTTTAAAAGAGTTTTCCGATAGATTTTTACAGATGACCTATCTGGATGAGTCATCAGTATCTGATCAATGGGGGTCCAGACCCCCGCCGATCAACTGTTTGAGAAGACAACAGCCTTCTCCAGGTTTCCCTAGGCCATGTGATGTCACGTTCATCGGTCACATGGCTTAGGCACGGCTCAGCCCCATAGAAGTGAAGGGGGCTGAGTGAGATACCAAGCATAGCTGCTATACAATGTACGGTGCTGTGTCTGATAAGCTGAGAGAGGGCTGTGACGCTACTGCGACCTTCTCAAACAGATGATCGGTAGGGATCCCACGTGTCGGACCCCCATCAATCAGATTCTGAAGATTTATCATAGGATAGGTCATCAGTAAATAACTGTCGGAAAGCCCCTTTAAAGAACATTTTATTGAAAAGAATAGCCCTAAACCAATTACAATAGCAAAAATATGTTGTCTGAGGAGGAACTTAACAAAATGTGTTAAGTTTAGCTATACAGGTGAACTAAAGAATAACATACAGCCCACAGCCAACCAGGAGAGATGTTCCAGAACACTGATGAAAGATCTGAATGAGGGACTCCTGTCTGTTAACTCAGAATGTCCATTTTAAAAAGGATTTTTTTTTATATAATCAAACCACCCCATTTAGTGGAAATGTATGCCAAGTGCATATAGACTAAGAAGACTGACCAAAACTAATATGCTGCACTCCTTATTATAAAGGATGGCAAGTAAATGTGCAGAATCAATGCAGAGTGCCATAAGTATGTACTGTATTGATAGCAAATAGACATAGATTACCTATATAATTTCTGCGCTTTGCATATCCCAGTCCAGAGCTACAACACATTGACCCATTGTGCAAAGCACCAGATGTTTTGGTTACTTTGCATATATATTCCTACATATTTTTATTTTTTTTGGAACTGTGGAACTATGAGTCTCAGTAAGATACAATGGAGCCTGATCCACAGAAGCTGGGAAACTAAACAGAATGACATAAAGATGGCTGCTTATCACCACTACAAATATACAGTCAGGTCCATAAATATTGGGACATCGACACAAGTCTAAGTTTTTTTTTAGGGTATTTACATCCAAATCAGGTGAACGGTGTAGGAATTACAACAGTTTGTATATGTGCCTCCCACTTGTTAAGGGACCAAAAGTAATGGGACATAATAATAATCATAAATCAAACTTTGACTTTTTAATACTTGGTTGCAAATTCTTTGCAGTCAATTACAGCCTGAAGTCTGGAATGTATAGACATCACCAGACGCTGGGTTTCATCCCTGGTGATGCTCTGCCAGGCCTCTACTGCAACTCTCTTCAGTTCCTGCTTGTTCTTGGGGCATTTTCCCTTCAGTTTTGTCTTCAGCAAGTGAAATGCATGCTCAATCGGATTCAGGTCAGGTGATTGACTTGGCCATTGCATAACATTCCACTTCTTTCCCTTAAAAAACTCTTTAGTTGCTTTTGCAGTATGCTTTGGGTCATTCTTAGGGATGAGCGAACCCGAACTGTATTTTGGGGTGTCCGTGACACGGACCCGAACCCGAACATTTTCGTAAAAGTCCGTGTTCGGGTTCGGTATTCGGCGCTTTCTTGGCGCTTTTTGAAAGGCTGCAAAGCAGCCAATCAACAAGCGTCATACTACTTGGCCCAAGAGGCCATCACAGCCATGCCTACTATTGGCATGGCTGTGATTGGCCAGTGCAGCATGTGACCCAGCCTCTATTTAAGCTGGAGTCACGTAGCGCCGCACGTCACTCTGCTATGATCAGTGTAGGGAGAGGTTGCAGCTGCGACGTTAGGGCGAGATTAGGCAGATTAACTCCTCCAAAAGACTTAATTCTGTGATCGATCTGCAGCTGTGGATCATTGAAGTGCTATTATTGACTTGCTCACTTTTTTGAGGCTGCCCAGAGCGTTTTTAGATCACTTTTTTTCTGGGGTGATCTGCGGCCATTTTGTGACTTGTGGTGCGCCAGCACAAGCTATCACCAAGTGTATTTAACCATCGATAGTGTGGTTATTTTGTGCTATATCCTACATCAGCTGCAGGCTGAGCCTGTGTCACCGAAGTGCATTTAACCATCAACAGTCTGGTTATTTTTTGGCCATATACTACATCAGCTGCAGGCTGAGCCTGTGTCACCCAAGTGCATTTAACCATCAACAGTCTGATTATTTTTTGGCCATATACTACATCTGGTGCAGGCTGAGCCTGTGTCACCCAAGTGCATTTAACCATCAACAGTCTGATTATTTTTTGGCCATATACTACATCTGGTGCAGGCTGAGCCTGTGTCACCCAAGTGCATTTAACCATCAACAGTCTGATTATTTTTTGGCCATATACTACATCTGGTGCAGGCTGAGCCTGTGTCACCCAAGTGCATTTAACCATCAACAGTGTGGTTATTTTTTGGCCATATATTACATCAGGGGCAAGTTGAGCCTGTCACCCAGCGCCTAAAAAATAGACCTGACATTTCTATTCAACCAAATCTGTACTGTTTTAGATGGTCAAGTTATTTGTAGTGACCGTAAAAGCACACTTTTTTTTCTGGGTTGAAAAACTATTCCCAAATTTGCCATTCTCAAAATAACTAGTTTCTGGTATTTGAGGCCTACTTGAAATCTATCCCAAAAAGGATATCTTACATTGAAGGTGCTGATAGTGTCATTCAGAAAAACCTAAGACACACGCTAGCGTGCAGATAGAAGTCTGATTCTGTGATTAAACCTATACCTGTCACACAGCGCAAAAAAAAACAGGTCTCACATCTCTATTCAACCAAATCTGCACTGTTTTAGCTGGTCAAGTTATTTGTAGTGACCGTAAAAGCACACTTTTTGTTCTGGGTTGAAAAACTATTCCCAAATTTGCCATTCTCAAAATAACTAGTTTCTGGTATTTGAGGCCTACTTGAAATCTATCCCAAAAAGGATATCTTACATTGAAGGTATTGATAGTGTCATTCAGAAAAACCTAAGACACACGCTACCGTGCAGATAGAAGTCTGATTCTGAGATTAAACCTTAACCTGTCACACAGTGCAAAAAAAAACAGGTCTCACAGTTCTATTCAAGCAAATCTGTACTGTTTTAGCTGCTCAAGTTATTTGTAGTGACCGTAAAAGCACACTTTTTTTTCTGGGTTGAAAAACTATTCCCAAATTTGCCATTCTCAAAATAACTAGTTTCTGGTATTTGAGGCCTACTTGAAATCTATCCCAAAAAGGATATCTTACATTGAAGGTATTGATAGTGTCATTCAGAAAAACCTAAGACACACGCTACCGTGCAGATAGAAGTCTGATTCTGAGATTAAACCTTAACCTGTCACACAGTGCAAAAAAAAACAGGTCTCACATTTTTATTCAAGCAAATCTGTACTGTTTTAGCTGCTCAAGTTATTTGTAGTGACCGTAAAAGCACACTTTTTTTTCTGGCTTGAAAAACTATTCCCAAATTTGCCATTCTCAAAATAACTAGTTTCTGGTATTTGAGGCCTACTTGAAATCTAACCCAAAAAGGATATCTTACATTGAAGGTACTGATAGTGTCATTCAGAAAAACCTAAGACACACGCTACCGTGCAGATAGAAGTCTGATTCTGAGATTAAACCTTAACCTGTCACACAGTGCAAAAAAAAACAGGTCTCACATTTCTATTCAAGCAAATCTGTACTGTTTTAGCTGCTCAAGTTATTTGTAGTGACCGTAAAAGCCCAGTTTTTTTTCTGGCTTGAAAAACTATTCCCAAATTTGCCATTCTCAAAATAACTAGTTTCTGGTATTTGAGGCCTACTTGAAATCTATCCCAAAAAGGATATCTTACATTGAAGGTATTGATAGTGTCATTCAGAAAAACCTAAGACACACGCTACCGTGCAGATAGAAGTCTGATTCTGAGATTAAACCTTAACCTGTCACACAGAGCAAAAAAAAACAGGTCTCACAGTTCTATTCAAGCAAATCTGTACTGTTTTAGCTGCTCAAGTTATTTGTAGTGACCGTAAAAGCACACTTTTTTTTCTGGGTTGAAAAACTATTCCCAAATTTGCCATTCTCAAAATAACTAGTTTCTGGTATTTGAGGCCTACTTGAAATCTATCCCAAAAAGGATATCTTACATTGAAGGTATTGATAGTGTCATTCAGAAAAACCTAAGACACACGCTACCGTGCAGATAGAAGTCTGATTCTGAGATTAAACCTTAACCTGTCACACAGTGCAAAAAAAAACAGGTCTCACATTTCTTTTCAAGCAAATCTGTACTGTTTTAGCTGCTCAAGTTATTTGTAGTGACCGTAAAAGCACACTTTTTTTTCTGGGTTGAAAAACTATTCCCAAATTTGCCATTCTCAAAATAACTAGTTTCTGGTATTTGAGGCCTACTTGAAATCTATCCCAAAAAGGATATCTTACATTGAAGGTATTGATAGTGTCATTCAGAAAAACCTAAGACACACGCTACCGTGCAGATAGAAGTCTGATTCTGAGATTAAACCTTAACCTGTCACACAGTGCAAAAAAAAAACAGGTCTCACATTTCTATTCAAGCAAATCTGTACTGTTTTAGCTGCTCAAGTTATTTGTAGTGACCGTAAAAGCACACTTTTTTTTCTGGGTTGAAAAACTATTCCCAAATTTGCCATTCTCAAAATAACTAGTTTCTGGTATTTGAGGCCTACTTGAAATCTATCCCAAAAAGGATATCTTACATTGAAGGTATTGATAGTGTCATTCAGAAAAACCTAAGACACACGCTACCGTGCAGATAGAAGTCTGATTCTGAGATTAAACCTTAACCTGTCACACAGTGCAAAAAAAAACAGGTCTCACATTTCTATTCAATGGTCTGCCGGGTGTTCACTCCAAGGTCATGGAAGTCACGCCTGCGGCCACCCCGTTCTCCGAGGGATATGTCCTGAAATCCAGCTGAAATCTGCAGAACATCAGTCGGAGGTCTCTCCACTACTGGCGGGCCTCTCTGGCGCCCTCTTCCCACAAGCAAAGGCTCGGCTGGTGGCTGCTGGGGTCTTTCAATGCGTCTAGGTTCTTGAGCCTCTTGCTCCTGTCCAGGCTGTCCTTGGCTGGGCTGCCCCCTGGCACGTGCTCTTCCGCGGGCTCTGGCTCGTCCACTCATCTTCTATTCCTGAGAGGATATAAACCGCTAATAAGGTCAATCTGCCGCCTAGCAGCTCTGCCGTGGCACAATCACCTCAGAACTCGCACACTGGTGACTTTAGGTATCTTCACTGGTCACTTTGAGCAGAATGATGACATCCGAGTCACGGCACCAAATGTAACCCTCTTTTCCTTGCACCATCTGCGACACCTCCAGCTTTCACACTCACTCGGTCACCAGCTCCTCCAGGCATAAACTCTAAGTGAACTCTAAGGGACGACACTCAGGTCTTCTGTGGTTTAAAGCTTTATTGAGGTGTAGTGCACTTGGCTGGAGCCTGTAATACAACAGGGAAACACTGCCACTATGTGGTATACAGCCAGGTCACCAGCCCACCTATATCATAACAGGCAGTCATTATATTACATTCCCACATACATGTTACAGGATATAACAAAGCATACAGAAAAATGAACAAGAGAAAATCATTTACAAAGATATTGCAGCAGGGTGACCTGGAATACAGCATGTCTTGCAGCCATTTTAGGAAGAACACATGGCTCTCTAACTGTACATCATCTACTCAGCCTAGCATGTGCTGCAGGGTTTAAAGGCTGCTAAAAAACATACAGTCACCTCTTTACATTCTACAGAACTATTATGGGTATATATTATAACTTTTTACAATAGATAAATGAACTTTAGCTTTAGAGAACTTAGACAGAGATCCTACCTCCTTCACAGTAAATGTCTGCACTGAGGAGACCAAACCAAGTAGCAGAATACACAGGGGGCTTTCTGGAAGAGTCCACTGTAAAGACTCTGTCTGTTAAAACTTTTCTGTTATCTAATAGCACATTTGAAGAGGTTTATTTAGCATGTCCTGAATCTCTGCTAACAGCTTATGAATATATGGAACTATATTTAACAAGTGATCATTGCTGCAGCTCCTGTATATTGGTAAGACCCTATTGCAAACCTGCAGACTGGATATTTGGTGAAACTTCATGTGGTTCATATCGACTGTACTACACCACTGACTTGGTGCCTGGGCCTAAATATGTGACAGTGGCCTGTTCCAGTGGTGGGTGACGTGATGCCTGATTCTCTGCTATGACATGAAGACAGATTCTGTGCTGACATAAGGCCAGATTCTCTGTTACGGGACCTCTCTCCTCTGTCTGGGTGCCTGGGCCTAAATGTGTGACAGTGGCCTGTTCCAGTGGTGGGTGACGTGAAGCCTGATTCTCTGCTATGACATGAAGACTTATTCTGTGCTGACATGAAGCCAGATTCTCTGTTACGCGACCTCTCTCCTCTGCCTGGGTGCCAGGGCCTAAATATGTGACAGTGGCCTGTTCTAGTGGTGGGTGACGTGATGCCTGATTCTCTGCTATGACATGAAGACAGATTCTGTGCTGACATAAGGCCAGATTCTTCCTTATGGGACCTCTCTCCTCTGTCTGGGTTCCTGGGCCTAAATGTGTGACAGTGGCCTGTTCCAGTGGTGGGTGACGTGATGCCTGATTCTCTGCTATGACATGAAGACAGATTCTGTGCTGACATAAGGCCAGATTCTCTGTTACAGGACCTCTCTCCTCTGTCTGGGTGCCGGGGCCTAAATGTGTGACAGTGGCCTGTTCCAGTGGTGGGTGACGTGAAGCCTGATTCTCTGCTATGACATGAAGACAGATTCTGTGCTGACATAAGGCCAGATTCTCTGTTACGGGACCTCTCTCCTCTGCCTGGGCCTAAATGTGTGACAGTGGCCTGTTCCAGTGGTGGGTGACGTGAAGCCTGATTCTCTGCTATGACATGAAGACTGATTCTGTGCTGACACAAGGCCAGATTCTCTGTTACGGGACCTCTCTCCTCTGCCTGGGTGCCTGGGCCTAATTATGTGACAGTGGCCTGTTCTAGTGGTGGGGGACGTGATGCCTGATTCTCTGCTATGACATGAAGACAGATTCTGTGCTGACATAAGGCCAGATTCTCTGTTAAGGGACCTCTCTCCTCTGCCTGGGTGCCTGGGCCTAAATGTGTGACAGTGGCCTGTTCCAGTGGTGGGTGACGTGATGCCTGATTCTCTGCTGTTGACTTTGACACACATACACCTACTTCCTGGAGAGTGTTCTTGATCTGGCCAACTGTTGTGAAGGGTGTTTTCTTCACCAGGGAAAGAATTATTCGGTCATCCACCACAGTTGTTTTCTGTGGTCTTCCGGGTCTTTTGGTGTTGCTGAGCTCACCGGTGCGTTCCTTCTTTTTAAGAATGTTCCAAACAATTGTTTTGACCACGCCTAATGTTTTTGCTATCTTTCTGATTTTTTTTTTTCCAGCCTAATGA
The DNA here is from genome assembly GCF_905171765.1 of Bufo bufo. Classification (NCBI taxonomy): domain Eukaryota; kingdom Metazoa; phylum Chordata; class Amphibia; order Anura; family Bufonidae; genus Bufo; species Bufo bufo. Next base: position 555,879,347 of record NC_053390.1, on the reverse strand, counting down.
TGGCTTGCTTCACTGATAGTGACAGCTCTTTGGATCTCATCTTGAGAGTTGACAGCAACAGATTCCAAATGCAAATAGCACACTTGAAATGAACTCTGGACCTTTTATCTGCTCATTGTAATTGGGATAATTAGGGAATAACACACACCTGGCCATGGAACAGCTGAGAAGCCAATTGTTCCATTACGTTTGGTCCCTTAACAAGTGGGAGGCACAGATGCAAACTGTTGTAATTCCTACACCGTTCACCTGATTTGGATGTAAATACCCTCAAATTAAAGCTGACAGTCTGCAGTTAAAGCACATCTATTTAGTTTAATTTCAAATCCATTGTGGTGGTGTATAGAGCCAAAAATGTTAGAATTGTGTTGATGTCCCAATATTTATGGACCTGACTGTATAAGGGATAGCACTAACAAAATAATAGTCCAACACAGAATGAGAAGCACAGTTGGCTGCTGCTTCTCACAGTGTATGGCCACACACATTCTAGATCAGTCTCATGGAAGGGTTGTCGTATTTTGTGATCTTGCATCTCCTCAGGAACTTCACCAAGAAGATTAGTGCCATCTTTCATCATGGGTTTGGCAGTACACAGATCCTCCAATGGCAGCACCTTAAATGTGGGACAGTTGGGAGGTATGTTCACAGATCTTACTTAGAAAACAAGTCCTCCTCACCTACAGTAGGTGTTTAACCCCTTAAGGACTCAGCCCTATTTCACCATAAGGACTTGGCCATTTTTTGCAAATTTGACCAACTTTAAAACGCTTTGACTTATCCAGGCCATTCTGAGACTGTTTTTTCGTCACATATTGTACTTCATGACACTGGTAAAATGAAGTCAAAAAAATTAATTTTTATTTATAAAAAAAATACCAAATTTACCTAAAATTTGTAGAAAAAATTGCAAATTTCCAAGTTTCAATTTCTCTACTTCTATAATACATAGTAATACCTCAAAAAATAGTTATTACTTTACATTCCCCATATGTCTACTTCATGTTTGGATAATTTTGGGAATGATATTTTATTTTTGGGGGATGTTACAAGGCAAAGAAGTTTAGAAGCAAATCTTGAAATCTTTCAGAAATTTTCAAAAACCCAATTTTTAGGGACAAGATCAGGTCTGAAGTCACTTTGCGAGGCTTACATAATAGAAACCACCCAAAAATTACCCCATTCCATAAACTACACCCCTCAAGGTATTAAAAACTGATTTTACAAATGTCGTTAACCCTTTAGGTGTTCCACAAGAATTAATGGAAAATAGAGATCCAATTTCAAAATGTCACTTTTTTGGCAGATTTTCCATTTTAATATTTTTTTTTCCAGTTACAAAGCAAAGGTTAACAGCCAAACCAAACTCAATATTTATGGCCCTGATTCTGTTGTTTACAGAAACACCCCATATGTGGTCGTAAACTGCTGTACGGGCACATGGCAGGGCGCAGAAGGAAAGGAATGCCATACGGTTTTTGGAAGGCAGGTTTTGCTGGACTGGTTTTTTTAACACCATGTCCCATTTGAAGCCCCCCTGATGCACCCCTAGAGTAGAAACTCCATAAAATTGACCCCATCTAAGAAACTACACCCCTCAAGGTATTCAAAACTGATTTTACAAACATAGTTAACCCTTTAGGTGTTACACAAGAATTAATGGAAAATAGAGATACAATTTCTAAATTTCACTTTTTTGGCAGATTTACCATTTTAATAATTTTTTTCCAGTTACAAAGCAAGGGTTAGCAGCCAAACCAAACTCAATATTTATGGCCCTGATTCTGTAGCTTACAGAAACACCCCATATGTGGTCGTAAACCGCTGTACGGGCACACGGCAGGGTGCAGAAGGAAAGGAATGCCATACGGTTTTTGGAAGGCAGGTTTTGCTGGACTGGTTTTTTTGACACCATGTCCAGTTTGAAGCCCCCCTGATGCACCCCTAGAGTAGAAACTCCAAAAAAGTGACCCCATTTTAGAAACTACGGGATAGGGTGGCAGTATTGTTGATACTAGTTTAGGGTACATATGATTTTTGGTTGCTCTATATCACACTTTTTGTGAGGCAATGTAACAAGAAATAGCTGTTTTGGCACCGTTTTTATTTTTTTGTTATTTACAACATTCGTCTGACAGGTTAGATCATGTGATATTTTTATAGACCAGGTTGTCACGGACGCTGCGATACCTAATATGTATACTTTTCTTTATGTAAGTTTTACACAATGATTTCATTTTTGAAGCAAAAAAAATCATGTTTTAGTGTTTCCATAGTCTGAGAGCCATAATTTTTTCAGTTTTTGGGCTACTACCTTGGGTAGGGTATGATTTTTGCGGGATGAGATGATGGTTTTATTGCCACTATGTTGGGGTGCGTGTGACTTTTTGATCGCTTGCTATTACACTTTTTGTGAGGTAAGGTGACAAAAAATGGCTTTTTTTACACCGTTTTTATTTTTATTTTTTTACGGTATTCACCTGAGGGGTTAGGTCATGTGATATTTTTATAGAGCAAGTTATTACGGTCGCTGCGATACCTAATATGTATACTTTCTTACATACTTACATGTTTTAGTGTTTCCATAGTCTGAGAGCCATAATTTTTTCAGTTTTTGGGCGATTACCTTGGGTAGGGTATGATTTTTGCGGGATGAGGTGACGGTTAGATTGGTACTATTTTGGTGGGCAAACGCCTTTTTGATCGCTTGCTGTTGTACTTTTTGTGATGTAAGGTGACAAAAAAATTGTTTATTTAGCACAGTTTTTATTTTTTATTTTTTACGGTGTTCATCTGAGAGGTTAGGTCATGTGAAATTTTCATATAGCCGGTCGATACGGACGCGGCGATACCTAATATGTATACTTTTTTTTATTTATGTAAGTTTTACACAATAATATCATTTATTCAGCTCAATGCACGATGCAGGGAAATAGTACTCAACAGATGCAGCTGGCCTATGGACGTTTCGCTTCGTCCGGCGCGAAAGTCACTCCACATATTCTACTTCATGTCCAGTCTCTTTAATCAGTTCAGAACCAGGCCCCCTTTCCTTTCATTTTACTTTGTTTGACCTCTTCAGTCAGACCATCACTCGAGAGAGGAAAACGGGATGAGTGAATGACATGTGGAAATCTCACATCTTTCTCTTTTTTTTTTCTGCATACTGCTACAGAACCACAATATTTTGTATTTCAATTTTGTTAGTTTGCTAATAAGTAGCTTTTGTGTAGGACCTTCGTTTTAAACGTAGACTATCACCAGTTCTGATCCTACTAAACTGCTGACAGCACTAGATAAAGACCTGGGCATCTACTGAAACATACCTTTGCATTCTTAGTATCATTCTTTGTGTTTTTAGTATCAACATGTCCAAGAAAATGGTTTAATCCAGTGCCTGCCACTATGGCAAGTGCACACCAGCCATTCCACAATGCCCTTGGCTCTCTGCTGTAAATGCCCAAAATTCCCTCCCCTCTGCTCTTGAGTGACGACTCTAGCGTCCATCTATGAACCCATTACATACATTACTCAGAGCATAGCGGAGGGGTGGTGGAGTGCTTACTGCAAAGAGCCAGGGGCGCTTCAGTGTCAGTGAGTACCCAGAAGGCATGTGTCAAATTAAGACTCCTCCTCTGCGATACTGCTACTAAAAAATATGTAAAGGTATGTTTAAACTTCTCTATAGCACTGTCAGCAGTTTTCAGGGTCAAAACTGCTGACAGACTCCCTTTATAATGCAAATCAACCCTTTAATGCTGCCTGAATGGTTAGCATTAAATTTTATCTTGGCTTTGATGAGACTGTCACTTTAAATTATAATTCCACATTTTATTTTGAACTTGCACATGTATCTGCTTTCCTTCTCGTGGATGTCAGAAAGTGAACTGTAGTGAACTTTCTCAAGAGAGACAAAGAGCTGGGCAATCCCAGGGGGTGATCAGAAACAGAATTTGGTTGCGTTGGAGAAAGACTCTAAAGGAGGATAATCCATCAATATGCCATTGCAATTTATTCCTCAGCACAATTTTACAACATAACACTAAATAATATAAATTTGTTGAGACTTTTATAGACCCTAAACTATTTAGTAGCTGTAAAAGGAACACAAAAATTACCAAGAGAGTCCATAAAATGAAAGGAATTTAAGAGCAACTCAATAAGATACATGATATTTTTTGTAGTCTGTTCCAGGTTAATTTCTAGGAAAAATGGCCACACTCAGCAGGGTTTTACCAATGTAGAGTTTTTCGTACTGTGCTCTTGGAAACTGAAAGGTGCAATCCTGTAAAGTCTATCAATTTGAACAATGGTCAACTGCTGACACTGTTTGAATACATCTTTCTAATGTACGTTACCTGGAAGTAGTAAATTAATTTGTAAATAGTTTCATATACAGATAATTAGTATTTGAAGTGAAAGATAAATCTCCATATAAAATGATTATCAAATGTTCATTATTTGCATTCATTTCTTTTCTTGTTCTGATTTTTATGCTTCTTGTGCAACATCTATTTGGAAGTATGTCATGCTGAGAGTAACAACACAAAGCATTGTTTTTCATGTAGCTCAATATCAAATATGCAAGAAAATGTGACTTATTTCAGTATCTATAAAGGGTTTTTCAGGATTCTAATATTGGTGATGTATATGTGATAGGCCGTATCATATCAGATCAGGAGAGGTGTGAATCAAATAAATGAGCAGCATTATAGTAACCAGACATGGTCACTGCACAGTGTATGGAGCTGTGCTGTTCTGGTGCCTGGTTCTGGTGCACAGCTGATCGGTGAGGTGCTAGGAGCTCTGAGCCCTGCTGATCTGATGACTTATCCTAAAGGTCCTTTTACATGGACCAATAATCAGACCAATTACGGGAGATGAGAGTTTGCATAAACGCTTCTTCCCGATAATTGACCTTTGTAAAAATACGTGCCATAAATAACCCAATGAACAAGCTTGTATACCCAATGATTGTGTGATTCTGCCAGCACCAAAAATGATTGTCCCTTTGCAGCAGATCGTGCTGTCCAAACATTGATCTGCTGCCCAGGAACAATGAATTTTTCTATGGGGACAAGCAATCACTGTATTGATCGAGTGCAGCCCTCATCTCAGCTGAAGATTAGGTAGTTATCGGGAGCATCTAGTTTGTTCCTGATAATTGCCTGACACATTGGTCTGTGTAAAAGCCATCAATTATAAACTCCCAGAAAAAAACTATTAATTTATAGAGCAGACCCTAAAATGGTTATCTCACAAATTAGGGCGTACAAACATAATAGGCACCCCACTTAATGAGTCTGAGTGGACAGCCACTAAGCATCCTTGTATTACATGAATAGTTATTCATTTGTTCTTCAGAGGAAATAACTGCTGAATGATCTCATGGGGTTTAAGATGCCAGAATCCACAGATTGCTGTCCAGGTTTCATAGAGTTTTTCATGATGTCACAACTGCTGAAAGAATAAAATCTTTTGATGGTGGATGGTACAGGTCCTCATTCTGCAGCAATGTATTTTGGCATTGCTGTAGTAGAGGAGGATTAGTGGCTCCTGGAGTGTTTCTACTCTAAGGGTCCTTTGATTGCCACAGTCCATGACTGCAACATGCTAAAAGAGTATTTTTCCCCATGACTGGGTCACAGGGTTAGATCGTGACCCAGCTGAAGACTGGGGGACCGATTTGCAGTCAACCCTGTGGACCTACAGAGGACCCAGGGCTGTCTGTCCAGTAATCCTCTTTTTGGCGGCATAATAGTGTTGCCCTAATGGCAGCCCAGGTCATAGTGACACAAAGTATAATGTGCTAGCGTGCATGAGTATGCTAAAGCATTATAAGTTAAAAATTAAGTTTGGAAATAGTAATCCCATTATGCAATTAATTTTTTTCCATAAATAATGTTATAAAAGTATATATGGTATAAAATACATCTTATTGTGCACACATTAATTTAAACAAAAACCGACACATACCGGTACTTTGTTTTCAAAGACCATAATTACTGAAGATTGAAGAATTAATTTATAAGGTTTAGTGTGAAACATAAAAATAAATAAAAAGCACTGCAAATCATAGTTTTATCCATATTTCTGCACCAAAAATGATATAAATTACAACATAATTTATATATACCCCAAAACAACACCAAAATACAATAACAAAGCCTCATACAGATGCATCAATGGAAAAGCAAAAAAATGCAGAGAGACAAAAAGTCATTAAAGGTATTGTCCAATTTAACTAGAAATGTTCCCTATGGCACTGAATGCTTTAAAATAAAAATTCCTTATTTACTCACCTGTTTCCCCTGCACCATTCTCACCATTGCAGCCTATCACTGTACTCAGTGCTCTCATGCCATGCAACGCTGAGGATAGTGATGGACTGCAGCCACTTTGTGTCATATATCTCTACATCACCAATGCAGCCTATACAAGGATGGACAGCACTGGCACTGCTGAAAACGGCTCAGGGGAAACAAGTGCGTAAATAATGAATTTTTATTTTAAAGCATTTGGGGCCAAGTTAAGCATTTCTGCTTAACTTCGTCAACTCCTTTAAAGTCTTTTCAGACATGGTCATTAAGGAGTTGTTGCCAGTCCATCTGCTCTTGGTGGGATTGGCAATGATAGACTCCCAGATTTCGAGGATTAAAAGTCCAAACAGCTTTTATTTTCCATGTAACACAAGAAAGTGGCATGCCAGTTCATTAGTCACTTTTACACTTCAACAAGTGCACAAAATAAACCACTTTGCCTACCTGGGTGATAACTATACAATTACATCAGTTTACCTCACCTATGTACTTCAAATCCAAACAAGCTTTGCACAGCCACTGCACGTCATGAAGCTTCCAGGCACTGATCCTGTAGTGGACTCTCAGCCCTTTCTTTATCCCCACAGCAATGAGTGCAGCAGCTATACCTGGACTCATCTCAGTGTAGGGGAAAATGCCGTACTGTAGTGGGGAAGGAATGGCAGATTCCTCTACCAATCAACCCACCATTTGATAAAAATCCAGACCCATGAAATACTTTAAACAAACATGCCTCAACAAACTACACTTTGCCGAAACCACCCAGCTTTCCTGGATTCTTTTACCTCACCCATCTGAGCATTCTGGGTGAGGTATACACCCCCAGTACTTTACCATACACAGTGTTACAGGAGTTAAGGCTAGAGCTACACCTAGGGCTATAAATAGATATAAATCACTTTAAAATCACTGCTAGGGAATTCATAGTGATTTATCTATAGCAGGGAAGCCCAACCTGTTGCCCTCCAGCTGTTGCAAAACTACAACTCCCAGCATGCCTGGACAGCCTACATCTATCAGTCTACAGAAGGGCATGGTGGGAGTTGTAGTTTTACAACAGCTGGAGAGCCCCAGGTTGAGCATCTGTGATCTATAGCAATAAATCGCTCCAGTGAAGTCTAGATGCAGAAGTGGCTGCTAGGTACCGGAAAACCTATGCTACTATAGTAAAGATGCGCTTGAGCCCGCCCACTGAAGCACTCAGACTCGCCAATTCAACATTTGTCTGCAATGATATGGGCATTGTAGACAATTGCATTTGTCTGCAATGCCCATATCATTGCAGACAATGCTGTGAGAACAATATTCTGCTACACATCCTTGTACACAGGCTTGTAACAGCTATTTTCATGTTGTTCTATTGGACAGCTCTGTAGCAAAAATGATTGCAAATTCCCAGCACCAAGTAATTAAAAAAAAAACACAAAAAACAATGCTCGTGAATCCCTTACATATAACAATTAGTGAGCGATCTCATCTTTAATCCCCATGAACAGTAGCCTTCGTGCAATATGTAGGTCTAGCTCAGGCCATAATGGGACAAAATTAAGACTGGAGCTAAATGGCGATCTTGGCTAAGACATCCGTCAGGCAACTACGGATCGCTATGTAGCAGTGCAGCCATAGAAATTAATGAAACCGCAGAGAGACTTGCAAACAACCACCCCAGAATCCCCAAAAATAAGTAGGGTTGGATTTTTTTTCAATTCTACGGTTGCACTACTACACAGCGCGATGGGTGTGGCAGCCATGATCATCATGTACCCCCAGCCTTATAGTTTATTTGAAGGAAGACACCATTTACATTTACTACCACCACTGTCTTTCTGATTGCTGCTTTCACAGCTCTCAATAAGTGCAGTGTATACAAGTCCAGAAGAGGACATGATTGCCATATGTGGATGTAACTGTAGAAGCTACTGGGTCTTAGCAGACCCTGATCAGTGTGATCGCAGTGGGTAACTGGATGTTGTATTTCTAAACTAAAACTAAAATAACAATGAAGCCTCGTGTAAGAAAATATCTATTGTCATGAAGGGGATAAAATTGCACGGTATTTAACTGCTTATTAAGCATTCCATTTTTTATATTGATTAATTACTTTAAATTACTATTCATTACTTTAATTAATTTAAGCAACTGGTTTCTATCCAGTCTGACCTGAGAGTTAATGTGAGCGCCAGGAGTCTGCCTTTATATTTCTTTTTTATCAGAGGATAGACATGTTTTTATCCCAGGCATGTTTAAATTCACTCATTGTAGATTTCCCAACCACCTCTGCTGAAAGTTTGTTCTAAGCTTCAAATACTCTTTTAGTAAAATAATATTTTATGACATTTCTCCTGATTTTACTCGCAGCTAATTTCAGATTGTGCCCCCTTGTTCTTGTGTTAGCTTCTTATTCAGAACACTTCCCTCCTGAACCTTATTTAAAGCTTTAACACATTTAAAGGTTTCATTCATGTCACCCTTTCCCTTTTTTCATCAAGCCTGTACAGATTTAGCTGGTGCCTCTACATAACTTCGGCAGATCTACCGCAAGTGCAAGGGTTTATTAAGACCAGCGTCTAAAATGCTGGTCTTACAAAAATCACCCCCTAAGTTCTTTAAGTGTATCCTGGTATGCTTTATGCTTAAGACCATCCACCATTTATGTAGCCTGTCTGTCCACCCATTCTATTTTATCTATGTCTTTTTGTAGATGGGGTCTCCAGAACTGAACACAGTATTTTAGATGTGGTCTCACTGCTGTTCTATACAGTGGGATCACTATTATTAAGTGTTTTTGCATGGCAAGACCACTTACTGTTATCTCACATAAATATTTTTATTATTATAGCCAAATTCACCACCCTAACTCCTCCCACAGTTTTTACACTACACTGCGTGCAGAATTATTAGGCAAATGAGTATTTTGACCACATCATCCTCTTTATGCATGTTGTCTTACTTCAAGCTGTATAGGCTCGAAAGCCTACTACCAATTAAGCATATTATGTGATGTGCATCTCTGTAATGAGAAGGGGTGTGGTCTAATGACATCAACACCCTATATTAGGTGTGCATAATTATTAGGCAACTTCCTTTCCTTTGGCAAAATGGGTCAAAAGAAGGACTTGACAGGCTCAGAAAAGTCAAAAATAGTGAGATATCTTGCAGAGGGATGCAGCACTCTTAAAATTGCAAAGCTTCTGAAGCGTGATCATCGAACAATCAAGCGTTTCATTCAAAATAGTCAACAGGGTCGCAAGAAGCGTGTGGAAAAACCAAGGCGCAAAATAACTGCCCATGAACTGAGAAAAGTCAAGCGTGCAGCTGCCAAGATGCCACTTGCCACCAGTTTGGCCATATTTCAGAGCTGCAACATCACTGGAGTGCCCAAAAGCACAAGGTGTGCAATACTCAGAGACATGGCCAAGGTAAGAAAGGCTGAAAGACGACCACCGCTGAACAAGACACACAAGCTGAAACGTCAAGACTGGGCCAGGAAATATCTCTAAGGTTTTATGGACTGATGAAATGAGAGTGAGTCTTGATGGGCCAGATGGATGGGCCCGTGGCTGGATTGGTAAAGGGCAGAGAGCCCCAGTCCGACTCAGACGCCAGCAAGGTGGAGGTGGAGTACTGGTTTGGGCTGGTATCATCAAAGATGAGCTTGTGGGGCCTTTTCGGGTTGAGGATGGAGTCAAGCTCAACTCCCAGTCCTACTGCCAGTTTCTGGAAGACACCTTCTTCAAGCAGTGGTACAGGAAGAAGTCTGCATCCTTCAAGAAAAACATGATTTTCATGCAGGACAATGCTCCATCACACGCATCCAAGTACTCCACAGCGTGGCTGGCAAGAAAGGGTATAAAAGAAGAAAATCTAATGACATGGCCTCCTTGTTCACCTGATCTGAACCCCATTGAGAACCTGTGGTCCATCATCAAATGTGAGATTTACAAGGAGGGAAAACAGTACACCTCTCTGAACAGTGTCTGGGAGGCTGTGGTTGCTGCTGCACGCAATGTTGATGGTGAACAGATCAAAACACTGACAGAATCCATGGATGGCAGGCTTTTGAGTGTCCTTGCAAAGAAAGGTGGCTATATTGGTCACTGATTTGTTTTTGTTTTGTTTTTGAATGTCAGAAATGTATATTTGTGAATGTTGAGATGTTATATTGGTTTCACTGGTAAAAATAAATAATTGAAATGGGTATATATTTGTTATTTGTTAAGTTGCCTAATAATTATGCACAGTAATAGTCACCTGCACACACAGATATCCCCCTAAAATAGCTAAAACTAAAAACAAACTAAAAACTACTTCCAAAAATATTCAGCTTTGATATTAATGAGTTTTTGGGGTTCATTGAGAACATGGTTGTTGTTCAATAATAAAATTAATCCTCAAAAATACAACTTGCCTAATAATTCTGCACTCCCTGTACATAGACAGTAATATACCGAAACTTGCGGATTGTTCCCGATTGGTGTGCTATTACTTTGTGGAACGTTTCGCCGAATGGTTCACGAAATATCGGCATTTTTGTGGCGAAATTGGTCCCATAGGAATGAATGGTAGAATGTTCAAAACTAGAGTGGGAGCTGATAAAAGCTAGAGTGTGAGCTGAAAAATCAGGACATGATTTCTAAAATGCCACCTCTCCCTCATTTTCAAGCCCATCTACACAACTACACAAAAATGTTCAGCTATCCCTGCTGCCACTAAAAATGTCCACGGCTAAGCCATAGTCCTGATAGTTTTCCCAATATGATCATTTGTTTGCAACTCACGCTGCCCTTTGACATTCATTTAAACTCCACTCTAGCCACCTCAAATTTTAAGGGCAATTTCTAAACTGCGACTGTGCCTTCATTTTTATTATTTCAGAGACATACTATGCATCCAATGTAGGTCTGGGTCTTGTGATTCTTACATAATAAAGCTATAAAGCTCTTACTGTAGCTGTAGGATTTATATTTTTTAAACTACAACCGTTTGAAGATGGCAACCACCAGTGAAGTGAGCAAGTTGGAGCAGTTTGTTTTTAACCGATCTTCTCTGCCCTTGCTGTAGAGTGAGTTGCCATAGGAACCCAGGTGTGTGAGCAGCCAGCAGAGTGACAAAAGCTAGAGTGTGAGCTGAAAAATCAGGACATGATTTCTAAACTACCACCACTCCCTCATTTTCAAGCCCACCTACACAAATCGGCTGCTAATATTTTTATAAATGTATGATTTTATGTAACTGTGAAGCACTTTGGGCAACAACATTGCAATTAAATGTGCTATATAAATAAATAAAAGTTGAAATGCATTTCTCACTCTATCAAGCTTGCCATGTGCACTTTTTAAATTTGATCAGTCAATTGGTTAGTGTAATGTTTACTATCTTTACTCACTCCAAACACTCCACACAGTTACTCTGCCCACTCCATAAAGTTACTCTGCCCAGTCCAACCTTACCACAGTTACTCCAGCCACTCCAACCACACAACAGTTACTCAAGCTACTCCACCCAGTTACTCCGCCCACTCCAGTTGTAGAATACTGGTGGAAGCAAGAACACTTCACACAATTTCCCCATAAATTAAACTTTTTCTAGTTATTATTATTTATTTTAAAGTGCCATTAATTCCATGGCGCTGTACATCCAGCTGAGGTTACGCAGAAATAAAAAAAAAACATAATAAACAAGAAACAGACTGGTACAGAGGGGTAGAGGACCCTGCCCGCAAGAGCTTTAAATCTATAAGGGAAGGGGAGAACACAGTAGGTGAGGGTAAAGGCTGCTCTTGTGGGTGTGTGGTGGCAGAATGCTCATTGCAGATGGTAGGCTTTCCTGAAAAGGTTGGTTTTAAGGTTACTCTTGAAGCTTTGGATGTTGGGGGACAGCCTGATGTGTTGGGGTAGTGAGTTCCAGAGTAGGGGAGAGTCATGTGAGAAATTTTGTAGTCGATTGTGTGAGGAACAGATGAAAGGAGAACTGAGAAGGATGTCCTGTGAGGATCTAAGATTACGTGTGGGGATGTATCGAGAAAGTAGGTCAGAGATGTAAGGAGGGGACAGGTTGTGGACAGCCTTATATGTAGTTGTAAGTAATTTATACTGAATTAGCTGGGCAATGAGGAGCCAGTGAAGAGATTGGCAGAGGGGTGAGGCAGAGGAGAAATGAGGGGAGAGGTGGATTAACCTGGCAGCAGAGTTAAGAATAGATTGGAGGGGAGCGAGAGTTCTTGATGGGATGCCACACAGGAGGATGTTACAGTAGTCCAGGTGCAGCGTCCCACATATGTGTGTAAATGGGACACTTCAAACATCTTAATATATATATACATGTGTTTATTTGCATTGTATGGTATTTCCTTTTATCAGACTGGCAATGTCATTTGCACCCATTCGCCCCTAGGTGGTGCTGGCACCACATAATACATATAGCTTGGGTGTGTCTAGACAGGAGGTTAGTTAGTTGGAGTCTGGGTTAGTTCAAGTTGGAGTGTGAGAAGGAGAAGCAAGTTCATGGAGGAGACGAACAGGCATCGTCCAACATGTAGTCTGCTATTTCTACTCCTTGGTCATGGCCAGGCTAAGGGAGTACACCTAACATTTATCTACAGCAGCAAAGCATAAGACAGTAAGTCTATGTCTAGATATGGGGAGAGACTAGTGAGAGTAACAGCTAAACTCAGCTTATGGACCTCATTAGCACAAGTGCCTGAGAGCAACTTTCCGAGTGCCAGGACACAAATGGACAGTTAGTGCGCAGAATTGTCCTTATCCATTACACAAGCCTTCAGGGTCATAGTGGAAAAACCTAAACCTATTTAGAAGAGTATCCTGCAAATTATGTGGCAGAAGTTTTTGCCTGCCGGGAGGGGGACGCCCTTATTGGATAACTCAAAATATAAAGTAAGCAAATGTCATATTCAGTATCGGAGTGCTAGAGTTGGAACGTAAAGTAAATCTTCAGTTTGCCTGTAAAGTATCAGCATTAGAAGAATCCCTCCATTGACAACTGCCACTACCTGATAATAGGATTATCAGTGAACTTATTATTATTTGTGCTATACAAAACCCTTTCCATTGATGAACTGTACCAACCGTCCAGGGACTATTGATTCTTCAGTAAATGTTCAACTGGTTTACAACAACCGACTCCTCATTCTTACTACTACTCTCAACATTTGCACCTAACGGTGCTGCCGTCACCAACCAGGGGCCCAGGCGCAAAAGCACCTTACACCAATTACCATCAGGGGAACCTCAACCAACCAATTGGCTGGTGTTCCCTGCAACTGAGAGTGCCCTGGAGGATTTCGTGCTGTCTTTCCTTCCACTGTACGCCAGCCCAGGGAGGCATCTGCTAACTGTGAGTACATGTACTATTGCACCCATCGGCCCACCGTGAGCCTCATGTGTTTTCCCCTGTGGTTTGGTATGCTACACAGGCGTGAGATGATAAGAGCATGCACTAGTATTTAGTTGACTCAGGGGTGACGAAGGTGCAAATACGAGAGATGTTCTTAAGTTGGAAACTGCAGGTGGAGGTGAGGGTTTGGATGTATGGCTTAAAAGACAGGAAGGAATCCAATGTTACCTCCAGGCAGTGGGCCTGCAAGACTGGAGAAAGTGTTGTGCTATTAACTGTGATGAACAGGTCAGGTAGGGGGGCTGAGTGACATGGGGGAAAGACAATGAATTCAGTCTTCTCCATGCAGGGCCGTCTTTAATATTGATTGGACCCTGGGCAAGAATTTACTTGGGCCCCCTGCATCCCGCCTTCCCACACACAGGCATGCAATCACGCCCTCCACACACACAAAAAAAATCCACACACCTCGTAGAGTAGTAAACTTTAATAATGATTTGTGGCCACTAGAGGTGTTCCTTGGCAGTAATGTAAATACTGCCTGCGTTTAGCTGTTGTGGTTCTGGTGACTATAGTGTCCCTTAATATAGAGAAAAATGAAAAGAATTGCCACAAAAGTATCATAAAAAAGCACAACTTCTGATACAAATATATAGTATTTTGTAGATTAATTTTTTTTTTGTTACAATGTGCAGATAGTACTGTACTACTAACCCCTCCATCCACCCCTACATACAGGGTAATACAGCGCCACATACCTCTTACATCCAGTGACGTCTCATTGATGTAAATGTTCTCTTTCCTCATCTTCTCCTTTAAGACCTTCAGAACAGGCCACCATTTTTCAGCCATTTCTCGTCTCTGCAGTTTGACAAACAAAACCTTTCCATCATCCTCCCATCTTCTGGACAAATCATCCTACCACCCCCAATACTGTGCTGCTATGCTCCCCAATATTTACTATACTGCAGAAACAGATAAACCCCCTGATAATAGTAGTACCATGCAGATAGTGCCCTTCAATTATTATTGGCACACAGTGCCCTAAAATAACTGTGTCCAGCAAATAGTGCCCCTGAGACTAATAGTGTAAACATAAAGTCCCCCAAAAATAATTGTGGTAAAATGATACAGTGCCAAGGTGCCCCCACAGTAATAGTGCTCCCAAAAGTCTCACCAATAGGAATAATGCTCTGCTAGAGCACACATGGTAGTAATAGTGCTCATACAGTGCCCCCAACATGTCCCCACTGTGCCCCAGAAGTAATAATGCTCCTATAGTGCCCATACTAGTAATCTTGTTCCCCATAGACTCCCAGTAGTAATAAAGCCCATCATAATGCCCCCCAGTAGTAATAATTCTACTTATAATGTGCCAGTGCAAAAAAATACCCCCTTTTAATGCCCCCAGTTGAACTAATGTCCCCATAGTGCCTCCATAATGTGCCAGTATAAAATACCCCTATATAGTGCCCCCAGTAAATGCCCCCATAGTGCTCCTCTCCCCCTTCTTCCTAGTGCCCCCCATAATGTACCAGTATAAAATGCCCCATATATAGTCCCCCAGTAGATGCCCTCAGTGTCCCCCATAATTTGCAAGTATAAAATACCCCTTCTTAGTGCCCCCCATAGATGAGCCCATAGTACTCCTCTCTCCCCTTCCCCATAGTACCCACCATAATGTGCCCCAGTATAAAATGCCCCTATACAGAGCCCCCCATATAAAATACCCCTTCTTTGTGGCCTCAGTAGAAGCCCCCATAGTGTTCCTCTCCCCCCTTCCCCCATATAAAATACCCCTTCTTTGTGGCCTCAGTAAATGCCCCCATAGTGCCCCCAATAATGTGCCAGTAAGAAGTGCCCCCATAGATGCCCCCACAGTGCCCCCCAATAATGTGCCAGTGAGATGTGCCCCCTTAGATGCCCCCCAATAATGTGCCAGTAACAAGTGCCCCATAGATGCCCCCCAATCATGTGCCAGTAACAAGTACCCCCATAGATGCCCCCAATCATGTGCCAGTAACAGTACCCCCAGAAATGTCCCCCCAATCATATGCCAGTAACAAGTACCCCCATATATGCCCCCCAATCATGTGCCAATAACAAGGGCCACCATAGATGCCCCCCAATCATGTGCCTGTAACAAGTACCCCCATAGAACCCCCCAATCATGTGCCAGTAACAAGTACCCCCATATATGCCCCCCAATCATGTGCCAGTAACAAGTGCCCCCATAGATGCCCCCCAATCATGTGCCAGTAACAAGTGCTCCCATAGATGCCCGCCCAATCATGTGGCAGTAAGTAGTACCATATAAAAAAATAAACACTTATACTTACCTCTATCAGGCTGGCAGCGATTTGATGCAGGCCTCTTCTGCCCTGTGTTCCGCGCTGTAAGGCTCAGGCGGCGCGATGACATCGTCGCGCCGACTGCACCGGCCTCTGATAGACTTCAGGCCTAGTACCTGCAGCCTATCAGAGGAACGGGTTAGACTCCTCTCCCTCCCCTGCCCACCGCAGCACATCTATCTGTATCGCTGTCCTGAGGATGGCGATACAGATGACTATGGAGATGAGCGCTTCCACAGTAAAAGCGCTCATCTCCCTGTGCCTTGCCGCTGCCCCCCACAGAGCCTTGAGGGACACCAACAGAAAGGGGTCATGATTAGGAGGTAGTAAATGAATGGGAAACGCTGAAGGTTCTGTGGGTTCTATTATTTATACCTCTAGCGATAAAGCCAAGGGTCAAGCCAGGGTGCTTTCCCTGCTGCCTGCCCATACTGTAAACTCATTTTGAAGCTCTCTGATATCAAGACACCTAAATACTTCTTTTCTGAAGTTTTCACTAACACAGAGCTGCCAATGCGATATTCAGACTGAGGGTTCCTTCTCCCCAAGTGCATTATTTTACATTTGGAAACATTGAACTGCAGATTCTATTGTGGGGACCATTTATCTAGTGAAGCAAAACCTTTTTCCTGTTACAAACCCCTCCAGGAATATCAACCCTGTTACACACTTTTGTGTCATCGGCAAACAGACAAACCTTACCTACCAAACTTTCTCCTATGTCGCTTACAAAGATTATAAAAAGAATAGGACCCATGGTGGCCCCTTGAGGTACACCACTGGTGACTCGTCTCTCTTCAGAATGTACTCCATTATTAACAACATTCTGATATCTATCCAACAGCCAACTATGTATTCAATGGACTATCCAAGGATTAAGTCCAATCTTCAGTAATTTATCTATCAGCTCATTATGCGGCACTGTATCAAAGACTTTGCTAAAATCCAGGTAGGCAATATCCACAGCACGTCCTTCATCCAACACTTTTTGTTACATAGTCAAGGAAATCAATAAGATTAGTGCAACATGATCGGCCCTCTTCTTTTTTAGGAGAGTTTCCATTATTTTCACTACTACATATGTTAAGCTCACTGGTCTATAGTTTACAGCTTCCTCTCTGCTACCCTTCTTGTGGATAAGTACAACACTGGCCATTCTCCAATCTTCAAGAACATCACCTGTAAAGAGAGACTGGTTTAACAAATCCGTCAGAGGAGCAGCAATCACAGATTGAAGTTCTTTAAGGACTCTGGGGTGGATGCTATCTGGACCCATGGCCTTGTTTGACTTTAAGCATGCCAATTCATACCATAGATTACATTTTTTTTGTATGAAGCGTACCATGGCTGATCTGCACCATTTATTTCCAGTTTTCTTGTTTTTTTCAGAAATGATTCCTAGGTGATGAGTTTTCCCTGAATTGAAATCTAAGGACAGAGTTCAGAAAATAATTAACAAGTTATTCTGCCACAGATGTACGTTAGAGATTATCCCCTGATTGGTTGTGAGTGATAGCCCCTGTACAAGCAATGGTAGATAGCTGAACTCACTAATATCTCCAGATATAGGCACCAGTTGCATGTGATGATCCAGTGAGGAGAATACAATGGTGAAGCTTTGATCATTTATTGATTTGCCTTGAAAACAAATGCAGGGAAATGAGGGTATGCTGGGAGGATATTAGAGGTCAAAAAGAATAGCTCTCACCAGGTTGAAGGTCTGTGACAAAGAGGAAGTACGAAGGACCTTACAGAGGATGTGATGTCACAAAAGAGGGAGGAGAGCAATGCAATGGAAATTTACATAACACACTATAAATGGTATTATAAGAATAACCACAGGGTGGCAGCGTTACACAACATAGTAAATGATAATATAATGCAAACAACAATTGTAGAATACAAGAATAAAGGCTGGAACAGCACACTCCCCGTCTGAAATCCTTGGATTTCACTATATATGCAACTACAAAATGTCCATGAAACGTTGGAACCTGAAAGACAAAAACAAACAAAAAGAACATATTGGAAATGGTGAACTGGAACAGTCCAACGCCTTGAGTCTTCTGGTTGCCAGGAATAAAGTTCCTCAAGTAAAGAATCATTCCTCTACGGGTAAGAGGAGAACAATCTCAGATGCAGGCCTGATAAAGGATTTGGGATGGCCTTGTTTTGCGATAGTCACTTCCACCTTGCGAACTTTGCCATCTTCACTGATAAAGACCTTTGAGATGAGTCCCATGGGCCAGGAGTTTCTTTCCACGTTCTGGTCTTTCATGAGTACAAGATCTCCTATCTGTAAGTTTGGCTTGACCTGTTGCCACTTTCTACGTGCTTGCAAAAGCGTTAAGTACTCTTTTTTCCACCTGCTCCAGAAACAGTTGGCCAGATGTTGAACGTGCTTCCACTGTTTCAGATATATGTTACTAGAAGAAGACTCTTCAGGTGGATTAGGAACAGATCCAAACTTCTGAGTGAGAAGAGTTGCTGGAGTAAGAATGGCAGGGGATTCTGGATCCATAGATACAGGTACAAGAGGTCTTGAGTTGACAATAGCGGATACCTCAGCCAGGAAGGTAGTCAAAGTCTCATGGGTGAGCCTTGAGAAGTTTGAGTCCATCAGCATACAGTCCAATATTTTGCGGGTGATGCCTATCATTCTTTCCCATGAACCGCCCATATGAGAGGCATGCGGGGGGTTAAAGATCCATGTACAACCATTATTGGCTAAGTAGTCTTGAACTGGTTTAGAGTCAATTTGCAACTCCCGACAGGCTCCTATGAAGTTGGTTCCACAGTCAGATCTTATTTGCTTTACTGGTCCTCTGATGGCGAGGAATCGTCTTAAAGCATTGATCTTATTTGCTTTACTGGTCCTCTGATGGCGAGGAATCGTCTTAAAGCATTGATGAAGCTAGAAGCGTTCATGGATTCTATTGCTTCAATGTGTATAGCACGTACACTTAAGCATGTAAACAACACTGCCCATCGTTTGCTTTCTGCATGACCACCTCTGGTCTTACGTGCAGTGACTGTCCATGGCCCAAAGACGTCCAGACCAACATAAGTGAACGGTGGTTCGGTGCTTGTCCTATCAACTGGCAAATCAGACATTTGTTGATGTTGTAATTTTCCTCTCGCCTTGCGACAGTTAATGCAATGGTGAATAATATGAGCAATCTGTCTTTTTGCTCCCACTATCCAAAGACCTGCGGCTCTTAAAGCGCCCTCAGTGAAATGTCGGCCTTGATGCTGGACTCTTTCGTGATAATGCCGTATCAACAGTGTAGTAACGTGGTGTTTGGCAGGAATAATGAGGGGATTCATTTCTGCAATCTCTAGCTTAGCCTTGTTTAGGCGACCACCAACTCTCAGCATGCCACGATCATCAATTACTGGTTTCAAGTTGACAATGGGGCTGCCTTTTGGTATATCTTGCTTGTCATGTATACATTTCAGTTCCATTTTAAAGGCACTCTGCTGTACGTTACGTATCACAAGCAATTCACTTAGAATAATGTCTTCTGCCGTTAGAGGTTTATGGCACAGGTGCCAACTGCGACAGTCAGTGTTATGCTTCTCAGCATGAAAACAGTGAACAATGTGGACTAACCTTGCAATGATGTGAATGAGTCTTGACCATCTAGAGAAGCGTTCAAAGCGATGACAGCCCAAGCCAGCGCTCCTTTCAGACTTGGTGATGAAGGTACTAACTTCAGGCCGAATCTCTGGATCTTCATGAGGGTCCTGGAGACTGAAGACGTCTTGGATAGGAGTTTCTTCATTCTGGTTCAGCAGAAACTCTGGACCTGTCAACCAAGAAGAAGTTGCAGAGACTCTTCCAGATGCCGGTCTGGTGGCGCAATCTGCGGGATTGAGATGAGATGGAACATAGTGCCACTGTTCAGGTTTAGAGGATCTTCTAACCCTTTCGATGCGGTTACTGACATAAACGTAGAAGTGTTTTGACTGGTTGTAGATGTAACCCAGGACAACCTTACTGTCTGTGTAAAATTGAATGTCATCCACCTGAATATCCAGCTCGCGTTGTATAAAGTCCGCAATCTCTACGGCTAGCACAGTCCCACAAAGTTCGAGTTTAGGAATGGTGTGCTCAGGTTTTGGAGCTAATTTTGCCTTTCCAAACAGAAATCCAACATGTGCTTGATTGGAATAGTCTATTACCTTTAAATAAGCAACAGCTGCGATGGCTTCCGTAGACGCATCTGAGAAGATGTGGATTTCTCTCCTCCGGGTGGCTGTAAGGGATGTTGGAGTGTAACACCTTGGTATGTGAATACTGTCTAATGCATGCAAGCATTCCTTCCACAACTCCCACTTTTGTTGTTTGTCAGAGGGCAGTGGAGCATCCCAGTCAGATACAGACTCTGAGAACTGTCTTAACAGGAATTTGCCTTGTACAGTCAAAGGTGCCACAAATCCCAGGGGATCATATAGGCTGCTCGCCACTGAGAGAACTCCCTGTTTAGTAAATGGTTTATCTGCACAGTTAACTTGAAATCCAAGGGAGTCATTTGCTAAGTCCCACCTCAGGCCCAGACTTCTCTGTACTGGTGGATTGTCTATCCCTAGATTCAAATCTCTGAATTCTGTGGCATGATCGCTGGGCTGGAAGGCTTTCATTACGGCAGCGCAGTTAGAGGCTATCTTATGTAACCTTAGACGAGACTTTGAAAGCATACCTTGTGTCCTTTTGAGCAGATCTATGGCCTCCTCCGCTGTAGGGAAGGATTTGAGTGCGTCGTCCACATAGAAGTCTCTGACGACAAAGTTTCTGGCATGTTCCCCAAATTCTGACTCACCATCTAAGGCAGCCCTACGTAGGCCATATGTAGCAACAGCAGGTGAAGGACTGTTACCAAACACGTGCACCTTCATGCGGCATTCAACCATTTCTTTGCTGGTGTCATTGTCTCTATGCCAAAGAAACCTGAGGTAGTTTCTATGATCTTGCCGCACGATAAAGCAATAGAACATTTGTTCAATGTCAGCAGTAATGGCAACTGGCTCCTTTCTGAATCTCATGAGCACTCCCACCAGATTATTGGTCAGGTTCGGACCGGTGAGAAGGACGTCGTTCAGAGATACGCCGTTATGTTTGGCACTTGAATCGAATACCACTCTTATTTGGTTTGGCTTCCGTGGGTGATATACCCCAAAGGATGGAAGGTACCAGCATTCTTCATGCTCTTGTAAGGGTAGAGCCAGCTCTGCATGATCATTGCGAAATATTTTTTCCATGAAGGCCACAAAATGACTTTTCATTTCTGGTTTGTTTTTTAACGTACGTTGCAAGGAGATGAATCTGGAGAGTGCTTGTTCCCGGTTGTCAGGGAGTCTGGCTCTTACAGCACGGAAAGGTAAAGGTGCAACCCAGTGGTTAGATGCATCTTTGAAGAATTCATCGTCCATTATTTTAATAAACTCTTTGTCATCCATGGACAAGGCCAGTTTGTCGTCGTCTGGTGTTGTACAAAACACAGTTTTTCCTAAGTTGTCATAACTGGTACAGTAGGTGAACCCGATTTTGTGTCAATCTCGCCGTATTTCTCGGCGAGATTGAGCACATACGAGCCCCATCGCGGGAGCCAGCGCCGAGCTGGCTTGCCGCGATGGAGAGCAAGCGCGTCATAGAAGAGGCGGGAGATCCGACTTGGATTCCCGCCAATTCTACACGTGTGCGGCGTTTGTTATGAATCCTGAGGGGGAAGTCCCCGCCGGATTTTAAATAAAAATCCGGCCTGGGTCCCGCCCTCAGGAGCATACCGGGCCCTTAGGTCTGTTATGGGTTGTAAGGAGAGCCCCCCCTACGCCGAAAAAAACGGCGTAGGGGGTCCCCCTACAATCCATACCAGACCCGTATCCAAAGCACGCTACCCGGCCAGCCAGGAAGGGAGTGGGGACGAGCGAGCGCCCCCCCCCCCTCCTGAGCCGTACCAGGCTGCATGCCCTCAACATGGGGGGTTGGGTGCTCTGGGGCAGGGGGCGCACTGCGGCCCCCCCACCTCAGAGCACCCTGTCCCCATGTTGATGAGGACAGGGCCCCTTCCCGACAACCCTGGCCGTTGGTTGTCGGGGTATGCGGGCGGGAGGCTTAACGGAATCTGGGAGCCCCCTTTAATAAGGGGGGCCCCCAGATACCGGCCCCCCACCCTAAGTGAATGAGTATGGGGTACATCGTACCCCTACCCATTCACCTGCAAGAAAAGTGGTAAAAACACAAATAAACCACACAGTGTATTAAAATATTTTATTTTTCTGCTCCGGAGGCCGCCCCCTGTCTTCTTTATTAGCTCTTTTACCAGGGGGGGCTCTTCTTCTTCCGATATCCCGACGGGTCTTCTCCGCTATCCGGGGGGGTCTTCTCAACTCTCCGGGGTTCTCCTTCTGTCTTCTCCTTCTGTCTTGTTGTCTCCTTCTGTCTTCTGTCTCCGGGGGGGGCTCTTCTTCTTCCGATATCCCGACGGGTCTTCTCCGCTATCCGGGGGGGTCTTCTCAACTCTTCGGGGTTCTCCTTCTGTCTTCTCCTTCTGTTCTTCTTCTGTCTTCTCCTTCCTTCTTGTTGTCTCGGCGCACCCCGGTTCTTCGTCTCGCGAGACTCGGCGCACCCCGATTCTTCTCTCTGTTGTTGACTCGGCGCACCCCGGTTCTTCGTCTCGCGAGACTCGGCGCACCCCGATTCTTCGTCTCGCGAGATGAAGAACCGGGGTGCGCCGAGTCAACAACAGAGAGAAGAATCGGGGTGCGCCGAGACAACAAGAAGGAAGGAGAAGACAGAAGAAGAACAGAAGGAGAAGACAGAAGGAGAACCCCGAAGAGTTGAGAAGACCCCCCCGGATAGCGGAGAAGACCCGTCGGGATATCGGAAGAAGAAGAGCCCCCCCCGGAGACAGAAGACAGAAGGAGACAACAAGACAGAAGGAGAAGACAGAAGGAGAACCCCGGAGAGTTGAGAAGACCCCCCCGGATAGCGGAGAAGACCCGTCGGGATATCGGAAGAAGAAGAGCCCCCCCCGGAGACAGAAGACAGAAGGAGACAACAAGACAGAAGGAGAAGACAGAAGGAGAACCCCGGAGAGTTGAGAAGACCCCCCCGGATAGCGGAGAAGACCCGTCGGGATATCGGAAGAAGAAGAGCCCCCCCTGGTAAAAGAGCTAATAAAGAAGACAGGGGGCGGCCTCCGGAGCAGAAAAATAAAATATTTTAATACACTGTGTGGTTTATTTGTGTTTTTACCACTTTTCTTGCAGGTGAATGGGTAGGGGTACGATGTACCCCATACTCATTCACTTAGGGTGGGGGGCCGGTATCTGGGGGCCCCCCTTATTAAAGGGGGCTCCCAGATTCCGTTAAGCCTCCCGCCCGCATACCCCGACAACCAACGGCCAGGGTTGTCGGGAAGGGGCCCTGTCCTCATCAACATGGGGACAGGGTGCTCTGAGGTGGGGGGGCCGCAGTGCGCCCCCTGCCCCAGAGCACCCAACCCCCCATGTTGAGGGCATGCAGCCTGGTACGGCTCAGGAGGGGGGGGGGGGGCGCTCGCTCGTCCCCACTCCCTTCCTGGCTGGCCGGGTAGCGTGCTTTGGATACGGGTCTGGTATGGATTGTAGGGGGACCCCCTACGCCGTTTTTTTCGGCGTAGGGGGGGCTCTCCTTACAACCCATAACAGACCTAAGGGCCCGGTATGCTCCTGAGGGCGGGACCCAGGCCGGATTTTTATTTAAAATCCGGCGGGGACTTCCCCCTCAGGATTCATAACAAACGCCGCACACGTGTAGAATTGGCGGGAATCCAAGTCGGATCTCCCGCCTCTTCTATGACGCGCTTGCTGGGATGTGCTGTCGCTATCCCAGTGAGTGCGAGATCTCGGCACCACGTCGCCGAGTATCAGCGCGACGCTGTCGTGCTGAAAACACAATCTCACAAACACCTACTGTAGGAATGATGTCTGGTGTCTTTAAGAGGTTAGAAAGCCTTTCCTTCACCTCATAATGATGAACACATGGCTTAAAATGAGATGTGCGACCATTGTTTAGCACAAAGGTTTTGAAGGAGTTCACTTGAGATGGTTTGTGGCTCTTATTTATACATACATCGCCCACAATTACCCAGCCTAAATCGAGTCTCTGTGCATATGGGGCATTATCAGGACCGTTGCATTGTTGACGCACCTTGTGGACCCTCAGAATGTCTCTCCCAAGCAGAAGTAGGATGTCAGCATTCATGTCCATAGGGAGGATCTCACTAGCTAGATGTTTCAAGTGGGAATGATGATATGCAGCTTCTGGAGAAGGAATTTCATCTCTTTCATCTGGTATTTGGTCGCATTCAATTAACGTTGGCAAGGGTATATGAACGTTCCCTTTTATGGAGGAGATAAGGTATCCAGTGGCTCTTCTGCCATAAGTCTCTACACGACCAGAACAAGTGTTGAGTGTATATGGTGTTGCTTCTCCTGCTATGCCGAAAATCTCAAAGAATTTAGGTTTTGCCAGAGACCTATTGCTTTGTTCATCAATAATTGCGTACATTCTGATGGCCTTTTCAGATTGCCCTTCTGGGTAGACGTTGACCAAACACACCTTTGCACAGCACTTAGAATCAGCCTCCTTGCCACATATCGCCATACAGGAAGAGGAAATAGTAGTTGTAGCTAATTCTTGAGCCGGTGGCTCCCCGCCATGAAGTGCGACGGCATTGGTCGCAGCTTGAGATGGTGCGTTGTCTGAAGGCAAGGTAGGATGCATTGCTGTAACGTGCTTGTCACTGTTGCATTCTGCACACTTGATAATAACCTTACAGTCTTTCGCCATATGATCAGATAAGGCACAACACTTGTAACACACTCCAAGCTCTTTGAGTATCTCTCTGCGTTCTTGCAAGGTCTTTGCCCTGAGCCCACGACACTCCTTTAAAGGATGAGGTCTTTTATGGATGGGGCACATGCGGTTAGGGTCCTTTTCTTTGAGGACAGGGTATTCCTTCCTAGTAGTGCAGGTTGAAATGAGTGGAACATTGGTTTTTCTAACGGATACTGTCCCCCTTAAGTCTCTACGTTTATTTGTGGTGTTGTCATACCTTGAACATGAGGATGAAGCAGGTAGAGTGGATTCAGTGAAGTCAAAGCTGGGGTCGTTCTTCTTCCGAGCTTGGTCACTGATGAATCTGGTAAAATAAGAGAAAGAGGGAAAAGACACATTGTGTTCTCTCTTGTATCTGGAGCCCTGGTCTGCCCATTTCTCTTGCATACCATGTGGTAGTTTTGACACTATTGGATTGACGCCATGTGCGGTATCAAGGTAACTCAGTCCTGGCAGACGTGGGTCCATTTTTGCCAATTCAAGTTCTTTTAGTAGGTCGCTCAGATCCTGGAGTTTGCGATTGTCTTTGCCAGTTATCCTTGGGAAGGCTTGAAGTCTCCTGAATAAGGCACTTTCTATAGCTTCTGGACTGCCATAGGTCTGTTCAAGTCTCTCCCATGCTGCAGCGAGACCTTCCTCTGAGTGGCCTGCATGAACCACTCTTAATGTCTTTATGCGTTCTGCAGATTCTGGGCCTAACCATTTGATGAGCAAGTCAAGTTCCTCCATGGCAGTGAGGTTTATGTCACCGATTACTGCTTTAAAGGTCGATTTCCAGGCCCTGTAGTTTTCGGCACGGTCATCAAACCTTGAGAGACTAATGTTAATCAGCTCCCTGCGCATCATGTATTTGGCAAAGTCTGACATGTCTGATCTCCCATTCCATATTGCAGTATTGCATTGTGGTGTCTCTAGAGCATGTGTGGGCTCTGGCAGATAAGGTTGAGATTGATCAGGATGGAATGATGTGGCATAAGGATTAAGCTGAGGTTTAGTCTCTGGATGGTCAGCCCGCTTGGTGCTAGATATTACCTTATTACTGGGCTGTGATGATTTCTGGTACTCTGTGGGTTCGCCCAGTTGGTGAGCTAGAAGTGCATGCGATTTAGCAGGAGGAGTAGGCGATGGTTGCCTTAGCACATACCTGGCAGTGCGGTCGGCTGGGTCTTCCTCTTCTCCTGGAACGAAACAGTCTGGGCCGGTACCTTGGCCTAATGCTTGCTCGAGGACCTTTAGTTTAGCTAAGGTAGCTGCTTCTTCCCTTTCTGTCTGGAGGATCTTTAGCTGGGCTTCTGTCTCAGCCTCCATTTCTGCTTTCTTAGCCTCCATTTCTGCTTTCTTCTTCGTAATCTCCGCCTCCATTTCTGCTTTCTTCTTTGTAATCTCCGCCTCCTTCTTAGCAAAGGAACTTCTTACGCTAGCTTCCTCCGCTTCTGCCCGGACTTCTATAAGCTTGTCATGCAAGGCTGACCTTCCGGAACGAGAGGTTTTGGAAGATGAAAGGGTATGATTACTTGAAGTTGATCGATGGGATCTCGCCTCCTGTAAATGTGCGATGCGTTGCTCTTAGCATCTTGTACTAGGGCATCCTTCTCTTCAAGGAGATTCTTTCTCTCACTCAGCTCCTCTGAGGCTTCGTCAAAATCAGAGTCGCTCAGGAAAGTGATGTACTTAGCAGAGAGTCATTGATAGTGGACATAGGAGTTAGTTAAGCGATTCAACGTTGTGGTTAACTTTGTTGGGTCGTTGTTATATCGTAAAAGAGCTGCTATATAGTGTTCAGTTCTCTGCCATAAATCGTTTAAATTGTCACTGAACTCTTCTTTGGTCATCTCAAAGTTCTCTCTAATCTTTTGTGTTGGCTTGATAACACGTTTAGATCGTATTGCTTGTTCTTCAGTTAACATGGACTCTGCTTCCTGCATATCTGAGTTTTTGGGAGCAGGGTGACTTTCTGTATGTTCAGTTACTGAGAGATCCACTAAGCTTCTTGTGGACATGTTATTCCTAATTAAGCGGTACTGTCTCTTTAAGAGGGTATTCCAGCTTGTGCACTGTGCTTATGAAGCCACGTGCGTGTAAGATGGCGGACAACTCTAAGCTCGCTGGCAGACTGTGTGTAGACATGCAAGACTGTAGATTTAAGCTTCTTTTTGACTATTCTGCCACAGATGTACGTTAGAGATTATCCCCTGATTGGTTGTGAGTGATAGCCCCTGTACAAGCAATGGTAGATATCTGAACTCACTAATATCTCCAGATATAGGCACCAGTTGCATGTGATGATCCAGTGAGGAGAATACAATGGTGAAGCTTTGATCATTTATTGATTTGCCTTGAAAACAAATGCAGGGAAATGAGGGTATGCTGGGAGGATATTAGAGGTCAAAAAGAATAGCTCTCACCAGGTTGAAGGTCTGCGACAAAGAGGAAGTACGAAGGACCTTACAGAGGATGTGATGTCACAAAAGAGGGAGGAGAGCAATGCAATGGAAATTTACATAACACACTATAAATGGTATTATAAGAATAACCACAGGGTGGCAGCGTTACACAACATAGTAAATGATAATATAATGCAAACAACAATTGTAGAATACAAGAATAAAGGCTGGAACAGCACACAAGTTAATGTCTAGGTTGATGCCTCTGGTTTGGGGGCTTTCTTTGAGTTGAGAGGCTGGCCTGCATTTCCATGATGGTATTCATTTATCTGAGATTGGTTGAGATATTTTCAGTAACGATCGATCTTCAAGCCATGGTTGAGATAGATTTTGGTGGGGTGAGGCCCGTGCAGTCTTCTTCTGGTGGCATGGTCCTGGTGGGGGAAAAGTCATCCTGTTCTAGGATGTACTTAACAGTGTGGTATATTTATTGGAGCCTCAGTTTATGACTGGGGTTATGTGTTATGTATGTTTAAAATTATTTCAGTAAAGTTGGCCTTGGAAGTTTTTATACCTCCACTCTCTGTCATATGTATTTATTTCTAAGGTTACTATTTATTTGTATTTGGTATATTCTTGTATGTTTTATAATTCCATGCTACTTCGGTGCTGCCCCTCTGATCTCTATGGGGCTTGCAGCATTCAATGCTCACGTGATCACTGCAGCCAATCACTGGCCTCAGTATAATTATCCATTTGTAGAAGCCATCCTCTTTTCAACTTCAGCTTTTTTACAGTTGGTGTTATGTGTGCTTCTACAATTTGCTGGAATTTCATTGAATCCATTCTTTGCTCTACCCGTGAAATGTTCCCCATGCCATTGACTGCATCCTCAAAGCATGATTGATCCACCCCCATGCTTAATGGTTGGAGAGGTGTCCTTTTCATGAAATTCTGTGCCCTTTTTCTCCAAACATACCTATGCTCATTGTGGCCAAAAAGAGTTCTATTGTAACCTCATCGGTCTACAGGACTTGTTTCCAAAATGCATGTTTTGCAAACTTCTGATGCTGAATTTTGTGGTAAGGACACAGGAGAGTTTTTCCTCTGATGACTCTTCCATGAAGATCATATTTGTACAGGTGTCACTGAACAGTAGAACAATGTACCACAACTCCAGATTCTGCTAAATCTTCCTGAAAGTCTTTTGCAGTCAAGCAGGTTTTTGATTTGCCTTTCTAGCAATCCTGCAAGCATTTGTCTCTGAAATCTTTCTTGGTCTTTCAGACCTTCTCTTGACCTCCACTGTTCATGCTAACTACCATTTCTTAATTACATTTCAAACTGAGGAAAGGGCAAACTAAAAAATGCTTTGCTATCTTCTCATACCCATCTCCTGCTTTCTGGGCCTCAAACATTTTCATTTTCAGAGTGTTAATCAGCTGCTTAGAAGACTGCTGTTTTTGGGACAAGGTTTGAGAAGTCTTGGTATTTATAAAGCTTTTACATTTGCATCACCTGGCCTTCTTAACACTGATTGGAAACAGCCTTAACCCTAACAGGCTATTTAAGGTCAAAGTTATCAGAACTTAAATCCCCTTTGATGCCCATAATTTTGCAAGGTACTCCTTTCCTTTTTCACTATAAAAATGTACAAAACCCAAAAAAAACACTGATATTTCTTAAAATGTTAAAAAGTGTATTTCATCGTTAACTTTATACCTTTTGGATATCATTGCTCAACAGTTCACAGTAACAGTAATTTTGACCAGGGGTGCCCAAACCTTTGCATGCTAATGTATTAAAGGTTTTTTCCGGGTGTTCAATATTGATGACCTGTCTTCAGGAAAGGTTATCAATACCTGATCGTTGGTAGTCCAACTCCAGGTATCCTCGCCGATCAGCTGTTGTAAGAGACCGGGGCACTCACCCAAGCACCTAGGCTAGTGACATCAAATGGACGGTGCTGTGCTTGGTAAGCTGTGAGGAGGCCGTGGCCCTCACCAGAGCGCTGCAGCCTCTTCAAACAGCTGATCAGTGGGGGTGTCAAACCCCCACTTATCTGACATTGATGCCCTACCGCATCAATATAAAAAATCGAGAAAACCCTTTTAATGACAAAAGTATATAGTGAGTTTTGTTCACAGGACAGGTGATAAATGTATTCTTTAGATTGTGAATTCATTTGTTTGGTGAGGAAGGATGAGGGACTCTGGTCTTCCGTTCTACTTATCATGAGGGTTGCAGTGCTGAGGCCCCCAGGAAGCAAACTTTTAAAACCTGGCCTGTGGATAGGTGATAACTATACATTAAACCCCCAAATATTTCCTTAGCACTCATACAATCTAAATGAATTACTGTCATCTTAAACATAATTTGGATTCTCAGTATTTCAAGTTAGATTTTTTTTTTATTATTTTGTCCTGTCCTTCTAAAAACACTCATGTTTTTGTTCAGTGAAATATGCCTTATCTCTGGGCTTCCACTAACATACAAACAGACTCTGACAGGCTGTCAACCTCTTGCTTTCAGACAGATTATCATGGGTCTCTGAGGGATTACGCCTTCTGTTAAATTCCTAAACTGGTAGTACATGCCTTGCAAACCCAATTTGAACACTGTTGACATTGTAGCGTTGCTCATAACATTTACACTATTAGTCTAAAAAGGAACATGACAAAATATATTAAAACTTCACAGTACTTTACAAGAATGGACTAAGCGCTATAAAAAAGTTACATCAGCTCCTTGTGGCTGTTTTAGATTGTATAAGTGTTACTTGAAGACGGTGGTTTAGGATTGCGGTGAATCATGTACTGAAGAATTCCTATCTGTGCCATACCAAAGTAAAGCTGTCAACAGACTTGACAAGAAAAAAATAAAGTTAGCAAAATCGGCAACATTGTTAATATAGTGTGGCAATAACCATAAAATGGTCAGTCTGAGTAAGTGACTCAGAAGCCACAGAAAGATCACGTAAGACTTGCCGGTGGCAAAATGGGTTTCATTCACCTTGATGTAACTAGATACTGGGCCACTCTTGAGATTCATAAAATGTTACATACCCAGACGCATTCATTTGTTTGTTGTTTGCCTGATTGATTTTTATCCCTTGCTGATATAAACTTTGCTTGTAGATGACTGTTTGGAGAAAATCTAACCTGGAACTAGATATAGACATCATGTTTTGAGTGATTATATCTCCAACGAAAACTGGATTGGTTATAAAGCTGGAGGAGCTTAGCAGAATGATATACAGCTTTGTGGGAAAAGATTAAAGGGGGTTTCCCATCTTAGACATTAAGGCCCCTTTCACACGGGCGAGTATTTCGCACGGATGCGATGCGTGAGGTGAACGCATTGCACCTGCACTGAATACCGACCCATTCATTTCTATGGGGCTGTTCAGATGAGCCGTGATTTTCAGGCATCACTTGTGCGTTGCGTGAAAATCGCAGCATGCTCTATGTTGTGCATTTTTCACGCAACGCAGGCCCCATAGAAGTGAATGGGGTTGCGTGAAAATCGCAAGCATCCGCAAGCAAGTGCGGATGCGGTGCGATTTTCACGCACGGTTGCTAGGAGACGATCGGGATGGAGACCTGATCATTATTATTTTCCCTTATAACATGGTTATAAGGGAAAATAATAGCATTCTGAATACAGAATGCAAAGTAAAATAGGGCTGGAGGCGTTAAAAAAAAATAAAAATTTTTTTAACTCACCTTAGTAGTCCACTTGATCGCGTAGCCGGCATCTCCTTTGTTGAATAGGACCTGTGGTGAGCATTAAAGGGTTTCTACCACTTCGTTTGACATATTTAGCTGTCAGACACTAGCGATCCGCTAGTGTCTGCTCTAACAAACCATCCTAATATAATAGGTTTTGGGGCAGCCGTTTCGCTAAAAAAAGAACTTATATCTATATGCTAATGAGCCTCTAGGTGCTATGGGGGCGTCCTTAGCACCTAGAGGCTCGGTCTACCTTCACAAAATACCGCCGCCCAGCGCGTCCCTCCAGCCCGCCCATCTCCTGCTGAATGCGATCCTCCCCGTGCGTGTCTCTATTCGGCGCATGCGCAGTGAATGTCTGACCGCTTCCCTGCACAGACATCTCCACTGCGCCTGTTCCTCGGAGCACTATGATGTCATCGGCGCATGCGCAATGGAGATGTCTAAGCAGGGAAGCGGTCAGACATTCACTGCGCATGCGCCGAATAGAGACGCGCACGGGGAGGATCGCATTCAGCAGGAGATGGGCGGGCTGGAGGGACGCGCTGGGCGGCGGTATTTTGTGAAGGTAGACCGAGCCTCTAGGTGCTAATGACGCCCCCATAGCACCTAGAGGCTCATTAGCATATAGATATAAGTTCTTTTTTTAGCGAAACGGCTGCCCCAAAACCTATTATATTAGGATGGTTTGTTAGAGCAGACACTAGCGGATCGCTAGTGTCTGACAGCTAAATATGTCAAATGAAGTGGTAGAAACCCTTTAAGTACCGTTACAGGACCTTTGATGACGTCACTCCGGTCATCACATGGTACGTCACATGATCTTTTACCATGGTGATGGATCATGTGATGACCGGAGTGACGTCATCAAAGGTCCTGTAACGGTACTTAATGCTCACCACAGGTCCTGAAGAAAGGAGACAGAAGGAGAAGCCGGGCTCCGCGGTCAAGTGGACTAAGGTGAGTTAAATTTTTTTTTTTTTAAATTTAACCCCTCCAGCGCTATTTTACTATGCATTCTGTATTCAGAATGCTATTATTTTCCCTTATAACCATGTTATAAGGGAAAATAATACAATCTACAGAACACCGATCCCAAGCCCGAACTTCTGTGAAGAAGTTCGGGTTTGGGTACCAAACATGCGCGATTTTTCTCACGCGAGTGCAAAACGCATTACAATGTTTTGCACTCGCGCGGAAAAATCACGGGTGTTCCCGCAACGCACCCGCACCTTTTCCCGCAACGCCCGTGTGAAAGGGGCCTAATGGTATATCACTAGGATATGCAATCAGAGTCAGATATGTGTGGGTCCCACCTCTGGGAACCCCTCCTATCTCCGATGAAGGGAGCGCAGCCGTGCATGCATGGACACCCTCTGTTCACCTCTATGGGAGTTCTGAAAATAGTCGAGCTTCAGATAGGTGGGCGTGCATGCCCATGCACTCTCTATTCACCGCTATAACACTTGAGAAAATAGCCCAGTGCATTTTCTCTGCTATTATCTGAACTCCCATAGTAATTAATTGGGCCCCCAATCCACTGACATTGTTGACATATCCTAGCAATATGCCTTTAATGTCTAAGATGGGAATACCCCTTTAAAGAGGACCTTTCAATAGTTTAAAAACTAAAAACTAACTATATCAGTGGGCAGAGCGGCGCCCAGGGGTCCCCCTGCACTTACTAGTATGTCTGGGCGCCGCTCCGTTCGACTGGTATAGGCTCCGGTGTCTGCAGCTCCCTCTGTTGTACTGGGCAGAGTTTTTGTATTAGGGTTGTCCCTTGCTGCAGCGCTGGCCAATCGTAGCACACAGCTCATAGCCTGGGAGTTTTTAGTTTTTAAACTAGTGAAAGGTCCTCTTTAACTATACATTCAACTATCATTTTAAGCACTCCTCATTCTAGTCTTAGTACATGATTCCAATCTTCACAGCTATCTCTGAATGCACAATGAAATAGAGAAGGCCGTCAACCATTGAATAGGATGGCCCACTGGACTCCTAAATATAGAGTGAAGAGAAATTTACAAATGTGACCTTCCTTGTCTCTAAACCTACAATATCCCAAGATTTATATTAAGGGTACTTTCACACTTGCGGCAGAGGATTCCGGCAGGCAATCCGGCCGCAAACGGATGCATTTGTCAGACGGATCCGGATGCGGATCCATTCACAAATGCATTGCAATACCGGATCCGTCTTTCTGGTTGTCATCCGGAAAAACGGATCCGGTATTTATTTTTTTCTCATTTTTAAAGGTCTGCACATGCGCAGACCGCAACACCGGATCTGTTTTGCCGGAGCACTTGGGTCCAGATCCGGCAAGTGTTTAGGATTTTTGGCCGGAGAGAAAACTGCAGCATGCTGCGGTATTTTCTCTGGCCAAAAAATTTAAGAGGGACTGAACTGAAGACATGACATGCTCTCCATTCAGAATGCATTAGGATAAAACTGATCAGTTTTTTTCCGGTATTGAGCCCTTAGGACGGAACTCAATACCGGAAAACAAAAACGCTAGTGTGAAAGTACCCTAACCCTTTCATGACCTGGCCCAAAAAGGCCTGAATGTCCAGGCAACTTTTTGTGATTTTGTGCACCTAGTGGTTTAGTGACCGTAGCTTTTTTATTTGTTTGACTACAAAATTAATTTTTGCGCTTTTTTCTTTTTTACGTGACACTTAGGACTTTTTATTAGAATGGTTTTTTTTTGTTTTTTTAGGTTTAATTTGGAGTTTCTGTTAGTGACAGCATTGTTAATATTTTTTTTACATTTTTATTTAATTTTTTTTACTTATATTTACTACATAAAAATTTTTTGGGGCACATAATTTGTCCCCCAGGAGGTCAATAAAAGACCTCTGGAGGACACAGACTTTTTTTTTTTTTACTTTTTTTTTAATGTTTCCACAGAAGCCCCAGTTATAAAGGAAAACAGCACCTGTGTGGGCATTACACACAGGCAGAGCTGATCAGGGTCTCCTTAGACCCTGCAGCTCTACTCCTGCCCCTGCTCCAGAACCCCACCCGCTCTGCCACTTTCTGTTCCCTCCACTATGCGCTCCTTTAGCGATCTCCTGCCGGCACAGGAGAAGGCAGAAGCGGTAATAAACCGTTCGTGTCTTCTCCTCAGGGTCCCCGCTGAGTCTGTCAGCCGGGACCCGACCTGCTCCTGCTGATCAGCGCTGGGATTAAAGCGCTGCCTGCATGTGTATGTATGTGCTAGCTTCACGGGGCATGTGCAGATAGCGCATATATAGCCATATGGCAGTCGGGAAGGGGTTAAGCAAAAATAAAAAAATGTATGCGTCCAACAGACACCTAGACTTTTTTTTTAAACACTACAAAAAAAATCACTGTGAAATTTCTGGACAGTCCGTAAAAATTGGTGACTTTTTTCCTGTGTCCGTGAAAAAAAATATTGATGTGTCCGTGATTTTTTTTGAGGCTAGTGGTACTTGAGTAGATTATTTTGGTGGTAATTCTCATCATTTTTCAGCTCACAGTAACTGTTGGTAATGAGTTCTTATTAGTATGTTGAGCTATAGACCTTTATTACTTATAATCTTTATCATTCATTATGGTTTTCCAATTTATCCATAAAAAATGTTGGCTGGCCGTGATTTTGGGACAAGTTGTCCAGAAAAAAGGAAAAATTATGGTTGACAACTAGAGATGAGTGAACCCGAACAAGCGTAATACTACTTGCCCCAAGAGGCCATCACAGCCTTGCCTACTATTGGCATGGCTGTGATTGGCCAGTGCAACATGTGACCCAGCCTCTATATAAGCTTGGGTCACGTAGCGCTGCACGTCACTCTGCTGATTCAAGCATAGGGAGAGGTTGCTGCTGCGACGTTAGGGCGAGATTAGGCAGATTAACTCCTCCATAAGACTTAATTCAGTGATCGATCTCCAGCTGTGGATCATTGAAGTGCTGATATTGAATTGCTCACTTTTTTTAGGCTGCCCAGAGCGTTTTTATATCACTTTTTTCTGGGGTGATCGGCGGCCATTTTGTGGCTTGTGGTGCGCCAGCACAAGCTACCACCAAGTGCATTTAACCATCAATAGTGTGGTTATTTTTTGCTATATCCTACATCAGGGTCAAGCTTTCATCATGTGCATTTAACCATCAATTGTGTGGTTATTTTTTGGCCATATACTACATCAGCTGCAGGATGAGCCTGTGTCACCCAAGTGCATTTAACCATCAACAGTGTGGTTATTTTTTGGCCATATACTACATCAGGTGTAGGCTGAGCCTGTGTCACCCAAGTGCATTTAACCATCAACAGTGTGGTTATTTTTTGGCCATATACTAGATCAGGTGCAGGCTGAGCCTGTGTCACCCAAGTGCATTTAACCATCAACAGTGTGGTTATTTTTTGGCCATATACTACATCAGGTGCAGGCTGAGCCTGTGTCACCCAAGTGCATTTAACCATCAATAGTGTGGTTATTTTTTGGCCATATACTACATCAGGGGTAAGTTGAGCCTGTCACACAGCGCCTAAAAAATAGCCCTGACATTTATATTCCTCCAAATCAGTACTGTTTTAGCTGGTCAAGTTATTTGTAGTGACCGTAAAAGCACAGTATTTGTTCTGGGTTGAAAAACTATTCCCAAATTTGCCATTCTCAAAATTAGTAGTTTCTGCTATATCAGGCCTACTTTAAATCTATCCCAAAAAGGGTATATTAGATTCAAGGTGCTGATAGTGTCATTCTGAAAAACTTAACACACACGCTACAGTGCAGATACAAGTCTAATTCTGTGATTAAAGGTATACCTGTCACCCAGCGCCTAAAAAATAGCCCTCACATTTATATTCCTCCAAATCAGTACTGTTTTAGCTGGTCAAGTTATTTGTAGTGACCGTAAAAGCACAGTTTTTGTTCTGAGTTGAAAAACTATTCCCAAATTTGCCATTTTCAAAATTAGTAGTTTCTGCTATATCAGGCCTACTTTAAATCTATCCCAAAAAGGGTATATTAGATTCAAGGTGCTGATAGTGTCATTCTGAAAAACTTAACACACACGCTACAGTGCAGATACAAGTCTAATTCTGTGATTAAAGGTATACCTGTCACCCAGCGCCTAAAAAATAGCCCTGACATTTATATTCCTCTAAATCAGTACTGTTTTAGCTGGTCAAATTATTTGTAGTGACCGTAAAAGCACAGTTTTTGTTCTGGGTTGAAAAACTATTCCCAAATTTGCCATTCTCAAAATTAGTAGTTTCTGCTATATCAGGCCTACTTTAAATCTATCCCAAAAAGGGTATATTAGATTCAAGGTGCTGATAGTGTCATTCTGAAAAACTTAACACACACGCTACAGTGTAGATACAAGTCTAATTCTGTGATTAAAGGTATACCTGTCACACAGCGCCTAAAAAATAGCCCTGACATTTATATTCCTCTAAATCAGTACTGTTTTAGCTGGTCAAGTTATTTGTAGTGACCGTAAAAGCACAGTTTTTGTTCTGGGTTGAAAAAGTATTCCCAAATTTGCCATTTTCTAAATTGGTAGTTTCTGCTATATCAGGCCTACTTTAAATCTATCCCAAAAAGGGTATATTAGATTCAAGGTGCTGATAGTGTCATTCTGAAAAACTTAACACACACGCTACAGTGCAGATACAAGTCTAATTCTGTAATTAAAGGTATACCTGTCACCCAGCGCCTAAAAAATAGCCCTGACATTTATATTCCTCCAAATCAGTACTGTTTTAGCTGGTCAAGTTATTTGTAGTGACCGTAAAAGCACAGTTTTTGTTCTGGGTTGAAAAACTATTCCCAAATTTGCCATTTTCAAAATTGTGGTGAACGGGAACAATGAGGAAAACATCTAGTAAGGGACGCGGACGTGGACATGGTCGTGGTGGTGTTAGTGGACCCTCTGGTGCTGGGAGAGGACGTGGCCGTTCTGCCACAGCCACACGTCCTAGTGTACCAACTACCTCAGGTCCCAGTAGCCGCCAGAATTTACAGGGATATTTGGTGGGGCCCAATGCCGTTCTAAGGATGGTAAGGCCTGAGCAGGTACAGGCATTAGTCAATTGGGTGGCCGACAGTGCATCCAGCACGTTCACATTATCTCCCACCCAGTCTTCTGCAGAAAGCGCACAGATGGCGCATGAAAACCAAGCCCATCAGTCTGTCACATCACCCCCATGCATATCAGGGAAACTGTCTGAGCCTCAAGTTATGCAGCAGTCTCTTATGCTGTTTGAAGACTCTGCTGCCAGGGTTTCCCAAGGGCATCCACCTAGCCCTTCCCCAGGGGTGGAAGAGATAGAATGCACAACCACTTATGTTTCCTGATGATGAGGACATGGGAATACCACCTCAGCACGTCTCTGATGATGACGAAACACAGGTGCCAACTGCTGCGTCTTTCTGCAGTGTGCAGACTGAACAGGAGGTTAGGGATCAAGACTGGGTGGAAGACGATGCAGGGGACGATGAGGTCCTAGACCCCACATGGAATGAAGGTCGTGCCACTGACTTTCAGAGTTCGGAGGAAGAGGCAGTGGTGAGACCGAGCCAACAGCGTAGCAAAAGAGGGAGCAGTGGGCAAAATCAGAACACCCGCCGCCAAGAGACTCCGCCTACTACTGACCGCCGCCATCTGGGACCGAGCACCCCAAAGGCAGCTTCAAGGAGTTCCCTGGCATGGCACTTCTTCAAACAATGTGCTGACGACAAGACCCGAGTGGTTTGCACGCTGTGCCATCAGAGCCTGAAGCGAGGCATTAACGTTCTGAACCTTAGCACAACCTGCATGACCAGGCACCTGCATGCAAAGCATGAACTGCAGTGGAGTAAACACCTTAAAAACAAGGAAGTCACTCAGGCTCCCCCTGCTACCTCTTCTGCTGCTGCCGCCTCGGCCTCTTCTGCTGCTGCAGCCTCGGCCTCTTCCTCCGCCTCTGGAGGAACGTTGGCACCTGCCGCCCAGCAAACATGGGATGTACCACCAACACCACCACCTGCGTCACCAAGCATCCCAACCATGTCACACGGCAGCGTTTAGCTCTCCATCTCACAAACATTTGAGAGAAAGCGTAAATTCCCACCTAGCCACCCTCGATCCCTGGCCCTGAATGCCAGCATTTCTAAACTACTGGCCTATGAAATGCTGTCATTTAGGCTGGTGGACACAGACAGCTTCAAACAGCTCATGTCGCTTGCTGTCCCACAGTATGTTGTTCCCAGCCGCCACTACTTCTCCAAGAGAGCCGTGCCTTCCCTGCACAACCAAGTGTCCGATAAAATCAAGTGTGCACTGCGCAACGCCATCTGTGGCAAGGTCCACCTAACCACAGATACGTGGACCAGTAAGCACGGCCAGGGACGCTATATCTCCCTAACTGCACACTGGGTAAATGTAGTGGCGGCTGGGCCCCAGGCGGAGAGCTGTTTGGCGCACGTCCTTCCGCCGCCAAGGATCGCAGGGCAACATTCCTTGCCTCCTGTCTCCTCCTCCTCCTACTCAGCTTCCTCCTCCTCTTCTTCCACCTGCTCATCCAGTCAGCCACACACCTTCACCACCAACTTCAGCACAGCCCGGGGTAAATGTCAGCAGGCCGTTCTGAAACTCATATGTTTGGGGGACAGGCCCCACACCGCACAGGAGTTGTGGCGGGGTATAGAACAACAGACCGACGAGTGGTTGCTGCCGGTGAGCCTCAAGCCCGGCCTGGTGGTGTGCGATAATGGGCGAAATCTCGTTGCAGCTCTGGGACTAGCCGGTTTGACGCACATCCCTTGCCTGGCGCATGTGCTGAATTTGGTGGTGCAGAAGTTCATTCGCAACTACCCCGACATATCAGAGCTGCTGCATAAAGTGCGTCCCGTCTGTTCGCGCTTCCGGCGTTCACACCCTGCCGCTGCTCGCCTGTCTGCGATACAGCGTAACTTCGGCCTTCCCGCTCACCGCCTCATATGCGACGTGCCCACCAGGTGGAACTCCACCTTGCACATGCTGGACAGACTGTGCGAACAGCAGCAGGCCATAGTGGCGTTTCAGCTGCAGCACGCACGGGTCAGTCGCACTGCGGAACAGCACCACTTCACCACCAATGACTGGGCCTCCATGCGAGACCTGTGTGCCCTGTTGCGCTGTTTCGAGTACTCCACCAACATGGCCAGTGGCGATGACGCCGTTATCAGCGTTACAATACCACTTCTATGTCTCCTTGAGAAAACACTTAGGGCGATGATGGAAGAGGAGGTGGCCCAGGAGGAAGAGGAGGAAGAGGGGTCATTTTTAGCACTTTCAGGCCAGTCTCTTCGAAGTGACTCAGAGGGAGGTTTTTTGCAACAGCAGAGGCCAGGTACAAATGTGGCCAGACAGGGCCCACTACTGGAGGACGAGAAGGACGAGGATGAGGAGGAGGTGGAGGAGGATGAGGATGAAGCATGTTCACAGCGGGGTCGCACCCAAAGCAGCTCGGGCCCATCACTGGTGCGTGGCTGGGGGGAAACACAGGACGATGACGATACGCCTCCCACAGAGGACAGCTTGTCCTTACCTCTGGGCAGCCTGGCACACATGAGCGACTACATGCTGCAGTGCCTGCGCAACGACAGCAGAGTTGCCCACATTTTAACGTGTGCGGACTACTGGGTTGCCACCCTGCTGGATCCCCGGTACAAAGACAATGTGCCCACCTTACTTCCTACACTGGAGCGTGATAGGAAGATGCGCGAGTACAAGCGCAAGTTGATAGACGCGCTACTGAGAGCATTCCCAAATGTCACAGGGGAACTAGTGGAAGCCCAAGGCAAAGGCAGAGGAGGAGCAAGAGGTCGCCAACGCAGCTGTGTCACGGCCAGCTCCTCTGAGGGCAGGGTTAGCATGGCAGAGATGTGGAAAAGTTTTGTCACCACGCCACAGCTAACTGCACCACCACCTGATATGGAACGTGTTAGCAGGAGGCAACATTTCACTAACATGGTGGAACAGTACCTGTGCACACCCCTCCACGTACTGACTGATGGTTCGGCCCCATTCAACTTCTGGGTCTCCAAATTGTCCACGTGGCCAGAGCTAGCCCGGCGGCCAGCGTTTTGTCTGAACGTGTATTCAGCACGGCAGGGGGCGTCATTACAGACAAACGCAGCCGCCTGTCTACAGCCAATGTGGACAAGCTGACGTTCATAAAAATGAACCAGGCATGGATCCCACAGGACCTGTCCATCCCTTGTGCAGATTAGACATTAACTACCTCCCCTTAACAATATATTATTGTACTCCAGGGCACTTCCTCATTCAATCCTATTTTTATTTTCATTTTACCATTATATTGCGGGGCAACCCAAAGTTGAATGAACCTCTCCTCTGTCTGGGTGCCGGGGCCTAAATTTGTGACAGTGGCCTGTTCCAGTGGTGGGTGACGTGAAGCCTGATTCTCTGCTATAACATGAAGACTGATTCTGTGCTGACATGAAGCCAGATTCTCTGTTACGGGACCTCTCTCCTCTGCCTGGGTGCCTGGGCCTAAATATGTGACAGTGGCCTGTTCCAGTGGTGGGTGACGTGAAGCCTGATTCTCTGCTATGACATGAAGACTGATTCTCTGCTGACATGAAGCCTGAATCTCTGTTACGGGACCTCTCTCCTCTGTCTGGGTGCCAGGGCCTAAATGTGTGACAGTGGCCTCTTCCAGTGGTGATTGACGTGAAGCCTGATTCTCTGCTATAACATGAAGACTGATTCTGTGCTGACATGAAGCCAGATTCTCTGTTACGGGACCTCTCTCCTCTGCCTGGGTGTCTGGGCCTAAATATGTGACAGTGGCCTGTTCCAGTGGTGGGTGACGTGAAGCCTGATTCTCTGCTATGACATGAAGACTGATTCTCTGCTGACATGAAGCCTGAATCTCTGTTACGGGACCTCTCTCCTCTGTCTGGGTGCCAGGGCCTAAATGTGTGACAGTGGCCTCTTCCAGTGGTGGGTGACGTGAAGCCTGATTCTCTGCTATGACATGAAGACTGATTCTGTGCTGACATGAAGCCAGATTCTCTGTTACGGGACCTCTCTCCTCTGTCTGGGTGCCGGGGCCTAAATATGTGACAGTGGCCTGTTCCAGTGGTGGGTGACGTGAAGCCTGATTCTCTGCTATGACATGAAGACTGATTCTCTGCTGACATGAAGCCAGATTCTCTGCTATGGCATGAAGAGACTGATTCTCTGCTGACATGAAGCCAGATTCTCTGCTATGGCATGAAGAGACTGATTCTCTGCTGACGTGAAGCCAGATTCTCTGCTATGGGACCTCTGTCCAATTGATATTGGTTAATTTTTATTTTTTTTATTTTTATTTTAATTCATTTCCCTATCCACATTTGTTTGCAGGGGATTTACCTACATGTTGCTGCCTTTTGCAGCCCTCTAGCCCTTTCCTGGGCTGTTTTACAGCCTTTTTAGTGCCGAAAAGTTCGGGTCCCCATTGACTTCAATGGGGTTCGGGTTCGGGACGAAGTTCGGGTCGGGTTCGGATCCCGAACCCGAACATTTCCGGGAAGTTCGGCCGAACTTCTCGAACCCGAACATCCAGGTGTTCGCTCAACTCTATTGACAACCCTGCCTCCATGGAGTAACATGAAAACCTCTTGTCAATAAAATTGCTGTGAAATACCTGCTTAATCTCTAGAGATTACAGCGTAAAAGCTGCAGTGATTTGGTAACGATTTTCAAACTACGCATGCATTCCCTGTAGAAAATTTTTGCAGAGTCCAAAAAAAGTTTAGG
Source organism: Bufo bufo (assembly GCF_905171765.1). Taxonomy (NCBI): domain Eukaryota; kingdom Metazoa; phylum Chordata; class Amphibia; order Anura; family Bufonidae; genus Bufo; species Bufo bufo. Next base: position 555,837,562 of record NC_053390.1, on the reverse strand, counting down.
TGTAAACAGAGCCTTAAGTTGAAAGATTTTCTTTGTCTAATTATAAGATATATATATATATATATATATATATATAGATCGATAGATAGATAGATAGATAGATAGATAGATAGATAGATAGATAGATAGATAGATAGATAGATATAGGAAAAGATGGTGGCATGAACAAATAAACTGTGGGCGGGTGATGTGTCCCAATGCTCAATGCCAAAATATAAAAAATGAAGATTGGACAGCACTCCAAAAACAACAGAAATGTTATTCACCCATGGGTGAATAAAATTTCTGTTATTTTTGGAGTGCTGTCCGATCTTCGTTTTATATATATATATATATATATATATATATATATATATATAATCTTTAGTATCTTTCCAAAAAGATATGAGATATGACCAAGGAGGATATAAGGGGATTCTGCAAAGTCTAAGGCAAATGTAGTCAGGGCACAGTCAAAGGTCAGAGCAGGAGTCAGAGAGGGCAGGGTCAGGAAACAGACTAAGTTCACACCGGTGTTAAGAATCAATACCAAGCTGGGAGGTCAAGCCTTTATTTTAACCTGAGCTGGTGGCCTTGGATTAGATAATTATTAGTTATTAGATTCAGTTTCAAGTAATCGCATCTGTGAATTTATTAAAAAGTGAAAACTTTTACAGACAGTATTCTGGCAGACTAGTTTATCAAAACTGGTGTAAAGAAAAACTGACTTAGTTGCCCATAGCAACCAATCAGATTTTATCTTTAATTTTCCAAAGAAACTGAAAAATGAACGGCGGAATCTAACTGGTTGCTGTGGGCAACTAATCCAGTTTTAATCCTTAATTCAATAGAAAAGTTGTGGAAGGATCTGAAGTGGGTGAAACCCACCAACATAACAGAGGTGAAGCTGTTTTGTACATTTTGTACAGAGGAATGAGCTAAAATTTCTCCAAGCTAATGTGCAGAACTAATGAATGATTACCTGAAAGGTTTAGTTATGGTTACAAAAGGGGGTCACACCAGATACTGAAAGCAAAGGTTTACATACTTTTACCACTCACAGACATGTGACATTGGATCATTTTCTCAATAAATAAATAAGGCCTCATGCACACGGCCGTGGTTTGGGTCCGCATCCGAGCCGCCGTTTTTGCGGCTCGGATGCGGACCCATTCACTTCAATGGGGCCGCAAAAGATGCGGACAGCACTCCGTGTGCTGCCCGCATCCGTTGCTCCGTTCCGCGGCCCCGCTAAAAAAATATAACATGTCCTATTCTTGTCCGCTCTTTGCGGACAAGAATAGGCATTTATATTGACGGACACCCGTTCCGCAAATTGCGGCAGGCACACAGGCGCCTTCCGTTTTTTGCGGATCCGCGGTTTGCGTGCATGAGGCCTAAGTCTTATATTTTTCACTGATTTGTTTGATTTGGTTATCTTAGGACTTGCGTGACAATCTGATGTAGTTTTAGGTCAAATTTATGCAGAAATATAGGAAATACAGAAACCATCAATCGTCTCTATATGAGTTATCTTTTCCTTTGATCTGCTTGTTTTCTTATTTTGTGATGATATTTTTGGGGGGCTTTGGAACCAATTACTAGTTCTTTTTATAGTTTTGGTCTCAAGTTACAATAGTTTCGCGTTTCAGTGGTTGTCCCAAAACCAATTAATGTTGTCACTTGAGGGAGCACTGTAATAATAATTTCCATCTGGCGTAAGAGAATAATATGTGCTAATATAGGCCCCAAATAAGGTAAAGGGGTTCTCTGTGATTTACATATTGATGACCTATCCTCAAGATAGGTCACCCATATGAGGGTGACCCATATAAAGCACGGCTCTGTGCTTTATAAGCTGCAAGGAAGCCGGAGGGAAGAGTCATCAGTGCTCTGGTGAGCACCGTGGCTTCCTCAAACAGCTGATCGGCTGGGATGTCGGGAGTTGGACTTCCGCTTATCTCCGATGAACTATTGTAAGAACAGGTCATCAATATGGAAATCCTGGGGAACCTCTTTAAAAATAATATGATGGCACATTATTTACTGAAAGATTTTTCCAAGCTGCCCAACGTCCTTGCTGCTCATGGAGCATAAATTACAGAACCTTGCTGTGCAGCTCCTATTAGATACAATAGAACAGAAGCTTGGCTGATATGGAAGAGGAAATCTACGCTGTTTTAGGGCCCGTTCACATGGATTATGTACCAAAATTCCACAGGTGGCTGCATAGTGACTGCTTCCCTTTGTTTGCAACGCGAGGCAGGCCAATGGTTCGAAGATGCCACCACGCCAAGAAGAGACATGTCCCTTCTTGGATTGGTGTCTGGACAGACACAGCTGAAAGCGGCTCATGGTTGGCTAAACTGTGAGCAGGTCTTTGGCATTCAAAGTGAAAAACTGCTGCAGAATCCACGGGGGCTTTTGCCTTGGAATAGGTGCCGGTTTTGGACAGGGTGAAAGTCCACCCTGCGAACTTTCCCTAAAGTAAAAGATAAGGACTGCATCACATTAATCGTAGACTATAATTTGAGGTACACCTAAAATTCTGATCAGCCCCTTCTTATTTTAACTGTTAAAATTTCCAAAGCGGATCGCCTCTCTGGGCCACGTTTGGTGGCGTGTCCGCCACAGATTTAATCAAATTTGCCACAGATTTCACCCACTGCAATGATAATAGTAAAATCCATATGTAACACAGATGACAGCAGACTGCAAACCAGTTGAAGATAGGGCTTTATTGGAGGATATGTTGGCAATCACCAGTCCGATAGCTGAAACCCCAGCACTCAGCCCCAACACCACTCGTCAGTTATTGAGCTGCAGATGGCACCACAAAAATGTGGTGTAAAAAGGTGCCCTTTCAAACTAATTTGGTAAACATATACTTGGTTATGCCAAATCCTACAGTGTGGCAGCAAAACCTCTGCTTTGGTTTATAGATGGCAGCGGATCCCCACTATATGCCATCAGATGGCACCCCCAATGAGCTTCAGAATAGCACTGTGGCTTTTTTTTAAAGATTTTACCAGCACAGGAGCCCTTTGAGCACAGTGGGTGGCCCGGAGCACCACTCTGCTGGGAAAGTCCAAAGGTACTTCTTACCCTTCATGGTAAAATTGACAGGGGTCCCGAAGGTGAGACCTCCACCAACCTTAAAGTGGTTTTGCCACTTCAGCAAATAGCATTTATTATGCAGAGACAGTTTCCATGGTTACGACCACCCTGCAGTCTAGCAGCATGGCTGTGCTTGTATACAATGGAAAAAAGTACTCCCACGGTCTCGGCCACCAGAGAGGCTGGCATTTTTTCTTATAGAGTGCAAGCATGACCACTGCTGCTGGATTGTAGGGTGGTCATAACCATGGAAACCAGCCGTATATAATGTGATAGAAAAATGGATCCAGACAGAAAAGGAAGCAATATGGATAATAACAGTATATTAGTAAGCGCCTTGTATTAACTTCCTCTACATGATAAATGCCACTTGCTGAAGTGAGACAACCCCTTTAAGTACGCCCCCGGTCAACTTTCAGTGACTAAGAGCTATGTCCATATATATACAGACTTAGGCCTCATGCACATGAATGTATTTTCGGTTTGCATTTTTTACGGATCAGATGCGGACTCTTTAATTTCTATGGGGCCACAATAAAATGTGGACAGCACACGAATGTTATATGCGTCCTGACCACATGCAGTTAATACAAGGCACTTACTAATGTATTGTTATTATCCATATTGCTTCCTCCTGGTTTGGTTCATTTTTCCATCACATTATATACTGCTCGTTTCCATAGTTACAACCACCCTGCAATCTACCAGAAAAAATGCCAGCCTTTCTGGTGGCCAGGACTGTGGGAGCTTGCGTAAGCTGGTACTTTTTTCTGTAGTGTGCAAGCACTGCAGGGTGGTCGTAACCATGGAAACTGTCTCTGCATAATAAATGCTATTTGCTGAAGTGGCAAAAATCCCTTTAACAGGGGCGTAGCTATAGGGGGTGCAGAGGTAGCAGTCGCTACCGGGCCCAGGAGCCTGAGGGGGCCCAAAGACTCTTGTGCCACATAAGACACTGGCTTTATAGAAAGTGCATACTGGTCAATTTACACCTCTGGCTGGAGGGAAGGGGTTAGGTTAAGAATTTGGCATGAGGGGGTGCCCTTTCAATGTTTGCCACAGGCAGCAGGAAGGCTATGTGCTCCCCTGCCCCTTGCCAACAAGCACTGAGGGACGGGGGCCCAAGCTGAACTCTTGCACCAGGGCCCATGAGCTTTTAGCTACGCCCCTGCCCTTTAAGGTTATAGCAAATTCTAGGAACATGCTATAAATGATGTAATGGCATGTGTGTAATATCCCTTTTATGGAGTTTTGTATTTATGTGAATTTAGGGAGCAAAGCATCCACATACAAAAAGCTCACACAATTTGGCCATTTTCACTTAGGGGTGTACTCACTTTTGTTGCCAGCGGTTTAGACCTTAATGGCTGTGTGTTGAGCTATTTTAAGGGCACACCAAATTTACACTGTTATACAAGCTGTACACTGACTACATTACATCGTATCAGAGTGTCATACCTTGAGAAGATATAATAAAGAATTTACAACAATGTGAGGGGTGTACTCACTTTTCGGAGATACTGTACCTAGCTCACTCTCCCACGACATTAAATACAATGGTCCAGCAGGTTGCTGTCAGCTCCCTGCTCCACCATGGAGGCACATCGCACCCTCCTCATAAGAACTTACTAACAATAAATAAGACACCACAATCTGGGTTGGATAAACAATGGCCGCAATGCTTTATTATGGGTTACCTTGATTAAATGAATACCAGAATAAATTATCGTAAATAATTAAATAATTATAAATACTTCTCCAATAAATAATTAGATCAATAACCCATAAGCATAATCAATTAATGAGAACTACATCCACCCAGCTACACTGAGTGATTCTGCCCCACTAACTCAGCAAAGCGACAAAACCTCTCTTTTTTTTTTTAAAGGGGGGGAGGGCGGGGGCGATGCTCCTCTTCACTCTTCAGACTGGCCACGAACCACGGAAGCAGACGCAATATAAAGGGGATAAGATTCCCGCCGCAATCACCAGAACAAATCAAATCTCCGGAATTCTCCCCCAGCAACCGCTCTCCACCAATCAGCTTCCAGGATTCTTCAGCCAGCCAACATCCCAGAACAGGAAAAAACTGATTACCTCAGAACAACTTTACAGGTACCCTAAAACAAAAGAGGGGGAAAAGAGAGAGAAGAGGGGGGGGAGAAGGCACTACCTCTATATATATATATATACATATATCCCACACATATATGTATATATATACCTACACATATACACACATACAAACGTACCTATATATATCTAGCCCACATATATAACTGAGGTGCCTGTGCCCCCATGTGCCCCCAAGCTAAACGCTCTGGGGGGCTATTCATTCACCTGCGATGCAGGGATGTCCTTATGCCTGCTGCACCTCACCGTTGGACAGCTAGCAGCGGATCTCCACATACACATCTGCCCCGGTCTGTCCGATGGTTAAGTGATGTGTGCAATGTTTGACCAGCAATAGTCATACTAATGTACACACTTCCAGCACTGCTGTTCTAATCCAACCTGATGTCTTCTTGACTGCAGCAATGTTGTGTCCATATACATCAGACACCGCTGCAGCCAATCACTGGCAGAATATGGCAGGAGACCATTGAGGCCAGCTATTGGCTGCAACAGGTCGGGTGGAAAATACAGCCACATCATCGCTGCAGCCAAACAAGCCAGGCGGGGAGAATGTTCAGGCCCCCCAGAGCGTTTTGCTTGGGGGACATATGGGGGCAATAACACCATTAATAAGTGTATTTTAGTATGGTTTTGCTCGTTTTTCTCTCCTCCCCCCCCCCCCTTTTCCCCCCATGCTTTCCCGCTCTTTTATTTCAGGTTTTCATGAAAGGGTTAAGTTCTGTCAGAATCAGCTGGTTTTAGCCGGTCTCACCTGAGCCTTGGATGTCCAGCAGGGATCCTCTCTGATTGGTGCAGCTGGTTGCTGGGGCACATTTCTAGACAGCTGATTGGTGTGGATGCCAGAGGCGGGAAAGTATGGTCCTTAAAAAGAGGGTTTCGGCTGCGCTTCTGGGCCAGTTTTATCAAGACCGGATCGTCGCCCCGCCCTCCCTATTCTTATGCTTTATGTCGCTTTGCTTTATTAGAGGGGCTGTATCACTCAGCTATTGCTGAGTGGATTTCGGTAATTATTGGAATTTTTAATGGTTATTTATTTAATGAATATGAAGTTTTAATTATTTATTAATTTATTTACCCTTAATAAAGCATTGCGGCCATTTTTATTCCAACACAAGGTGTCATGTCATTATTTTATTAACTGATTACCGACCGCCTAACGCACGGATGCGTCCTGGCGGCGGTCGATTTATTCCTCCTGGACGCATCCGTGCGTCATCTCGCAAGACGCGAGATTTCCTGTGAACGCGCACACACAGGCGCGCGCGTTCACAGGAACTGCAGGTAAGCGAGTGGATCTACAGCCTGCCAGCGGCGATCGTTCGCTGGCAGGCTGTAGATGCGATTTTTTTAACCCCTAACTGGTATATTAGATGCTGTTTTGATAACAACATCTAATATACCTGCTACCTGGTCCTCTGGTGGTCCCTTTTGCTTGGATCGACCACCAGAGGACACAGGCAGCTCTGTAATAAGTAGCACCAAGCACCACACTACACTACACCCCCCCCCTGTCACTTATTAACCCCTGATCACCCCATATAGACTCCCTGATCATCCCCCTGTCATTGATCACCCCCCTGTCATTGATCACCCCCCTGTAAGGCTACATTCAGATGTCCGTATGTGTTTTAAGGATCCACGGATCCATGGATCGGATCCGCAAAACACATACGGACGTCTGAATGGAGCCTTACAGGGGGGTGATCAATGACAGGGGGGGTGATCACCCCATATAGACTCCCTGATCACCCCCCTGTCATTGATCACCCCCCTGTCAGGCTACATTCAGAGGTCCGTATGTGTTTTACGGATCCACGGATCCATGGATCGGATCCGCAAAACACATACGGACGTCTGAATGGAGCCTTACAGGGGGGTGATCACCCCATATAGACTCCCTGACCACCCCCCTGTCATTGATCACTCCCTTGTAAGGCTGGCTCCATTCAGAGGTCCGTATGTGTTTTGTGGATCCACGGATCCATGGATCGGATCTGCAAAACACATACGGACGTCTGAATGGAGCCTTACAGGGGGGTGATCACCCCATATAGACTCCCTGATCACCCCCCTGTCATTGATCACCCCCCTGTAAGGCTCCATTCAGACGTCCGTATGTGTTTTACGGATCCACGGATCCATGGATCGGATCCACAAAACACATACGGACGTCTGAATGGAGCCTTACAGGGGGGTGATCACCCCCCTGTCATTGATCACCCCCTTGTAAGGCTGGCTCCATTCAGAGGTCCGTATGTGTTTTGCGGATCCACGGATCCATGGATCGGATCCGAAAAACACATACGGACGTCTGAATGGAGCTTTACAGGGGGGTGATCAATGACAGGGGGGTGATCACCCCATATAGACTCCCTGATCACCCCCCTGTCATTGATCACCCCCCTGTCATTGATCACCCCCCTGTCATTGATCACCCCCCTGTAAGGCTCCATTCAGACGTCCGTATGTGTTTTACGGTTCCACGGATCCATGGATCGGATCCACAAAACACATACGGACGTCTGAATGGAGCCTTACAGGGGGGTGATCACCCCATATAGACTCCCTGATCACCCCCCTGTCATTGATCACCCCCTTGTAAGGCTGGCTCCATTCAGAGGTCCGTATGTGTTTTGCGGATCCACGGATCCATGGATCGGATCCGCAAAACACATACGGACGTCTGAATGGAGCCTTACAGGGGGGTGATCAATGACAGGGGGGTGATCACCCCATATAGACTCCCTGATCACCCCCCTGTCATTGATCACCCCCCTGTCATTAATCACCCCCCTGTAAGGCTCCATTCAGACGTCCGTATGTGTTTTACGGATCCATGGATCGGATCCGCAAAACACATACGGATGTCTGAATGGAGCCTTACAGGGGGTGATCAATGACAGGGGGGTGATCACCCCATATAGACTCCCTGATCATCCCCCTGTCATTGATCACCCCCCTGTCATTGATCACCCCCCTGTAAGGCTACATTCAGATGTCCGTATGTGTTTTAAGGATCCACGGATCCATGGATCGGATCCGCAAAACACATACGGACGTCTGAATGGAGCCTTACAGGGGGGTGATCAATGACAGGGTGGTGATCACCCCATATAGACTCCCTGATCACCCCCCTGTCATTAATCACCCCCCTTTAAGGCTCCATTCAGACGTCCGTATGTGTTTTGCGGATCCGATCCATGGATCCGCAAAACACATACGGACCTCTGAATGGAGACTTACAGGGGGGTGATTAATGACAGGGAGTGATCAATGACAGGGTGGTGATCACCTCATATAGACTCCCTGATCACCCCCCTGTCATTGATCACCCCCCTGTAAGGCTCCATTCAGACATTTTTTTGGCACAAGTTAGCGGAAATTGATATTTTTTTATTTATTTTTTGTTTTTTCTTACAAAGTTTCATATTCCACTAACTTGTGACAAAAAATAAAATCTCACATGAACTCACCATACCCCTCACAGAATCCAAATGCGTAAAATTTTTTAGACATTTATATTCCAGACTTCTTCTCACGCTTTAGGGCCCCTAAAATGCCAGGGCAGTATAAATACCCCATATGTGACCCCATTTTGGAAAGAAGACACCTCAAGGTATTTTGTGAAGGGCATGGCGAGTTCATGTAAAATTTTATTTTTTGTCACAAGTTAGCGGAAAGGGAGACTTTGTGAGAAAAAAAAATAAAAAATCGATTTCCGATAACTTGTGCCAAAAAAAAAAAAATTCTATGAACTCGCCATGCCCCTCATTGAATACCTTGGGGTGTCTTCTTTCCAAAATGGGGTCACATGTGGGGTATTTATACTGCCCTGGCATTTTAGTGGCCCTAAAACGTGAGAAGAAGTCTGTGATCCAAATGTCTAAAAATGCCCTCCTAAAAGGAATTTGGGCCCCTTTGCGCATCTAGTCTGCAAAAAAGTGTCACACATCTGGTATCGCCGTACTCAGGAGAAGTTGGGCAATGTGTTTTGGCGTGTCATTTTACATATACCCATGCTGGGTGAGATAAATATCTTGGTCAAATGCCAACTTTGTATAAAAAAATGGGAAAAGTTGTCTTTTGCCGAGATATTTCTCTCACCCAGCATGGGTATATGTAAAATGATACCCCAAAACACATTGCCCTACTTCTTCTGAGTACGGAGATACCAGATGTGTGACACTTTTTTGCAGCCTAGGTGGGCAAAGGGGCCCACATTCCAAAGAGCACCTTTCGGATTTCACCGGTCATTTTTTACACATTTTGATTTCAAACTACTTCTCACACATTAGGTCCCCTAAAATGCCTGACTTTTCTGAGCCTGTCAAGTCCTTCTTTTGACCCATTTTGCCAAAGGAAAGGAAGTTGCCTAATAATTATGCACACCTAATATAGGGTGTTGATGTCATTAGACCACACCCCTTCTCATTATAGAGATGCACATCACCTAATATGCTTAATTGGTAGTAGGCTTTCGAGCCTATACAGCTTGGAGTAAGACAACATGCATAAAGAGGATGATGTGGTCAAAATACTCATTTGCCTAATAATTCTGAACGCAGTGTATACTGTATTATCATTCTGTACTTTCAGAATGGTGAATAAAGGTCATTTCTATCCAAGGTCACACCTATAAATATAAGGGTACTTTCACACTAGCGTTTTTCTTTTCCGGCATAGAGTTCCGTCACAGGGGCTCAATACCGGAAAAGAACTGATCAGTTTTATCCTAATGCATTCTGAATGGAGAGCAATCCGTTCAGGATGCATCAGGATGCATTCAGTTCAGTCGTTTTGACTTTTCAGGACGGAGAAGATAAATGCAGCATGCTGCGGTTATATCTCCGGCCAAAAAAACGGAACATTTGCCGGAATACTGGATCCGGCATTTTTTTCCATAGGAATGTATTAGTGCCGGATCTCGCATTCAAAATACTGCAATGCTTGATCTGTCCTTCCGGTCTGCGCATGCGCGGACCTTTAATGCCCATTGAAAGGCATTAATCCGGATCCGGCCTTAAGCTAAACGTCGTTTCGGCGCATTACCGGATCCGACGTTTAGCTTTTTCTGAATGGTTACTATGGCACCCAGGACGCTATTAAAGTCCTGGCTGCCATAGTAGTAGTGGGGAGCGGGGGAGCAATATACTTACCGTCCGTGCGGCTCCCGGGGCGCTCCAGAATGACGTCAGGGCGCCCCACACACATGGATGATGTGTCGCATGGATCATGTGATCCATGCGCATGGGGCGCTCTGACGTCATTCTGGAGAGCCCCGGGAGCCGCACGGACTGTAAGTATACTGCTCCCCCACTCCCCACTACTACTATGGCAGCCAGGACTTTAATAGCGTCCTGGCTGCCATAGTAACAAATGCTTTCAGTTCACTTGCGGTGTTACGGATCCGGCGGGCACTTCCGGCAAATGGAGTACACGACGGATCCGGACAACGCAAGTGTGAAAGAGCCCTTAGTGGCTAGTTAGCAGCTATTCCTGATTGTTATATGTAAGGACTTGTTTTAGCTCTCCTAGTTATCTGCTTATTTTTCTTAAAGCTTCATTTTCTCTTATCTTGGATGACATTTTGGGGCTTTGGAATCGATTACTCAACTTAGGGTACTTTCACACTAGCGTTTTTCTTTTCCGGCGCTGAGTTCCGTCCTAGGGGCTCAAATCCGGAAAAGAACTGATCAGTTTTATCCTAATGCACTCTGAATGGAGAGTCAGTCCTTCAGGATGCATCAGGATGTCTTCAGTTCAGTCTTTTTGACTGATCAGGCTTTTCAGAAAAACGTAGCATGCAGTATTTTTACCTCCGGCCAAAAAGCCTGAACACTTTGACTGAACGCCGGATCAGGCCTTTTTCCCATTGACTTGCATTAACGCCGGATCTGGCACTGTGTGTTCAGTCAAAACGGATCTGGCTTTTGCATGTTAAACCCGAAAAACGTGAAAAAAAAGTTAAAGTCCATAAATGGCGGATCCGTTTTTTCCAATGCATTTTTTCATTGTGATCAAAATCCTGATCAGGATTCAAATGTAATCCGTTTTCACACGTTTTTCCGGATCCGGCGGGCAGTTCCGGTGTCGGAATTGAACGCCGGATTAAAACAACGCTAGTGTGAAAGTAGCCTTACAATGGTTTCAACATACAATGGTCCTCCTGAAACCAATTAATATTGTATCTCGAGGGACCACTGTATATGATGATATAAGAATGAAGATGTGTAGCCGCATAAACCAGCATATGAGGTCTCTTGCCCATGACATTTTGGAGATCCACTATCTTGTATGCCATAAGGGTAAGGGAGGAAGTTCCTTTAGAAAATTAAAAGGTCACTGAGTTCTTATAAAGCTTTTGGCTTAGGCAGGGTGCTGAATCTCCTTAAAGAGACCAGCTATGTATGGAGACTTACTGGAAGTATGCCATGGTATGTAGTACTCCATGGGAAAATCATATGCAAAGAGGTATCTCTCAAGAAAGAGAACCATCTTGCCAGCACCACCTCTAGGAAGTAGGTCCCTGTGAGTCAAGATCCAGCTTTCCAACAAGCCCTGACATTTGACAAGGATATAAAGCCAAGGAGGCATATCAAAGGTTTTGATCGATGGGGGTCTGAGTGCTGAGACCCCCATGATTTGGTAGAACGAGGAGAGGCACTAGCATATAATGTTCTCTCTCTACTGCAGGAGACGGGCTCAATAGAAAGTCTATGGGCCCCATCTTGATTTCATCCCCTGCAGTGAGGAGGAAGAGCACACTATGTGAGGGCTTCTCTCTCCTCATTCTAGTAATCGTGGAGGTCTCAGAACTCAGACCCCCACCATTTGCTAGAATGAGGAGAGAGAAGTGCTAGCATATTGTGTTCTCTCTCCTCGCTGCAGGAGACAGGCTCAATATACAGTGGATATTAAAAGTCTACACACCCCTGTTAAAATGTTAGGTTTCTGTGATGTAAAAAAATGAGACAAAGATAATTCATTTCAGAACTTTTTCCACCTTTAATGTGACCTATAAAGTGTACCACTCAATTGAAAAACAAACTGAAATCTTTTAGGTAGAGGGAAGAAAAAATATAAAAATAAAATAATATGGTTGCATAAGTGTGCACACCCTTAAACTAATACTTTGTTGAAGCACCTTTTGATGTTATTACAGCACTCAGTCTTTTTGGGTATGAGTCTATCAGCATGGCACATTTTGACTTGGCAAGATTTGCCCACTCTTCTTGGCAAAAACACTCTAAATCTGTGAGATTGCGAGGGCATCTCCTGTGCACAGCCCTCTATAGATCACCACACAGATTTTCAATCGGATTCAGGTCTGGGCTCTGGCTGGGCCATTCCAAAACTTTAATCTTCTTCTGGTGAAGCCATTCCTTTGTTGATTTGGATCTATGCTTTGGGTCGTTGTCATGCTGAAAGATGAAGTTCCTATTCATGTTCAGCTTTCTAGCAGAAGCCTGAAGGTTTTGTGCCAATATTGACTGGTATTTGGAACTGTTCATAATTCCCTCTAGCTTAACTAAGGCCCCAGTTCCAGCTGAAGAAAAACAGCCCCTTGGCATAATGCTCCCACCACCATGCTTCGCTGTGGGTATGGTGTTCTTCTGGTTGTTTTTGCGCCAAACATATCTTTTGGAATTATAGCCAAAAAGTTCAACCTTGGTTTCATCAGACCATAGCACCTTTTCCCACATTATTTTGGGAGACTTCAGATCTGTTTTTGCAAAATGTAGCCTGGCTTGGATGTTTTTCTTTGTAAGAAAAGGCTTTCGTCTTGCCACTCTACCCCATAGCCCAGACATATGAAGATTACGGGAGATTGTTGTCACATGTACCACACAGCCAATACTTGCCAGATATTCCTGCAGCTCCTTTAATGTTGCTTTAGGCCTCTTGGTAGCCTCCCAGACCAGTTTTCTTCTCGTCTTTTCATCAATTTTGGAGGGACGTCCAGTTCTTGGTAATGTCACTGTTGTGCCATATTTTCTCCACTTGATGATGACTGTCTTCACTGTGTTCCATGGTATATCTAATGCCTTGGAAATTCTTTTGTACCCTTCTCCTGACTGATACCTTTTAACAATGAGATCCCTCTGATGCTTTGGAAGCTCTCTGTGGACCATGGCTTTTGCTGTGGGATGCGACTAAGAAGATTTCAGGAAAGACCAACTAGAGCAGCTGAACTTTACTTGGGGTTAATCAAAGGGACTTTAAATGATGGCAGAAGTAAGCTGACTCCTATTTAACATGATTTTGAAAGTGATTGCTTGATTATGAACACAGGTACATCCCCCGTTATAAGAGGGTGTGCACACTTATGCAACCACATTATTTTAGTTTTTTTTTTTTTTTTTCCCTCCACCTAAAAGTTTTCAGTTTGTTTTTCAATTGAGTTGTACAGTTTACAGGTCACATTAAAGGTGGAAAAAGTTCTGAAATGATTTATCTTTGTCTTATTTTTTTACAGCACAGAAACCTGAGATTTTAACAGGGGTGTGTAGACTTTTTATATCCACTGTAGTTTATGGTCTGGTCTTGGTTCTGTCTCGTGCATTGAGGAGAGCGAGAGTTCACTATGTAGGGGCTTCTCTCTTCTCATTCTAGTGATCAGGGGGTCTCAGAACTCAGACCCTCATCATTTGCTAGAACAAGGAGAGAGAATCACGGGCATATCGCATTTTCTCCCATGGCTGCAGAAGACGGGCTCAATATAATTCTATGGGCCGGTCTCCATTCTGTCTCATGCAGTGAGGAGAGAAAACACACTATGTGAGGGCTTCTCTCTCCTCATTCTAGTGATCATGGGGGTCTCAGAACTCAGACCCTCATCATTTGCTAGAATGAGGAGAGATAAGTGCTAGCATATCGTGTTCTCCCTCCTCGCTGCAGGAGATGGGCTCAATAGAAAGTCTATGGGCCCATCTTGATTCTGTCCCCTGCAGTGTGGGTCTTACAAAAATGTTATGAAAACTCAGTGACTCTTTATTGGTCCATAGTGGTTGAGGGCTATCAGTTTTAGTGCCGCATCTGCTGAACATATCCATAGGTCCCCATTCCAAAGTTGTCTTCTTTTGACATTTGGCCCAGGATACCTTGGTTTGCCTTCATTTTGACTTGTATGTCTGTATGGCCATTACAGCGCCAGAGGTACAGCAGGGTGTATGCCTCCATTCATACTGAGTGCGGCCAGTGTAGGGGGAGAGGGGTCTGTTGACGTCTCAGGGGGAGGTGTCAGGCCGGCCTGTATTAGATGTCTGGGAGGCTGGCGGGCAGAGCAGAGCGCTGGCTGAGCCGGAGTCACACACTGCTCCCCCTCTTCCTCTTCCTCCTGCTTCGCTTTCCTCGCTCCTTACATTAGGTATCTTCTCTGGGAGTCCACGAAGACGCTTAACCCCCTCCGCCCGGGCAGATGACTTCACTGCAGCTCTCACTACTTTCTCTGCCCCCCGTCCGCCTCTGAAGTAGTAGCAGCAGAGCGGCCAAGTCAAGGAGCACTTTCCCCAACTAACTGCACGACACAAGGACATCCGTCCCATGACACGTAATTAAAACTTACCTAGAGAAGACTGGTCCTCGGGGACCTGAATAGTATAGAGGAGTCCTAGTGGAAGAGGACCGGCTCACATGTGCTGCTGAGGGACCGCATCATCCACACGGAGCGGGATTAGCTGGAGACCCCGTCATGGCTCTCCTGTCATTCTGCCTCCTGGTAGCGGTGGCCCTGACAGACGGCGAGACCTCAGCCCCTCCGGTAAGTGCACACTCAGTGCTGGCCATATTATCTGTCTGTCTGTTATCTATCTACCTACCTATCATCTATCTATCTATCTATCTATTATCTATCTATCTATCTATCTATCTATCTATCTATCTATTATCTATCTATTATCTATCTATCTAGTATCTATCTATCTATCTATCTATCTATCTATCTATCTATCTATCTATCTATCTATCTATCATCTATCCTCTATCTATTCACTATCTATCTATCTATCTATCTATCTATCTATCTATCTATCTATCTATTATCTATCTAGTATCTATCTATCTTCTATCTATCTATCTATCTATCTATCTATCTATCTATCTATATATCTATCTATTATCTATCTATCTATCTATCTATCTATCTATCTATCTATCATCTATCCTCTATCTATTCACTATCTATCTATCTATCTATCTATCTATCTATCTATCTATCTATCTATCTATCTACCTATCAATCTATCTATCTATCTATCTATCTATCTATCATCTATCTATTCACTATCTATCTATCTATCTATCTATCTATCTATCTATCTATCTATCTATCTATCTATCTATCTATTATCTATCTAGTATCTATCTATCTTCTATCTATCTATCTATCTATCTATCTATCTATCTATCTATCTATATATCTATCTATTATCTATCTATCTATCTATCTATCTATCTATCTATCTATCTATCCATCCTCTATCTATCTATCTATTATCTATCTATCTATTATCTATCTATCTATCTATCTATCTATCTTCTATCTATTATCTATCTATCTATTTATCTATCTATCTATCTATCTATCTAACTATCAATTATCTATCTATCTATCTATCTATCTATTAATCTATCTATCTATCTATCTATCTATCCCATATCTATCTATCTATCTATCTATCTATCTATCTATCTATCTATTATCTATCTATTAATCTATCTATCTATCTATCTATCTATTATCTATCTATTAATCTATCTATCTGTCTGTCTGTCTATCTATCTATCTATTATCTATCTATTAATCTATCTATCTATCTATCTATCTACATCTATTATCTTTCTTTCTTTCTTACTTTTTTTCTCTCTCTTTCTTTCTTTCTCTACGTGTATTATGCAGCAGATGATGAGGGTTGTAATAGGACCGCTATGGCAGTGCCATTTTTAAATCTAAGGAGGGCAGTGGCAACACATGTCAACGTTAACATTTTCACGGCTGCTTGACAGATGGATGAAAAGCTCGCCCTGCCTGGCAGCATCCATGTCATGTGTTTCATATGAGTTCTTCCCCCTGGTATCACATCACAATATCACGCCACAAATACTATATATACAATTATTTATCATTATATATCACACACATACAGGATATAATTGATCTTTCCATCGGGGCCTGAAGTAGTTCATTCCCATTAAGCCCTTTGGCTACTGGATTGTTGGCACCGCCTGGCAGATCTATTGAATGGGGTTTCTATGCTGGACGTATTATGAATGCCCTTGAACTATAGGTGGCAACAACTGCTGTTTATTTAGCAATGGAAAACCCACCAATAAACTTGAAAGTTGCCTGGAGCAATTTTGGTTTTCTCCCCCGCACAGACTGTGCAGTGTACTTTAACCGTGAAGTGTCCAAGGCATCTACATCCAACTAATGCTCTGTTCTCTCTCTTTAAACCCAGGCTGGCAATGAAGGAAACGTACGGATAGGTAAGTGTGATCAAGAAAGCCAACTTCCTATGATTATTGTAAACTTCTTTACTAAGGCTGGCCGTACACATGCAATGTTATTTCTCCTGAGTTCTCGGTACACATGCATGCTCAGCTGGTCGTTTGACAGGGAGAGGGGAATAAGCTCCATTCACTTCTATGGGACTGCTGGAGATAACACTGACCCCTAACAACCAGACACGTATCCTCTATCCTGTGGTTAGACTTACAGGAGCAGCTCTGCAGTGAGGAGTGGTGTCCACTACAATGTCGACAGGGCAGTATAGTTCCGGCGATGACTTCCTGCGACAGAGCTACACGGAACAGCTTATTGGCGGGAAGGGGGGGGGGGGGGGGGCGGGGAGTGGAACTTCCACCAATCGGCTACTGCCCACCAATTTTTGTTTGTGATTTCATTTTACTAATTTTTGGCTAAAAAACATTTTTTCAATTGGCCTTTATTAAAGAATATTAGGCTTTTTTGTCACAAAGGGTTAACTGTTTTTCTAGCTGTGTGGCTGGTACTTTCACTTTCACTTTGTGGCAGTCATCTAATAAACTTTATCTCTAAACTACTGAGAGTTCATAAACACTTATTGAAGCCACATCCTTATCAGTAAGATAAGAACTGAGCTATAATGAGTGTTTATAAGGTCAGAGAGCAGAGATAAGGAGTCCATCAGCTCCTGGTCTGACGGAAAAGCATGTCGGCTCTGTATAGAAAAAATGACACCATATTTTTAATAAAGACCAATAAAAAATAAAAAAATTCTCAAAAGGAGTACAATGCAATAATAAAAAAAATTGCCCCCAAAGGTGTACATAGCTTTTAAGTCTGGACCCCTTTAAGAAGCGGCAGAATTATTTTGTCCCTGAAAAATGAAAGCAACAAAGACTTACTTTTAGACAATTTCATAAATCTGCCCCGGAGTCTATGGGGGGAAATTATCATCCCCCCATGCCAGTTTTCAATGCCATTGCTCTTAAATCTAAGCAAAAGTAGCGTATCTATGCTACCCTCACAACTTTCCTGAAAATGGGGCTTTGGGGAGGTGACAGGGCCAGCGGGTCCGGTGAATATATATTCATCCTCAGACTGCCAGAGGATGCATCTCAGTTATGACGAGGCGTGTGCAGGGAATATTGTGTATTTTGTTGGGCATCATATTTTTATTATCATCATTATTATATTGTTACAGACTGATACCACCAGTATCTTGAATATCGTATATCCGTGAAGTGAAAGGTTATGTTCACATACAATTCCATAATTCTTTTTGCAATTTTTTTTAAATAGAAATCACGGGAAAATAAATAAAATAAAAAATGTTTCTATGTCCTAAGCATGCCGCTTGAGAACATATAAATGTTGTCTGGGTTCTTAGCTGCTTTACAGAGTAAACTGGAACATGGGTGGGCACATTACTATGACCATCAGAGGTGGGGGTCCCGGGTCAGCTGTTTGAAGGGGCAGCGACACTCTTGTGAGCACTGCGTCCTCTTCAAGGTTTACCTGCACACCATCTAGGTTGTAGAGCCAACGGGAGAAGAATCTGTGATAGCTCTGCACCGCTGCTTTACAGTAGACGCATGCAGGCAAACCTTCAAGAGGATGCTGTTCTCACACGGGTGTCACATCCCGTGTGTTGGAAGTTGGACCCTCACTTACCTGATAATGATGACCTATCCTGAGGACATTGAGGTCATCAATATCCTTAGACCGGACAACTCAGTTTAATTTTATTAATAGCCAGATCATAAGAACCTCCACAGACATTACGAGGAAACAGCCCATCCCAGTAAGATTTCTAGACTCATTGATCACAAAACCCCAGGAATGTGTCCATTAGGCTTCATGAGAGTAACCATGCCATGCTCCATCAGATAAGACTATGGTGCAGAATTTCCCCAAGTTAATACCCGGCACTAAAATTTTAATCCCTGTTTATGGAGCGATGTAAAAAATCTTTCCCCTTTGCCAGGGATGGAGGGTTTTAAGCAGGAAATAGCATAACATTTAAGCTTATACCTTCCCCATACAGAGCACTGTCACATATTATTATCATTATTATTTATTATTAAAGCGCCATTCATTCCATAGCGCTGTACATATCATAAGGGGTGCACATACATAATACAGACAATTGCATTAATCATAAACAAGACGAGTTACAGACTGGTACAGAAGGAGAGAGGGCCCTGCCCGTGAGGGCTTACAATCTACATGGTATGGGAGAAGGACACAGTAGGTGCGGGTGAAGTTGGTCATGGCGGTATAGAAGCAGCTTGTCTGAAGAGGTGGGTTTTCAGGTTTCTTTTAAAGGATTCCTCTGTAGATGAGAGTCTGATATGTTGGGGTAGCGGGTTCCAGAGTATGGGGGATGCACGGGAGAAATCTTGGAGTCGATTGTGGGAAGAGGTGATAAGAGGAGAGGAGAGAAGGAGGTCTTGTGAGGATCAGAGAGTGCGTGTGGGGATGTATCGGGAAAGTAGCTCAGAGATGTAGGGAGGGGACAGGTTGTGGACAGCCATGTATGTATTAGTATTTTGAACAGAATTCCCTGGGCAATGGGGAGCCAGTGAAAGGATTGGCAGAGGGGAGAGGCAGAGGAGTAACACGGTGAGAGGTGGATTAGTCGGGCAGCAGAGTTGAGGATAGATTGAAGGGGTGTGAGAGTGCTAGATCGAAGGCCACAGAGGAGAATGTTGCAGTAGTCTAGGCGGGAGATGATTAGGGCATGTACAAGCATTTTTGCAGATTCAAAGTTAAGGAAAGCGCGGATGCGGGAGATGTTTTTGAGTTGGAGGCGGCAGGTGGTGGAAAGGGATTGGATGTGCGGTCGGAAGGAGAGGGCAGAATCCAAGGTCACGCCAAGGCAGCGGACTTGGTTGACCGGGTTGAGAGTGCAGCCATTGATCGCCATTAATTGTACATATGGTACAAATACAGTACCATTCAGAAATTCACAACTGCAATGTATTCATCCTTACACAGCACTGGATAGTACAGATTTTTACAGTTGTATGTATAAGGTATACTACTGCCTTGCAGAGTTAGGCCACCTGCACACATTGCAAAATACGTGTGTTTTTTCCCGCGCGGATTCCCATGCAGAAAAAATGCTGTGTATTCCAGTACCAGCAAAGTGTATGAAATTACAAAAATCGCATGTACACTTTGCAGATTTTTTCCACAGCATGCCTGCAGCATGTCAATTACGTTTGCGGTTTTAGCTGCGGATTTCAGTGGAAAAGTGAGATCTGCGGCAAAACCACATCCAATCCACATCAAAAACCACTGTTAGACATTGCAGATTGGAAATTCGTG
Organism: Bufo bufo; assembly: GCF_905171765.1. Classification (NCBI taxonomy): domain Eukaryota; kingdom Metazoa; phylum Chordata; class Amphibia; order Anura; family Bufonidae; genus Bufo; species Bufo bufo. The sequence continues at coordinate 555,817,518 of NC_053390.1, read as the reverse complement.
CGGATCTTATGTGCGTTCATCTGCACTCTTGTGCAGGTGGCCTTAAAGTCCTGAGTTTGAATCCAACCATAGACCACATATGCATGGAGTTTGTATATTCTCCACGTGTTAGACCTCTTTCACACCGTCTGTCAATTACAGACGTGTACTGTTCACGTATCCATTGACTTTAACCACCTCAGCCCCCAGTGCTTAAACACCCTGAAAGACCAGGCCACTTTTTACACTTCTGACCTACACTACTTTCACCGTTTATTGCTCGGTCATGCAACTTACCACCCAAATGAATTTTACCTCCTTTTCTTCTCACTAATAGAGCTTTCATTTGGTGGTATTTCATTGCTGCTGACATTTTTACTTTTTTTGTTATTAATCGAAATTTAACGATTTTTTTGCAAAAAAATGACATTTTTCACTTTCAGTTGTAAAATTTTGCAAAAAAAACGACATCCATATATAAATTTTGCTCTAAATTTATTGTTCTACATGTCTTTGATAAAAAAAAAATGTTTGGGTAAAAAAAAAATGGTTTGGGTAAAAGTTATAGCGTTTACAAACTATGGTACAAAAATGTGAATTTCCGCTTTTTGAAGCAGCTCTGACTTTCTGAGCACCTGTCATGTTTCCTGAGGTTCTACAATGCCCAGACAGTACAAACACCCCACAAATGACCCCATTTCGGAAAGTACACACCCTAAGGTATTCGCTGATGGGCATAGTGAGTTCATAGAACTTTTTATTTTTTGTCACAAGTTAGCGGAAAATGATGATTTTTTTTTTTTTTTTTTTTTCTTACAAAGTCTCATATTCCACTTGTGACAAAAAATAAAAAATTCTAGGAACTCGCCATGCCCCTCACGGAATACCTTGGGGTGTCTTCTTTCCAAAATGGGGTCACTTGTGGGGTAGTTATACTGCCCTGGCATTCTAGGGGCCCCAATGTGTGGTAAGGAGTTTGAAATCAAATTCTGTAAAAAATGACCAGTGAAATCCGAAAGGTGCTCTTTGGAATATGGGCCCCTTTGCCCACCTAGGCTGCAAAAAAGTGTCACACATGTGGTATCTCCGTATTCAGTAGAAGTTGGGGAATGTGTTTTGGGGTGTCTTTTTACATATACCCATGCTGGGTGAGATAAATATCTTGGTCAAATGCCAACTTTGTATAAAAAAATGGGAAAAGTTGTCTTTTGCCAAGATATTTCTCTCACCCAGCATGGGTATATGTAAAATGACACCCCAAAACACATTCCCAACTTCTACTGAATACGGAGATACCAGATGTGTGACACTTTTTTGCAGCCTAGGTGGGCAAAGGGGCCCATATTCCAAAGAGCACCTTTCGGATTTCACTCGTCATTTTTTACAGAATTTGATTTCAAACTCCTTACCACACATTTGGGCCCCTAGAATGCCAGGGCAGTATAACTACCCCACAAGTGACCCCATTTTGGAAAGAAGAGACCCCAAGGTATTCGCTGATGGGCATGGCGAGTTCATGGAAGTTTTTATTTTTTGTCACAAGTTAGTGGAATATGAGACTTTGTATGAAAAAAAATAAATAAAAAAAATCATCATTTTCCACTAACTTGTGACAAAAAATAAAAAATTCTAGGAACTCGCCATGCCCCTCACGAAATACCTTGGGGTGTCTTCTTTCCAAAATGGGGTCACTTGTGGGGTAGTTATACTGCCCTGGCATTCTAGGGGCCCCAATGTGTGGTAAGGAGTTTGAAATCAAATTCTGTAAAAAATGACGAGTGAAATCCGAAAGGTGCTCTTTGGAATATGGGCCCCTTTGCCCACCTAGGCTGCAAAAAAGTGTCACACATCTGGTATCTCCGTATTCAGTAGAAGTTGGGGAATGTGTTTTGGGGTGTCTTTTTACATATACCCATGCTGGGTGAGATAAATATCTTGGTCAAATGCCAACTTTGTATAAAAAAATGGGAAAAGTTGTCTTTTGCCAAGATATTTCTCTCACCCAGCATGGGTATATGTAAAATGACACCCCAAAACACATTCCCCAACTTCTACTGAATACGGAGATACCAGATGTGTGACACTTTTTTGCAGCCTAGGTGGGCAAAGGGGCCCATATTCCAAAGAGCACCTTTCGGATTTCACTCGTCATTTTTTACAGAATTTGATTTCAAACTCCTTACCACACATTTGGGCCCCTAGAATGCCAGGGCAGTATAACTACCCCACAAGTGACCCCATTTTGGAAAGAAGAGACCCCAAGGTATTCGCTGATGGGCATGGCGAGTTCATGATAGTTTTTATTTTTTGTCACAAGTTAGTGGAATATGAGACTTTGTATGAAAAAAAAAATCATAATTTTACACTAATTTGTGACAAAAAATAAAAAATTCTAGGAACTTGCCATGCCCCTCATGGAATACCTTGGGGTGTCTTCTTTCCAAAATGGGGTCACTTGTGGGGTAGTTATACTGCCCTGGCATTTTCCAGGGGCCCTAATGTGTGGTAAGTAGGTAAATGACCTGTGAAATCCGAAAGGTGCTCTTTGGAATGTGGGCCCCTTTGCCCACCTAGGCTGCAAAAAAGTGTCACACATGTGGTATCTCCGTATTCAGGAGACGTTGGGGAATGTGTTTTGTGGTGTCATTTTACATATACCCATGCTGGGTGAGAGAAATATTCCTTTTAGGAGGGCATTTTTAGACATTTGGATACCAGACTTCTTCTCACGCTTTGGGGCCCCTAAAATGCCAGGGCAGTATAAATACCCCACATGTGACCCTATTTTGGAAAGAAGACACCCCAAGGTATTCAATGAAGGGCATGGCGAGTTCATAGAAAAAAAAAAATTTTGGCACAAGTTAGCGGAAATTTATTTTTTTGATTTTTTTCTCACAAAGTCTCCCTTTCCGCTAACTTGGGACAAAAATTTCAATCTTTCATGGACTCAATATGCCCCTCAGCGAATACCTTGGGGTGTCTTCTTTCCAAAATGGTGTTATTTGTGGGGTGTTTGTACTGCCCTGGCATTTGAGGGTCTCCGCAATCATTACATGTATGCCCAGCATTAGGAGTTTCTGCTATTCTCCTTATATTGAGCATACGGGTAATGAGATTTTTTTTTCCGTTCAGCCTCTGGGCTGAAAGAAAAAATGAACGGCACAGATTTCTTCATTCGCATCGATCAATGTGGATGAAAAAATCTCTGCCAAAAAAAGGAAAAGGAGGGGAAAGGCGTCTGCCAGGACATAGGAGCTCCGCCCAACATCCATACCCACTTAGCTCGTATGCCCTGGCAAACCAGATTTCTCCATTCACATCAATCGATGTGGATGAATAAATCATTGCCGGGATTTTTTTTTTTATATATACAAAGTGTTTGCCAAAGTATATGAACACCGCCACCTCCTCAGCTCATATGCCTCGGCAAACGTATCTTTTACTGCAGAGGAGAAATCTCGTCTTGCAGCGCCGCATACACCGACTTGCGTGTAATCTGACAGCAGCGCAATGCTTCTGTCCGAATGCACATCAGTGCTGCAGCTAGTCGATCGGTTAGTCCACCTGGAAGTTAAAAAAAAAAAAAAAAAAAGAAAAAACCAGGCCGCAACACAATAATTTTATTAACTTTGGAAGAGAACATAGAAACTTTAACTTTTTGAACTGAACATTAACCTTTTTGCTTACCGGTGTTTTTTTTTTTTTTTTTTTTACCTTTATAGAACAAACCTCTCCTTCCCCATGGGTCAATGTGCAAAGCGCAAATCGCCCAAAGATGTGGCGAAGTACGTTATGCACTTTGTCCCATGTGAAAGGAGACGTTTGCAGCAGCTGTGAGTGAATGGGCCCTAATAGCCCTGTGTGCCTGTCCTGGTGAGATGTGATCCCTATGCTAGGTGTACCTGTGTGTGGTACTTCCGGAAACACTCTCCTAAGCATAGGGCAGGGTGGTCAGGGCAGTCAGGACAGAAATAGCGGGTGTCACGCCTTATTCCACTCCTGCTACAGACACGACATCTTTTTCGGGGTGACGGTTGGATTGAGGTACCAGCAACGACATTGGGGAAATGTCGCTCGTGTAGACGGCTAACTACACTGGTGGATGGGGCCACGGAACCTTCTGGATACAGGAGGTTCTCGATGATCTCTTCCTGGAATTTGAGGAAGGATCGTGTTCTCCCAGCCTTACTGTAGAGAACAAAACTATTATACAGCGCCAATTGAATCAAATATACAGACACCTTCTTATACCAGCGTCTGGTTCTGCGGGAAACTAAATACGGAGACAACATCTGGTCATTGAAGTCCACCCCTCCCATGAGCAAATTATAGTCGTGGACTGAGAGGGGCTTTTCAATGACACGGGTTGCTCGCTCAATTTGGATTGTCGTGTCTGCGTGAATGGAGGAGAGCATGTAAACGTCACGCTTGTCTCTCCATTTCACCGCGAGCAGTTCTTCATTACACAAGGCAGCCCTCTCCCCCCTTGCAAGACGGGTGGTAACGAGCCGTTGGGGGAAGCCCCGGCGACTAGGTCGCACGGTGCCACAGGCGCAAATCCGTTCTAGAAACAAATGCCTAAAGAGGGCCACACTTGTGTAGAAATTGTCCACATAAAGATGGTACCCCTTGCCGAATAAGGGTGACACCAAGTCCCAGACTGTCTTCCCACTGCTCCCCAGGTAGTCAGGGCAACCGACCGGCTCCAGGGTCTGATCTTTTCCCTCATAGACACGAAATTTGTGGGTATAGCCTGTGGCCCTTTCACAGAGCTTATACAATTTGACCCCATACCGGGCACGCTTGCTTGGGATGTATTGTTTGAAGCCAAGGCGCCCGGTAAAATGTATTAGGGACTCGTCTATGCAGATGTTTTGCTCGGGGGTATACAAATCTGCAAATTTCTGGTTGAAATGGTCTATGAGGGGCCGAATTTTGTGGAGCCGGTCAAAAGCTGGGTGGCCTCTGGGACGGGAGGTGGTGTTGTCGCTAAAATGCAGAAAACGCAGGATGGTCTCAAATCGTGTCCTGGACATAGCAGCAGAGAACATGGGCATGTGATGAATTGGGTTCGTGGACCAATATGACCGCAATTCATGCTTTTTAGTTAGACCCATGTTGAGGAGAAGGCCCAGAAAAATTTTAATTTCGGAAACTTGGACTGGTTTCCACCTGCGACGGGGTAACTACTGCACGTGCCACCGTACCAGCTTCAACTGCCCTTCTGGTGCTCGCTACTTCACCATGTTGTACGGCAGTGCTGGTACTAGGTCCAGGAAGGGCTGCGCTGCTGGTGTATGCCTCACCACGTGATCCGGCAGCGACAGCCCCACTCTGCTGCTCTTAAAGCGGATCCTGCGTAACCTGTGGTCTAGCGACACGGGGTCGGGTACGCCTGGTGCTATCAGGGACCTCAGCCTCCTCGTCCGAACTTTGGGTCAGAGAGCCACTGCTTTCCACAGGTTCATATTCTGACCCGCTAGATTCGTCAGATGAGGGTTCCCACTCCTCATCCGACTGGGTCAGAATCCTGTAGGCCTCTTCAGAAGAATACCCCCTGTTTGACATTTTGGACTACTAAATTTAGGGGTATTCCCTGAGACTACCCAAGAAAAAAAGCAAGCCTGTCTTACAAAGGGGAGGCTAGCGAAGTACCGGAGGCCGCTGCGGTTGATAAAAAATATCAAAACTGATTTTTTTATCGCCGCAGTGCGTGTAAAGTGAATGTGCAGTGATCAAAAAATAATAATTTTTTGTCACTGCGGTGGGGCGGGCGTGGGTGAACGCACGTGTGGGCGACCGATCAGGCCTGATCGGGCAAACACTGCGTTTTGGGTGGAGGGCGAGCTAAGGTGACACTAATACAATTATAGATCTGACCGTGATCAGTTTTGATCACTTACAGATACTATAAAAGTACAAATGCTGATTAGCGATACGCTAATCAGCGAATAAAAGTGACTGCGGTGTGGTGGGCTGGGTGCTAACTGACGCTAACTACCTAACCAAGGGGCCTAAACTATCCCTAAAACCTAACAGTCAATACCAGTGAAAAAAAAAAAGTGACAGTTTACACTGATCACTTTTTTTCCTTTCACTAGTGATTGACAGGGGCGATCAAAGGGGTGATCAAAGGGTTAATTGGGGTGCAGGGGGGTGATCTGGGGCTAAGGTGTAGTGTTTGGTGTACTCACAGTTCAGTCTGCTCCTCTGCTGGATCCAACCGACGAAAAGGACCAGCAGAGGAGCAGACAAGCCATATAACAGATCATATTTACTAATATGATCTGTTATATGGCTTGTGATTGGATTTTTTGAAAATCGCCAACCTGCCAGCCAATGATCGTTGCTGGCAGGCTGGTGACGAAATTGTTCTTTAACTTTTGCCGGCCCGCGATGCGCATGCGCGGGCCGGCAATGCCCGAAATCTCGCGTCTCGCGAGATGACGCACGGATGCGTCCAGGAGGAATGAATCAACCACCTTCCGGACGCATCCGTGCGTTAGGCGGTCGGGAGGTGGTTAATGTGTGTATTCACCAATCAATGATTTTCCATGGACCATGGGTCCGTGGTAACACCATGGTAGCATGCCCTATTTTTGTCTGTGATTACAGATCCCTCATGCACATTATAGTCTATGGGTCAGTGAAAACTACGGACATAATACGGATGCCATCCATGTTTGGTCCATGGTTTTCACTGATCATTGCTAGGAGATAAACGACATAATCTACTGATGACATGGACACTCCCAGTGTTTGGGCAGCCACTTGATAAATGAGGTTCAGTGTGAATAAATGTAAAGTTATGCATCTGGTTAGTAAAGTCTACATGCATCATATGTTCTAGGTGATGTAGCACTGGGAGAGTCACTTATAGAGAAGGATTTGGGTGTCCTTGTGGATGGTAGATTAAATTACAGCACACAATGTCAATCACCTGCTTCTAAGGCCACCAGGATACTGTCATGCATTAAACGAGGCATGGACTCGCGGGGCAGGGATGTAATATTACCACTTTACAAAGCGTGGTGCGGCCTCATCTGGAATATGCAGTCCAGTTCTGGGCACCAGTACATAGAAAGGATGCACTGCAGCTGGAAAAAGTACAGAGGAGAGTGACTAAACTGATAAGGGGCATGGAGGGTCTTAGTTATTAAGAAAGATTAAAAGAATTGAATTTATTTAGTCTTGAGAAGAGACGTCTAAGGGCGGACATGATTAACCTATACAAATATATAAATTGCCTGTATAAACAAAATATGGTGAAAAACTGTTCCATGTAAAATCCTCTCAAAAGGCAAGGGGGCACTGGCTCCTTCTGGAGAAGAAAAAGTTGAGTCTCCAAGGGTGTCAAGGCTTCTTTACTGTAAGAACTGAATCTGTGAAATAGTCTACCTCAGGACGTGGTCACAGCAGGAACAGTGGACAGTTTAAAAAAAAAGGCTTTGATGAATTCTTAGAATTAAAGGGCATCTGTCAGCAGATTTGTTCCAGGAAACTAGCTGACCTGTTACATGTGCCTTTGGCAGCTGAAGGCATCTGTGTTGGTCCCATGTTTATATGTGCCCGCATTACTAAGAAAAGTGATTTTTTTTATATACTGTATGCAAAGGACCCTCTAGGAGCAATGGGGGCATTGTCATTACACCTAGAGGCTCTGCTCTCTCTGCAACTGCTGTGCCGTCTCCACTTTGATTGACAGGTCCAGGCAGTCAAGACTAGCTTTAATCTCTAAGTACACGGTACAGTAATAAAAACATTAAAGGGACTATCCAGAATTATAAAAACTTTGCTGCGTTCTTTAAAAGAAAACAGCCAGGCTTACAATCTGGAATGTTAGGGGAAAAGAGACAATAGGTGAAGATAGAAGCTGCTCATTGTGTAGTGACAGTATGGTTACCGTAGGTTGTAGGCTTTTCTGAATAGTAGGGTTTGCAGACAGGTTTTGAAGGTTTTGATGGTGGGAGATTCTAATGTTTAGTGGTAGAGAGTTCCTGAGGCTGTGTGAAGAGGAGATTGAAAATGGTCTTGTGATGACCTTAAATTACGTATGGGGAAATATTGGGAAATTAGTTGAGGGTGTAAGGCGGCGACAGGTCGTGGAAGGACTTGCAGGCCTTTGTTAATATTATGAACCGAACCGCGAAGGGCTTGTTAGAGGTAGAAACCTGGATAAACTGAAATCCACACAAATAATCAGTTGTGTTTCGTGGAAAAGAAATGTTATTTTAGTCAGTTTAGGAAGGAGATCAACATATTAACAGAAGGAGAACTTAATGTTTGTCTGATCACATAGTTTCAACAGCTTTTGCCATAGAGCTGATGGAGATAGTTTGATCCGGGGAATTTACCTGTCCTGCATGACTACATTGGAAATGGGCAGGAGGATTTCCTCGGAAGTTGGCCTGGATGGACACAATTCTGTATACTGTTAATTTTGAGAGAGTCTCCTTAGCCTAGGTGAAGCCTTTTCATCAACAAAGCAGAGATGTTTCCACAAGTTCTTTGCTCAGCCATGTTAGGAAATGATTATTAGATTAATTTGTGCCATATGCTATGGACGTATGACAGGGCATACACAGTGAAGCCTGACTTCAAAGACCTTCAATCAAAAGGATTTGTACTGTATCTGAACTTTTTAGTGTATTCATGGTCCCAATAATGGGGTTGTGCCACTAATATAAATGTATACCACCCAACAGATATCGCTGTTATATTACTTTCCTCAAATGCCTCCATTTATCAAAACTGCCTTTTTCTAAAGTTATTAGCCTACCTTTGCACCCCTGTGGCAAATCTGGTTTGATATTTATTTGCTATTGGTTAAGTCCTGCAGTGGAACCTTCTAATGTAGGACGCACAAGCGTCATTGGTAAGCACAAGGGGAGCGGTTAGTGTCACATGTCCTGCTGAAGTCAGGACACATCTCATTGTCCTAAGACAATTCAAGCATGGGGGATAAGAGAAAACTGCAAATGAGGTTAATGTGCAAAAAATAGTAATAATCCAAGGAGCAATAGGAGCTAGAGTAGTTGATGAAAATATACTTTAGAGCAGGGATGCCCAACCTGTGGCCCTCCAGCTGTTGAAAAACTACAACTCTCAGAATACCTGGACAGTCTACAGCTATTAGGGCATGCTGGGAGTTGTAGTTTTGCAACAGCTGGAGGGACGCAGGTTTAGCATTCGCGCTTTAGGAAAGGTAGTTTATGGCACAACCCCTTTAGAGAGTCCTTGGATGTGTTTGATAGATACGTTAAGTATATATTGATACTATCAAACACACATGTATCACGCTACATCACATGGTAACAAAGAATACTTTCTTCATACTGTCATTGTAACCATATGCTAAGTAGTCTGAACAAGCAGTTTCACAATGTGCTCTTCCTTTACTACTAATTCAAGACATGCATTTTTCTTCAGCAGGATTTCCACGTTTTGTAACAGTTTAAAATAGGAAACAGAGGTTTACATAAGACTTATACACAGTTCTGATAATTAATTCCTATTTTCATATCGTTTTTGGTAGTAAACATTTTGGTAACCTGTGAATTTAATCAGTTGATGGTTTCATTTAAAAGGGTTGTCCCATGTCAGCGTTTCCACAGTTAGATGCGAGTAAGTGCCAGCCCTAGGTTGCTGGGCTGATGAAAGCAGCGAAGCAGGCCGGCACTCCACTGTTTCTGTAACTCCTTTTATAGTGAATGGAAGCTACGCAAGTAGCGTAGAAGAACAAGCTATACTGCTCATATGCAAATGAGCAAGTTGGAGCACCAGGGGGGCAGGGGCTGAATCCTTGGAGCACTGCTTTGTAACACCCCCGTACTCTACACACTCCTCCGTCCTCTTAATTGACAGGGCTAGACATCAGCATGCTGAGAGCAGAGCTGTGTCCTAGCATGTACGTAGTGTATATGATATGTACTATACTCTTACCACATTGAGATATGCTTAGAAAGCTAATATACATATTCACAGGCACAATATATGATTATAAAGACACCAGTAGTATATGTTAGCTTTCTGAGCATAGAAAAACAATTATTTTTTATGTGATAATGCTATAGCTTAGTGATAAGTGGGCATTCTTGCATATAGAGATCCTAAGTACAAGTCCTAGGGGAGAGTTTTATATATATATATATATATATATATATATATATATACACAAATGGCTTGACAAAGGCTCCATGGAGTAAGCTGAAACGTTGCTGCACATGGGTTAATAAATTACCCACTTTTTGACACGGATACCTGTATGCTGCCTTGGTTTTTCTTTTTTGTATATGGTCCTTGGTCTTTTTCAAGGTATTGCACCACCTCTTTGCTTGTGTGCTGCTCTTCAACTCTTTTTTGTGTGTATATATATATATACAGTACAGACCAAAAGTTTGGACACACCTTCTCATTCAAAGAGTTTTCTTTATTTTTATGACTATGAAAATTGTAGATTCACACTGAAGGCATCAAAACTATGAATTAACACATGTGGAATTATATACATAACAAACAAGTGTGAAACAACTGAAAATATGCCATATTCTAGGTTCTTCAAAGTAGCCACCTTTTGCTTTGATTACTGCTTTGCACACTCTTGGTATTCTCTTGATGAGCTTCTAGAGGTAGTCCCCTGAAATGGTTTTCACTTCACAGGTGTGCCCTGTCAGGTTTAATAAGTGGGATTTCTTGCCTTATAAATGGGGTTGGGATCATCAGTGGCGTTGAGGAGAAGTCAGGTGGATACACAGCTGATAGTCCTACTGAATAGACTGTTAGAATTTGTATTATGGCAAGAAAAAAGCAGCTAAGTAAAGAAAAACGAGTGGCCATCATTACTTTAAGAAATGAAGGTCAGTCAGTCAGCCGAAAAATTGGGAAAACTTTGAAAGTAAGGGCTATTTGACCATGAAGGAGAGTGATGGGGTGCTACGCCAGAGGACCTGGCCTCCACAGTCACCGGACCTGAACCCAATCGAGATAGTTTGGGGTGAGCTGGACCGCAGAGTGAAGGCAAAAGGGCCAACAAGTGCTAAGCATCTCTGGGAACTCCTTCAAGACTGTTGGAAGACCATTTCAGGGGACTACCATCATGAGAATGCCAAGAGTGTGCAAAGCAGTAATCAAAGCAAACAGGGGCTACTTTGAAGAACCTAGAATATCACATATTTTCAGTTGTTTCACACTTGTTTGTTATGTATATAATTCCACATGTGTTAATTCATAGTTTTGATGCCTTCATAGTCATGAAAATAAAGAAAACTCTTTGAATGAGAAGGTGTGTCCAAACTTTTGGTCTGTACTGTATATATATATATATATATATATATATTTTATTTTATTTATTTATTTATTTTTTTCTGTTATTTATTTCTCTCTCTCATTAAACCCGTAATAAAAGGATATACTATATTAAGTAATATGTAATAATAATATATTAATAAAAGGTCTTACTATATTGAGAATAGTGTTAGAAACCTAAAACATATTACTGGTTTATTCACAGGCCCTATGATTATAAAGAAACCAGCAATATGTGTTAGCTTTCTAAGGTTTCTAAAAAAGCAACCGATAAGATTCAACCTTTCATTTTCCAAAGGAGCTGTCAAAAATGAAAGGTGGAATCTGATTGGTTGCTATGAGCAACTAAGCCAGTTCTACTTTACACCAGTTTGATAAATGACCCAAATAGACTTTTATTATGGGTCAAATGAGGGAGAAAAAAATATCTGAAGAAAAAAATCGGAAAGTCTTTCCCAAGATTCAAACCTGGGATGTCTACATGCAAGGCTGATCACTTATCACCAAGTTATACCATTACCAAATTGCGAAAAAAATATTTTTATATGGTCAGAAAGCTAACACATATTACTAGTGTCTTTATAATCATATATTGTACCTGTGAATAAGGCAGAAATATATATATATATATATATATATATATATATATATATAGATAAACTTTCTAAGCATATCTCAATGTGGTAATCTACAGTAAGTGGTGTATAGGACATGTACATACTAGAACACAGCTCTAGAACACAGCTCTGCCCTCAGCATGCTGATGTCTAGCCCTGTCAATCAAGAGGAGGGGGAGTGTGCAGAGCATAGGGAGTGTTACAAAAGCAGTGCTCCAAAGATTCAGCCCCACCCCCTGGTGCTCCAACTTGCCAATTTGCATATTAATAAAAATGCAGCTATCTCTGCAGCTGTTTAGCATACAGACAAAATAAAAGTATTGTTTTAATCAGCATGATGAGCTCTAGCAGGCAATATGCCAGGTTAATTAGTGTTGTTCATGCTGACAGAGCCTCTTTAAAGGAGCTGGAATTCTGATATTGATGGCTTATCATAGGTCATTAGTATCTGATTGGTGTGAGTCTGACTCCCGGCACCCCTGTTGATCAGCTGTTTGAAGAGGCTGCAGTGGTGTGGTGAGCACTACGGCCTCCTCCGAGCTTACCAGGCACAGTGCCATACATTGTATAGAGGCTGTGCCTGCTATTGCAGCTCAGGCCCATTCACTTAAATGGGACTGAGCAGCGCTTAGGTCATGTGACAGATGAACGTGACGTCACTGGCCTAGGAAGAGGCCGTAGTGCTCTGATTCCGAGCTGATTGGCCTGGGAGCCAGAAACCCATCAATCAGACAGTGATGACCTATCCTGAGGATAGACCATCAATATCAAAATCCCAGACAGATAGACCCTTTTAAAAGGTTGAGTTGCTAAAACCTGAGTTATTAGGCCCTGTTACCGATTTTGCATGAAGACCCAGGAGGTTTGAATTTGCCTCTGGGCAATATTATGGCTGATGTTTCTGTATGGCAATACTTTGTCGGGGTATTATATAAAAAATACTATAGCTATTCCTGCCCTATACATGAACATTACGAAGGTTGAAGCTGCTAAATGCTTTTCCATATGGAATTGCTGTGTTGGCACTGCTATGTAGATGTGCTGTGGGCACAACCATATGAATCAGTAAATAGCATCATCCTTTGAGGGTCAGTTCTAATTATGATAGGTTTTACATTGTTTAAAGGGGTTCTGCACTTTCATTTAACTGATGAGCTATCCTCTGGATACATCATCAGCTTCTGATCGGCGGGGGTCCGACACCCGGGACCCCCGCCGATCAGCTGTTTGAGAAGGCAGCGGTGCTCCAGCAGCGCCGCGGCCTTCTCACTGTTTACCGCCGGGCCGCCGGCCCACTGACGTCACGACTAGTATCAACTAGCTTGGGCGGGGCTAATCTCCATTGAAGTGAACAGAGCTTAGCCCCGCCCACGCTAGTTGATACTAGTCGTGACGTCAGTGGGCCGGCGGCCCGGCGGTAAACAGTGAGAAGGCCGCGGCGCTGCTGGAGCGCCGCTGCCTTCTCAAACAGCTGATCAGCGGGGGTCCCGGGTGTCGGACCCCCGCCGATCAGAAGCTGATGATCTATCCAGAGGATAGATCATCAGTTAAATGAAAGTGCAGAACCCCTTTAAGTACTCCTGCACAAGACTGGCAGTGTACGTTCTACAATTTGCAGAATGAAAGATCCGGCCCGTAATAGAATACTCCTCCATAATAGAAAACTTCTATCCTTAAAAATAGGACATGTATAATTTTGCGGATGCCATGGAACGGACATACAGTTGCGGACAGCACACAATGTACTGTCCGCATCTTTTGTGGCCCCGATAAAGTGAATGGGTCCGCATCTGATACACAAAAAATGCGTATTGGATACGGACAAAAAATATGTTTGTGTGCATGAACCCTAATTCTGGTTATTTTCTAACTCCTGGTCTGTTAATCTAGAATGTTCTTGTATGTCTAGATAAATGCGTGCTTTAAGGTAGACACGTGTGAAATAAGCCCACTTTCCACAGTTCTTTTTATGTTAAAAGCTGTAAATGAAAACTTCTCTATATTTATTTTTTACCTTTCTGTATGTGTGATTATGGAATAACACTGGACACTTATTCTACAGACATCTGAGTATCTGAATGGGCTTCATTATTACGCTCCTTTCTCACTTTTGCCTTATTCATCTTTATTTTTAAGTATATAACTGATAAATTATACTCATTGACCTTAAGTCACCTATGACAGAGTCAAGTGAGGTTCCTCAATCTCGTCCAAAATTATATTAGTTTTTAAAATAGGAATCTTGTCATGTTGGGCTATTACTGAACGTGCAGGAGGGTCATATGCAATAGCTTTATTTAGCTTTCCCTGGAAACTGCTAGCTATGTGGGCATCTACTATGTACTTGCCTTTTGGGTAATGGTATAGTAAAACAGCTTCTGAAATAACTACCCAGTGCACATTAATTTGCTTTCAGTTGGATCAAAACGATTCAGAGAGGTTGGATTTTTCCAGGTGCCCAAGAGCATACATCACATTGAAGGAAAACATGCAGCTGCCGTCGGCCCATGGAGAAATGTGGCCTTTTCGTAGATTGATGGCGTACCTCATGGAAATGCTGTGGGTTTCTGCATTGCAAGACATCCACAACATAAAATAACAACATAGACCCGCATGTGTATGTACAGTTTTTCCTGCGGAATAATTCCACAATGTGCGGTTGAGTTTTTTTTATACTATCCTCAACTTCCCTGTTATCAACATTGTGGATTTTCTGCACACAATTCCATTGTAGAAAATGTTCAGCATTAACACTACATGTAGTTGTACACTAAGGGCACAAGCAGACCTCTATGCCCTAGGTGGAAGTGTGTGTGTAGGACCATCTTTACCTTCTTTTTCGTGTAATGTAGCCCTGTTTAATCTATACAAGGCATTCAGAAAGTTTTCAGACCCTTTCACTTTTTTCACTTTTTTTGTAAAGTTGCGGCCTTGAGGCAAAATAAGAAAATCAAGTTTTTCCTCATCATTCTATACTCAATACCCCATAATGACAAAGTGAAAACAGAATGTTAGAAATAAGTATTTGCGAATTTATTAAAAAAGAAAAATTAAAACATTGCATTGACATAAGTATTCAGACCCTTTCCTCAGGCTTTAGTTGAAGCACCTTTGGCAGTGATTACAGCCTCCAGTCTTCTTGGGTATGATGCCACAAGGTTTGCACACCTGGATTTTCACAATTGTTTTATGCAGATCCTCTCAATCTTTGTCAGATTGAATGGGAACTGTTAGTGAACAGCCATTTTCAGGTCTCTCCAGAGATGTTTCATTGGTTTTAAGTCGGCACCCTAGCTGGGCCATTCAAGGACATTCTCGAGTTGTCACTAAGACACTACTGTATTGTCTTGGCTTTGGGTCATTGTCTTGTTGGAAGATAAACCTTAAGCTGAGTCTGAGGTCCAGAGCAGTCTGAATCAGGTTTTCATTAAAAATATCTCTGTACTTTTCTCCATTCAGCTTTCCATTAATCCTGCCCAGTCTCCCTGTCCCAGCTGCTGAAAAACAGCCCCACCGTATGATGCTGCCACTACCATGCTACACTGTAGGGAAGGTATTGAGCAAATCATGAGCAGTACCTGGTTTTCTACAGATATGATACTTAGAACCGAGGTCAAAAAGTTTTAATTAGACCAGAGAATCTTGTTTCTCACAGTCTGAGAGTCCTTTTGGTGCTTTTATTTGCAAACTGCAGGTGGGCTTGTATGTGTCTTTAACTGAGGTGAGGCTTCTTTTTGGCCACTCAGCCAGTCAGACTGGTGGAGTGCTGCAGTGATGGTTGACCTTCTGGATTTTTTTTCCCATCTGCACATAGGATCTATGGAGCTCAGTGAGAGTGACCAAATTGGGTTTTTGGTCACCTCTCTTTCCAAGGTCCTTCTTCCCTGATTACTTTATTTGGTGGGGCAGCCAGCACTTGGAAGATTCCTGGTTGTTCCAAACCTCTTTAGTTTAAGAATTATGGAGGCCACTGTGCTCTTGGGAATTTTCAGTGCAACATAATTTTTTATACTCTTCTCCAGATCTGTGCCTCCACACAATCCTGTCTCTGAGCTCCACAGGTAGTTCTTACCTCCTCATGGCTTGATTTTTGCTCTGATACGCATTGTCATCTGTGAGACCTTATATAGGCAGGGGTGTGTCTTTCCCCATCATGTCCATTCAACTGAATTGACCACAAGTGAACTCCAATAAATAGATCAAAAGAAATAGGAGGCCCCCAGAGATAAATTGTAAGTGTCATAGCAAAGGTGAAAAAAAGTGAAATGGTCAGTTTCTGAATGCATTGTATACAGTATGTCACTGTTGGTGCCAGATGTTCTTATATGCTGACATAGTGGGTATAACTAGCTTGCCACATGTCCTCCAGTAGATGACTTCTTCCAGCCATTCAGTTTAGTTGAGATTGAGGGTCTTGTTACATATGTTGTTATATATATATGTATCATATAGCCTTGATTTTTAAAGGGGTTTTCTGGGCTTTTTCATATTGATGACCAATCCTCATCTCTAAGCGTTACATTTGCCATATGAATTGTTTATGGAGTTGGAAGTATTCTTATAGAATGTAGCATATTTATTTGCGCATATACAACTAACTCATTTTTATTTCATGTATAATCATGCTACTTTATTCACACTGAGATACAGAAAAGAAAATCCAGAACTCCTGTATGAGCTATTCCAGTAGTCCAAAACACGGATCCATAGCGTGTTCATGCCCACAGACATCCACAGCGGAAAAGGAAGGATCCTGCGTGGTAAGTAAAATCCAATGTTTTTTCAGATATTAAATGAAAAACGCACATCTTCACAATGATTTACTGATGCGTTTTGACCGACAAGCGGCCTTAGACAAAACGCGTCAGCATATCATTTTGAAGATGTGATGAAGATTTTTTACTTAAAGCGAACCTTTCACCTCATTTTCACTTTATAAACTAGCAATAGTACCTTATAGATTATCTTGAGTGTGTTGTTATCCTTGTTAGTGCCGCTTTCCTGGGCTCTTTATACTTCAAAAAATCGTCTTATAAACTTCACATTCGGTGCTCCAACAGTCATGCAACCAGTCAAGGGGGTAGCCCTTCCATCTCCTCTGGCCGTACCGCCCCTGCCCTAACCCCTCCTCTATGCTCCTTAACTGACAGCCGGCTCAGTCGCCGGGACGGCGCTTCTGAAACCTGCGCATGCGCCGTCCTCCTGATTCACCGCGCGATCCCGTCTTTCTTGCTGACAAAAGCGCGATCATGTAAGAGAATCGCGCATGCGCCTTACGCGATGCCGGCCTGTCTGCTCTCCTGTCTGCTCTCCCTCCCGTGCGCGCGCTCCACTATTGTCAGCAAGAAAGACGGGATCGCGCGGCGAATCAGGAGGACGGCGCATGCGCAGGTTTCAGAAGCGCCGCCCCGGCGACTGAGCCGGCTGTCAGTTAAGGAGCATAGAGGAGGGGTTAGGGCAGGGGCGGTACGGCCAGAGGAGATGGAAGGGCTACCCCCTTGACTGGTTGCATGACTGTTGGAGCACCGAATGTGAAGTTTATAAGACGATTTTTTGAAGTATAAAGAGCCCAGGAAAGCGGCACTAACATGGATAACAACACACTCAAGATAATCTATAAGGTACTGTTGCTAGTTTATAAAGTGAAAATGAGGTGAAAGGTTCGCTTTAATATCTGATTAAAGCATTGGATTCACTTACGCCTCTGGATCCTTTTCCGCTGTATACTTTATTCATCCCTCTCCTTTACTTTAGTCTGAATTGGTACTTTCATGTGGTCTTTTTTTTGGGGGGGGGGAGAAAGGGTGTTAATAGACAAAAAAGAAAACATTTGGAGAACTCTGAATGGTAATGTTATTCCTATGCAAAAATCCTGCCTCCTTAGTTAATGAGTAATCCAAATGTGAAAACATAGTTTGGTGTTCCATCTGGTCCACACATTCCTTAAAGAGATGTATATTGTGTTAGTGACAGCACAAGGCGTATTATTCTATTTGAGCTTTTTTAATACATTTTTTGTTTTATGTTTAATACAATTGTTTTAGTAGCACTTCAGCGATAAAACAACATGCAGATTACCATGTGATAGGATCTCAGCCATCTTCCTGTGTGACACCCTGTTCTGCTCTAAATGATGTTTTCCTGTCTGTCATATCAGATCACTGCCTACCACAGGAGTAGGTTTTTATATTGATGTCCTACCCTTAGAACAGGCCATCAATATCAGATTGGCGGGGCTCTGTCAGCCTCCACAGCACTGCTCCCATTCACTTCAATGGGAGCAGTGCTGTATTAACCAGCTCCATCCACTGTACAGTGGACGGCACTGTGTAGTTTTAGTACTTATTTCCAGCGCTGGAGCTACTGAATAACAGCTGTTAGTCATAGGTGCCTGGAGTCTGAACCTATCCGATCAGATATTGCTGACCTACAGTATCCTAAGAGTAGGCCATCAATATAGGAATCCTGGAAAACCCCTTTAAAACAGTTAACAATGTTATATATTTTTTTGCAATGACAAGGAATGGTTGTAAATTGTTCAGTTTTGTCCACCAGCCAATCTAGTGTTTACACTCTGGTCCCTGTTTACTTTCAGGCAGCTGATCACATGTTTAAAAAATGGCTATAATGTGGGGAAATACGAGGGTGAAACCCCTACAGCCAGTTTGGAATAGAATTGAAAAATAGGGCGTATTATAACTCAAAGAAGCTGTCCTAAGGATAGGTCATCAATAGAAAAAGCCCGGACAACACCTTTAACTTTTACCCTTAGTTTAAAACCTGGCACAAAAAGTTTAGAAGATAAAATATCCGGTCAAATTAACCTCCACTACAACCAAAACAACTGTGAACACTGTTAACATTCCTCCACCACACACCCATGAGTTTGGTGCGTTAATAACACAAAGCCAAATAAATATAAATAACGTTAAATAAACACAAAAAAAGATATTTATAGGGTGAGAAAATGGGAGAGACTGAGGTCCAATTGCTTTAGTGTGGGATTTAAGCAGATGCTCCACTTGGCATAATGTGCAGAGTTGAGTCCACCATGTGGCTGTTTGGGTTACTGTCCCTAGTGATCCCAAAAACTATATATCGAAAATAAACTAGTAATCCCTATAAGCCTAACCAAGGAGCACCTACCCTGACACTGGGAGACCCTGTCTGGGACCTCATCTTAGATATGGTCCTCAACCATATTCTGCTCCTAGCATGGCCCAAATTTCTAAACGTTTTGTGCCAGGTTTTAAACTAAAAATAAAAGTTAAGCATGTTGAACCACATGACAGCTGCAGCCAGACACTGCCCTCAGCAATTTCATTTGTATAAAGGGCACAGGACAGCTGAGGCCAGTGATTGGCTGCAGCAGTCACATGTGCAAATAGCACATGATCAGCTGCATGGCAGTAAACAGACACTAGCGGGGACCATCGGAGTAGTGATGCTGGATGAGTTCGGGGTTAAACATGCGAGTATTGTTTTATCTTATTTTAAACTATTCTTTGCCTTTAGAAAAACATTTTTATTCTGCTGAACCTCTTTAGGTGTCATGTTCACATATTCATATAGCTCCCAAAGTGGAAAGCAGATAGGGAAGATGATAATATGGAGGACATGGGCTTCTACTATGGATTGGAATTAAAAAAATTGGTAATGTGCTGGTAGTTTTGCTAGACGTAAGGACTTAGATTCTGTTCAGATTTTAATAGCACTGCATGCCATCCTGCAAATATACTACACCGTTCTGTCTGGCAATTTTTTTTTACAGAAATATATACATTGACAAACGGAGTCAAAATGATGGTACGTTTGCCCAATTATAGTCTATGGATACGCCAAGCCATACTTTTCTATTTTTAATTTTTTTTCTGTTTACAAATGTATCTGCTTGACGTACAGCAAAATCGAGATGTGAACAGCCCCTAACATGATTGAGAATTTCTTTGATTGGGAATTTGAGTTTGGCATTTATGTATCGGATTAGCAAAAGCAACTTCTTTAAAAAAAAAAAAAAAGCATATATATTTAATTATTTTTTTTTTCAACTGTCTATCCATGTAAAAGTGCATAAGTAATACAGTTATTACATAGACTGACATCTAGTGGCCAGTGTACACTGCATACTGGTTCCATATCTGATCTTACAGCGTACAGTGAATTTGGATGTTATTACTGTCAGTAGTAAGCAGAGGATTAAAGGGGTTGTGTCATCTCAGGCAATGGGGGCATATCACTAGGATATGCACCCATTGTCTGACAGAGGTGGGACCTGCACCTATCTCGTAAACGGAGCCGGCAAAGTCCCAGAGGGCGCACAGTGCATGCACGATTGCCCTCCATTCATTTCTATGGGGCCTCTAAAAATAGCCGATCACTGGCTCGGCAGTGGAAGCGGTGGCAGCACAAGCGAAGTGTGCTCCCGTTCCCGAGCTCCAAGCGTGCTGCTCGGCTATTTTCAGCAGGTCAATAGGAAGGGTTGTTGGTGGCAGGTCTCAGCACCGGCAGCCACCAGTTTGACAGCCTCATGTTAGACTTCATTTTAGGCTGCATGCACACGGCAGTTGTGCGGCCGTTCCGTGCATTGGGGATTGCAATTGCGGTCCCCAATGCACGGGCAACATCCGTGCAGCGGGCCGGACCCATTCAACTTGAATAGGTCCGTGGTCTGTCCACACCGCAAAAGATATGACGTCATATTTATTTGCAGTGCGGAACAACGGAAAGAAACACCACGGAAGCACTCCGTAGTGCCTCCGGTGTTCCGTTCCGTGACTCCGTTCCGCATCTTCGGAATTGCGAACCCATTCAAGTGAATGGGTCCGCGTCCGTGATGCGGGGTGCACGGCCGCCCAACGGCTGTGTGCATCAGGCCTTAGAGATAGGTGCAGGTCCCAGAGGTGAGACCCGCACTTATTAGACAATGGGGGTATATCCTAGCGATACGCCACCATTGTCTGAGATGGGAATACCCCTTTAATGACAGGTCTAATATGCTGCCTCGGTTAAAACACTAAAGACAAGTATGGACTCAGTAGAGTTACCATGAAGGTTGAGGATGACATTGTCTGTCTGAAGCTCTAGACTCCATTACACTGTAAGGGTCTTTTGACATGGACTGATGGGTGGCTGTAATGAGCACTGATCCACGGTATAACAAGTAATTCAGCATTCATTTAAAGGGTCTTTACATGGGCCGATGTAAACTGCATGTAGGACAAATGATCGTTAGTATGATCGTTCATCCCTATGCAGTTTGAATACTGTAGACAGCGCATCTCCTGTGTACTGTCAGGGCTTTTCTTGGGCCTTAAGCAAAGTTAAAGGGAACCTGTCACCGGGATTTTGTGTATAGAGCTGAGGACATGGGTTGCTAGATGGCCGCTAGCACATCCACAATATCCAGTCCCCATAGCTCTGTGTGCTTTTATTGTGTAAAAAAAACGATTTGATACATATGCAAATTAACCTGAGATGAGTCCTGTCCCTGACTCATCTCACATACAGGACTCATCTCAGGTTAATTTTCATATGTATCAAATAGTTTTTACACAATAAAAGCACACAGAGCTATGGGGACTGGGTATTGTGGATGTGCTAGCGGCCATCTAACAACCCATGTCCTCAGCTCTATACCCAAAATCCAGGTGACAAGTTCCCTTTAAGCTCCACCCCATTGGTCCGCTATGTCCCCCTGGTTACGGCCCACCTTCTGCACAGGCAGTATTTGCACCCCTGTAGTCTTTTTTTTCAGCCAACATAAAGTCGGGGGCCCCAAGCATTTGCTTGGCTTGTGTGGTGGTAAAGTCCACCACTGTGTTCTGGACATGGGAAGTTGTGTTGCCGACATATGATTTTTGGAATTGCAATTGTATTTTATTTTGTGTAAAGATGAAATATAATCCATAGGGGGTTTCTGGTCAATACTTGCTGATTGGACTGCAAGCTTCTCTCTATCTCATTTTCTACTTATATAAAAAATGTTTTTTAAGGAAACTTTTATTCTGTTTCATTTTATTGACTTATTGTTTCATTTTGCTTAGATTTAAACAGGATAAAAAAAGAATATGAATTGATAACGCCAATATCTACTGACGCTGAGGGACGCCATGTTTCAAATATTCTTTCCACTGGTCACAAAAAAAGATTACCAAGAGACACAACACATAGTCGCCAGCCCCTCTACTTCAATGTTACAGCCTTTGGAAGAGAATTTCATCTTAAATTGAAGCCAAACACTCGCCTCATTGCTCCAGGGGCTGTGGTAGAATGGCATGAAGACTCCGTGAATGCTGAAAACAGAAGCCATGTTGGAAATACAGCCCACCTTTCAAATAGCACAAAGGAAATCTGGAAAAAGGAGCCTTTATGGACAAATTGTGCTTACGTTGGGGAAATAACAGATATCCCTGGAGCGTCTGTTGCATTAAGTAACTGTGATGGTCTGGTAAGATACGTTTTCTGATTATGGCTCTTTTATTCTCCATTATTTTCTGTGTTTTCAATTATGCAGGCAGTATAGCAAGACATTAAAACCTGCATAATGCAAGATTTAAGACTGTAGAATGATATAAATGGTAGAACTTGTTGTCAAACATGATCTTAGCCTTGGTTCTAAAGCTGTTCAGCACTTTTGAGGATACCAAAATAACTTTTCCCAAAATACAGAGGGACTTAGCAGAGTCTTAGGGACTTAGGAGAGTCGGGAGCTTCCCAATCAATTCGATTGTCGAGAGAGATAAGGATCAGGCATGTTGAATGTCAACATCCTTTTGGTCTCCTGGGAAGTAAGCTGCTGCCAGAGATGTCTCCTGTCTCCCCGTTGAAAATACATACACACTCAACGGACATCTGTTGAAAATGCGTGCGTGCCGTACTTTAATTGAAATACTCTATAACCAACTGGGAACTCATGGAAGGAGGTAGAATCACCTCTCTTCCACTATATTTACGCGTTTTGACTCATACATTGTCACTTTGTTCTAAAGTAGTTTCCTAGCAGAGTGGAAGATATTTTAGCTGCAAAGGTGGAACAACTCCATATGAATGCCTATGGATTTAGAATGGGATTTCATAAAAGCTCCAGGAGTTGTAATGTGTAGGTGTTCCGATACATTTGTCCATATAGTGTATGTGTTACTTTCTTACCTTTGGCTTTTTACACAGTATATTGAAATTGTCATAAAATGTACAGGGCTGCATTTATTTCATAGTGCATTCAAAGTAATAAGCGATGGCATCCCTACCTACAAATTTCCATATTTTTCTTAGCAAAATCTTTATAATTCTTATGAATTGGTCTGTTTTTAAGCAGAGAGTCCTGGCTAACCCTTAACACTGCGAAAATATTATACTTGAGAATGTTAACCTGTGATTGGTATATTTTCCACGGGAGCCAAACAGTTCTTTAAATCACAAAAAAGATACTGTGTGGCTGAAATGTTTTAGGATAAAATCAGATTGAGGTCATTGCCAGGTATACTGGAAGACACTTTGGCCTGCATCGCTATGCCACACTAAACACTATTTCTGAAAAACAGCAAGAGCGGGCGGATATTTACAGTGGTAACTCCGTGGTCTACCAGGGTAAACAGTTTGAAATCCCAGATACACACTGCTTGCAACCCACATGTGCTGCAAATACTAATTCAATCAATGTTACAGAGGAAAAACAACAGCAGCTATTTTGTGTTCATCTAGTTACAGTAGAAACTCCCTTTCCCATGGGACCACATCTAAAAACACATTGGAAGCGGACTTTCTTCAATGGGCTGCCTAAAGAGGACTTTAATGGAAAGCTGTGCAAGTTTCTCAGGTTTATGAAAGCAATTGCTATTTGACTCCCATTTGCTTTGGATTTGCATTGGCTTAAGTAATTACATCTGACACCTCCCAAAGCTTGAAAATTAAAGGGGGTGACCCATCTAGGCCATTGATGACATATCGCTAGGATATGTCAACAATGTCAGATAGGTGCAGGTCCCACCGCTGAGACCTGCTCCTAAGTAGAGAACTGGGCCTCTGAAGTGAAATATTTTCATTGCTATGTGAGTTTCGAAAATAGCAGTGTGCTTGACTAATTTTGGAAGTCCCAAAGTGGTGAATAATGAGTGCACCAAGTACTGCTACCTCTCCTTTCACTGCTATGGGACGATCAGAAATAGCTAAGCCAGTGCTCAGCCATTTTTGGAACTCCCATAGCATGCTTCTTTCTGTTCACTTCAGGTTTCCCGTTCTGGGGATACGAGCAGGTCCCAGACCTGTCTTACATTGATGACATAATCTAGCGATATGCCATCAATGTTCCAGATGGGATTACCATTTTAAACTTATATAACTAAGAATATATTTAACCAAGATATCCACAGCACTTCCTTAAGTAGAAAAGTGTATATTTATTTCTGGACGTTTTAAGAATATATTTAGAGATGAGCGAATCGAATCCCACGAAGTGGAATTTGAGCCGAATTTCAGGATAAATTCGATTTGCCTAGAAGCCGAATTTCCTCGTGCAAATCGATTTCACCTGAAATAGTATAAAAAACTAAAAATTCTAACTTACCTCCTCCATTTGCTTGCGATGGGCCACCAGCCTCCACCTTGCTTGAAGATCTCAGCCGAAATCCTGTGCGACGCGAGATTACGTCATCACGCCGGCTGGTGTGGTGACGTATGACGTCATCACGCTGCCCGGCGTAATTATGTAATCTCATACCGCATGGGATTTCGGCCGAGATCTTCTAGCAAAATGGCGGCGGCCCGACCGTCGCAAGCAAATGGAGGCGGTAAGTTTGATTTAATTATTTTTTTTGTTAATTTTACACTCAGATGCCGCATTTATGAATGTGGCATCTGAGGGGTACAATGACGGGAATGACGCTATCGCAGCTCCCTGTCATTGCACCCGCTACTTACTGCAAAGTAATTCGTCACAAAGCGAATTCTTTTGTGAAATTCGCCGAATCAGCCGAATCGAACTTTTAAGAAATTCGCTCATCTCTAAATATATTGTTGGGGCTACAGTGCATTCAAAAAATCTTCAGTCCCTTCATCTTTTTTCACGTTTAGTTATGTTGCAGCCTTTTGCTACAATAATTCTACATCCATCTGCACTCAATACCCCATAATGAGGAAGTGAAAACAGAATTTTAGAAATTCTTGTAAAATTTATTAAAAAGGAAAAACTAAAATTTTGCATCATCATAAGTATTCAGACCTTTGCTATGACAGTTAAAATTTAGCCCTTGATTTCTCTTTTTACTTATTAAATTCAGTTACTTGGACATGATTTGGAAAGACACACCCCTGTGTATATAAGGTCTCACAGCTGACAATACATGTGAGAGCAAAGACAAAGCCATGATGATGAAATAACTGCCTGTAGAGCTCAGAGACAGGATTGTAGGCATTGATCTGGAGAAGAGTACAAAAAAAAATTCTGCTGCACTGAAAGGTCCCAAAAGCCTAGTGGCATCCATAATTCTTAAAGAAGAGATTTTGAAAATCCGGGACTCTTCCTAGAGCTGGTCACCCCACCAAACTAAGTAATGGATTCTCATCGGATCTCATTGTAGTCAATGGGGATCCTGCGGTTCCCAGTATTATCCAGCTATGCCGGATACGATAAACTCTGGCAGTTCCTTCGCCTGAACAGCCTGCGGGATTTCATAACACTACTGTGCACTTAGACAAAGAGTACAGTGTCATCGTCAGGTTTCCCAATGCAGGGAACCTGTCATTGACTGACTCTTTTCCCGGCCCGGGATGTGATGATGCTAGTTCCTGGCATCCACTTATTTTAAGGGCCTGTTCACACTGTTTATACTGAAACAGAAACCGCAGTGGTTTCTGATGCGATTATTCACATTAGATGCTGTGAACTCACTCGCGGCTTAGCTATACTAAATGGAGCCAAGTCTCAAGTGTATACCCGCCGCGGCTTCAAGCAGCACCCATGTGGACACAAAGCCGAGAAGGGACATGTGTCTTCTTGATGAGGTCGTGGCTTTAAACCATCGGCCTGTGAACTGCACTGCACCTTAGGATAGTATAAGGTCCTAAAGTTTGAATAAATTCATGTTTTCTATTGTATAGACTAGTTATATAAAAAGCAGAAGCAAGGCCTTGAGCAACGAGGTTGAGAAAATATCTTTATTTTCATGAGGACGTAGGAAAAATGAAACCATAGAATAAGTGGCCTCTTGATAACATGGAACCTGTCACTACTAGCTTATTTCCCCAGGAGAATGTGGAACAGGTTCAAACACTCAGGGACTTTTTGATGATTGACGTTCTTATCTTGTCCTCTTCAGTTCAAACCCACATCCTCAATTGTCCGAAAAAAAAGATGAAAGAAGAGTCACAGTTATATTGTTGAGTAATGTGTTTGGCAGAAGATGAGGGGACTATATGCAAATTGCTTGCTCATTTCTTCGGTACTTATATATATCCTGTGTAGAATCAGTGTCTGTTCTTAGCTTTTCAAAGTGGATTTCCTAGTAAAATGTGACTTGCATAAGTGGTCTTCTTGATAACTGTGCTTACAAAATCATTTTGGACTTTGCAGTATCTCTCAGTCGTGTTGAGTCATTTTTAGAAGTGAGCAAATTGGTCTCCCTGATTCACTGATCTTCCAAAATCACAGGCAGTGGGGAAATACAGTAAGTCTGCTTATTAGTATCTATAATTCACCAATATGCATACCTGAAACAGTAGATATTGGGGAGGATTTATCAAAACTGGAATAAAGGAAAACGGGCTTAGTTGCCCATAGCAACCAATCGGATACCACCTTTCATTTTTCAGAGCTCCTTTGGAAAATGAAAAGTGGAATCTGAGTGGCTGCTATGGTCAACTACAGTAAGCCAGTTTTACTTTACACTAGTTTTGATAAATCTGCCCAATTGTGTTGTCTGTTGTCAAAAGGTTTTCATATCTGGTTCTATCACTATGACAATCCAGTGCAATCTGCAGGCAGTATGTTATAGAGCAGGAGGAGCTGAGCACATTGATATATAGTTGTTTGAGAAAATATTCAGTAAAACTTGTAATTTATGTGCTTAGGAGTCCTGTGGTCGGTCCTACTCGTGATTAACAGCTATACAGTAACTGTATGTAAATGTCAAACTATATAGCATTCTGCTCAGTTCTTCCAGTTCTATAACATGCTGCCTGCACTGCAATTTTATAGTGACAGGTTTGCTTTTTTGTGTCTCCAAAAATGGAAATGTGCCACCATATCTTTATTGCCTCTTGTGCAGTGCAATTTTCTTTCTAGATGTACCCCCTCCCCAGTATACAGTGCTATTACATACCATGTCTGACTGCAGAGCAGTTTTTTTCTAGGCGCCCCCCATTCCCCGGTAACCAGTGCAGTTATTTTCAGTGCCTGATGGGCTAACTAATGGATACATTGCCAATTGGTTGGTCTCCAGTTGTCAACTGATAGTGGTCCTAGCCACTCTTCACTGTCCACTTGCTGCTATCGATCCCTCTGACTGCTGTCTAAAGGGAGCGTGATCTTTGAAGATGGTGTTCGTTTCACGAGATCTCTTGGAGGTCACCCTATGGAGCTGGAAGTTCTGTGACACTGTGTGCACTGGGATGTAAGTGACAGAGCGGCTCAGGTTCATGCCCCTTTGACAGTGGTCAGTGGATATTGCCAGTTGTCATTTTATTGATTAGTATTTCAGGCAAAGAAAGTAGTGACATTGATTGTGGGGGAATGGGAAAACCTAAGGGTACAACCACATGTCCCAGTTGCAATGTGGCCGTGCTACCGTCGGGTACCGCATGGCTCTGTAGGCCGCAGAGGGCCGTAATTAAACTAACGAGGACTGCACTGTTTAGTCAGTCTGTATTTCTAGTGCCTGCACGGCACACGCAATACCGCATAGCCGTTTACAATACAGGTATGGTGGCAACTTTGCATTTTTGGGGACATAACTAGTTCTCTTTAAAGGGGTTCTCCAGGAATTAAAAAAATGAAAATACTTAAATATTATTTTATAATAAATATATTCACAAATACCTTTCATTACTTAGAATAGCTTGTTTTGTCTAGGGAGCAATCATTAGGATAAATAAAATGACCGCCGTCCTATCAGTACACACAAAACCTGTCCTAATCACACAGGAGGACACGTTACTTCACCACATTGAGCCATAGTGCTGCCTCATCCTCATCTGCTCTGCTGTGCTTGTCAGGGATTATGATCCTGAATACAGGTCAATCTCTGTGGGAATGAAGATGATGAGGAGACATGAAAGGAGGGTGAGGTGTGGCTAATGAGCAGCAGCACTTGTTTACAGTCTTCATTACCACAGCAACACATTACCACAGCCTGTCCTGTCCATCCTCTCTGTACTTCATGTCTCGTCATGAACTAAATTTCCCAGAGATTCAGCTAAAGTTCTTATCTGTATTCAGGATCATAGTCCCTGACAAGTAGAGAGGATGAGGCAGATCTTTACCTGTGTTGTGAAGTAACTTGTCCTCCTGTGTGATCAGGACAGGTATTGTGTGAACTAATGGGGCAGTGGCCATTTTGTTTCCCCTGATGATTACTCCCCAGACAAAATGAGCCATTATAAATAATGAAAGGTATTTGAGAATATATTTATAATAAAGTAATATTTAAGTATTTTTATTTTCTTAATTCCACTTTAAGGAGAATTTATAAGATTTAATTTGCACCAAGCAAGGGATAGATATCAGCTGGAATATGTAACAGATTGCATAATGCCACTAAGTAGTGACATAAAACTACCACTCTATATACCATTACATTCACACATTTCTGACCACATAGTTACACCATACAATACTACCCAGAGAGTTATGGTGCATGGCAGTTTCAGAATTGTAGCAGTAGCAATTTGAGCTATCACTGAATTGTGTCTGGCACCTTTCAGTCACTTTTGCCATAAATTTTCATATACAGTGATCATATAGCATATCAGTATCCATTCACTGGTCTTCTGATTGTTCCGTCAGTAGCCAGGTGGTCATTGGGGCATTCAGCATTTGATGTTTTGTTGCAACTGTTCAGTCTGTGTGTGGTTGGTACATGTTAAACAGCAATGGTCCACGTGTCTTAGTATCCTAAATGTCCAGGGGCCTAATAATTCCTAATTTTCATCAATCGAATAAATGTAGTGGTTTGATTATGCAGATGATACAGTGGTCTGTACCTGGGGCTAGTGATATTAGCAATACAATAGTAAGACTATGAAGTGTGATCACTTGGAAAGTCTTTTGGGAATAGCCGTGCTGTAGCATTGTGCTCTGCTCTTTGATACCCAGAAGCATTTTATGGGAGCTCGTTGTGTTGGTGGCGTCCCGTCATTTGACATAGTCACTGTATACCCATCTGTATGTACAGCTCCATGCATGCACAGATGCTTGTATGCCAATGCACATGGAAAGATCCCTGATACTGTATTTTCTGTTAAGTCAAATACAGAATCTTGAAGTATCTGCAACTCATTACTCCCTGAACTTCCATGAACATTATCAATATGATTTCCAGGAAATCATTTCTCCATCCTCAATATGATGCTTTGCCAAGTTGCCTGTTAAATTGTTCTTGTTCCAAATATATGGTCGCTATCATGAACATCCGTTCTTCTTTCCTAAGAGTAAATACAGAGCATTGATTCTATCTGGTTTAGACCAATATATTTAATTATTTCATATGGACAATTTATTATACCATGTGAGAACAATAAAATCTAATCAGTTATGTAACTTTGTAGGATGGGTTTCCACGTTCAGGTTTTTGATGCAGTTTTTGAAGTCGAAGCCAGGAGTGGATTCATGAAAGGAGAACTATTGTTCACCTTGGCTTCAAGAAGGGCATAAAAAACCTGAACATGGAAGCCCAGCCCTATGTGTATGTGATTTTAAGTCTCCTTGATACTAGGTAGCTACTTCTGACAGTTTCTTGTCCTATGACTGTTTAGTTAAAGGGGTTTTCTCACTTTCAAAACACTTTATTCTAAACACTATTCCCTTCTTTTTCCTGACCCCCATGGCTCTGGTAGCTGCATTCAATTCAGAGGCTGTGCTATTCATGTAACTCTCATTTTACGGTCAGAAACTGTACTACCCATGACCGCCTTGCACTCTGCTTCACTGTGTGCATTCCGGTGCAAGCAGCCCTGAGGAGTCTAATACACATGCTCACCCTGTACTTTGAGGGCAGACCTAGTGTGCAGGCATGAGCTAGATTAGCTGCATTGCATGCTTAAAACGAACGGCTGACATTTTCATATAATTATCCTGTAAAAGTACACCAGGGCATAACCACTGGCACTGGTCATGGTATATTAGTAGAAAGAAGCCAGAGCAACTAGTCTAGTTGCTCTAAATTCTTTCTACTAATATACCATGATGTTGTATTTTCTCATTTGCTTGACTGAAGCTTTTAGGTGTGATTAAACTGCTTCAGGAAAGGTGTTAGAACAGCATTGTAGGTGGCAGACAATAGATGTCGTACCCTCCACCTCTATTCAAGCTTGGTTTCTCAAAGTTAACATTTATAGCTTCCTTGGCACTTAATAATATTTTTTTTATATAACGCCAGACACCACGATGTAACTTGCTAATATACAACTGAAACACTAGGAGTGAGGGCCCTGCTCGCAAGAGTTAACCATCTGTGCACTTCCTACAATGCTGTTCTAACACCCCTCCCAAAGCAGTTTAATCACACCTAATAGCGTCAGTCATGCAAATGCAATCAACATCATACCTCTTTGAGGTCCTTAACCTGGTGCTGATTCTGATAAACAGATTATGATGACTGAAGCATGAGTCACCAGCATTTAATGCTGGAGATTCCTTGTACAAGGCATTCGAATTGACAAAGGCCAGTTAAACATCTTCAAGAGAAAATACAACAAGTCCAGTTGCTCTGCCTAATTTCTACTGATGAACTAAATATCTTTGACACCAATGTATGTTCTTACAGGATGAAAGGCCTCATGTAAGATGCATGCCATGACTCTGTTCACCTTTATCTTAAAACTTCAATATTTTACTATAATGCTAAAGAGATGATCTCATATGCCTTCTAGAATGCATTAAACAGTGCACTGTTTTAGCAGCAGAGTCGACACATTTTTTATATGACAGTGGACATTGCTATGGGAACCTTTCACTAATTAGTGCATTAGCAATTTTGAGACTGATGTATGGAGTTGCCAAAGTAATAAAGTCTGGCATCCTCTTAGGTTGTAAAGAATAAAAAAGAACGAACAATGTAATTTTAATTTCAATGAGAAGTTAATCTCTCAAAATAAGCTCTTTTTAAAATATAAATTACGCCGGACGTGCCAAAAAACGTGCTTGCTGAGTACTTCATTAAAATGTACTTATGACTCTATTACTTTAATGTGCTTTTTTCCCCTAAATGAATGCTATTATGTGTCTTTATACTGAGATCGCAGAGTAAGCAGTTAGTTTTGTATGTTTACATTTAAGCCTAGTAAAGTGGGAGATATCCCTGCTAATTGTGACCCCCACCTACTGGGAGAATAGGGGGGTAAATAAAAGAGAAGGGAAAACCTGGAAGAACTGGCATGGGAATAAGCTAAAAGCTGAGCTGTAAAGATATACTCACCTTAATGTAAAGATATGTTTCTTTCTGGTAAGTTTTCCATGTACAGATGCATGGTACCATATGAAAGGTGGTGTTAGGTGTATTATGTGACTTTTGATGGTTTTAGTATATAAATGCTATAGGCCCTCTAAAAATATCTTTTGTAGGCATTGGAATAATATCTGAACACAGTTTCCTTGTGTTGTTTTACTGCTGGTAGTCACTGCAGAATAATTAGACTATCAACAGGAAGATGGCACAGTATGTACTATTGTCACAATAACAGTTTACATTCTCCGTACATATACTCATCTTCCGCCATCACGCCATGGAGAGTGTCCAGAGCTTATGATTAATCAGTGTTGCCACGCCAGGAAAATTCATTCATTCTTAGTGTTAAGAGAGCAGGAACATGAACAGAAACCAAGTGCCAAGTACTTTACAATATGGAGCAACAATAACATGTCGAAAATAATTAGGAAACATCTGAATCAGAAAAGTAAATGTCATTGGCAAAAATAAGTAGCATTACACTCATCGATCAAGCAGGATTTCTGCTTTGCACAAAAATAAACATTAGAGAACACTTCCCTTCTCATTTTCTTCTCTGATTGTTAAGAAATTTTCATTCTATCTGTTCCCGGAAAAAATGAGGGGCAGCCATCTTGACTGCCGCTTCAGCTTCCATAGATGTCCTGCATGACAAATCTGCTCAATTATGGAGCAATAGATCGGTGCGGGGTAGTTTGGGGTTCAGCAG
The DNA here is from genome assembly GCF_905171765.1 of Bufo bufo. Classification (NCBI taxonomy): domain Eukaryota; kingdom Metazoa; phylum Chordata; class Amphibia; order Anura; family Bufonidae; genus Bufo; species Bufo bufo. Next base: position 555,785,254 of record NC_053390.1, on the reverse strand, counting down.
TCGAAAATCTGCCTGTATGGATATTACAAACCCTGTGGTAGCAGTAGTAGGGGCCATGTTAGTTGTCTATCAGCTAAGGAGATATAACTGGACTTTACAAAAAAGATTTCTTTTTTGTGAAAATGTTCTCGTTGTAGTAACAGTGTGGTCATATTATATATTCAGAGATATAGAACATGCTGCTTTATGTACAATGATACACAGTAGTTAATTCCAGTTGATAATTTTGTGGATTACCTTCCGTTCCTGGACTTGAGGTTCTTAAAGGGGTTGTCCCATCCGAAAATTTATGGCATATCACTAGGATTAGTCATATAGTCAGATAGTTGCAGGTGCTACATTTGGGACCCGCTCTTATCTCCCTGGAAGTGAAGCCGTGCGTGTGTGGCCTTCCTCCATTCACTGCTACGGGAGTTCTGAAAATTGCTGAGCATTGGATTGGCTGTTTCTGATAGTCCCATAGTGGTGAACAGAGAGGTAGCTGCACTTGCACAGCTTGCTCTTTTTTATTTTGTAATTTTTATTTGAAGCAAAATAACAATTACGTAATTAATCAAAGACATAAATATCATTTTCTCCCCATATCCACCCCAATCTCCCAAACTCTAACCTCCCAATCCTGCGATGCGTCTCATCCTATTTATCAGATAGTAAAGTTAGAATAAATATTAAGGGCTCATTCAGACGGCCGTATGCTGTCCGCAAAAATACTGAATGCTATCCGTTTTTTTGCGGATCCGCAAAAAAACGGATCTGCAAAAAAACGGATAGCATTCAGTATTTTTGCAGACCCATAGACTTCAATGGGGCCATGTCCTGATTTTCACAGACAAGTATAGGACAGGTTTCATTTTTTTTGCGGATCCGCAAAAAAACGGATAGCATTCAGTATTTTTGCGGACAGCATACGGCCGTCTGAATGAGCCCTAATAATTGGAGAGCAAGGGGGAGAGAAGAGGACGGATCAATTTTTGTTCAGAATTCCTCTGATTGTACAGGATATTCTTGTATCTCTTAACCTTCTTTACTAAGCATAACCATTCATTGAGTGTTTTGAGAAAACCATACCCGGATAATTAAAAGTCTGGCAAGGAACATAATTTTAGCCAAAAGGATCTTTCGGTATTCATGACAAATTAAATTAGAAAGATCATTCAATATCCAACACTCAGGTAACGGTGGGATTGCTATCTTTAGTTTTTTAGTAATAAAATTACAGATTGATTCCCAATATAATTTTAAATCTGGACAGTTCGAGGATTCTCGTAGACCACATTTATTAAGCCAGGTCGGAGTGATATACACTCTTTGAGTGATATTAAATTGGATCATTATATGATTAAAATTGTGCAAAACGAATTTTAAATGAGTGAAAATGTGTCCCCAACCCTGTGAAATAACCATCGGACAGTCGTTTTCCCAGGTCTGCACAGCTTGCTCTTCATTCACTGCTATGAAACGTCTGAAAATAGCTGAGCACACTAACTTGGCTATTTACGGAAATGTATTTGTGATCTCCTTCACTTCAGGGTCCTTATTCTTGAGATAGGAGCAGGTTTTATCGGTGGGACCTGCACCTATCTGACATTTATGACATCTCTTGAGATGGGACAACCCCTTTAATTAAGGCTAAGTGTACTTAGCCTAAAGGAACTCCCGCTGTACACATTTACGTTTTCATGGATCCCCATTCGCCATAGGCCAAAAAGAGTCCTGGAAAAAAACTGATGTAACCACACCACCCACATTTAGTGTTTCATCTTTATTATCTGAACAAAATATACAGAGAAATGGCGATATTTCGTCCCCTAGTTACATCTAAAAAAGACCCAGCTGTAACTAGCGGTCGAAGCGATGCCATTTCTAAGTATGTCATTTTTGTATACAGAAGCTCCTCTAATTGGTCCCAGTAGCAGCAGATTGGAGGAGGTAATGGGTGTTGAACCCCCAACAATCTGATATTATTCACCTATCCTAAGGATAGGTCATCAAGATTGAAGTCCTGGATAAACTCTTTAAAGGGATTCTGTCACCTCTTTTTACCCTATAGAGATGCAGACATGCACGGCTAGATCGCCGCTAGCATGTCCGCAATATACCTGTCCCATATCTCTGAGTGGTTTTATTGAGTGTAAAAATTATTTTATATATATGTAAATCAGCCTGGTAAGGAGCCCAAGGGGCTGTACTAACCGTTCTGGAGCCCAGCCACACCCCCCTGTGAAGGAGCCCAGCACCGCCTGTATCCACGAATCTCCTCCTTGCTCACGAAGTCAGATCGCCGTAATCTCGCGGTGCGCGAGCTTGCGCATCGGGAGATTACGGTGATCTGACTTTGTGAGCAAGGAGGAGATTCGTGGATACAGGCGGTGCTGGGCTCCTTCACAGGGCCGGTGTGGATGGGCTCCAGAACGGTTAGTACAGCCCCTTGGGCTCCTTACCAGGCTGATTTACATATATATAAAATCATTTTTTACACTCAATAAAAGCACTCATAGATATGGGACAGGTATATTGCGGACATGCTAGCGGCGATCTAGCCGTGCATGTCCGCATCTCTATAGTGTAAAAAGAGGAGACAGAATCCCTTTAACATTTTTGGTTGCCTTTATAACCATTTGCTAAGCACTTACCATCACTGAATTCACTCTGGTTTTGCCAAATTGTTTCACTTTCTTATACCTCCTAGTAATCTGATGTCCATTATATGGGTGTAATAACTAATTTATGGTAAACTTAAACCTTTCAACTCAATCTTTGGCATAAGAAAAATACACTGCTCAAAAAAATAAAGGGAACACTAAAATAACACATCCTAGATCTGAATTAATTAAATATTTTTCTGAAATACTTTGTTCTTTACATAGTTGAATGTGCTGACAACAAAATCACACAAAAATAAAAAAATGGAAATCAAATTTTTTAACCCATGGAGGTCTGGATTTGGAGTCACACTCAAAATTAAAGTGGAAAAACACACTACAGGCTGATCCAACTTTGATGTAATGTCCTTAAAACAAGTCAAAATGAGGCTCAGTAGTGTGTGTGGCCTCCACGTGCCTGTATGACCTCCCTACAACACCTGTGCATGCTCCTGATGAGGTGGCGGACGGTCTCCTGAGGGATCTCCTCCCAGACCTGGACTAAAGCATCTGCCAACTCCTGGACAGTCTGTGGTGCAACGTGACGTTGGTGGATAGAGCGAGACATGATGTTCCAGATGTGCTCAATTGGATTCAGGTCTGGGGAACGGGCGGGCCAGTCCATAGCATCAATGCCTTCGTCTTGCAGGAACTGCTGACACACTCCAGCCACATGAGGTCGAGCATTGTCTTGCATTAGGAGGAACCCAGGGCCAACCGCACCAGCATATGGTCTCACAAGGGGTCTGAGGATCTCATCTTGGTACCTAATAGCAGTCAGGCTACCTCTGGCGAGCACATGGAGGGTTGTGCGGCCCTCCAAAGAAATGCCACCCCACACCATTACTGACCCAATGCCAAACCGGTCATGCTGGAGGATGTTTCAGGCAGCAGAACGTTCTCCACGGCGTCTCCAGACTCTGTCACATCTGTCACATGTGCTCAGTGTGAACCTGCTTTCATCTGTGAAGAGCACAGGGCGCCAGTGGCGAATTTGCCAATCTTGGTGTTCTCTGGCAAATGCCAAACGTCCTGCACGGTGTTGGGCTGTAAGCACAACCCCCACCTGTGGACGTCGGGCCCTCATATCACCCTCATGGAGTCTGTTTCTGACCGTTTGAGCAGACACATGCACATTTGTGGCCTGCTGGAGGTCATTTTGCAGGGCTCTGGCAGTGCTCCTCCTGTTCCTCCTTGCACAAAGGCGGAGGTAGCGGTCCTGCTGCTGGGTTGTTGCCCTCCTACGGCCTCCTCCACATCTCCTGATGTACTGGCCTGTCTCCTGGTAGCGCCTCCATGCTCTGGACTCTACGCTGACAGACACAGCAAACCTTCTTGCCACAGCTCGCATTGATGTGCCATCCTGGATAAGCTGCACTACCTGAGCCACTTGTGTGGGTTGTAGACTCCGTCTCATGCTACCACTAGAGTGAAAGCACCGCCAGCATTCAAAAGTGACCAAAACATCAGCCAGGAAGCATAGGAACTGAGAAGTGGTCTGTGGTCACCACCTGCAGAACCACTCCTTTATTGGGGGTGTCTTGCTAATTGCCTATAATTTCCACCTGTTGTCTATCCCATTTGCACAACAGCATGTGAAATTGATTGTCACTCAGTGTTGCTTCCTAAGTGGACAGTTTGATTTCACAGAAGTGTGATTGACTTGGAGTTACATTGTGTTGTTTAAGTGTTCCCTTTATTTTTTTGAGCAGTGTATATTGTACTCCACTGTCATTTAAACATGTGTTTTATATTTTGAGTAAGGTATTCTGGTTATAAGCAACTTTCACTTATCCACTAGATAGGTGCTATCTGTAGATCAGTGGGGATCCAATAGCTGGGACACCCACCTATCAATGGAACGGCGGGGGGACGACGGACTGTTCCCCATTTGAATGGAACAGTGGTCAAGCACGCACACTACTGCTCCATTTACTTGCTGGACATAACAAGAGTTCGGTACTTGGGTCCGACCCCTGGGACCGCTGAAGATCTAACAGTTATGACCTATGTAGTGGATAGGTGAAACCCTTTATGAGCAGAAGATGACCTTTTGCTTTGAAAGTAAAGGAATTTATTAAGATGATGCAATGCTGAGGAGTGTAGGACTGCAGATTTCACAATGAATGATGCACGAGATACTAAGTATTTCACCCAATTATATGGCTGTTTATGACTGCTGTTTCCGTTTGACACTAAGTGCAATTTGCTTTTGTATACCGCTTTTTTTTACTCTTTATGGCCACAGTTCTGATGTTCCAGTAGCGTTTCCAGTAACCTTTTCTTATGCTTCTTTGCTGCTATGTCATTAAGATAGAAGAGAGACCAGGCCCTTTGTGTAGCACCATTGTTTCCCAATTGCTGGACTCACGATGTGGGTGTTCTGTTTTTTTTTCTTCTGTTTTCACTGAAACTAATGACTAATGTGATCATGTACACTGTTTAGACTTAGGTCACCGACTTGTCACTTATAAAGAATCCTAAGACTGAAGTATACATATGTCCGCACGTAAATCATGTGAGGAGGATTTCTCTAATGTAATAGATTGACCTGGACTCTGCTCTCACTACTGTTTCATCAGGTTTATATTCCATTTTGATAGAGAAAATAGCATCTGCTGTGCTACCGTATACTTATTTCTGTAAAAAAAAAAAAGACCTGTCAGAGACATTCTAAGCAGTGAACACATGCGGGCTGCCATCTTTAGTAAGGTAGACTCACCCGTCCGGCGATGCACAGGTAAGCCCTTACCTGTGCCGGGAGCCGGTCTGAAATCAAATGCAGTCACCGGGAGCAGGCAGCCGGGGGCCTTCATCGGGCTGTTCTCGGAACTGCCTGCTCCCGGTGACCGCATTTGATTTCAGACCGGCTCTCGGCACAGGCACAGGTAAGGGCTTACCTGTGCATCGCCGGACGGGTGAGTCTATCTTACTAAAGATGGCAGCCCGCATGTGTACGCTGGCGAACACTGCGAACTGACCATCACTGATTATAAATGGATGAGATCCTTCAGAATTGTCAGGAGCCACATTCAGTGTAGAAAAATAAGAAATCATGAAATTGCCTGCAGATAGGTCAGTGTTCAGGTGCTAGGATATGTCCGCAATGTGGTATTGAAACCAGTGCATATGGACATACTGTAATTGAGAGCTAAGCTTTGCCACACCGTTGGGGGGTTGAGAGTCACATGTTAGTTTGGAGCTTTGTTGAAAACCAGTGCACTACTGTTAGGACTTGTCAGATTTTGCTTAGTTAGACATGTATTAGATTGACATAACTTTACTTTCTACAAAGAAATGCAAAACTGCAACTAGATGTTTTCTCTGAGTTGTTATAGAGATCAGGATCACCAAGATCCAACATATGGGGGATCAGTAAGCAAGGTTCTCCACTGATTCCTGAAAAGAAGGTTTCCGTATTGTCCCAAGAGCTGCCACTTAGAGACTCCCAGAATGTTGCTTGGTCTCTTTACCTTGGACGCATAGCAGTATGACATCTGATATTTGAATGACATACAGTTGTGCAGCGAAACAACGTTTTTATTTCTTTCATGAGTAGAGGTTTCTGTGGAAGTTGTATCTTGTAAATAGATGCAAAATAAGCACATCCGATGCACAAAATAAAGGATCAGTTTTTTTTTTTCTGTTCCTCTGCCAGATCCGAAGAACAGAAAGCAAAACGCTGATGTGAGCCTACCCTAATCTGATCTAAGTTTTTAATCCAAAAAACTGATCAGTTTACCATCTGTGATTTCCCACGCAGTAAAAAGTCTTACAGGAACGCAAAATAGACAAAACTAATACACTTTTGGCATCTTTTTTTTGGTAAAAACCTGATTAGTTTTACAGAAGCAAACAACATGGTGTGAAAGAGTCCTTAAAGGGCTGTCTCACTGCAGCAAATGGCACTTATCATGTAGCCAAAGTTAATACAAGGCACTTACTAATGTATTGTGATTGTCCATATTGTCTCCTTTGCTGGCCTGATTCATTTCTCCATCACGTTATACTCTTTTCCAGGGGTTACCACCACCCTTCAATCCAGAAGCGGTGGCCGTGCTTGCGCTTTATAGGAAAAAGCACTGGCTTCTCTAGTGGCCAGGACCTTGGGATTGCACATATGCATGCAAGCGCAGTAGCTCTTCCCCTGGAAGTGAGCAGTTCATAATGCGATGGAAAAATGACTCAAGCCAGCAAAGGAGGCAATATGGACAATCATATTACATTAGGATGTGCCTTGTATTAACTTTCTCTACATGATAAAGGCCATTTGCGGAAGTGAGACAACCCCTTAACGAATGGATGGAAACATCAGAAACAGTTGGCTGTTGACTAGGGTCCCACTCATCTTTATGTGTAATGACTCAGCAAACATGGCTAATTCTCCAGCTGGGAACAGAGTGTTAGTCCCTTCATCGTCTTAATTGGGGTTGTAATGGTGGTTGTTTCAAAGGTCAGATGCCTCCCTTGCATAATTATAATTTGACAGTTCATAGATGTAAGAAAAGAATTGATGTGTTACAACCACATTACATCCCCCCACCCAAAAAAAATAACTAAAATAATGATAATAATAAAAAATAATAGTGGTTTAGTTCTCTTGGCTTCTTGTGTCTCACGGACAGGATGTTGTCAGTTATCTACTGCTGTATAATTGGTGTATATTTCTTGCTGCAGCAGTGAAGTACCTTGACTATTGCACATGACTGCTGGACCATTGATTGGCTGCTGTGGTCACACAGAGTAGTTTAATGTGTCATCGATGCAGCAACGGAAACAAAGACTGCTGGGTTCACTGGAGTGGCGGCGCTAGAATAGAGGGGATTTAGGCAAGTACATAGGTTATTCTTTTCATCTCATAACATTACCATTATCTGTCATCTCATTTTTTTGGGGTCTTAACATACCCCTTTAACACAAATTTGACTACTGGCAATCTGCCTTTCACCATCCTTAGGCCTCATGCACACGACCGTTGTTTTGGTCCGCATCCGAGCCACAGTATTTCCGGCTTGGATGCGGATCCATTCACTTCAATGGGGCCACAAAAGATGCGGACAGCACTCCGTGTGCTATCCGCATCCGTTGCTCAGTTCCGTGGCCCCTCAAAAAAAAATATAACCTGTCCTACTCTTGTCCGTTTTGCGGACAAGAATAGGCAGTTATATCAATGGCTGTCTGTGCCGTTCCGCAAATTACGGAACGCACACGGACGCCATCCGTGTTTTGAGGATCAACAATTTGCAGACCGCAAAACACACAACGGTCGTGTGCATGAGGCCTTATTGTGAGGAGAGTGCCAGCTTTGAATCCTCTCTGAGGGTCTGGTTGGTAGGGATATATTCTGACGTTCCCTGGGCCAATCAGAGGAAATTATTCTTATATCTATATTATTCTATATCATCAATAACTTCTAATGTGTTTTCAATCAATGAAATAGACCCTAGGGGAAATTAATTAGCTCCAAAGGCAGCTCCAAATGTTTTTTTTCCCCTCTGGGGCCCACTATGGCTTCAGAGACTGGGCCCAACAGAGGATCCTCTGGTATTCTGGTGAGCCAGTACGATCCTAGATATATTACATATAAGTACTAACTTTTCGGTTGGCTTGTCAGACAGTGTTTCCCTAGCAACTTGCATTTCTCAGAATTACCCCTTAAAAAAGTACAAAGCAGGACCAAGGAAGCATTTCTCACAAATATAAGTTTCTAAGTAATTTGGCAAAGAACCCCCTTTAAAATGATGTTTTACATTGTAATCTGCTGACTCTGTCAGTTAAGTAGGGATCAGAGCCAAAAAGTTATTTGTAAATCATCAGTAAGCCACCAGACTACTAGAACTAGTAATGTAGTAAAAAACATGACACCTAAGTGATGTTTGCACAGTATAACAGTATATAGGATATTGTATGGAAGCCAACATTTATGTGGACATCAAAGTTTAGTCAAAGATTTGAAAACCCCCAAAAGTTGAATGTCTCTGAGCATAATTTGACGTGTTGGAGTGTTGACATATCTCTTTATCTCTAGATCTGAGATCAAAGGGAGCTGCTACTTTTTTCACATGTTGCATGTCATTCTCCAACTTTTAAACAAACTTTGAACAAGAGATAAAAAAACAGCACACTCCATGCAATGACCATTATCTGCACAGATTAGGAAGCAATGCACTAGTAGTATAGGCCAAAGTACTGTACTCTATCCGGTTGTAGCTGGGGCAGAGAGCCAGTTTTTAGACATTTGTTTGTCCTCCTGTTGTCTGACAGCTTTGCTGGTCCATGTCTTAAAGATCTAGTATTACAGTGTGAAGTAAAATGCATGTTCTTCGTCTAGTATTCATATGCTACTGGCTAATAATAGACATCTAGTTGTGTTCAGATGGCCAAGTACTCGGGCTTACTGATATCCACAATTGAGATATGTTAGTGGAGATATCAACAATTGCATAAAGAAGTTTTCCAGATATTGGCAAGGAGGGTTAGGAGGTTAAGGGGGCAGATGTCTTACTGAAAGCAAATAACTTCCCATGATTACTGTTAGTAACGTCCACACATTAAAAATTTGCCAATGGCATAAGACTTTGTGAGATGGACATCCAATTCCTGGATCCTAAAAGTGAGGATATTTTTGAATGAAACTGAGAAATTTCCTTTGATGTATCCTGCAGCCTTTAGACTTGTTTAATTGGTTTGCATCTTGAACAAACGAGAGATACCCTTGAGTCCAGGATTATTTACCCATGTGCACTGACTGTAAACCTCCGTGTGAGTAATGGACTGCTATTGTTACTTGCTTATTTTGATTGGTCTATGAATTTACATTCTGCATCTAAGATTGTTTTTTTTTATTATTCATTAAATGTTTTATTTTAATCTGGGATATAATAGTAGTGATATAGATAACATATTGTTCCAAAATGCCTTGTTAAAAGTGGTTATCTACTTTTAATTACAGTCTAACAAATAGAGGGTCCCTATAATTACTGGCTTTAGGGGTAAATTAGCAGCTCTGAAAAAGTCTCCCCATAACTGTATTCCCAAAAATCAGTGCACAAATTATATACAGTAAAGTCACAATAATTGAACACCAGCTAATATCTAGAGTAAACCCTGTTTGCAGAATGGGCAGCAGCTAGATGGCCTGGGAGTGACTCAAGGTCTTGGTAGGTTGTCACAGGTATCTGGACCCATGCTGACTGCAGTGCATCCTACAGCTGCTGGAGGGTGTGTGAGGGAGGATCCATAGAGCGAACACAACAAGATTCTTAGTTGGTTTCAAGTCTGGGTTATTAGGGGGCAAGTGTAGTACTTGGAATAATTGTTCATACTGTTCCAACCAATGTCGGACATTTCTAGCCTCGTGACATGTCACATTGTCTTGTTGGAAGATCCAATCTGCCCCAGGGAAGCCAATCAGCGTGTATGGGTGTACGTGATCTGCAAGGATGGATTCATACCCAAATAAGTTGGGAGGGCCTTCCACATGGATAAGCGGGCCAGGAAGAAGGCCATGAAAGCTTTCCCCAGACCATAATGTTGCCACCACCAGCTTGTGTTCCTCCAGCAATGATTGCAGGATGTTTCTTCTGTAATGTTTCTCTCCTGACACACCAACGTGCATCTATTCAATAAGGCAAAAATATTGACTAATTACAGAAGGCAACGCTTTGTCAATCAATGGAGGTCCAATTCCGATAATGCCTCAAAAATTAAGGCCTTTTCTGCCAATGCAGCTTCGTTAGCAGAGTTGCAGTGACCATAATTCTGCTTCAGAGGCCCATACACAGTAGGGTTCGCTAAACTGTTGTTTTAAACACACGTCTGGTAGCCCCCTGGTTCATTTTAGCAGCTTATTCACAATAATGCAGTTTGTCCACTCATGATACACTTTCATCACAGCAGAATGTGAACAGTTCACAAACGGTGCAATTTCAGGAATACCGCCACCCTTGACCCAAAAGCCAATAATCATCCCTTTTTGCAACTCTGATAAATCTCCCCTTTGACCTATGACAGCAACAATGGATATACAGTGCCTTGCAAAAGTATTCACCCCCTTTACTTTTTCTGGGTTTTGTTACATTACAGCCTTAAGTTCAATGTTTTGTTAATCTGAATTTTATGGGATGGATCAGAACACAATAGTCTAAGTTGGTAAAGTGAAATGAGAAAAATATATAAATAAAACTATTGTTTAGAAATAGAAAACAGAAAATTGGCATGTGTATATATACACTGCTCAAAAAAATAAAGGGAACACTTAAACAACACAATGTAACTCCAAGTCAATCACACTTCTGTGAAATCAAACTGTCCACTTAGGAAGCAACACTAAGTGACAATCAATTTCACATGCTGTTGTGCAAATGGGATAGACAACAGGTGGAAATTATAGGCAATTAGCAAGACACCCCCAATAAAGGAGTGGTTCTGCAGGTGGTAACCACAGACGACTTCTCAGTTCCTATGCTTCCTGGCTGATGTTTTGGTCATTTTTGAATGCTGCCGGTGCTTTCACTCTAGTGGTAGCATGAGACGGAGTCTACAACCCACACAAGTGGCTCAGGTAGTGCAGCTTATCGAGGATGGCACATCAATGCAAGCTGTGGCAAGAAGGTTTGCTCTGTCTGTCAGCGTAGTGTCCAGAGCATGGAGGCGCTACCAGGAGACAGGCCAGTACATCAGGAGACATGGAGGAGGCCATAGGAGGGCAATAACCCAGCAGCAGGACCGCTACCTCCGCCTTTGTGCAAGGAGGAACAGGAGGAGCACTGCCAGAGCCCTGCAAAATGACCTCCAGCAGGCCACAAATGTGCATGTGTCTGCTCAAACGGTCAGAAACAGACTCCATGAGAGTGATATGAGGGCCCGACATCCACAGGTGGGGGTTGTGCTTACAGCCCAACACCGTGCAGGACGTTTGGCATTTGCCAGAAAACACCAAGATTGGCAAATTCGCCACTGGCGCCCTGTGCTCTTCACAGATGAAAGCAGGTTCACACTGAGCACATGTGACAGATGTGACAGAGTCTGGAGACGCCGTGGAGAACGTTCTGCTGCCTGCAACATCCTCCAGCATGACCGGTTTGGCATTGGGTCAGTAATGGTGTGGGGTGGCATTTCTTTGGAGGGCCGCAAAGCCCTCCATGTGCTCGCCAGAGGTAGCCTGACTGCCATTAGGTACCGAGATGAGATCCTCAGACCCCTTGTGAGACCATATGCTGGTGCGGTTGGCCCTGGGTTCCTCCTAATGCAAGACAATGCTAGACCTCATGTGGTTGGAGTGTGTCAGCAGTTCCTGCAAGACGAAGGCATTGATGCTATGGACTGGCCCGCCCGTTCCCCAGACCTGAATCCAATTGAGCACATCTGGGACATCATGTCTCGCTCTATCCACCAACCTCACGTTGCACCACAGACTGTCCAGGAGTTGGCAGATGCTTTAGTCCAGGTCTGGGAGGAGATCCCTCAGGAGACCGTCTGCGACCTCATCAGGAGCATGCACAGGCGTTGTAGGGAGGTCATACAGGCATGTGGAGGCCACACACACTACTGAGCCTCATTTTGACTTGTTTTAAGGACATTACATCAAAGTTGGATCAGCCTGTAGTGTGTTTTTCCACTTTAATTTTGAGTGTGACTCCAAATCCAGACCTCCATGGGTTGAAAAATTTGATTTCCATTTTTTTTTTTGTGTGATTTTGTTGTCAGCACATTCAACTATGTAAAGAACAAAGTATTTCAGAAGAATATTTAATTAATTCAGATCTAGGATGTGTTATTTTTGTGTTCCCTTTATTTTTTTGAGCAGTGTATATACCTCCTTTGTTAGGAAGCCCATAAAAAGCTCTAGTGTCTAGTGCAACCAATTACCTTCACAAGTCACATAATTAGTGAAATGATGTCTACCTGTGTGCAATCTAAGTGTCACATGATCTGTCATTACATATACACACCTTTTTTGAAAGGCCCCAGAGGCTGCAAGACCTAAGCAAGAGGCATCACTAACCAAACACTGCCAAGAGACGACCGCCCACCATAACTCACGGAACGGGCAAGGAGGGCATTAATCAGAGAGGCAGCACTGAGATCTAAGGTAACCCTGGAGGAGCTGCAGAGTTCCACAGCAGAGACTGGAGTATCTGTACATATGACGACAATAAGCCGTACGCTCCATAGAGTTGGGCTTTATGGCAGAGTGGCCGGAAGAAAACCATTACTTTCAGCTAAAAACAAAAAGTCACTTTGTGAGTTTGCGAAAAGACCTGTGGGAGACTCCCAAAATGTATGGAGGAAGGTGCTCTGGTCTGATGAGACTAAAATTTTACTTTTCGGCCATCAAAGAAAACGCTTTGTCTTGCGCAAACCCAGCACATCACATCACCCAAAGAACACCATCCCCATAGAAACATGGTGGTGGCAGCATCATGCTGTGGGGATGTTTTTCAGCAGCCGAGACTGGGAAACTGGTCAGAGTTGAGGGAAAGATGGATGATGCCAAATAAAGGGATATTCTTGAGCAAAACCTGTGCGTGATTTGAGGCTAGGACGGAGGTTCACCTTCCAGCAGGACAATGACCCCAAACACACTGCTAAAGCAACACTTGAGTGGTTTAAGGGGAAACATGTAAATGTGTTGGAATGGCCTAGTCAAAGCCCAGATCTCAATCCAATAGAAAATCTGTGGCCAGACTTAAAGATTGCTGTTCACAAGCGCAAACCATCCAACTTGAAGGAGCTGGAGCAGTTTTGCAAGGAGGAATGGGCAAAAATCCCAGTGGTAAGATGTGGCAAGCTCATAGAGACTTATCCAAAGCGACTTAGAGCTGTGATTGCTGCAAAAGGTGGCTCTACAAAGTATTGACTTTAGGGGGGTGAATAGTTATGCATATTGACTTTTTCTGTTATTTTGTCCTATTTGTTGTTTTCTTCACAATAATAAAAAAAAATCTTCAAAGTTGTGAGCATGTTCTGTAAATTAAATGATGCAAATCCTCAAACAATCCATGTTAATTCCAGGTTGTGAGGCACCAAAACACGAGAAAAGTCAAGGGGGGTGAATACTTTTACAAGGCACTGTATGTGCAGACAGTCTGTTGCACACCTTTTATACCCACCAAGCCAGCTCATGACACGAAATTTCCTTCATGAGATACATGCTGACGTCAAAAGTAGAAAGCTGTCATAGTAATGTGAGTCGACTGTGTATGCAATAAAGAGCTTCTTTTGAACTGCCAGTTACTAGTTACTACTCTCCTGGACATTAGTAAAAAGATTAATTATTTGGACTGTAAAACAGAAAATGTGGAAATAATTATAGTGATGATCTCAGATTTATCTCATACTGTTCGAGATGATATGAACAGAAAATGTAACTTTTTAGACATTGGCATGGTTTTACCAGTGTGTACAGCTAGGATTATTGACCTTACACAATTTCTACTTGACCTCCAAGGTGTTGGCGATCAGATGTTAGATTATATGTTCACTATGATGTCAAGACTAAGGCCCCTTTCACACGGGCGAATTTTCCGCGCGGGTGCAATGCGTGAAGTGAACGCATTGCACCCGCACTGAATCCGGACCCATTCATTTCTATGGGGCTGTGCACACGAGCGGTGATTTTCACGCATCACTTGTGCGTTGCGTGAAAATCGCAGCAAGCTCTATTTTGTGCGTTTTTCACGCAACGCAGGCACCATAGAAGTGAATGGGGCTGCGTAAAAAATAGCAAGCATCCGCAAGCAAGTGCAGATGCGGTGCGATTTTCACGCACGGTTGCTAGGAGACGATCGGGATGGAGACCCGATCATTATTATTTTCCCTTATAACATGGTTATAAGGGAAAATAATAGCATTCTTAATACAGAATGCATAGTACAATAGGGCTGGAGGGGTTAAAAAAAATAAAAAATTATTTAACTAACCTTAATCCACTTGTTCGCGCAGCCCGGCTTCTCTCCTGTCTTCATCTTTGCTGTGCACAGGAAAAGGACCTGTGATGACGTCACTGCGCTCATCACATGGTCCGCCACATGATCCATCACCATGGTAAAAGATCACGTGATGGACCATGTGATGAGCGCAGTGACGTCATCAAAGGTACTATTCATCAAAGAAGAAGACAGAAGAGAAGCAGGCTGCGTGATCAACTGGATTAAGGTGAGTTAAATTATTATTATTATTATTTTAACCCCTCCAGCTCTATTGTACTATGCATTCTGTATTAAGAATGCTATTATTTTCCCTTATAACAATGTTATAAGGGAAAATAATACAATCTACAGAACACCTCACCCAAACCCGAACTTCTGTGAAGAAGTTCGGGTTTGGGTACCAAACATGCCGATTTTTTCTCACGCGCGTGCAAAACGCATTACAATGTTTTGCACTCGCGCAGAGAAATCACGCGTTTTCCCGCAACGCACCCGCATCTTATCCGGGCAAAAAACATGACGCCCGTGTGAAAGAGGCCTAAAGAGGGAATGTATCAAACTTGTACGTCAGAAAACGGAAGGATATACAGTAAAGGGAAATAGTATAGTAGTGGAGGGCACTCTAAAATCTGGTGCTCTATTTGGAAAAGATATCTATATCCAAGATATTTCCTTCAAAGAAGCAATTTTATTTATACAAACTATATAAAAATGTACTAATGAAAATAAAAGATAAAGATAAATATTAAAAGGAAAATAATAAAACCAATACTTTATCTGTCTATATCCTTATTCAGGCATAGATCTGCCTATAATATTGCGATTACCAATAATGTATGCAGGGATTCAATGATAATTCATAAGGATGTAGATAGAGTACTCAATCATCATAGTACACATAATCACATGTTCCGCTGGGTACATAAAATCATGTTACACTGAATACATATGTTTTTGTACTGGATACAAAACGTTCCCGCTGAGTATGAAAAATTGTGTTGAATACAAAAAGATTGTGCTGAATACCAAAAAATTCTGCTGAATACAAAAATTTCTGCTGAATAAAAAAAACTTTTACTGGATATAAAGAAAGTTTGTCCATGTGTATGCTAGTATTTGGGCAAAAATTGGTGTATTTAGTTGTAGTTGCCGTTAGTTACTCCAGGTACGCAACAGAAGTTTGTAAAGATATCAATCAAATATATGCTGTTATATTACACCATTGGCAGTCACCGATATTATCCAGTATAGTCCATATAGGTATCTTCAAATATAATTGTTGTTAGTAATTGTCAGTATCTGAATCTGGCCAATATAGGGTTAATGAACATACCACAGTATCGATTATATTTGTATCTCAATAGTCATAGGCTGTTTCCTCCTTCAGAATCCAAAATATATTTACCAATCATATATCAGGTGTAATGTCTACTTTATATTGAGACAGTCCTTACTATAGTATTAGTAGATGTTAAGGAGAGGTATGGGGTAAATAACTACATTACCGCGGCTTGTATGTATCCAGGGCTGCTATGTAATTCAGAGCTAGCGTGACTCACGGTTACTTTACTTCGTAGGTTTGCCTTGGTGATCTCAGCGTCCCACGTGGCATCCGACGTGTTCTTGGAGTGCTGGCCCCTTCTCCTCTCCGTTGCTTTACTTAGAGTTCCGGAGCGCTCCTGTTTGTGATGAATATCATTTATAATGGATCCAATTTGTCATGTGCTGGTCTCGTATGTGCATATACTATCCGCCTCAAGTCCTGACGCGTTTCGGAGCTTCATGTTCCTTCATCAGTGGGAGCTAGTATTATGCACTATTTTGGATCCTATTTTTTATTAAATTCCTTAATCAAAAGAGGAGGTGCCCATTAGCCCAATGAAGTCTAAATCAATATATGGAATGGATCGGTATGTGAAATGGGTCAAATCATCTTGTAAACCTTTAGAAAATCATTGATGAGACCTGTACGTTCATTTATAGGTAATTCATGTATGAGATAAATAAAGAAGAGATAATAATAAATAGCAAATGGCAAACAGCAAAAAATTTGCAAAAAACGCACTAGCGTTTTCCCTGCGTTCCCGGTGCATTATTGATTTCAACATATGCAATGAGCTCCAGATATATATCCTAATCAAAATAACATGACACTAAAAATTGCAGACAAATCGTTCTATTCATATATTCCACAAATTTATTTTTGTGATTGGTGTTGTATAGTGTTAGGTGCTTCTATTTTTACCCGTACATCTATCTATTCTATATATGTCTGTCTTGAAGGATGTATATGGAGGAATGTACATCATCATTAGAACCGACACATACCTCAGATATAACAAAATAGAGTAATGAAGGGGCCTAGATTATTACAATACTACTCCTACAACGACTGAACAATTAACCCCTATAAATTATGAAAATACTCGCATATGTATCAAGCGAAATAAACTTTATTGATCATAAAAATAAATATAAAGACATGGTGAAAACATGAAGGGAAAAGGTGGCCACAAGACCCCCTTACCCAAAACCCCTGGTAGTGGAGACCACACTAGAGAAGCTCGGGTAGCAAGCCCACTTGGATTATAAACAATATCCACAATTAGCAGTATGCATACAGTCCACATACACACAAAAGGTGCTTAATGCGAGAGGTGTAATAACACTCACAAAAATGCTGTTAATATACTTTGTATGAGGGCCAAATAGCCCTAGAGAGATCCAATGCGAGGGATGTAGTAACACTCGCAGAATGTTATTATCATACAGTGTATGAAGACCAAATAGCCCTAAAGGGAAGTCTGGCCATCTTTCACAAGTAATCTAATTTAGCCTCTAATTCTATGCAGAAGATCGCTGTACAGTGAGGGAATCCCTCAGTGTGAGTCCGCGGCTTAGGTGTCACGATCAGTGTGGGGGTATAACTCCACACTAAACACAGGAGCGAAGGAGAACAGTAACTGGGCCTGGAGACTAGGGAAGGAACAGGTCACCTCCTAAGCAACTCTAATCTGGGCCCTAACTACCTATCAATATGAATAGACCTTGAAGGTAGGAGAATTCATATGCTGTATACCTAGGCTCCTATATTACTATAAGGCCCTGGAATGAGGTTAGGACCAGAGACAACCCATTCCTCCACAGATGGACGAATGGAAGTCTCTGTCTCAGGCCCAGATACAGACAACAGGGAATATAACAAATACAAAACAATAAGAAAAGACAAGACTTATCTGAAAGTAGAAAAATGGCAACTGCAGAAGCACCATAGAGTACAACCGACCAGCTAGTTAGAAGGCAGGAAGAAAATCTATAAACCGCACCTCCAAGAGTGAGAAGCGGCTACTTATGGGAAAGGTAAATTACCAACAAGCAACACCTGAAGCAAGGGGTGTAGCATTCACCAAAACACAGACACAATAAGATCCACAGTGAACTTGAAAAAGTTTGTGACAGGATTTGAACTCACAGCTTCGGCATCACAGCCAAGAACTTTAACCACTACACACTACATAGCCAGTCACAAAAATATATATATATATATATGAGACTTCTACTGTATAGGTCTCAGTAGAAGTACAGTACAGTAGAAGTCTCATATGTATATTTTTTAAGTAACT
The DNA here is from genome assembly GCF_905171765.1 of Bufo bufo. NCBI lineage: Eukaryota > Metazoa > Chordata > Amphibia > Anura > Bufonidae > Bufo > Bufo bufo. The sequence continues at coordinate 555,767,056 of NC_053390.1, read as the reverse complement.
GGCTATGCAGCTATTATAGCTGAGCAGTGCCTTGCCTCTAATGCAGAAGGTCGTGAGTTTGAATCCCCGCAGAAACTTTTCTGAAATACAGGCTAAATTAGATTAAAATACACTCGGGTGTCCCCAAGCACTGACTCCATATATGGACATAGCTATATCTGGAGTCAGAGCAGGGACTCCTAAGCTGAACTAGAGTCCCGACACTCTCCCCGCTTCAGAGCAGGGGGTGCCTGGGGTTCTCCCATTGACCTCCATTGTGCTCGGTAGAACACCCGAGCATCGCAAAGTGTTCTACTCGAGCACACAAGCACTTTGGTGCTCGCTCAACACTAGATACAAGCACTAAATAAACAATTGCAACCTAAAACAGGATCAGATCCATTTCATAACAGAGGGTGTTAGATATATTTTAACTCACAATTTTTTCACATACGGATCCGAATTTTATTTACAGGAACGCGGTACAGCCATGGGTACCAGATTCGCCCCCAGTTACGCCAATCTGTTTATGGCTCAGTGGGAGGCGGATATCATTGGCCCACTGCTGGGGACGAGTCTGGTACTATGGCGCCGCTATATCGATGACAATGTATTCATATGGCAAGATACAGAAGAGCTTTTAAACAATTAATTTATTTCAGTTTAACAACAATGAGAGAAATCTGAGGATTACAACTAAAATAGGTAAATCACAGATTGAATTTTTGGATTTAACGATAAAAAATATAAACCATAGACTTATGCACCTACCACAAACCTGCCATGAAAAACAGTTATATCCTATTCTCGAGCTGTCACCTTTCCAGGTGGGTATTGAATATACCCACAAGTCAATTCAGATGTCTTAAACGCAACTGCACATTAAACAAACAATTTGAAAATGAAGCTATTCAGATAATTCAGATAAAAAGCTATTCAGATAAAACAACAACTCTTAGAGAAACAATACACAGATAAAGCAATAGAAATATCATTAAACAAAGTAAGAAATATAAATAGGGAAACTTTTTTCATGACCAGCAAAAAGGATGCTAAACGAGATGAAAATTTACGTTTGATATTACCATTCCATTCACAATACTAAGCAATCAAAATAATCATTAAGAAACACTGGCATCACATATTACGAGATAAAATAGTGGAGCCTATACTATTTAATACCCCCCTAATCACATACACAAAGGCACCGAATTTAGGTCTAAAAGTTGCCCCCACGATAAAAAGTAATATAGTGAAAAAGACTAATTGGTTGTTTACAAAGGGTTTCCACAGATGTGGAAGATGCAACACAATTTTTCATACTCAGCGGGAACGTTTTGTATCCAGTAAAAAAACATATGTATTCAGTGTAACATGTGATTTTATGTACCCAGCGGAACATTTGATTATGTGTACTGTGATGATTGAGTACTCTATCTACATCCTTATGAATTATCATTGAATCCCTGCATACATTATTGGTAATCGCAATATTATAGGCAGATCTATGCCTGAATAAGGATATAGACAGATAAAGTATTGGTTTTATTATTTTCCTTTTACTATTTCCCTTTTTTATTATATATCTTTATCTTTTATTTTCATTAGTACATTTTTATATAGTTTGTATAAATAAAATTGCTTCTTTGAAGGAAATATCTTGGATATAGATATCTTTTTCCATATAAAGCAGCAGATTTTAGAGTGCCCTCCACTACTATACTATTTCCCTTTGCAACTACATTGGCGGGAGTGTCGCCACAGGAGAGTGCACCTAATTCTTTGGTCATCTGTTGGTTGAGCCACCTGAAATATATAATTTCCAGGATATACAATAAGTTGGAAATATTGGCATTTTTACCATTTTACACCACCCACATTACAGTGCTTTAGATAGGTGGTTCAGGAAAGTGGGTGTGGTTAGCTATTTTAATGAGTTTCACTCCAGATTTATAACTGCGACTTTTCCTGCTATAGTCACAAAATCACTCCAGTAGAAAGAGTGGTGTAGCGCTTCTAGACAAAAGTGTTAGATTTAAAGATGTTTCAACTTTAATAAACTTTTGACTTTTGATAAATTTGATGCAAATTTCAACTATGATACATTTGCTTCTAATTTTCCAGAAAGTGGGTTTAGTGGATATAGTATCAGGATATCCATAGCATACCCATTACAAAACTGAATTGTTACAGTGACTAATATCTGGAGAAATGACATGCCAGATATCCTATTGATGTAACAACTGTGTGATATGTTTTTTTTCTTCCATCTTGTATTTCATGGTTACCTAGTCTACCCTGGAATGCATCATTTCTTAAAGGCGGTTTCCAGTAGTTTAATATTTATAGTCTATGTCATCAATACCTGAGTTCTGACTCCCATCCCCCTTGCCTGTCAACTGAAGAGGCTGTGGCCTCTCCCTAGTCCAGTGACATTACGTTCATTGGTCACATGACCTATTTGCAACTCAGTCCATTCAAGTCAGTGGGTCTGGGTTACAATACCAAGCACAACCGCTATGCAATGTATGGTACTGTCCTTGGTAGGCATTAAGAAGGCCTCAGCGCTCACCAGACCACCGCGGCCTCTTCAAACAGCTGATCTGTTGGGGTGCCGGGAGTTGGACCTATCAGAAATTGATGACCTATCCTGAGAATAGGCCATCAATATTAAACTCTGGGAAAACCACTTTAAATGTTACGGTGTAAATCCTGTATTGCTGGCTACAGGTGAGGCCTCATAAACCAAAAGGAGGCCACAGTTTCCTGAAAATAGAATGGATTTCGTGGTAGAAACGAGACAGAGTTTTCCTTTGGCAAGATAGTATGTGTACAAAGCAGATAAATACAGTGAGTACAAATAAAACTCTTTTGATCTAGGGGAAAATGTCCAGAAATCATTAGTATAATCCAGGCCAAGTCCTGATAAAAGTCATAGATCACAGAGGCTGTGTGATGTAGGCTTCCAGAATCTATTCATAAAAGCTGTATCAATACAAGACTAAAGCTGGTTGTACACAGTAGTTTGATGTTTGCCAAACCTGCAGATTTTGGCGGTGCCGATTGACCATCTAATGTATAGTACATGATGGTGTTCTGACTTCTACCCAACGGCAGTTTTAAAAAGATTTTGGTTCCTTTGGTCTCTAGAAATAAACTGCCACCAGAGGTGTCTTATAGTGGCTTATTCCTCTCTTCCAAGTCAGAAAACATGCACATTTGACTAAGTATGCATGTGTATCAGGGGTCGCGGTCTTGTTCAGTCAACTAATTGGTATGGCCAGTCTAAGGCTAGTTGGTGGAGACCAGCAGTATTTGGTTTTCTGTGGTTTATGCGTTGCTATATTCTCTGAGCAGGGTGGTAGTCACTTAAAGCTACTAGCTCTTTGCAGCCATGTAGATTACAATTGGTGCTGGCCAGATGACACAGGAGGAGGAGCAGAATATAAAAGGGAGCTGTTCTTTATTATACTTATTGTGCCTCCTATTTAGCCTATATACAGATATTCTCTAGGCAACAAACAACACAATGACAATTTTATGAAGATAATCTACAGAATCTATATCAAAATAATTATAATTTTTTAGTTTCAAACTTTAAAAATATATTACATAGTATTGTGTCTTTTTTAGTTCAGCTTTAGTTGTTTTTGATACTATATATGGGCCCCAAATTTCTGCAACAGGCCTGCCATGTGTAAAAATAGCCTTAGGGTTTGACTACATAATTCATCTTACCCACATCTCGGGATCAGATTGAGGCTATGTATAGTTAGAGCAGATGCGCAGCATATCACATATATGTTTCTCAATATCAGAAACCTTTGCTTTGTACTTGCTAACTCTGAATGCCTACATGTCACCGCTTTTTAAGCACTCGCGCTCTTGAGTGATTGCCCTCCTGTTCCTCTACTCCCCTCATGCACCTCCTGACTATGCAGCTCCAATTTCAGATACAGTACTACTGCGCTGAATAAACACACTACATCAAAAAGTCATTACTGAATATGTCCTCTGTACATAGTTCCTTCAGAATACGCTTTCAAATTCGCCATAAGCTCCACGCTCAATAAGAACTTTGATTCAGGTTACAAGGATTAACCTGTGAAGAGATTGACTATTTCAGTACCTGTTTACTTCTGTAAATCGACAGTTTTTCCCTGTGCCCTCAGATGAGGGAAGAAGGGAATTTACTGTTCAAAGTCCATGTGTGCTCCTTACAGCTCAGGACAAACAGCAGTTTAGGCGGAATATAAAGTACAGTTATTAGGTTTGTGTACCTGATATATCGAGAGGTACAGTTTCAGCCCTGTTTTTCTTCGCTCTTTGACATTCATTCACTGGGATGAGGGATATCCCTTTAGTATGGTGTGAAACGTGTCAGCTGAGACTTGTGTTTATTGCTGTTCTGTGCAATCGTAATGAAGACCACATCACCCTGTGAAGCGAAGACATGACCCATGCCCTGAAATTCCTGCTCACTACCCATTAAGATCTGTTTTGTGTAAGATCTTTTTCTATAGCATTGTAGTGTGAAAGGCAAAGGACAGGGGGCACAGTAATAAACAATATCCCAAGGGAAAAGGGGTTAAACTTGCAGCTACCATTTTCTTTCTGGTGAAACCTTACCTGCTTGAGGGCATGGGAGCATGACAAGGATGTGAGAAATTAGTTTAGGAACTTGATTTCCTGACCTTGAGTCAGTATAGCATGGGAATTCCTACCTCTGGAATGATTCAGCACACAAGGAAGAATATACGCTATATGGAGAAAAATATTAGCACAAACCTCTTAATCATTGAATTCAGGTGTCATTCAGTCCCATTGCCACAGGTGTATAAAATCCAGCCCCTAACCATGCAGTCTGCCTTTACAAACATTTGTGTAAGAATGGGTCGTTCTAAAGAGCTCAGTAAATTCAAGCATGGTACTGTAACAGGATGCCACAAGTCATCTCATGAAATGCTTTCCCTCCAAGATATTTCATGATCAACTGTGAATGGTATTATTGCAAAGTTGAAGAGTTTAGGAACCACAGCAACTCAGCCACAAAGTGGAGACCATGTAAAGTTACATCGCACGGTCACTGAATGCTGAGATGCATAGCACATAATGGGAACCAATGCTTTGTTGGTTTTCATGGCCGAGCAGCTGCATGCAAGCCCTAGATCACCGAGCTCAATGTCAAGCGTTGGACATAGTGGTGTAAAGCACACCCCACCACTGGACTCTGGAGCAGTGGAAATGTCTTCTGTAGAGTGACAAATCATGCTTCTCTATCTGCAGTATGGTGGACGAATCTGGTTTTAATGAATGCCAGGAGAATGTTAACTGTCTAACTTAATTGTGTCCTATGTAAAATTTTGTGAAGGTGGGATATTGCTATAGGGTTGTTTTTCAGGGGTTGGCTTTGACCCCATAGTTCCAGCTAAGGGAAATCTTAATGCTTCAGCATACCGAGACATTTTGGACAATTGTATGCCTAAAACTTTGCGGGTGTCCAGTGATGTAACGATCATGTACCACGGAATGCGACTGCGACCAGGCTTACAGGGAAGGGGGCCTTCCAATGTCCAGTGCCATTGTTAACTGAATTTGTGTCCTCAGCACGCGGTGATGCAAACAGCCATTGTCTCTTTGTCCCACCATTTACTCACCAGTACTGGTTCAGGTCTGTGGTCTACTAGAGGTGGGGAGCACTCTGTTGATGGCAGCCTGAAGAAGATCAGGCTAAATGTAGTGGCAGCGGGGAGATGTGAGATTGTCTTTTTTTTTTTCATTCGTTAAAATGGGGACACAGAGGAGAACATTATATTTAGGGGCACAAAAGGAGATTGGTATATTGTGGTGGCCCAAAAGATGGACATTTTAACTACGTCGGAGCACAGAACAGGGACATTATAACACATTATTACAATGTGGGGGAACAAAGGGGGACATATTGAGTGACACTAAGGGGGCATTAATATATTATGGGGACACAAATGAGCATCATCATTATATTGTGTGGGCACAAAAGGGATACATTATTACAATGTGGGGCACAAAGGGGAACATTATTTTCATGGGTACAAAGGGGCACATTATATTGACAGGCACAAAAGGGGGACATTGTTATATGGTGGGGACATCATCACAACATGGGGGCACAAAAGGGGGTCATTATGATAATGTGGGGCATGAAAGAGGACATTATTACAATGCGGAGGCACAAACTGGGACATGATATTGTTGGATCATTGCTGTTTAGGTGGCACTCAGAGGACACCATTCCTGTGTGAGCAGTCTTTGCACTTTTACTGTTTGGGGTGCGCTATGACTGTATGGGGCACAAAAGGAGAGTCCATTTACTCTACGTGTGGTTATCACTGCCTAGGGCGCTGCTGCATGTCTAGAGGGGGCCTAGTCCAAAATTTGCCCTGGGGCCCATAAGACTGTTGTTATGCCCATGGAGGTGTCCCAGTACTTTTGTCCATATAGTGTAGGTTGCCTTGTATTATAAGTAGGTGTATCATTTTATATTAAAAAGAACAACATTTTCTTCAGTGGAAGTAGGGACAGCTGAGGACCTGAAAGGCCTTTTTAAGTGGGTTGGCTGAAGGAAAAGAGTGGCTATCATCTGGAAGCAGGCGCTGTATTTGCATCCTCATCCTTATCTATTCAGATGTGAGCAAAAGTTGAAGGTTAATGATCTGTGAGTGCTTGTGGCCCCAAACAGCAATCTCTATTCAAGTTTGTATTTTCATTCCTTTATTTGTTTTTAGTGTAGCATAACAGAAAAACAGTAAAAAGCTAATACAATTTTAGACTTTAGAGAAGTGAAAACGTGTGATCCCAATGAAATGTTATCCATTTATAAATTCTTCATATGGCCACAACTTGAATCTGGGATTTGGGGCTCCACATGATATAGAGCAGTGATGGCGAACCTTTTAGAGACCAAATGCCCAAATTGCAACCCAAAACCCACTTATTTATCGCAAAGTGACAACACAGCAATTTAACCTGAATACTACAGTCCAATATAGTGTATCTCCCATGTACTTTATCATTTAGATGTAATAGCCTGCTACATTCAGTGTGTTCCCTACACTGTTCATAGCGCGCCCTGCGCTGATGAACGGCAGGAAAAGTCTAAGGCATATTGGTACAGTGCCGCCTCTGGCACCTGTACCATAGGTTTGCCACCACTCATATAGAGCAGTGTTTCCCAACCAGTGTGCCTCCAGCTGTTGCAAAACTACAACTCCCAGCATGCCCGGACAGCCTTTGGCTGTGCAGGCATGCTGGGAGTTGTAGTTTTGCAACACCTGGAGGCACACTGGTAGGGAAACACTGATAGAGGATATAGGATCTCTAGAAAGGATCTAGATTATTAAAAGCGAACTATTTCAAGAGAATAAAAAAAAAAAAAAAGACAACAACAAAACATAACATAATCTCCTTATATGTCTTTTATTATTTACTCTTGTTTCGTCAGATATCACAAATACAGACCATGAAAAATACAATAGAAAAGCAGTGAATTGTTCTCTCAGTCTGCAGCCATGACTTATCCCTATCCTTCTCCCTCTCTGATGCTGGTGCTCGTGAGCCAGGATGTTTGGGAGGAGCGGGCTGGGTGTAGTCTGGATAAATTTTCATTCTGTGAAAATGGCCATTTTGTTGGAAGAAATCTCCTAGTTGCTAGCAGTACAAAATAGATTTGGTAACAGTGCCAGCCACAGTACCAGCTGTGTTATATACATAGTACCAGCCATAGTACATACAACTGAATAGCTAATCTGCCTGTCTGCAGTGATGATAGTAGTGAGGGGATACAGGTTGGGGATGGGGATACTAGGCATATGTTGTAATAGGATGCAGGAGATGGAGACACTGAGGATGTAGGCTGGGGATGAGGAACACTAGGTATATAATGTAGTAGGATTCAGGAGTCAGTGATACTGACTGTAGAGAATTCAGACTGGTGTCTGGGGATACTACATGACTGGACGAGGAGCAGCTGCAGACTGAGGATGCTCTATTCTGAGTAGGGCTGAAACGATTACTCGATTAAATCGAGTAATTCGACACAAAAAAATCCTCGATGCAAATTTTTTGCATCGAAGATTCGTTTGTGTCATGTGACCACAGAGCAGGAGTGAAGCGCTTGCTATTACTCCCGCTCCGTGGTCTCCCGCTGCGCTTGGAATACTCACCTTTCCAGCAGGGGGCCTCCGGACACTTCACAGTACGTCCATGGTCCCGCGCTGCTCTGACGTACAGACGCCATGACCTGACGCACTGTGTGACGTCTGGCGTAGAGCAGCGCAGAACGATGGAGTGTTGGCAGCGCCCCTGCTGTAAAGGTAAGTTGGTGAAACCGAGGGGGTGGGGCGCGACTAAGGCCTGGCGCCTGGAGTGCACAGCGTCATAGAAACCAGTGTGCAATCCGGGTGTCAGGAGGAGCATGGCAGCAGAGCTGATGGCAGAATGGGGGGCGCAGAGCTGATGGCAGAATGGGGGGCGCAGAGCTGATGGCAGAATGGGGGGCGCAGGGCTGATGGCAGAATGGGCAGAATGGGGGACGCAGGGCTGATGGCAGAATGGGGGAGCAGAGCTGATGGCAGAATGGGGGAGCAGAGCTGATGGCAGAATGGGGGAGCAGAGCTGATGGCAGAATGGGGGAGCAGGGCTGATGGCAGAATGGGGGCGGAGAGCTGATGGCAGAATGGGGGGCGCAGAGCTGATGGCAGAATGGGGGGGCGCAGAGCTGATGGCAGAATGGGCAGAATGGGGGGCGCAGGGCTGATGGCAGAATGGGGGAGCAGAGCTGATGGCAGAATGGGGGAGCAGAGCTGATGGCAGAATGGGGGAGCAGAGCTGATGGCAGAATGGGGGAGCAGAGCTGATGGCAGAATGGGGGAGCAGAGCTGAGCTGATGGCAGAATGGGGGAACTGATGCACTTGGGCTGATCGCACAGTGGGGAACAAAGGGTGTTGGGGACTAATTGCAGGGGGTCTGATGAGTTTTTATAAAGGAAAACAGTCTATTATTTTTTTCTTATTAGATTACTCGATTAATCGTAAAAAATAATCGATAGAATACTCGATTACTAAAATAATCTTTTACTGCAGCCCTAGTTCTGAGTACACAGCTCATATTATATAGAAAATACACAGTGATCATGCTGTAGCTGGGGATGGGAGGTGGACACATGCCAGGATGGCAGATGTTCTGGGGGATCTTTCTGTGGTTGTACCCCACCGCCCTCACCCTTCTGAACACCTCCAGCACAGTGTCCAACCGGGTGACACTGAAGATGCAGTGCAACAATAATCGGTAGAAGCAGGTGATGGTCTGCAGCAGGGTGTAGTCCTCCGGGTCCACAAAGACCAGGTCCTTGATGAACAGTATATCCACTATGTTGGCCAGGTCATTGCCCTCGTAGACGGGGATGCGGGTGTGGATTTTTTCAGGACGACAGCTGGTATAATAGTAGAATGTACCTTATGGTGAATATATCTAAGTAGACACTGTACTAAGTGCTATTGTTTGAATCTATCATTTGAACCTAGACCCACTGAGGAGCCTTTGAGTGGGCGAAACGCGTTGGAGTTTTGTGTTGTGGGGTACTTGATTGGTTTCTGACTTATGGGCAACATCTATCTTTGTTGCGGCAGTATCATTGCTATATGTTAATTGTTTCACTGTTCACTTTCACTATTAGGGTGATATAGGGAAAGTAGCGAAGGTACGAGGACAGGGAAACCCCACCATCAGGGGTGGTCCCTGGGCAAAGGCTAGAGGAGGACTGCATTAGGGAAAGACTCCCCACATATAAGGATACTAGCCGGTGACCTCCCCTCCATCCATCTGTGTACTGTGTATGTATGTCACAATTGTGGTGGTTGTTATATGTGTAGTATTAAGTAGCCGGCCTTAGGTCTGCACTTTTGTATGTTATCAGCCACCAACATGGGGCATATATTTTAAGGATAAATAATAAAAGGTATATTCTAAAGGGTCCTAGTTCAAACAGAGTAAATATAACAAATAAGAGGACTTACTACTATCTCAAAACATTGTCAAAAAAGTTCTGTTAGCCATCATCAGGCTGGTGAGACACAGGGTGCTGGAAGCAATGGACAGGCCAAGTAGGGCGCCACCTCCCTGCACAAAAGGACACAGCTGGTCCACAGCAGCAGAGCCATTTTATGGCTCCATGTGTCAGGGAGGCATCAGCCAGAGCGTTGCACAGCAGCAGGGTACACAGCAGGTAGGAGCCCTGGGTCTGACTGACTGCACTCTCCAGGCGTGCTTCTTCTCCACAGGGAAATCACTATTCTGCAGCACCCGCAGCTTCATTGAGTTTAGGGAAAGCAAACTGAGGTGGATGCCACTGAAGTACACAGACATGGCGAGCAGCAGAAGCTCCATTGCCACCTAGATCCAGGCTGGCATCACCTCAGGAGCTTCCCAGCCCTTTATGGAGTCAGAGTAGTAGGGACTCGTAAAGCTTGCCGGCCTTTCTCTGGGCATGTCAGTGAGTCAGAGGCTTAGACTCTGCCTCTCTCCCAAACTTGTTGAGAGTGTATGTGGGTAATGTTGTGCACATGCTACTAGTTGTGAAAAGTGGAGGAAGGACAAATGGGGTCATTTATCAAACTGGTGTAAAGTGGAACTGGCTTAGTTGTCCATAGCAACCAATCAGATTCCACCTTTCATTTTCCAAAGGAGCTGTCCTAAATAAAAGGTGAATCTAATTGGTTGCTATGGGGAACTAAGCCAGTTCTACTCATAAAGAGTGCCTTAAAAAATTGGGCTTGTTCAATTTAAAAAAAGCGGCCTTAGAGTTGATCTCAGCACCGTATCCTTCTCTGAGCTGCGAAACCAAGCACAGCTGCTATGGCGATGTCCTTGGTAAGCACTTGGTAAGCATTGAGAAGGCTGTGGCACTCACAGGAGCGACAGTGCCTTCTCAAACAGCTGATTGGCGGGTGTCTTAGGGGATCCTAGGTTTGACCTATCCCCGGATAGCAAGGATAACTTGCCACAAACTTGTGGCAGGGTTAAATTATAAGTCTTGTTAACTTGCTGCACACATTTTCTGGCAAGTTGTACACTTGCAGAGCACTTGCAGCACAAATTCTAGTTGACACTTTTTCAACTTGCAGCAAATTTGCTTGGAAAGTCTCTAGCAAGAGCATAATAACTTAACGAGAACTTGCATCAAGTTTGCAAAAGCAAGTTAATCTGGAGACTTGCAAAGCAGATTTGCTGCAAGTTTGCAACATACTTGTGAAGCTTGGCAAGTCTGCAATAGCTTAGCAAGTCATTTTCAAAATTGCAGCACAATTACTTGCTATCTGGATCGGTATCAAAATCTTGAAAAACCGTTGTAAGGATTATTATATATATACACTGCTCAAAAAAATAAAGGGAACACAAAAATAACACATCCTAGATCTGAATTAATTAAATATTCTTCTGAAATACTTTGTTCTTTACATAGTTGAACGTGCTGACAACAAAATCACACAAAAAAAAAATATGGAAATCAAATTTTTTAACCCATGGTGGTCTGGATTTGGAGTCACCCTCAAAATTAAAGTGGAAAAACACACTACAGGCTGATCCAACTTTGATGTAATGTCCTTAAAACAAGTCAAATTGAGGCTCAGTAGTGTGTGTGGCCTCCACGTGCCTGTATGACCTCCCTACAACGCCTTGCATGCTCCTGATGAGGTGGCGGACGGTCTCCTGAGGGATCTCCTCCCAGACCTGGACTAAAGCATCTGCCAACTCCTGGACAGTCTGTGGTGCAACGTGACGTTGGTGGATAGAGCGAGACGTGATATCCCAGATGTGCTCAATTGGATTCAGGTCTGGGGAACGGGCGGGCCAGTCCATAGCATCAATGCCTTCGTCTTGCAGGAACTGCTGACACACTCCAGCCACATGAGGTCGAGCATTGTCTTGCATTAGGAGGAACCCAGGGCCAACCGCACCAGCATATGGTCTCACAAGGGGTCTGAGGATCTCATCTCGGTACCTAATGGCAGTCAGGCTACCTCAAAGAAATGCCACCCCACACCATTACTGACCCAATGCCAAACCGGTCATGCTGGAGGATGTTGCAGGCACCAGAACGTTCTCCACGGCGTCTCTAGAATCTGTCACGTCTGTCACATGTGCTCAGTGTGAACCTGCTTTCATCTGTGAAGAGCACAGGGCGCCAGTGGCGAATTTGCCAATCTTGGTGTTTTCTGGCAAATGCCAAACGTCCTGCACGGTGTTGGGCTGTAAGCACACCCCCCACCTGTGGACGTCAGGCCCTCATATCACCCTCATGGAGTCTGTTTCTGACCGTTTGAGCAGACACATGCACATTTGTGGCCTGCTGGAGGTCATTTTGCAGGGCTCTGGCAGTGCTCCTCCTGTACCTCCTAGCGGTCCTGCTGCTGGGTTGTTGCCCTCCTACGGCCTCCTCCACGTCTCCTGATGTACTGGCCTGTCTCCTGGTAGCGCCTCCATGCTCTGGACACTACGCTGAAAGACACAGCAAACCTTCTTGCCACAGCTCACATTGATGTGCCATCCTGGATAAGCTGCACTACCTGAGCCACTTGTGTGGGTTGTAGACTCCGTCTCATGCTACCACTAGAGTGTAAGCATCGGCAGCATTCAAAAGTGACTAAAACATCAGCCAGGAAGCATAGGAACTGAGAAGTGGTCAGGTCACCACCTGCAGAACCACTCCTTTATTGGGGGTGTCTTGCTAATTGCCTATAATTTGCACCTGTTGTCTATCCCATTTGCACAACAGCATGTGAAATTGATTGTCACTCAGTGTTGCTTGCTAAGTGGACAGTTTGATTTCACAGAAGTGTGATTGACTTGGAGTTACATTGTGTTGTTTAAGTGTTCCCTTTATTTTTTTGAGCAGTGTATATATATATATATATATATATATATATATACACTGAACAAAAATATAAACACAAAACTTTCGGTTTTGCTCCCATTTTGCATGAGCTGAACTCAAAGATCTGAAACATTTTGTACATACACAAAATACCCATTACTCTCAAATATTGTTCACAAATCTGTCTAAGGGTCCATTCACACGTCTGCAAAATGGGTCCGCATCCGTTCCACAATTTTGCGGACAAGAAAAGGCATTTTCTATGAGAGTGCTGGCAATGTGCGGTCCGCAAAATGCGGAATGCACATTGCCGGTGTCCGTGTTTTGCGGATCCGCAAAACACATACGGACGAGTGAATGGACCCTAAATCTGTGTTAGTGAGCACTTCTCCTTTGCCGAGATAATCCATCCCACCTCACAGGTGTGGCATATCAAGGTGCTGATTAGACAGCATGAATATTGCACAGGTGTGCCTTAGACTGCCCACAATAAAAGGCCACTCTGAAATGTGCACAGTTTTGCCTTACTGGGGGTGGGGAGGGGGGGGGGGGGGTCAGAAAACCAGTCGTCAGTATCTGGTGTGGCCACTATTTGCCTCACATAGTGCAACACATCTCCGTCTCATAGAGTTGATCAGGTTGTTGATTGTGGCCTGTGGAATGTTGGTCCACTCCACTTCAATAGCTGTGCAAAGTTGGCAGGAACTGGAACACGCTGTCATATACGCTGATCCAGAGCATCCATGCTCAATGGGTGACATGTCCGGGGAGTATGCTGGCCATGCAAGAACTGGGATGCTTTCAGCTTCCAGGAATTGTGTACAGATCCTTGCAATATGGGGCCGTACATTATCATGTTGCAACATGAGGTGATGGTCGTGGATGAATGGCACAACAATGGGCCTCAGGATCTCGTCACGGTATCTCTGTGCATTCAAAATGCCATTAATAAAATGCACCTATGTTCGTTGTCCATAACATACGCCTGCCCATACCATAACCCCACCGCCACCATGGCCCACTCGATCCACAACGTTGACGTCAGCACACCGCTCACCCACATGACGCCACACAGGCTGTCTGCATCTGCCCTGAACAGTGAAAAACAGGATTCATCCGGGAACAGAACGCCTCTGCAACGTGCCAGACGCCATCAAATGTGAGCATTTGCCCACTCAAGTCGGTTCAGATCTTTGAGTTCAGCTCGTGCAAAATGGGAGCAAAACCGAAAGTCTTGTGTTTATATTTTTGTTCAGTATATATATATGTATATACTGTATTTTTCGGACTATATGACGCAACTTTTCACCCCCAAAAATGGGAGGAAAATGGCAGTACTTACCATTCTGTCGCTCAAATGATTCCACAGTCCTGTCTGGGGTCATGTGAACACCCGACTGACCGCAAGCTTTTCTTCTGACGTCCTGACCAGATGTGCTTTTCTTTCTTTCTGTTCAGAGAACATCTCTATTATGTTTATATTTGGAGTTAGACTATGGTAGATCAACCCATAACTTTATTTTTTTTATTTTTTTTTACATATCATTTAAATGTGGACTTGCTTTTCTATTTTGAATCATTTTCTTACTTTATGACCCAAGTAATGCATTGCATCAGCTTACAGATAGATGGTCATACATAGAGTGAAACATTATTTTTTTCTTTTGTTAATGGCGTGCAGTAACATACAGAAGGGAGATGTTCCTATGTCGAACACACTTTTCCTCATTGATTTCTACAGCAACGCGCACTTGGGGCTACCATACTAATAGTTGCAGGGAGAAATCATTGACAACAAGCAAGGGACAAACTGTCCCTGGTAAAAACAAGCTTCAGTGAACAGGCTTCTCCGACCTGTGATTTGCTGAGCATGCACCCACAGTTGGCAAGGAGGGGGTCAGGTCAATAGCCTTATATTTCTGCTGCGCAAAAGTGTGTGTGATGTGTGTGTGTTTCATGTGTGTTATTTGTGAGCATCAACCCACCTCCTAATTAAATCCTGGTTACAATACAAAACAACATGGTGTCATAACACCGCCACCACCATATTTTAATGTCAGTATGTTGTTTTATGGAATTCTATATTTGTTTCATAACTTGTATAATAAAAAATAATAAAAAAACTTTTTACTAATTTGTCTATAATCCTTTGATCATCCAGGTATATTTTGTAAATGCGAGACAAACCTCCCACATGCATTTATGTAGAATAAGTCAAAACTACTTTTCGTATTCTTTTTTGTGTTTTAATTAATGTGCCATAAACGTGTGTCCTGCACTTTTGTATGTTGTTTTGCATTGATTTTCCCTTTGCTACTTCCACTGAATCTTATTGTAGATTTGTAAACAATTTCTCTGAGGTTGAAGAGTCCTGCACTTCTTTGGATGTTCTTCTGGAATAATTTGTGACTTCCTGTGTTGGCAGGTCAACCATTCCTAGGAGGGTCACCATTATTCCAATTCTTCTTTATTTGCAAACAATTTGTCTTTCTGTAAGTTGCAGGGCCTTAGAATGGGTTATTTTACAGTTTTCAAATGGATTTCTTTTCACAACAATATTTCTAGTGTGAAGTTTTATTTTGTTAACCACTTTGCTTTAGATGTAGTAATAAGTGTAGTGTTTTAGGCTGTGTTCACACAAGGTTTTGTTGCAGTTTTATATGCATTTTGCAGTGTTGTTTTTAAATGAGGACAAAAACACTCAAAAACCTATCAAAATCAAAACAAAACCCCATCAAAATAGTAGCATATCCAAGGCGACATGTGCATTTTAACATTATGGTACTCTGTTCTGGCCATGGAGCAGAATACTGGAATTGCCGTATCTGGCTTAGATTGTCCGGCAAGAATGCTGGCTTTCTGCCGGATAAAAACACTGCCTGCAATGGTATTTTTCTGGCAGAAAGCGGACATTCATTCTGGAAACCTGACGGATACGGTAATTCTAATAGCTTGCTACTCTGTTGGAACAGACTACCAGATGTGAAAGTAGTCTAAGTAGAATTTTCTCTTTTACCACTGTCAGATTGATTAGTGGCAGAGAGTAAATGCAATCAGCCTACTTTTTTACCTCCCTATAATTGTATAATAACATTTTCAGCACTTTCTGCTTATGTTTTGATAAATAGTAACATAGTATTTAAGGCCGAAAAAAAGACATTTGTCCATCCAGTTCGGCCTGTTATCCTGCAAGTTGATCCAGAGGAAGGCAAAAAACCTGTGAGGTAGAAGCCAATTTCCCCCACTTAAGGGGAAAAAAATTCCTTCCCGACTCCAATCATGCAATCAGAATAACTCCCTGGATCAACGACCCCTCTCTAGTAGCTATAGCCTGTAATATTATTACACTCCAGAAATACATCCAGGCCCCTCTTGAATTCCTTTATTGTACTCACCATCACCACCTCCTCAGGCAGAGAGTTCCATAGTCTCACTGCTCTTACGGTAAAGAATCCTTTTCTATGTTTGTGTACAAACCTTCTTTCCTCCAGACGCAGAGGATGTCCCCTCGTCACAGTCACAGTCCTGGGGATAAATAGATGATGGGAGAGATCTCTGTACTGACCCCTTATATATTTATACATATTAATTAGATCTCCCCTCAGTCGTCTTTTTTCTAAAGTGAATAACCCTAATTTTGATAATCTTTCAGGGTACTGTAGTTGCCCCATTCCAGTTATTACTTTAGTTGCCCTCCTCTGGACCCTCTCCAGCTCTGCTATGTCTGCCTTGTTCACAGGAGCCCAGAACTGTACACAGTACTCCATGTGTGGTCTGACCTGTGATTTGTAAAGTGATAGGACTATGTTCTCATCACGGGCATCTATGCCCCTTTTGATGCAACCCATTATCTTATTGGCCTTGGCAGCAGCTGCCTGACACTGGTTTTTACAGTTTAGTTTGCTGTTTATTAAAATTCCTTTTATTAAAAGTCCTTTTCCATGTCACTGTTACTCAGTGTTTTACCATTTAGTATGTACGGGTGACTTGCATTATTCCTTCCCATGTGCATAACTTTACATTTGTCAGTGTTAAACCTCATCTGCCACTTATCTGCCCAAGCCTCCAATCTAGCCAGATCCCTCTGTAGTAGTATACTGTCCTCTTCAGTGTTAATTACTTTACACAGTTTAGTGTCATCTGCGAAAATTGATACTTTACTGTGCAAGCCTTCTACAAGATCATTAATAAATATATTGAAGAGAATAGGGCCCAATACTGACCCCTGAGGTACCCCACTAGTGACAGTGACCCAATCTGAGTGTGTACCGTTAATAACCACCCTCTGTTTTCTATCATTGAGCCAGTTACTTACCCACATACAGACGTTTTCTCCCAGTCCGAGCATTCTCATTTTATATACTAACCTTATATGTGGTACAGTGTCAAATGCTTTGGACACTGATGGATTAAAATGTGTTAAGGCAATATCAATGTTTAATAGCTTGTATGGGTGTAACAATCTAAGGCTAGGTTCACATCACGTTTTTGCCTTATGTTTAAAATATATGTTGGGGGAAAAAGGATGCTGAAGCATTGTACACTATGCTTCTCCATATTTTAACATCCAGCAAAAAACGTATATGTTAATAGATATGTTTCTTTTTACGATGGAACTGTATGGTAACGGATGCCACTATGCGACATCCATTGGGAACATCCATTTAACATGTATGGGGAGCGTCTGACTCTCCCCCCAACAGGTGATCATGTGGGAGAGAAGCATTGAGTGTATGTTGAATTTCAATGCTGATCCTTTTTATCCTTTTGGTAGGTAAGCTACTTCCATTGGTGTCCGGTATCTACTTTCTTCTCCATCCTCATAAAAACACATACAAACTCGACCAAGCCCAGTATGTATGTGTTTAGGGGATTCAGGAAAGATAGCTGTTGGCTGAACAGTCCGACAACTTGTTGGGCAGACAGCTATTGGAAGTGTATGATCACCTTGACTCTGTGGTCACTTTTATAAAGTTTTTATTATGGTATTCTCTGCTCTGCACCAAGAACTAATCTAATTGGACACTTTCTATGATCATTACTATTATTTGGCTGGAAAAAGAACTTGGCAAGAACTTGTCTTTGCAGGAACTAGAAATAGATATACTGGTCTAATTTAGGGACTAGGCACATTGTCTTGAAGTTGCGACCATGGCTTTTTTTTTAACACATAGTCTGGCCACTCAAAGGTCAGTGCCAAGTGGTATTTATTTACCTAAATATGTGCTTAACCTCACTTACTTTCTCCTACAGTTGTAAGGCTGGACTTACGCATTCAGGGTTTTTGATGCAGTTTTTGAGGTCAACACCGAGACTGGATTAAAAATGAATATACGACTCAGCCTTCCTTTCCTGGTTTCAAAAAATGCAAAAACAAAACTAAACATGTAAACCCACCGTTAGATGTGTACATGCTAACAGTGGTTACAGACTGAAACAGGCGCAGGTGAAGGACTTGCTAGAAATGTAGTTATGTGATGCTTTTGAGAGATGTTGAATTTGATAGATATGAGTGTTCTTCAATCTGAGGCCTTATTCACGTGTCCGTGATAAAATCTGTGATAAGATGGTCAGTGTTTCATCTGTGAAGATTTTCGTGAAGAATCCGTGTGTCCGTGTTTGATGCTTGTGTCCACACATAGCTAAAAATTAATGTTCAAAGCATCTCCTATAAATGGTCTGTGAAACACGGATGGCATCAGTATTAGGTCCATGTTTTTCGCAGACCCATAGACTATAATGGGCGTGATGCATCTGTAAACATGGGCAAAGGACAAAAATCACGGACCCTCAGACCATGCTAAAACACAGATGTGTGAATACACACATTGAAATGAATGGGTATGTGTGCTGTCTGTGGAGAACATGAATCAGCACACGTTCGTGAAACACATATGAATTAAGCCTAAGTACCTATAAGACAACCCAGGAATCATCCTTGAGCATTCCATGGTAGAAGATGATCTACTTAATACGAAATGAATTGCATAATTACAATTCCTGTTTGTAGAGGTGGCTAATAATATAGCACTCTTCTACTTATCTGCTAACTACTGTATGTAGCTAGAGATAAATAAAATGGTCAGTAGGCTGGGAGAGGCAAATTATTTTATGGTTTTGGCATTTGACCTGACTTGATCCTAACTATCCCTGAACTCTGACTGCCCTGACCTTTGTCATTGTCTTCCCTTTTGTGCTACAGTGAGCCTTTTTTTGACCTAATGGCCTTCTTCTTCCTAGATCAGTGTCTGGTAGATCTTCACTTTGTTTTGTATCTGTTGTCAGAAACCTGGTAGTGGAATTTCTGCAATGACTTCATTGTGTACTAGTGAAAATAACCCTATAGGAACATCTAGAGAAAATGTAGGTGTCATTGCAGTTAATATTAATTACTTTTTGGTATGCAGATTTGCATTAAAGATGATGACACATTTTCATTATACTGCAGGCTTTTATATGTATTTTGTTTTGTTTAATCACTTTTTAAGAGGAAATATATGTATGCATATAAGGGTCCAAAAGTCAAAGTTTGCTAGACTACAGTATTGTTTCCTGCAAAAAAAGATGGTCAAACGGAGTCCAAAATGTAATCTTTACAAAATGGCCAATGTGCTAGCTCTAGGGTGATAGCTGGCAGGTGCAAGAACGCAACCAATCTGGTGATAAATTTTAAAGCCTTTATTAAATATTCACATAGACTGTCTAATGTATCCAGAGAATGGACACAGAGTATGTGCATTACCACTGCTGTATTCTAAGAAAAGAGACTACTTGGCCATCTGACTTTTATCTTTGTAGTTGACTTATTTAAGACTCTGACTGGAGGAGGTCACATGGAAGTACAAGAGAGCAACATAAATATTAATGATGCTAGCTGAAAACCATTTATGTTACAGTAACAAATGATGCATGGTTTCCTGCCTGTGCCGCTACTCCAATTAGCCAAACAAAGGCAGCGGGTAGAGGCAGCTGCGCAGTTGCTGCTCCTTGTATACAGCAGAGCCTCTGACCTTGGTCAGCTAATTGGAGCAGCCGTTCAGGCAGTAACATTTTCAGGGCCGGCCTAAATGTCGAGCCTTGTCTTGCAACAGGTGGGCAATTCATCACCTGCAAGGATACCCCCTGTTAAGAAGTTCTGCTGATGAGACAAATTTATTTGCTATAATTGATATATATCAGCATTTTTCACCTTATAAGACGCCCCTGCCCATAAGACGCACCTAGGTTTTAGATGAGGAAAATAAAAAAAATATTTTTCATCAGACCTCAGCTCAGACTCTCTATGTTAATAAGACCTCAGCTCAGAGCCCCAATCAGACCCCTAATGTTAATCAGACCTCAGCTCAGAGCCCCAATCATACCCCCAGTGTTAATAAGACCCCCAATCCAACCTCAGATCAGACTCCCAATGTTACTAAGACCCCCCCAGACAGACCTCAGATCAGACCTTCAATGTTAATAAGACCCCCAATCAGACCTCAGATCACACCCCAATGTTTAGAAGACCCCCAATCAGACCTGACATTACCCCCCCAATGTTAATAAGACCACCAATCAGACCTCAGATCAGACCCCCAATGTTTATATGACCCCAATCAGACCTCAGATGACCCCCATTGTTTATAAAACCCCCTATCATACCTCAGATCAGACCCCCAATGTCGATAAGACCCCCAAACATACCTCAGATTGGACCCCCATGTTAATAAGACCCCCATGTTAATCAGACCTCAGATCTGAGACTCCTACTCTTCTTGCCACTGTATGCTGTGACCTGACATTGCACAGCATGAGTTCACAGAGAGCACCGACATCCTCACGCTGTGTGCAGGTCCCAGCACAGCGTGCGGCCGACGAAGGTCAGGAAGTGGTGAGCATTCACCACTCCCTGGTCCTGCTGTACTAATGAGCGCTTCCATAATGGAAGTGCTCATTACTATTCACCCCACAAGACACACTGAAATATTTTCCCCACTTTGGGCATCTTATAGGCCGAAAAATACTGTGTATATATATATATATATATATATATTTATATAGCTGTGCAAATATAATGCACCAAATTAAGAATGTTAACCCAAAAAAGTATATACTGACCAGTCATAACATTTAAACCACCTGCCTACTATTGTGTAGGTCCCTTTCATGTCGCTAAAAGAGCTCTGACTCGTAAAGGCATGACTTCCACAAAATCTCTGAAGGATTCCTGTGGTATCTGGCACCTAGACGAGAGCAGCTCATCCTTTAAGTGTTGTAAATTGTGAGGTAGGGCCTTCATGGATCTGACATGTTTTTCCAGCATATCCCACAGATGCTCAGTCGAGGAGTTTGCATGCCAAGTCAACACCTTGAACTCTTTTTCATGTCCATCAAAACAGTCCTGAACAGCTTTTGCAGTGTGTCAATGTGCTATATCCTACAGGAAGATGTCCCTGTCATTAGAGAATACCATTGCAGTGAAGAGGTCTTCCTGGCCTGAAGCAATATTTAAGTAGATGGAACATGTTATGCCAGAACCTATGGTTTCTCTGCAGAACATTGCCCAGACCTCACACTGCCCTGGTTGAATTGCCTTCTTCTCATTATTTATCTTGTTTTAGATAAGTGATACATACACACTAAAAATTGTACTTTCAGACCAGGCTACCTTCTTTCATTGTTGATGGTCCAGATCTGATTCTCATGTGCTCACTGTAGGCACTTTCAGATGTAATCAGGGATCAGCAAGGCTGGTCTGCATCTTTACAGTTCGATACACAGCAAGCTGTGATGCAATGTGTACTGACAACTTTCTATCATAGTTAAAGGGGTTGTCCGGGTTCAGAGCTGAACCCGGACATATCCCCGTTTTCTCCCAGGCAGTCCCTCTAATTTGCTCTCCCTTGCCCTGCGCTGTATCATGCATGTCAAGGGCTGTTTGTTTATACTTTTTACATTGCTAGGTGGAGGCTTCCACTTAGCAGTGTTCCTGGTGATGTCACCGACACTGGTGGCCGAGCTTTTGTGCTACCCTAGCCGTTTTACAGGCTAGGGCAGCGCTAAAGCCCGCCCATTAATGCTGTGATGTCACCGGGCTCACTGCTACATGGAAGCCTCCGCCTAGCTTTACCCATCCGATACGTCACTGGATCTCCAGAAAATACCATGAAATGCTTGGATGCTCATGTCAGATGGACTGCTTGGGTGAAAACGGGTATATGTGCAGGTCAGCTCTGAACCTGGACAACCCCTTTAACTGTAATTTATGCTACAATGGCTTTTCTGTGGGACTTGAACAGAGAGGCTAGCCTTCTCGCCCCACATGCATCAGTGGTTTTAAGGCCCCTATACTCTGGACAGCTGAGCAGACTATTACCAGCAATGAGCTGTTTGCTTCTGATTAGTGCCTGCTCATTCAAGGAGGTGAGAGCTGCATTTTCATGCAGCAATCATTACTTCTGTGTGGAGACAAGCATTCTCTTGCTTCCATACGGAATCATTGTTTCTGGGAAGCAGATCCCTGTTTACACATGATCTGCAGCCCAGAAATGATTTTTGGGCCACATAAATGATGAACTAGCGTTTGTCCATTAAATGGGTGATCATTGGCACCTTTAAACAGCGGAATTATCATTGGCCTGAATGAAGGAACCTTTAGGCACCCATGATGCTGCCTTTTCTTGAACCACATTTGGTAGGTAAAGTACAGTACTAACCACCGCATAGAGAAAAAACCCCACAAGAGCTACCATTTTGGGAGACACTCTGACCCAGTCATCTTGCCATCACAACTTAGCACTGTCAAAGTCACTCAGATACGTATGTTTGCCAATAGTTTTTTGCTTCCAACACAACTTCAAGATCTGACTGTTCTCCTTCTTGCTGATTTATCACTGTTTGAGAAAGGCATTTTTTTAATGAGATAATCAATGTTGTTCACCTGTTTTAATATTATGGCTGATCAGTGTATGCTATAGGTGGTGTCCAACTTGGACACAATTACATAGGTAGCTGGAGGAGTGTTTTCTGCTGGTTATCACGGAGGAAGCTGCAATGTAAGTGATAAGGGAAAATGAAATATTAGTTGGTATAGCGGGCCCTTCTCCATAAGCATAAGGAATATGCAAAAGGATGGTCTAAAGTAGTCAACCCCTTTAAGGGTGTTAATATAGCAATTAAGTGTCATTTTTCACGTTTTATTTTTGTGTTCTCTATATTTTTTTTCTTGCAAGGTTAGAAAAAAGTCGAAAAGAAAAAAATACAAGCAGCAGGTATCTGTGACGCAGGCATCATACAACCATTGAACTAAATACACCTTAAGCTAACAGGGAGGGTGAAAGGTAGCAGTGTTTGAGCTGAATCTGTGTTTTTAGACGAAGCAGCACCTTTTGAATGAAAGCACGCTTATACCGACTCCTTAAGAAGTTTAGACTACAGAGCTGTCTCTAAAAACTGGCCCCCCTTCAGCTGAGTCCCATATGTTTCTCTTGGCATCGGCTCTGTGTCTGCTTGGCTGGCGTTAATGCAGGGATATTAAATTGATGAAACACAGAGCTCTTGATCCTTTTCAGTGGGGCTTCTATTTAAGTAATGGCAGGCTAAGGCTCTGTCAACCACCTGCAATTGTCCAAGAAAAAAAAGGAGGGAGTTCTGAAAAGTGAGCGAATTAGGAGTGGATGAGAGGAAAATTCCTGAAAACATTTCCAGTCTTCTCAGACATAAGAGGTAGATACATCCTGAATTTCTGACTGCATTATAATAAAGAGCCTAACGTATAACTGGAAGTAATAATGATTTGAGGTACACATCTTCGTACATCTTCTAGAGACCTCACTCACAATCACAAGTTATGCAAAACCAATGACATCAACAAAACTGATATGTTGTCCTTAAAACTATCAACCATCTTCTCTGTTTTGTAGAAGTTGGATGTTAACCGACTGGTTCATTTACATCTGTGCTAGGTAGGCGTCAACCACATCTGCGTTGGAGGCTCCATTGCAGATTTCATCGAAAAATCTAGACAGACGATAACTATCATGTTATGTGCAGGTAAAATTACAGACACCATGATGGAAAGACAATGGATCTCAACCTCATTGAGCGCCATTGGTGTCCGTCATGTGACAGATCCGCCTATGGCTTGCATTCCGTTTTGCTGTTCACGTGACGGTGTAAAAATATGGAATGCCCAACGAAAATGTGAACAAAGCCTTATTTACAGTGTTTGTCACAAATGAGTATCCACATTTCTAGGTGGCCTAGTATCTGCCACAGATGCAGTTCTTCACATTTCAACCAAAAGCCTTGTATTACTATCATCTGGATGATAGACTAGCAAAATTACGGTATGATGCTAGTATGTGGTGTCAGCAGTTGTAGTTAACGCTCGGCATTGTGTAATTGAGCAAAGTCACTTCATTAAAGCCCAAAATCTGCTATACTTATTTTTAGTATGTCCTAATGTTTAATACCGATGACCTATCTTCAGGATAGGTTATCAGTGTCTCATTGGCAGACGGCCGACACTTGGCACCCCTGCTGATCAGCTGTGCCGCAGCCTCCTTGTAGCTTACCAAACACAGCTTCCATTGGATAGTGGCTGTTCTTGGTCTTGCAACTCAGTCCCTTTGGCTTGAATGGGACTGAGCTTCGTATAGGCCACGTGACCAATGAATGTGACGTCACTGGCCTTGTTATGCCATGTTCATCAGTCACATGGCCTGGGGCACTGCTGCATTGCCAATGCACGGTGCTGTGCTTGGTAGGCCAAGATGCAGGTTGCCGGGTGTCGGACCCCCACTGAGCAGATACTGATGACCTATCTTGAGGATTAAACACTTGGAACACCCCTTTAACTTGATATTGACTTGTACATTTATAAGCTGTAGATTTCAGGTACAGTGACCTTTAATCAGCTATCAGGAAGGCTGAACACATGCGGAGAACTCCATGTATCCCAAACCTTTTCTATATTCTCAAACCAAAGTACCTGCAAAAATTGTACAAACCTAGCAACTGATCTGTGCTTTGACAACACTCACATCTGGAATATAAAAAACGTAAAAGAAGTGCTAGCTTCATGCACCAGAGAAGTTAAACAAGGCCGAATTGATTTAAAATCAACATCTCCATTATTTTTCTTAATCCCCCATCAGTTTGCACAGACAGTTCATCAGTTTACCAGGCCCAGTATATGTACTTAGAAAACTGCAAAGGTTTTCTTCAGTGCAACATACAGAAAATGTTTCTAAAACAGGCCACGTACCTAACAATTTGCCCCAAAGGGTGCTGATCATTCCCAAGACGACCTGCCACCACTCCTGACAACTATTTTGGCATATATTTTTCAGTTTTTACAATTACACTATATTTATATAACTGCAAAGCCAGGTCAAATATTATATTACGTATTATTACATATACTGTATATAGCTAAATAATAGATTTTCAACCAATGAACATTTCTTCAGTCACTATAATGGACACGTAGTCAGCCCCCTTTAAAAAAGAAGTGGGTTCTTCTGGCACGTGCCCATCTTCTGTCACCCCAGCTGTTATTGCCAGCGGAAACTGTGCCTAGGCTTACATTTTCCTACAGCGCCCCAATAGGGCACATGGATAGGGGTTAATGTTGTGAGACAACCCCTTTAATCGGCTGTACATATAATACATTCCTTAGGATGAATTATTCGGATACTTGATGATTTCTTGGAAAATAAGTGCCCTCTCCTGACACTCTGGAGCTTCTTTTCATGTAACTCTAATGTTCCATTACTCAGTTATTGCCAAAATTATTTTATTAAAGAATTTGCATTTGAAGGTTATTAGCTGGGGCTGTGTCACTGACACTGGCAGCACTGATTGGACCGTGTCAGACTGTGCAGCGACAACTGGGAAAACCCAATTGTACTTTTAGTCATAATCTTCTAGTAGGAGTAATAGAGCTGTAAGAATGGATGCTCCAGAATGTGGAATACAATTATATACTAGAATAGTCTTGTGGCCCTCTTTAATGATCAGCACCCCATAGGGGAGTGCTGGTTGCACTGGGGCAAATTGTTAGGTACGTGGCCTGTTTTGGAAGCATTTTCTGTATGTTGCACTAAAGAAAACCTTTGCGGTTTTCTAAGTACATATACTGGGCCTGGTAAACTGATGAACTGTCTGTGCAAATTGATGGAAGATTAGGAAAAATAACGGAGACGTTGATTTTAAATAAATTCGGCCTTGTTTAACTTATCTGGTGCATGAAGCTAGCACTTCTTTTACGTTTTTTATATTCCAGATGTGAGTGTTGTCAAAGCACAGATCAGTTGCTAGGTTCGTACAGTTTTTCCCAGTACTTTGGTTTGAGATATAGAAAAGGTTTGGGATACATGGAGTTCTCCGCATGTGTTCAGCCTTCCTGTGAGCCATGAGCTGATTAAGGGTCACTGGACGTGAAGTCTGCAGCTTATAAATGTACAGGTGAATATCAAGTTAAAGGCGGGTTCCCAGTGCTTAATACTGATGACCTATCCTCAAGATAGGTCAACAGTATCTGATAAGTGGAGATCTGACTCCAGCTTACCAAGGACAGCGCCATACACTGGTATTGCAGCTGTGCCCAGGCCGTGTGACCGATGAACGTGACATACCTGGCTTAGGAAGAGGCCGCTGTGCTCACCGGAGTGTACTGATTGGCAGCGGTCTCGGGTACTGGACCTCCACGATCAGTTTGAAACACTCAGATAAGGCTACTTTTACACCAGCGTTTTTGCTTGATCCATCATGGATCAGCAAAAAACGCTTCCATCATAATAATACAACCATCTGCATCCGTTCTGAACGGATCCGGTTGTATTATATCTAAAATAGCCAAGACGAATCCTTCTCTAAAACCATTGTAAGTCAATGGGGGGTGGATCCGTTTTCTTTTGTGTCAGAGAAAACAGATCCACCAGTATAAGGGTACTTTCATACTTGCGGCAGAGAATTCCGGCAGGCAGTTCCATTGCCGGAACTGCCTGCCGGATTTGGCAATCCGGACGCAAACTGATGGCATTTGTCAGACGGATCCGGATGCGGATCCATCTGACAAATGCATTGAAATACCGGATCCGTCTATCCGGTGTCATCTGGAAAAACGGATCCGGTATTATTTTTTTTTTGCATTTTTAAAGGTCTGCGCATGCGCAGACCGGAAAGCCGGATCCATTTTGCCGGAACACTTAATGCCGGATCCGGCACTAATACAATTCAATGGAAATTAATGCCGAATCCGGCATTCTGGCGAGTGATCAGTATTTTTGGCTGGAGAGAAAACTGCAGCATGCTGCGGTATTTTCTCTGGCCAAATACCGTAAGAGGGACTGAACTGAAGACATCCTGATGCATACTGAACGGATTGCTCTCCATTCAGAATGCATTAGGATAAAACTGATCAGTTTTTTCCAGTATTGAGCTCCTGTGACGGAACTTAGGTGGTGATAACATTATGGTCTGCATTCAGCGGCGTAGAAAATGGATATAGATAGACTTTAGTCCTAGTGTCTCCGTAAGCACACTGGAATTTTATAGTTAGGAGTAGGCATGCCAAAGCCTCTCTTCACCTGGCATTGACTAATGCAAGTGGTATATGTTGCACAAAGAATATCATTTTTTCCTTTGGTGTGAACAGTTATAACCACATGTTCTACTAATAAGGTCAAAAATAATAATAATGGCTTTTACATACAATAGTTCGAGTGAGCCAACTGGTAACATGGCAACTCCTGGTAAAGATTTACTTTACACATGGCAAGAAATGTATTGGCATGCCCTGGCATTCTGCCATTCTAATATTGCTGTAAAGGAACAGAAGCAAGAGTGGGAAACAATGACTTCTTCCAGAATAAAGCCTGCAAGGTTCAATTCTTTAGCCCTGGCACTGCTAAAGAAGAGCATCATGCTGTAGTAGCCACAGTTAGACGCGTTACATAACATTCGAGAAATGTGCTACCCGTAAAATGGAGCAAATGATGGAAACAGATGACTTTATTATTTCAGCAAAGGCTTAGTCATACATTTGTGCTACTTTACCTGAAAGAAACTTAGAATGAACAAGGCAAAACATGTGGTTTGGCAGCGAAAGTGAGTATTCCTATGGCAAACCTGGACCCTGACTGTGCTTAGATAGTGGAGAAGGAAATCTAGTCACATATTGGGGATGTTTGTGACTGCTGTCTAGGAAAAACAACCTGCGCTGAGTGCTTTCCCGATCCTCTTAGTGAACAGTAAATATGTAATACTTCGGATGATTGGCTGCTGTTAAAGAGACGCTGTACTGTTACACAATTTCATTTCATTTAATAGAGAATGATGTAACTAGCAAAATCACTTCATTTAAAAAATATTCCTGCATCCACCTGAAAAAAAGCTGAAACGTTATGGCCACTAGGGTTCTCACTTCCACATAAGTTACAGTTCGACCCTGGTAACAGAAACTTAGAAGACGGCTGAGAGCAAGTGGGGTGTGTTAGAGCTAGCTGAGATTGTGAGCCTGACAAAACAACTGCTTCTACACTGACTCTGGCCATCTCAGGAACTTTCTGCCTTTCTGTAAGTGTTATTTATCCCTCTGTATCAGCTTTCTGAGCTCCGTAGAAGAAAGCAAACATAGTGGAAAGTAAGGGAAGTGAGGTCACTGCATAGAGTACTGGCCGAAGGGAGACACCCCCTGCTTGTGAAAGAAATGCATCTAGCTCTGCAGCTGAAACAGGGAATAATATAGCTGAAGCCCAAACATAACTGTTCCCTCACAGTTTTGATTGTACAAAGAAACATAACCATTATGCAAACTTTTTTTTGAAAATAGGTTCAGTATAGCACAGTATAGAGTCCAAATGTAATTCATACTCATGCTCACACATACTTTTCTATGCTCTATTGCAGCAGAATCTTTATGGTTGCATTCCTATGAAAAAAATCTTTACGTTAAAATGGTTAAAACATGCTCCTCCCCAATATTATCAAGCCTATATCCTTTTAGGGTGCAAAGAGTAGACCTTATGCACATATAGGGGCAGTAGTTTGGTAAGCTGATTATGTCGGTCTAGTTCTTATATGTCAATGTACACTGCTCAAAAAAATAAAGGGAACACTTAAACAACACAATGTAACTCCAAGTCAATCACACTTCTGTGAAATCAAACTGTCCACTTAGGAAGCAACACTGAGTGACAATCAATTTCACATGCTGTTGTGCAAATGGGATAAACAACAGGTGGAAATTATAGGCAATTAGCAAGACACCCCCAATAAAGGAGTGGTTCTGCAGGTGGTGACCACAGACCACTTCTCAGTTCCTATGCTTCCTGGCTGATGTTTTGGTCACTTTTGAATGCTGGCGGTGCTTTCACTCTAGTGGTAGCATGAGACGGAGTCTACAACCCACACAAGTGGCTCAGGTAGTGCAGCTTATCCAGGATGGCACATCAATGCGAGCTGTGGCAAGAAGGTTTGCTGTGTCTGTCAGCGTAGTGTCCAGAGCATGGAGGCGCTACTAGGAGACAGGCCAGTACATCAGGAGACGTGGAGGAGGCCGTAGGAGGACCGCTACCTCCGCCTTTGTGCAAGGAGGAACAGGAGGAGCACTGCCAGAGTCCTGCAAAATGACCTCCAGCAGGCCACAAATGTGCATGTGTCTGCTCAAACGGTCAGAAACAGACTCCATGAGGGTGATATGAGGGCCCGACATCCACAGGTGGGGGTTGTGCTTACAGCCCAACACCGCGCAGGACGTTTGGCATTTGCCAGAGAACACCAAGATTGGCAAATTTGCCACTGGTGCCCTGTGCTCTTCACAGATGAAAGCAGGTTCACACTGAGCACATGTGACAGACGTGACAGAGTCTGGAGACGCCGTGGAGAACGTTCTGCTGCCTGCAACATCCTCCAGCATGACCGGTTTGGCATTGGGTCAGTAATGGTATGGGGTGGCATTTCTTTGGAGGGCCGCACAGCCCTCCATGTGCTCGCCAGAGGTAGCCTGACTGCCATTAGGTGCCGAGATCCTCAGAACCCTTGTGAGACCATATGCTGGTGCGGTTGGCCCTGGGTTCCTCCTAATGCAAGACAATGCTAGACCTCATGTGGCTGGAGTGTGTCAGTTCCTGCAAGACAAAGGCATTGATGCTATGGACTGGCCCGCCCGTTCCCCAGACCTGAATCCAATTGAGCACATCTGGGACATCATGTCTCGCTCTATCCACCAACGTCACGTTGCACCACAGACTGTCCAGGAGTTGGCAGATGCTTTAGTCCAGGTCTGGGAGGAGATCCCTCAGGAGACCGTCCGCCACCTCATCAGGAGCATGCACAGGCGTTGTAGGGAGGTCATACAGGCACGTGGAGGCCACACACACTAATGAGCCTCATTTTGACTTGTTTTAAGGACATTACATCAAAGTTGGATCAGCCTGTAGTGTGTTTTTCCACTTTAATTTTGAGTGTGACTCCAAATCCAGACCTCCATGGGTTGAAAAATTTGATTTCCATTTTTTTATTTTTGTGTGATTTTGTTGTGAGCACATTCAACTATGTAAAGAACAAAGTATTTCAGAAGAATATTTAATTAATTCAGATCTAGGATGTGTTATTTTTGTGTTCCCTTTATTTTTTTGAGCAGTGTATAAGAAAATACTTTGTAAAAAATATGAACAGCCAGACAAATTCATAAAAGACTTAGTGATTAATACATGTCAGTTCTTTCACCAACATTTACATACATATAAAGAAGTAACTATGCTTCTTTTTTCCATTTTTTTTTAGGCTGGAATGATACGCACAACAGAGGACGAATATTTCATTGAACCTTTGGAAAAAGGCAAACAGAAAGAGGAAGAAGACGGAAGAATACATGTAATATACAAAAGATCAACAGCGAAGAAAGTTATGCCTGAAGACATCCCCAACAGATCAGGTCAGGCACAAATACGATGCATTGTAAATCTGTGTAACTGGCTTTAAATCTTACAGTAAATTCTTTTTGTGATGGAAAGCATACCAATATATGACTTAGACCAATATGTGGTACAGTATATTACTTATACTTTGGAAAAAAGTCTCTTATATGTTTCCGTGCTGACATGGATGTGGAGATTTGAATCCACAGTGTGTTTCTCAGAATAGAATAAAATTTTAAAAATGTTTTTCACATTTTACACTAGGGCCTTTTATATTATTTTTTTTATGTAGGCATCCTTTAAAGGAGTTATCCTGTGATTAATGTAACACATAAAAATCTGACATCATAGAGTACATGACAATCTCTAACAAAGCTAGAACCAGCCCTGTAAATCACTTGGATCCAGGGATCTCCCTACTTATTGCTCAAGCTGGTGGTTCAGGAGGCATATTCTGTAACTGTCACAGCTTCTAACAGTAGATTGGGCTAGTTGAAAGATAGAACTAAGCATGTGCATCCACCTCAGATAAGCGGACAGAGTAATGATGAAAAGAATAGCAGGTGGCACTATGCAGATACATTTTATTGAATAACTCAGTGGCTATACACATTTTTTAATTAGATGCAATTACAAAAGTATTCAGATTCAGGTGTTTGTTTGAGAAATGTACATTTTTTGGAGGACAACTTTTTTAAGGTACAAATTTATCCAGTACCTATCTCAAATATACAGTATCTATCACTCTTAAAAATGTTCACTGCCTACTTAAAGGGCTTCTGTCACCCCCAATTTTCATTTTTTGACTTATTATATTTGTTAATGTAAGCAGATTCCATATATGCCCCTCTTACCTCAGGCAGTGCAGTAATTACAGTAAAAAACGTACTTTTATTATATGTAAATTTCTTCACTACCAGCAAGTTGGCGGACTTGCTGGTAGCCGCCGCATACTCTGTTTGAAAAAACGCCCCCTTCTCCACTTGATTGACAGGGCCAGCAAGCGCTCTCCTCCTCTCGCTGGCCCTGCCTGCAGCCTCAAATCCCGCGCCTGCGCCGTACCGGTCGTCATTCGGCACAGGCGCTCTGAGAGAAGGACGGCTGTTCCTTCCTCAGTGCACCTGCGCCGATGACGTCAGCCCTACACCCGGAAGAGAGGTCTTCTCTTCCGGGTGTAGGGCTGACGTCATCGGCGCAGGCGCACTGAGGAAGGAGCGGCCGTCCTTTCCATAGAAGCTGGGTATGTATTTGTCTGAAATTGCAGGTAAACCGTAAAAACAGCTTTTGCTGTTCATCAATATTTGCCTATAATTTGATATTGCCAGTATTTGAGAATTCAAAATTTCTTTAATCCAGACATTTGGTAGGGTTTTATACAAAAATAACCCGCTCCCGATACAGCATTTTTCTGTTAAGGTAGGACTTTGCTAGACAAGTTTATAAATTTACTTTTGTTATCCACATTCAGAATATATACTATAGTATGGTGCAAAACTGAGGGTTCCTTCTGGGAAAAAAAGTTTAAGAAGATGCAGAGCTAAATTAGTACTTATTCTTATGATGACTGATGTGGTCCCTCAATACATGTCTGGTTACTTTTAGCAACCTGCTGTAGTTGCTATACTCTTCCCATACACTAGGTTTTTGGGAAGATTATCTCCCCTTGCAGAGACTGCCAGCTGGCATAGGGAGTCTTACAGATAATGCTACCTGGGAAAAGGTATACAAATTAGTCATCCTCCTGAAGTAAAATACCTTCTCCTCTGTTTCCCCCAAGAGCTATCTTACAGTCTTCCCACCCAGCCAACCAGTACCCTGCTCTGTACTGAAGGGGGGGTTGGGGCAAGAACCCTGAAACATATTTACAGATTTAGGGTTTATAGCTTGAATGTACACTCACCTAAAGTATTATTAGGAACACCTGTTCTATTTCTCATTAATGCAAATATCTAGTAAACCAATCACATGGCAGTTGCTTCAATGCATTTAGGGGTGTGGTCCTGGTCAAGACAATCTCCTGAACTCTAAACTGAATGTCAAAATGGGAAAGAAAGGTGATTTAAGCAATTTTGAGCGTGGCATGGTTGTTGGTGCCAGACGGGCCGGTCTGAGTATTTCACAATCTGCTCAGTTACTGGGATTTTCACGCACAACCATTTCTAGGGTTTACAAAGAATGGTGTGAAAAGGGAAAAACATCCAGTATGCGGCAGTCCTGTGGGCAAAAATGCCTTGTGGATGCTAGAGGTCAGAGGAGAATGGGCCGACTGATTCAAGCTGATAGAAGAGCAACGTTGACTGAAATAACCACTCGTTACAACCGAGGTATGCAGCAAAGCATTTGTGAAGCCACAACACGCACAACCTTGAGGCGGATGGGCTACAACAGCAGAAGACCCCACCGGGTACCACTCATCTCCACTACAAATCGGAAAAAGAGGCTACAATTTGCACAAGCTCACCAAAATTGGACTGTTGAAGACTGGAAAAGTGTTGCCTGGTCTGATGAGTCTCGATTTCTGTTGAGACATTCAAATGGAAGAGTCCGAATTTGGCGTAAACAGAATGAGAACATGTATCCATCCTCTGATGGCTACTTCCAGCAGGATAATGCACCATGTCACAAAGCTCGAATCATTTCAAATTGGTTTCTTGAACATGACAATGAGTTCACTGTACTAAAATGGCCCCCACAGTCACCAGATCTCAACCCAATAGAGCATCTTTGGGATGTGGTGGAACGGGAGCTTCATGCCCTGGATGTGCATCCCTCAAATCTCCATCAACTGCAAGATGCTATCCTATCAATATGGGCCAACATTTCTAAAGAATGCTATCAGCACCTTGTTGAATCAATGCCACGTAGAATTAAGGCAGTTCTGAAGGCAAAAGGGGGTCCAACACCGTATTAGTATGGTGTTCCTAATAATTCTTTAGGTGAGTGTATATTAGCCACTTATGATCAGGGATTGGGGTAGATTTATGGGCCCTCAAAGTTATATCTGGAGGCTCCTGAGGTTCCGCCCCATCATACTGCTAAGCTCCTCCCTGTCAGCATAGCAGTGCAGCCTGTGCACTTCAGCTACTGATCTACAGCTCGACAGGAACCCTCTAGGCCTTTCTGCAGCTGGCCTAGCTGCACAAATAATCGGTCTCCCCCTCTAGTAGTTTTCTTTCAGCCATTCGTTTGTGGAGAGCTTGGGGCCCCAAGCATTTGCTTGGTTTGTGTGCTTCTGTTCATGAAGTGGACTTCGATCCAAATTCCAGGAAAAAGTTGATTCGCAGCAAAGCCGAATTTTCTCGTGCTTTGTGGTAATTAATAGATTTCCCCTAAAATGGTAGTAAAAAAAATAAATAATCATACTTACCTCTTCCATTTGAGCGTAAAGAGGCTGCCGTTCCCATTGGGAACTATAAAAAAAGTGTAAAAATAAAATAAATGCTTTTAAATATAAAAAAAAAAATTAAATATAAAAATTCAAATCACCTCCTTTCCCCAAAATGCAAATTAAAATATGCAGGTAATAAAAAAAATACACATAATGGGTATCACCATATTGAAAAAATGCCAGTACTATTAAAATATTTAATCCACAGGGCAAACGGTGAAACAGAAAAAAAAGTCAAAATAGCTGATTCATAGTTTTTTGGTTTCTTCTCCTCCTACAAAAATTAAATAAAAAGTGATAAAAAGTCTTACAAACCCAAAAATAATATCAATGGAAAGTAGAGATCACCCCGCAAAAAAATGAGCCGCCACACAGCTCTGTACCATATACATAACATAAAAATGTTATAGGGGTCAATATATGGCGATGAATTTTTTTTCAAGGCTTTAATTTTTTTTATTTTATTATTCAAATGCAACAAAAACTATACATATGTGGCATCGCAATAATCGCAATAATCGTACTGACCTGGAGAATGACAGTAACAGGTCGGCTTTACTGTTGAGGGAACACCGTAAAAACAAAACCAATAAAACTGTTGCAAAATGTAGTTTTTTTAAAATTTCACCTGATTTGGATTTTTTGCAATATTAGGCTACATGCACACGACCGTGACGTTTTTTGCAGTCCGCAAAAAAAAAAAAAAGGAAGCCGTCCGTGTGCCTTCCGCAATTTGCGGAACGGAACGGGCGGCCATCAATATAAATGCCTATTCTTGTCCGCAAAGCGCGGACAAGAATAGGAAATGTTATATTTTTTTAGCCGGGCCGCGGAACAGAGCAACGGATGCGGACGGCACACGGAGTGCTGTCTGCATCTTTTGCGGCCCCATTGAAGTGAATGGGTCTGCATGCGAGCCGCCAAAATGGCAGCTCGGATGCGGACCCAAACAACGGTCGTGTGCATGAGGTTTTAAATGGTGGAATAAGAAACTGCAACTTGTCCTGCAAAAAACAAGCCTTGATACAGCAATGCGAACGGTAAAGGCAGGGAGTGAAAAACAAAAATGCAAAAAATGAAAAACCCTCCGGGGCTGAAAGGATTAAAGATTCGCACCACATGTCAAGTTATGTGCACAGTCTTCCCTGTGTGCAGATGACACCTGTGAAAATCTCATCCATTTCTCTGCTACTGTAAACACTGCAGATTTTCAAAATTTTGTATAATTGCTTTTATAATTGACACAATATATATTTAAGGAGTTGGGATAGGTCGTCAGTAGCTGACCGGTAGGTGTGCGACCCCATGCACCGCTGCGGATCAGCTGTTCTATGTAGCTTCTGCGTAGGATGTCAGTACTGGAGCTAAACAGTACTTTCAACATTGTAGTGGACAGCGCTCCTCCCTGCAGAACTGCTTTCATTGAAGTGAATGAGAGCAGCACTGCAGTTCCGAGTGCTGTCCACTGCAGTGTTCACAGTGCTGCGTAGTTCCAGCGCCAACGCTTTACACAACAGCTGATTGGCAGGGATGTGAAGTATTGGACCCCTTCCGATCAGCTAGTGATGGTCTATCCTGAGAATAGGCCGTAACTGAAAAAAGGCCGAACAACCCCTTTAAAGCGATTATCTGGTCAGATTTTATAAAAGGTGGTAAAAATAAAATAAGCACTATTCACCTCACTGATCTTCCGCCACTGCCCTCCTGAGGCTTACCAAGTCATTGCTGCTCTCAACTTTTTAATCCCGTTATGAAACACAGGACATAGCAAGAAATGCCCACTCGCAGCGGCATTCTGCCTCAGCCAATGATGGGCTGCCAGGAAACGGGCATAGGCAGGGACATGGTGAGCATTGAAATGGCAGTGGTGGGTTATTCATAATGTGAATATGCCTTCTACTGTTTTGTCTTCTTTTTTAAACCCATCCTGCCTCCTTATATCATGATGGGCAACCCCTTTAAAGGCAACTTCCAAGTGCAACCAAGGTTTTGAAAAAAAATTAGATTGTGAAGTTTGGTTTCTGTGATGTAGTAGAGTAAAAGTAAGTAAAATAAGTCTGTAATGCATTGAAGTAATTACCTCTTAACAATGTAAAGACTAGTAAGTGAGCCTTTATCTCCATGCTTTCTTTCACTCAGAATTCTTGTATATATGGCACGGTTGTCAAGACACTGGGTGACAGTGTCTTTGTCACAGGTGGGAAACGCACAGAAATAAAGCATGATTTGAGTGTTGCTCCTAGTTGCTGGGGAATGCTAGACCTTAGGGTAGAAGCCAACACAATAGAACGTCTAATGAGCCCCCTTTGCGTCGCTCCATACCATAAAGAGGCTTGTGGATGATTGAGAAAGAATTTATTAAGATTATATTTATGAAATATAGAGTTCAGAAAAAGCCATTGGTTCACAACATCTAGATAGATCAATGATATATATTATACTTTAATCTTGGTTGTATTTTCTAAATTTGACTTGACTTTGACTTGACTACTGATGTGGCATTAGAGCTGCCACTACTGAGGCTACAGAAATTGCAGGGGAATTTAAAGTAGATGTACTCTATGAATATGGCTGGTTTCCACATTCAGGTTTTTGTGATGAAGTTTGTTAAGCCAAAGCCATCAATTGATCATAAAGGGAGGGCATGTATAAATAAAGGATTGAGTCCTTTTCTTCTTTTTTCATCCACTCTTGGCTTTAGCTTCCAAATTTGCATTAAATAACCTGAACATGGAAACCCAGCCTGTTGAGCACAGTTCCAATTAGCGTGTATTGGATTGTTCATGGTACTGACGGCTGAAATCATGTCACGTGATACGTGTCTGTCACTAGACAATACAGCTTTTATCCAAATTTAGAGAAACAAGGGCAGACAGCCTTAGCTAACACAGAATGGCCACTGGCCAGATATCAGACAAAGGGTGAAATGCACGCTTTGTCCCTTTCCTGTATTAAAACATCACATCTAAATGTGGAGACAAGCAAGTCATTTCCCCTTTTTTCAGAAATGGACGTGTGATCACTCTTCCTCCTCTGAGAGGCCGGCCAAACAATGCTTTTCATTAAATCCTCTGTAGGAGGTAGAGCTGGCCATTTGAGACTTTCAATAGGACCTCAGTGTAGTGGTGGCCCTGCTTTTCACAGCCTTGTGCGGCAAGACTTGTTTAAGTGTTATAGAGGTCAGTCTGAAGATCTTTTTACCACCCATTATTCTTTTCTGTGGGAAATTTGGTTTTGCAAAAAATGAGCCACTTAGCCAATTTTCAGAAGGAAACTTTTAGAAATGGTCTCTTTTAACGTCTAGATTGTTTGATGAAGTGTTTTGCTGATGCTCTGAATAGGGCAGCCCGCAGCCATAACAATTAATTTGGGCTTTTTGACTTTTCATATCTGAAGTATGGATTAAGAAGCCCCTTGTTTGCCTCCTGAATGTTACTTATTTAATTGAAATGTTAAAATGCATAAGGTGGCTCACTGTTACTGATATATGGAATGATCAGATAAATATACATAAAAGCAATATAAACTGTCACTCCCCAATTACTGGCAACAATTAGATCTCCAATATATAAACCCAATTTATTAAAATATAAAGAATCAAAAAATTAATTTGTATAATAAAAAAAAAAAACATAAAAACCTATTCATACAAATAGAAAGCATGAATTCATTATGTGAGATTCCGCATTTTATGGAACGTCCGGCCCATAATAGAACAGTCCTATCCTATTTTTTGGGGCGACAAGGTGACTAAAAAATGGCGAATTGCGTGGTTTTTATTATTATTTTTTTCTGTTACGGCGTTCACCACATAGGAGATATTTTTTTATATATTAATAGTTTGGACTTTTCAGACGTGGCGATAAATAATATTTTTATGTATTTATTGTTTAGATATTTTATATGTAAAATTGGGAAAGGGGGTGATTTAAACTTAATATTTTGGTGTTAGTTTGTTTTTTACTTTTTATTTAATAACTATTAGCCCCTTTAGGGGCTAGAACCTGGGATATTTTAATTCCTTGTCCTATTCACCCTAATAGAGCTCTATTAGGGTGAATAGGACTTCACACTCTCCCTGCTGCCCTGTGCTTTGTGCTCACTGCAGAAGGGAGATTACCATGGCAGCCAGGGCTTCAGTAGCGTCCTGGCTGCCATGGTAACTGATCGGAGCCCTGAAATTACACTGCTGGGGCTCCGATCAGAACTGCCACTGCAACACCAATGAAGAGGGGGGGAGGGGACCCTGTGGCCACTGCCACCAATGACTTTAATACTGGGGGGTGCACTGTGCCACCAATGTTTTTAACACCGGGGGGAGGGGGGGCGCACGGCACCTCCAAAGTTTTTAATACTGGGGTTGGGGGGGGGAAGGCGCACTGCAGCACCAATGAAGATAACTAACGTTTAATACAAATACAGGAGGCGGGTGCCGGCTGCAGAATCACATAGCTGGCACCCGACCTCTATGACAGGGAGCTGCGTGTCATAGAGGTCGGGTGCCAGCTATTTGATTCTGCCTCCGGAACCCGCCGCCTGTATTTGTATTAAACATTAATTATCTTCATTGGTGGCCCGGTGGCCATAGCCCCTCCTATCCTCCTCCCGTATCTCTTTTTATTGGCTGCAGCAGCACAGTGGGGGAGGGGGGGGCGAGACTCTCTCCTTTTCCACTGTGCGGCTGAGGAGAACATGGCACGCGCTGAGGGCAGCGCGCGCCATGTTCTCTGATACTAGGCTGCAAATCCCGGTATCGAATCGATTCAGGTACAAAAGTATCGATTGGGTATCAATAATTCGATACCTGGTGATTCCTTAGGTTTGTGTGTAGCACAGCTTTCCCAATACAAACATATGGTAAAATGATAATATTCATAAGGTATTGTCAAAAAACAGTTGAAGTATATAATATACTTTTATGTCGATTTAGATTGATCTTGTTCCCACCAATAATATATCCAAGAGTAAGTTTTGATGGTGTACAGTGCATCCGTTACTATGGATAGCGCTATGTCCAATTGTCCATAACAGGGGGGGGGGGGTTACTTAGTGGAGCCATTAACTGGTGGTAGCCAATCTAGCGTTAGTCCCCTAGCAATAGAGGTATATCTCACACTGTGAGTGGTGGTGATGGTACAGTAGTTAGGTTATAGCGGCAATCTTTTTGACCACAGACTCAGCAATAGACAGATCCGCAAACTCAGCAATAATAGCGCATAGGTGCTCCAATATGTAATGCAGACCTTTAACTCTATAGTCTCAACAGAGGATGCACGAAGGGCTCCTTACCACCTTCTAGCATACAATGTTCCTTAGTTGCACCGGCGTGCACTTGTTTCTTACTGACTGCTAGAATGCGTGGGTCAGCTTCCGCTTGTGTTTTCTTGGATTTAAGTGTGGAAGGTCCGATTTAGTGTTGGTTTTATTAGTACAGCCGATATCCAGGAATCTGTGTGTTTGGTTGTATACATTCTGATGAGTATACCGCACACACTTTTACACTGGTTGTGGTCTGATTCATGATTACTAGTTGTCCAGTTGAAAAATGGTTGAAGAGGCTGTGGCAAAAGCGCTGCGGCTTTTTGCTAGGCCAGTGATGTCACATTCATTGGTCACATGGCCAAGGCGCAGCTCAATCCTATTCCAATGAATGGGTCTGAGCTGTAATACCGAGCACAGCTTCTGTAGAGTGTACGGCACTGTATTTGGTTTGCTGTGAGGAGGTTGCAGCACTCACCAAAGTGCCACAGCCTTTTCAAACTGCTGATCGTTGGGGTGCCTCATCGATCAAATATTGACAACCTATTCTTGTGTCCTTTAACCTGACAAATGAAATAAATATCATATACTAGCTTGTATTTTAGTCATATAATATATGAATATATACATTATAGAGAAATTTACACTTTTCAGAATTAGGGTGAATATGTATATAGGAATTTTTGCTCAAACAGTAATTTGTGGCTACAAAGCATTTGGTACTCAGTTGTTCCAGACAGCAGACTCTCCTATTACAGTATAGAGCCAATACTTTATTCCAAGAAATTTCAAATTTCCCTTTAAACTGACATCATTACACAGTACCAAATACTCTACTGAAATCTTTTCCATCATTGACATGGTAAAGCCTATACACATTGAATCTTGTTTTTTCCCCCCTGTTTTTATTTATTTTTTATAGAAAAAGGCAATGTTGGGTACATTTAAATTAGGATTTCACATAAATAGTATATTACTAAAATGAAGGAAAACATTGTGTCATTTACATTGAGTAATGTGTTCACTATATTGTACGAGCTATTATGATTACTGGGATACCAAATACTCTTTTGTGACATTTCATACTTAAGTATGTTATAAAAACTGCAATAATTTTTGCTTTGCTATTTTATTTTAGTAACAATACCTTTGCATAAAATTGTAACTTTTACCATAAAAGATAAATGCTGCAGAGGAAAAATGTTATTCTTCTGCCACAACTTTTACTATAAAGATTGCTTTACATGTGTTGGTGGGATTTGAACCCTTAAAGGGTTTCTGTCACCCTGCAAAACTCATTTTTTTTTTTTTGGATAGTTAGATTCCTCATAGTGCGATATAGGAGAATATAATGCTCTTACTTTCATGCGGCCGATTCTTTATAAAACGAACTTTTATAATATGTAAATGAGGGCTCTACCAGCAAGTAGGGCGTCTACTTGCTGGTAGCTGCTGCAGAAATCCGCCCCCTCGCCGTGTTGATTGACAGGGCCAGCCGTGATCTCCTCCTCCGGCCAGCCCTGTCAGTAATTCAAAAATCGCGCGCCTCGCGTCATTCGGCGCAGGCGCTCTGAGATGAGGAGGCTCGTATCCTCAGCACTCCCTCAGTGCGCCTGCGCCGATGACGTCTTCTCTTTCGGTGATGTCATCGGCGCAGGCGCACTGAGGGAGTGCTGAGGATACGAGCCTCCTCATCTCAGAGCGCCTGCGCCGAATGACGCGAGGTGCGCGATTTTTGAATTACTGACAGGGCTGGCCGGAGGAGGAGATCACGGCTGGCCCTGTCAATCAACACGGCGAGGGGGCGGATTTCTGCAGCAGCTACCAGCAAGTAGACGCCCTACTTGCTGGTAGAGACCAGATTTACATATTATAAAACTTCGTTTTATAAAGAATCGGCCGCATGAAAGTAAGTAAGAGCATTATATTCTGCTATATCGCACTATGAGGAATCTAACTATCCAAAAAAAAAAAAATGAGTTTTGCAGGGTGACAGAAACCCTTTAACCCTCTGTACAATAGACAGTAGTTTTAGCCACCCCTCTATAAAGATGGGATTTCTTATGCTTCATAGTATTATTGTTTTGTTCACAAGTCCAATATTGAATAAATAGCTACATTGTGGCTTTTTAAACAAGAAAATTCTGCCTTTATAAGAAACCAGTCCTATCCGCTAGCGTTATGTCTATTAGGGTACTTTCACACTAACGTTATTCTTTTCAGGCATAGAGTTCCGTCCTAGGGGCTCTATACCGGAAAAGAACTGATCAGTTTTATCCCCATGCATTCTGAATGGAGAGCATTCCGTTCAGGATGCATCAGGATGTCTTCAGTTCAGTCTTTTTGACTGATCAGGAAGGAGATAGTATCCTGATCAGTCTTAAAATGTCAGTTGGCCTACGTTTTGACAGATCCGGCAGGCAGTTCCGGCAACGGAACTGCCTGCCGGATTCCTCTGCCGCAAGTGTGAAAGTACCCACTTGACCACAGAAGGTCACTGGTTGAAATATCATAATTTTTTTTAAACTAAATGTTATGGCAGAAAAATAAAATTTTTACTTTCCAGCTTTTTTTTCGTATATGATAAAAGTTTAGTTTTCTGCTTTGTTATTGTTACTAAAAAATAATGGAGCAAACGCCTTTACTTAAATATCATAAAACAGTGTTTGGTATCCCTGTAATCACAATAACCTGTACAACTGTGTAAAGTGAACATATTATGGTAAACAGTAAACAGTGTATATAGAAATTGCACAATATTTTTCTCTTCATTTAACCCATAATGAAAGTTGATTGAAATAGCTTATATTTTGATGTTAGCATTTTTGCTTAACACAAGTGAGCATGAATGTGTAATAAAAAACTGTCTCTAAATAACAACTCCTTGTTTTTCTTAGCAGCCAATCTGAGCTCACTTTTTTAAACTACAATGGAAAAATGAAAAAGTGAATACAGTTTTTTTTTATTAGAATCTTTTGTCAGATAGAGGCGTAAACATTCTTAGAGTATGCACATACAATGCAAGATAACAGTATGACAAATACAGCAAAGATTTTCCCCTTCTATACTGCACAACATATCACTGTGAAAAAGCCATACTCACTAATACAAGACTAAAATACTGGTTCACTACAGGACACAGCCAGGCCTCAGTGGTAGAGGATGGAGGCTTCACAACTGCAAAATACTGATGAACATCCACTTTTATCACTTATAAAGTGGATGCTTAGTATTCACATACATAGATACATACACAGATAAGGGGAGAATTAGGATAATATGAGGTAATTTTCCTAGTCCGTTTTCTTTGAGTCTGCGTTGGCATGCTTTGCACCAAATTGATTATATGATGCACATCGTTTGTTAGATTTGGTGCATTTTTAAAGGCTATGGACATCGTTGGGGCATTTTATTTTGCATTCATTTTTTTTTTCAGTTGGGTTTTATTAAACATTTTCAGTAGTTTGTCCTTCACAGCTTTCACTTTCAGTGCATCAACAGACATTTGA
This sequence comes from Bufo bufo, assembly GCF_905171765.1. Classification (NCBI taxonomy): domain Eukaryota; kingdom Metazoa; phylum Chordata; class Amphibia; order Anura; family Bufonidae; genus Bufo; species Bufo bufo. The sequence continues at coordinate 555,724,104 of NC_053390.1, read as the reverse complement.
TTTCTGCTTCACAGTGAATTGGTCAGAGAGCTATTCTGATGGCCGGATCAGTAGCTTTTATCTCTGAACTCCTGACAGCTCCTAAACATTTAAGCTAAATTCTTATCAAAATGAGCTGTTAGGAAAGTAGAGATAAAAGCTACAGATCGAACAGGCACAGCAGCTCTCTTCAAAGCAGAAAGCAATAGTCTGCAGATGCACTGAAAGTGAAAGCTGTAGAAAAACCTGGTGTAAACTTTTATTAATACCCAAACTAAATGCCCAAAATAATTAGAATGTATAAGAAATTGCCCCAAAGATGTCCATAGCCTGTAAACTGAGCACATTTGTCTACAGATCCTGCTCCAGTTTTTTTTTATCCACTCCCGTACTGCAGTGAGTTTGTAAAATTTTTCAAACTTTTTCAAAAGTCACAGTCAGAAATCTGAAAAAATCTGAAATAATCAACATGAAATGCAAAAAGTTGCTAAATGTTATGGATCTAAACCCAAAAATTTATGAAAGCCCTATTTGGCCGATTTTGTGAAGACAAAAACCTGGAGTGCAGATTCCCCCAAGGTATTTATAATGGCCGATCACACAATTTCTTTTAATGCACCATGATGGCTAAAAACCTGTTGGGCACGACCACACTATTAGATAGGGCTCCCCAGCACCTCTGTAAGTGGAACCCACAAGTACTGATAACCTACAGTATTTTCCCCCAACATCACAAGGCCTGGCTCAACTAATTAATACTTTGGCATTATGCAAGCTTGCAACCCATGTCAAGGGTCCATATTGTCTTGTAAGTGCACAAATGTAATTCACTAAAAAGGACATTACATTTACAGTATAGCACTGAAACAGTCCGCATACCAACCTTTTTGTGGGCGAGTTGAGCCAAATTTGCCTGGATTGTCTCTGACATTTCGTCAACTAAGAGGATGTGGACAACCCCAGAGCTGAATGGAGGGTGGATGCTTAGTATACTGAATGCAAACAGATGAGGCTTCACTAAGGTGCTAGCTTATTATCTGACACTATTGCTAACTTTTTTGCCTCATTTCACATACCAAATCATGCATTTTTTATTTCTAATATCTCCTCAGCCATTTTCTAAGGCAAATCATTTTCCTCTTTCAATCTTTGCTTGTATCCTCCTTCCTTATGTAGACCACCCTGAGTTACATGAAACCATTATCTGATTTCAAGCCTCATTCCCTATATCTTCAGAAACATTAGACTGAAAAATGTACATTTGAAAATTTGAGGGGGAGATTTATAAATTTTGGCATAATTTGGGCCATAACTAACTTTTAGAGCTGGAGATGAAAGTGGTGAATGTTGTACAGAACATAATAAATGAGATGTACAGCAGATTTGCGATATTTTGACGGCAATTGCAGCATTTTCCAGCAATTGTGACATTTTGCCGCCAGCTTGTGAGAGAAGAGCATGAAGGACTGAATATGGCCAGCCTGCAACTTTTTAACAAAAAGTCACAATTTTGCTTTATGAATTTATGCTTTTTTGGGTGTGCTTACAACATATAGTATTCAGATATATTGGGCAGACTAGATGGGCCAAATGGTTCTTATCTGCCGACACATTCTATGTTTCTATATAAGCGCTGATAATAAATGTATAACTTCTCATAAAGCTCCCAATAATATGCTTACAGCATAGCCCATATTTGTGCCTTCTCTCTGATAACACATTCATTAACCATGCCCACTTTCTATTTTGGCATGAATACTTCATTTTGGAGCGAATACTAACTTTGGCAGGTGATACATTTAGCACAATTTAGTTTACATGCAATTTTAGCGCATTTTGCATTACTTTTTTGCCACACGTTGATTGATAAATCTTCCGCCAAATGTTTTACTTGTTACACTAGCTCTGAGTATGCCGCAGTTTCTGCTGATCCCTTTATTAGAGAGAGAAGCAGCTTTTGGCGTCTGTCTGGAAGCAATGATTCTGCTATGACGCCTCTGCTGAGAGAGTAGCCGTATACAGCACAATCCATATGAAATATTTATGAGGCAGTCATTTCTCAAGTTTTTTCCAAAATCTCATCAACTCAGTAGCGGATGAATTTATTTTATTTTTTTCGAGTTGAAGATTGATGATGCTGTAATATGATACTGTGCATGGTCTTTTGTCCTCTAAAAGCAAATGTCTGGATGGCTAGCACTGAATATTTACAATATACCATATAATATAATTCGATGTTCATTTTAATTAAAATTACATCCCTGGTTAAATTGCATTGCAGAGCTATAAAGTACAGCTATTAAAGCGGTTGTGTGAAATCAGAAAACTTCGGTCAATTCCGTCTAGAAATAACACCATTCTTGTCCATTGGCTGTGTTTGGTATTGCAGCTCAGCCCCATTCACTTGAATAGGAGTGAGCAACAATACAAGACACAGCCAATGGACAAGAATGGTGTTATTTCTGGAAGAAAACAGCCATGTAGGACTAGCACAGCTGAATGTAATGATATCTTTCTCTTAGTGATCCGTTGCTTCATTTAAATGAAGTTAAGTGTACAGAATGAGGGCACAAGCCACTCTGTGGACCCCTGCTCCTCCGTCTTCCTCAGCAGCCCATCCTTCTCCTTTTTGATTGACAGGGCCAGTACATATGTTTCTAGAATAAAGCAACGGATCACTAAGTTAAAGGTATCATTACATTCAGCTGTGCTAGCCCTAATGGGCATGGTACCTGGTTTAATAGTGAATTTCCTGGTGACAGACTGACTTTAAAGGGGTTATCCGATTCAAGTGAATTGGCCTGAGCTGCACCTAGACCACATGACCGATGGTCTTGACGTTAATAGCCTAGGGTAAGCAGTGAAAAAGCCACAGCGCTTACAGGAGCATCGGGGCCTTCTCAAACAGCTGATCAGCGGGGGACACCCACTGATCAGATGCTGGGACCTATCAAAGAAGATGGGTCATCACTTTCAAAGAGTTGGATAACCCCTTTAAGTTTCCAATAAAATATTTCCCTACTTGGCCCTGAGGATTCTCTGCAGGAATATATCCAATGTGATGAAACATATAAGGATAATTTGGGGCTACGGCCAATAAACTCCCCATTCATGCATGCTATTAACCACCTCCCGACCGCCTAACGCACGGATGCGTCCGGAAGGTGGTTGATTCATTCCTCCTGGACGCATCCGTGCGTCATCTCGCGAGACGCGAGATTTCGGTCAGAGCTGGCCCGCGCATGCGCATCGCGGGCCGGCAAAAGTTAAAGTACAATTTCGTCACCAGCCTGCCAGCAACGATCATTGGCTGGCAGGCTGGCGATTTTAAAAAAAACAATTCACAAGCCGTATAACAGATCATATTAGTAAATATGATCTGTTATATGGCTTGTCTGCTCCTCTGCTGGTCCTTTTCGTCGGTTGGATCCAGCAGAGGAGCAGGCTTCACAGTGAGTAGCACCAACAGTACACTGTAGCCCCAGATCACCCCCCTGCACCCCAATTAACCCTTTGATCACCCCTTTGATCGCCCCCTGTCAATCACTAGTGAAAGGAAAAAAGGGATCAGTGTAAACTGTCACTTTTTTTTTTCACTGGTATTGACTGTTAGGTTTTAGGGATAGTTTAGGCCCCTTGGTTAGGTTGTTTAGGGATCAGTTAGCGCTCAGCCCACCGCATCGCAGTCACTTATTCGCTGTTTAGCGTATCGCTAATCAGCATTTGTACTTTTATAGTATCTGTAAGTGATCAAAACTGATCACGGTCAGATCTATAATTGTATTAGTGTCACCTTAGCTCGCCCTCCACCCAAAACGCAGTGTTTGCCCAATCAGGCCTGATCGGTCGCCCACACGTGCGTTCACCCACGCCCGCCCCGCCGCAGTGACAAAAAATATATATTTTTTGATCACTGCACATTCACTTTACACGCGCTGCGGCGATAAAAAAATCAGTTTTGATATTTTTTATCAACCGCAGCGGCCTCCGGTACTTCGCTAGCATCCCCTTTGTAAGACAGGCTTGCTTTTTTTCTTGGGTAGTCTCAGGGAATACCCCTAAATTTAGTAGTCCAAATGTCAAACAGGGGGTATTCTTCTGAAGAGGCCTACAGGATTCTGACCCAGTCGGATGAGGAGTGGGAACCCTCATCTGACGAATCTAGCAGGTCAGAATATGAACCTGTAGAAAGCAGTGGCTCTCTGACCCAAAGTTCGGACGAGGAGGCTGAGGTCCCTGATAGCACCAGGCGTACCCGGCCCCGTGTCGCTAGACCACAGGTTGCGCAGGATCCGCTTCAAGAGCAGCAGAGTGGGGCTGTCGCTGCCGGATCACGTGGTGAGGCATACACCAGCAGCGCAGCCCTTCCTGGACCTAGTACCAGCACTGCCGTACAACATGGTGAAGTAGCGAGCACCAGAAGGGCAGTTGAAGCTGGTACGGTGGCACGTGCAGTAGTTACCCCGTCGCAGCCACCGCACAGACAGGCCCATAGAGCCCCTAGAATCCCTGAGGTGCTGGCAAACCCTGATTGCCAGTCACCAACTTCAGCCGCACCATTAGTTCCCCCTTTCACCGCCCAGTCTGGAGTTCGGGTTGAGACGGCTCAGATCGGTTCGGCCCTGGGATTTTTTGAGCTGTTCTTGACTGCGGAGCAAACCCGGGAAGCTTTTATGCCCAGCCTTTCCGGTGGAAACCAGTCCAAGTTTCCAAAATTAAAATTTTTCTGGGCCTTCTCCTCAACATGGGTCTAACTAAAAAGCATGAATTGCGGTCATATTGGTCCACAAACCCAATTCATCACATGCCCATGTTCTCTGCTGCTATGTCCAGGACACGATTTGAGACCATCCTGCATTTCCTGCATTTTAGCGACAACACCACCTCCCGTCCCAGAGGCCACCCAGCTTTTGACCGGCTCCACAAAATTCGGCCCCTCATAGACCATTTCAACCAGAAATTTGCAGATTTGTATACCCCAGAGCAAAACATCTGCATAGACGAGTCCCTAATACATTTTAACGGGCGCCTTGGCTTCAAACAATACATCCCAAGCAAGCGTGCCCGGTATGGGGTCAAATTGTATAAGCTCTGTGAAAGGGCCACAGGCTATACCCACAAATTTCGTGTCTATGAGGGAAAAGATCAGACCCTGGAGCCGGTCGGTTGCCCTGACTACCTGGGGAGCAGTGGGAAGACAGTCTGGGACTTGGTGTCACCCTTATTCGGCAAGGGGTACCATCTTTATGTGGACAATTTCTACACAAGTGTGGCCCTCTTTAGGCATTTGTTTCTATAACGGATTTGCGCCTGTGGCACTGTGCGACCTAGTCGCCGGGGCTTCCCCCAACGGCTCGTTACCACCCGTCTTGCAAGGGGGGAGAGGGCTGCCTTGTGTAACGAAGAACTGCTCGCGGTGAAATGGAGAGACAAGCGTGACGTTCACATGCTCTCCTCCATTCACGCAGACACGACAATCCAAATTGAGCGAGCAACCCGTGTCATTGAAAAGCCCCTCTCAGTCCACGACTATAATTTGCTCATGGGAGGGGTGGACTTCAATGACCAGATGTTGTCTCCGTATTTAGTTTCCCGCAGAACCAGATATAAGATGGTATAAGAAGGTGTCTGTATATTTGATTCAATTGGCTCTGTATAATAGTTTTGTTCTCTACAGTAAGGCTGGGAGAACACGATCCTTCCTCAAATTCCAGGAAGAGATCATCGAGAACCTCCTGTATCCAGAAGGTTCCGTGGCCCCATCCACCAGTGTACTTAGCCGTCTACACGAGCGGCATTTCCCCAATGTCGTTGCTGGTACCTCAACCCAACCGTCACCCCGAAAAAGATGTTGTGTCTGTAGCAGGAGTGGAATAAGGCGTGACACCCGCTATTTCTGTCCTGACTGTCATGACCACCCTGCCCTATGCTTAGGAGAGTGTTTCCGGAAGTACCACACACAGGTACACCTAGCATAGGGATCACATCTCACCAGGACAGGCACACAGGGCTATTAGGGACCATTCACTCACAGCTGCTGCAAACATCTCCTTTCACATGGGACAAAGTGCATAACGCACTTCGCCACATCTTTGGGCGATTTGCGCTTTGCACATTGACCCATGGGGAAGGAGAGGTTTGTAATAAAATTATTGTGTTGCGGCCTGTTTTTTTTTTTTTTTACCTTCCAGGTGGACCAACCGATCGACTAGCTGCAGCACTGATGTGCATTCTGACAGAAGCATTGCGCTGCTGTCAGATTACACGCAAGTCGGTGTATGCGGCGCTGCAAGACGAGATTTCTCCTCTGCAGTAAAAGATACATTTGCCGAGGCATATGAGCTGAGGAGGTGGCGGTGTTCCTATGCTTTGGCAAACACTTTGTATATAAAAAATAAATAAAAAATCCCGGCAATGATTTATTCATCCACATCGATTGATGTGAATGGAGAAATCTGGTTTGCCAGGGCATACGAGCTAAGAGGGTATGGATGTTGGGCGGAGCTCCTATGTCCTGGCAGACGCCTTTCCCCTCCTTTTTTTTTTGGCAGAGATTTTTTCATCCACATTGATCGATGCGAATGAAGAAATCTGTGCCGTTCATTTTTTTCTTTCAGCCCAGAGGCTGAACGGAAAAAAAAATCTCATTACCCGTATGCTCAATATAAGGAGAATAGCAGAAACTCCTAATGCTGGGCATACATGTAATGATTGCGGAGACCCTCAAATTTCAGGGCAGTACAAACACCCCACAAATAACACCATTTTGGAAAGAAGACACCCCAAGGTATTCGCTGAGGGGCATATTGAGTCCATGAAAGATTGAAATTTTTGTCCCAAGTTAGCGGAAAGGGAGACTTTGTGAGAAAAAAATCTAAAAAATCAATTTCCGCTAACTTGTGCCAAATTTTTTTTTTTATATGAACTCGCCATGCCCCTCATTGAATACCTTGGGGTGTCTTCTTTCCAAAATGGGGTCACATGTGGGGTATTTATACTGCCCTGGCATTTTAGGGGCCCCAAAGCGTGAGAAGAAGTCTGGTATCCAAATGTCTAAAAATGCCCTCCTAAAAGGAATTTGGGCACCTTTGCGCATCTTGGCTGCAAAAAAGTGTCACACATGTGGTATCGCCGTACTCAGGAGAAGTTGGGGAATGTGTTTTGGGGTGTCATTTTACATATACCCATGCTGGGTGAGAGAAATATTTTGGTCAAATGCCAACTTTGTATAAAAAAACGGGAAAAGTTGTCTTTTGCCAAGATATTTCTCTCACCCAGCATGGGTATATGTAAAATGACACCCCAAAACACATTCCCCAACTTCTCCTGAATACGGAGATACCAGATGTGTGACGCTTTTTTGCAGCCTAGGTGGGCAAAGGGGCCCACATTCCAAAGAGCACCTTTCGGATTTCACCGGCCATTTTTTACAGAATTTGATTTCAAACTCCTTACCACACATTTGGGCCCCTAGAATGCCAGGGCAGTATAACTACCCCACAAGTGACCCCATTTTGGAAAGAAGACACCCCAAGGTATTCGCTAATGGGCATAGTGAGTTCATGGAAGTTTTTATTTTTTGTCACAAGTTAGTGGAATATGAGACTTTGTAAGAAAAAAAAAAAAAATCATCATTTTCCGCTAACTTGTGACAAAAAATAAAAAGTTCTATGAACTCACTATGCCCATCAGCGAATACCTCAGGGTGTCTACTTTCCGAAATGGGGTCATTTGTGGGGTGTTTGTACTGTCTGGCCATTGTAGAACCTCAGGAAACATGACAGGTGCTCAGAAAGTCAGAGCTGCTTCAAAAAGCGGAAATTCAAATTTTTGTACCATAGTTTGTAAACGCTATAACTTTTACCCAAACCATTTTTTTTTTACCCAAACATTTTTTTTTATCAAAGACATGTAGAACAATAAATTTAGAGCAAAATTTATATATGGATGTCGTTTTTTTTGCAAAATTTTACAACTGAAAGTGAAAAATGTCATTTTTTTGCAAAAAAATCGTTAAATTTCGATTAATAACAAAAAAAGTAAAAATGTCAGCAGCAATGAAATACCACCAAATGAAAGCTCTATTAGTGAGAAGAAAAGGAGGTAAAATTCATTTGGGTGGTAAGTTGCATGACCGAGCAATAAACGGTGAAAGTAGTGTAGGTCAGAAGTGTAAAAAGTGGCCTGTTCTTTCAGGGTGTTTAAGCTATGGGGGCTGAGGTGGTTAAGGGGTTTTCTATGGACTTTTGGTGCGCTAGCTAATCAAATTATTCACAGAATTTGACTGTCAAAAAATTGGTCAACAGCGATGGCCTTGAAACCTTAGGTCTGGACCAGTGATGTCAAAACCAGTGACATAAGTCAATATAAAGCCATGAGTTGAGTAACTGAGTTTCGAGCTTCTTGAGATGGTGGTCTATTGAGTGCATGGGGTAAAAAGGGGCTGGTGCCCAGACTGCTGTGCTTGCATCTCCTTCATAACTAACTGAAAATACATACGGTATATGAAGACTTGACTCTAACAATGACATATGGCAAACTTAGGGAAGTTAGATAGTCTGATCGAGTACTTTTATCTGTTCCTTTCTTGTGACTGATCACATTTTTTAGATTTTGGGACATTAGTATGTTATGATACATACTTTCGCTGAAAGGCTTTTACACTGGAAACAGTTAAGCAGATGATATTGTAATACTCTTTCAGTATTTTATCTGGATACCTTTTCCACATCTGCTTCCCAGGTGCTAAAAACAATTTATTGCTATCACAGCGGCATGTTATGTATAAGACATAGAGCTGAAACATATTAGTCACAGAAAAAAAGAATTCTACATTCTCCGATGAAATCAGCGCAGGGGTATTCATTCACGCTTCTATATGTTCATTGTTCATTTTACATTTGGAAAACCATCTTCATTCATTCTGATTTCTTTGCTACCTCTCAGTGAAAACCTCTTTCTCCCGATAGATCAGGGTCCCATATAGATAATGATATTTATCTATTTTAAGCACTTATATAGCACTACTATATTCCGCAGCACTTTACAGACATTAGCGATGATATGGGAATTTAGACCATAAAATCATATATCTCTGATCAGGCTCAGTGGACAACATGCCAGGATTGTACCTAGATATACAACGGAGGGAGCTATATTTGCTGTGCAGACTTTATAATTGATTTTAATACTACAGGCCACAAAATTAAAAAAAACTATTTAGGGACCGTAGGTGTCCCAATTTGGTGATATGCAAAGCAAACCCCTTGCATAAGGCTTTTACCATTGAAGTATGTGTGAGTTACAAAAAGAGTGTTTGCTTTGCCCTTTGTATGTCTCCCATATAATTCCATGGAGGGTTCTGCATGTAAGAGTGGCCACCTCTCCACAGGCCCCGCTTTCTCTTGACAGCCGGGTTAAGTAATTTATGTAGAATATCTAAAAATGTATTGGACATTGGATTATAGCTAATTTACTAATATTCCATCATTAGAAGTTCGCTCCTGTTTATTGGCTTTGAGAAACCATGTTTCTTGTTAGAAAAACCTCTCCCCTGACTGCACCACCATTCTGAAGATTCACACAGATGGAGGCTAACCTGTCTATCAGTATTTTCCTTTGAATCACACCGTACCTGCACTAGTTTGATGAACACCCTCAACCTGCGCAAGGGCAGATGAAAGTACTGTATTCGGTCTTACTACTCAATAGAGATGAGCGAAATAATTAGTATAAATAAATTCATCCATCAAACAGACTTTTTGAGCAGCAAGGGGCTGGCCCTGCTGCTCCAGAGGGCCCCCCCCTCAATTCACAAGGCCAGACATCTTGCCCTGTTCTCTAAATCTCGTGCCTGCGTCGTTGCTCTGAGTAGCAATGCAAGCGCAGAAGATCTGCCACAGCTACCTGGGCAACGCAGATGCAGACTGTGCATGTGCTGCTAAACTTCCAGGCACTACCAAATATTATATACACACTTTTTTTTAATGATTTTTCTTATAGGGTATCTGTCACCCTGATTTTGAATATTATCTGAAGTAATACATGCGTAGTACTGCAGATAAGGAGTCCATATCACTATTTTTAATTTTCCTACCGCCCATGTTCCTCTGCTGTCAGCTCTCAATGCTGCACTGAAATACACAGTCCAGACTGCCGTTCTAACATAATGGAGAGGACTCCTGTGCGCATGCAAGGCAATCCTGACAATGTATTTCAATGCATTTCTTAGTGCTGACAGTGGGGGAATAGGGGTGTTACTGCAGATAATGGTCTAAAATCAGAGTGACAGATTCCCTTTAACTTTCACCTCCTCTTACTATCTTTAAATGGAGCATACTCTTGTACATCGTCAATTAAATATTAGTCTCTTTTTCTGCTTTGTGCAATATTTTAATGAATAAGAATAAAACTATATTTCAGTAATAGTTATTTGCTTCTAACAAGTTAGGGACTAAATGAATCCATTTACAAAGACAAATGGCAACCTGTCTCAAATGTAGTTAATGGTCTAGACTCTAGAAGCAGGGAAGGCAAAGAAAACCACCATGAGCAATTGTTTCTTCTTCCTCAGTGGTGAAAGAACATTCCTTTATGATCTCAGGCAGAATTATTTTCCTGGATCAAGTTATCTCATACTGCGTTGTTCTGTTCCGGCATAGAGTTCCGTCGTCGGGGCTCTATCCCGGAAGAATCCTGATCAGGATTATCCCCATGCATTCTGAATGGAGAGAAATCCGTTCAGGATGCATCAGGATGTCTTCAGTTCCGGAACGGAACGTTTTTTGGCCGGAGAAAATACCGCAGCATGCTGCGCTTTTTGCTCCGGTCAAAAATCCTGAACACTTGCCGCAAGGCCGGATCCGGAATTAATGCCCATTGAAAGGCATTAATCCGGATCCGGCCTTAAGCTAAACTTCGTTTCGGCGCATTACCGGATCCGACGTTTAGCTTTTTCTGAATGGTTACCATGGCTGTCAGGACACTAAAGTCCTGTTTGCCATGGTAAAGTGTAGTGGGGAGCGGGGGAGCAGTATACTTACCATCCGTGCGGCTCCCGGGGCGCTTCAGAGTGACGTCAGGGCGCCCCACGCGCATGGATGACGTGATCGCATGGATCACGTCATCCATGCGCATGGGGCGCTCTGACGTCATTCTGTCGCGCCCCGGGAGCCGCATGGACTGTAAGTATACTGCTCCCCCGCTCCCCACTACTACTATGGCAACCAGGACTTTAACCACCTCCGGACCGCCGTACGCAGCGACGCGTCCTGGAGGTGGTTGATTGATTCCGACTGGACGCGCCGGCGCGTCCTCTCGCGAGACGCGAGATTTCCTGTGAACGCGCGCACACAGGCGCGCGCGCTCACAGGAACGGAAGGTAAGAGAATGGATCTCCAGCCTGCCAGCGGCGATCGTTCGCTGGCAGGCTGGAGATGTGATTTTTTTAACCCCTAACAGGTATATTAGACGCTGTTTTGATAACAGCGTCTAATATACCTGCTACCTGGTCCTCTGGTGGTCCCCTTTGTTTGGATCGACCACCAGAGGACACAGGTAGCTCAGTAATATGTTGCACCAAGCACCACTACACTACACCCCCCCCATCACTTATTAACCCCTTATTCACCCTTGATCACCCTTGATCACCCCTGATCACCCCATATAGACTCCCTGATCACCCCCTGTCATTGATTACCCCCCTGTCATTGATCACCCCCCTGTAAAGCTCCATTTAGACGTACGCATGATTTTTACGGATCCACTGATAGATGGATCGGATCCGCAAAACGCATACGGACGTCTGAATGGAGCCTTACAGGGGTGTGATCAATGACTGTGGTGATCACCCCATATAGACTCCCTGATCACCCCCCTGTCATTGATTACCCCCCTGTCATTGATCACACCCCTGTAAAGCTCCATTCAGACGTCCGCATGATTTTTACGGATCCACTGATAGATGGATCGGATCCGCAAAACGCATACGGACGTCTGAATGGAGCCTTACAGGGGCGTGATCAATGACTGTGGTGATCACACCATATAGACTCCCTGATCACCCCCCTGTCATTGATTACCCCCGTCATTGATCACACCCCTGTAAAGCTCCATTCAGATGTCCGCATGATTTTTACGGATCCACTGATAGATGGATCGGATCCGCAAAACGCATACGGACGTCTGAATGGAGCCTTACAGGGGCGTGATCAATGACTGTGGTGATCACCCCATATAGACTCCCTGATCACCCCCCTGTCATTGATTACCCCCCTGTCATTGATCACACCGCTGTAAAGCTCCATTCAGACGTCCGCATGATTTTTACGGATCCACTGATAGATGGATCGGATCCGCAAAACGCATACGGACGTCTGAATGGAGCCTTACAGGGGCGTGATCAATGACTGTGGTGATCACCCCATATAGACTCCCTGATCACCCCCTGTCATTGATTACCCCCCTGTCATTGATCACACCCCTGTAAAGCTCCATTCAGACGTCTGCATGATTTTTACGGATCCACTGATAGATGGATCGGATCCGCAAAACGCATACGGACGTCTGAATGGAGCCTTACAGGGGCGTGATCAATGACTGTGGTGATCACCCCATATAGACTCCCTGATCACCCCCCTGTCATTGATTACCCCCCTGTCATTGATCACACCCCTGTAAAGCTCCATTCAGACGTCCGAATGATTTTTACGGATCCACTGATAGATGGATCGGATCCGCAAAACGCATACGGACGTCTGAATGGAGCCTTACAGGGACGTGATCAATGACTGTGGTGATCACCCCATATAGACTCTCTGATCACCCCCCTGTCATTGATCGCCCCCCTGTCAAGGCTCCATTCAGAATTTTTTTTGGCCCAAGTTAGCGGAAATTATATATTTTTTTCTTACAAAGTCTCATATTCCACTAACTTGTGTCAAAAAATAAAATCTCACATAAACTCACCATACCCCTCACGGAATCCAAATACGTAAAATTTTTTAGACATTTATATTCCAGACTTCTTCTCACGCTTTAGGGCCCCTAGAATGCCAGGGCAGTATAAATACCCCACATGTGACCCCATTTCGGAAAGAAGACACCCCAAGGTATTCATTGAGGGGCATATTGAGTCCATGAAAGATTGAAATTTTTGTCCCAAGTTAGCGGAAAGGGAGACATTGTGAGAAAAAAAAAAAAAATAATCAATTTCTGCTAACTTGTGCCAAAATGCCAAAAAAAAAAATAATTCTATGAACTCGCCATGCCCCTCATTGAATACCTTGGGGTGTCTTCTTTCCAAAATGGGGTCACATGTGGGGTATTTATACTGCCCTGGCATTCTAGGGGCCCTAAAGCGTGAGAAGAAGTCTGGGATCCAAATGTCTAAAAATGCCCTCATAAAATGAATGTGGGCCCCTTTGCGCATCTAGGCTGCAAAAAAGTGTCACACATGTGGTATCGCCGTACTCAGGAGAAGTTGGGCAATGTGTTTTGGGGTGTCATTTTACATATACCCATGCTGGGTGAGATAAATATCTTGGTCAAATGCCAACTTTGTATAAAAAAATGGGAAAAGTTGTCTTTTGCCGAGATATTTCTCTCACCCAGCATGACTATATGTAAAAAGACACCCCAAAACACATTCCCCAACTTCTCCTGAATACGGCAATACCACATGTGTGACACTTTTTTGCAGCCTAGGTGGGCAAAGGGGCCCACATTCCAAAGAGCACCTTTAGGATTTCCCAGGTCATTTACCTACTTACCACACATTAGGGCCCCTGGAAAATGCCAGGGCAGTATAACTACCCCACAAGTGACCCCATTTTGGAAAGAAGACACCCCAAGGTATTCCGTGAGGGGCATGGCGAGTTCCTAGAATTTTATATTTTTTGTCACAAGTTAGCGGAAAATGATGATTTTTTTTTTTTTTTTTTTCCTTACAAAGTCTCATATTCCACTAACTTGTGACAAAAAATAAAAACTTCCATGAACTCACTATGCCCATCACGAAATACCTTGGGGTGTCTTCTTTCCAAAATGGGGTCACTTGTGGGGTAGTTATACTGCCCTGGCATTCTAGGGGCCCAAATGTGTGGTAAGAAGTTTGAAATCAAAATGTGTAAAAAATGACCGGTGAAATCCGAAAGGTGCTCTTTGGAATATGGGCCCCTTTGCCCACCTAGGCTGCAAAAAAGTGTCACACATCTGGTATCTCCGTACTCAGGAGAAGTTGGGGAATGTGTTTTGGGGTGTCATTTTACATATACCCATGCTGGGTGAGAGAAATATCTTGGCAAAAGACAACTTTTCCCATTTTTTTATACAAAGTTGGCATTTGACCAAGATATTTATCTCACCCAGATATTTATCTCCTGGTAAGGAGTTTGAAATCAGATTCTGTAAAAAATGGCCGGTGAAATCCGAAAGGTGCTCTTTGGAATGTGGGCCCCTTTGCCCACCTAGGCTGCAAAAAAGTGTCACACATGTGGCATCTCCGTATTCAGGAGAAGTTGGGGAATGTGTTTTGGGGTGTCATTTTACATATACCCATTCTGGGTGAGAGAAATATCTTGGCAAAAGACAACTTTTCCCATTTTTTTATACAAAGTTGTCTTTTGCCAAGATATTTCTCTCACCCAGCATGGGTATATGTAAAATGACACCCCAAAACACATTCCCCAACTTCTCTTGAATACGGAGATACCACATGTGTGACACTTTTTTGCAGCCTAGGTGGGCAAAGGGGCCCACATTCCAAAGAGCACCTTTCGGATTTCACCGGCCATTTATTACAGAATTTGATTTCAAACTCCTTACCACACATTTGGGCCCCTAGAATGCCAGGGCAGTATAGCTACCCCACATGTGACCCCATTTTGGAAAGAAGACACCCCAAGGTATTCGCTGAAGGGCATAGTGAGTTCATAGAAGTTTTTATTTTTTGTCACAAGTTAGTGGAATATGAGACTTTGTAAGAAAAAAAATAAAAATCATCATTTTCCGCTAACTTGTGACAAAAAATAAAAAGTTCTATGATTTCACTATGCCCATCAGCGAATACCTTAGGGTGTCTACTTTCCGAAATGGGGTCATTTGTGGGGTGTTTGTACTGTCTGGCCATTGTAGAACCTCAGGAAACATGACAGGTGCTCAGAAAGTCAGAGCTGCTTCAAAAAGCGGAAATTCACATTTTTGTACCATAGTTTGTAAACGCTATAACTTTTACCCAAACCATTTTTTTTTACCCAAACATTTTTTTTTTATCAAAGACATGTAGAACAATAAATTTAGAGCAAAATTTATATATGGATGTCGTTTTTTTTGCAAAATTTTACAACTGAAAGTGAAAAATGTAATTTTTTTGCAAAAAAATCGTTACATTTCGATTAATAACAAAAAAAGTAAAAATGTCAGCAGCAATGAAATACCACCAAATGAAAGCTCTATTAGTGAGAAGAAAAGGAGGTAAAATTCATTTGGGTGGTAAGTTGCATGACCGAGCAATAAACGGTGAAAGTAGTGTAGGTCAGAAGTGTAAAAAGTGGCCTGGTCTTTCAGGGTGTTTAAGCTATAGGGGCTGAGGTGGTTAATAGCGTCCTGGGTGCCATAGTAACACTGAATGCATTTTGAAGACGAATCCGTCTTCAAATGCTTTCAGTTCACTTGCGGTGTTACGGATCCGGTGGGCACTTCCGGCAAATGGAGTACACGACGGATCCGGACAACGCAAATGTGAAAGAGGCCTAATTCTACATTTTGATACCCTAAGTGATAAGCACACCAGTTACTGCCTGGAATCCCCCATGCAAAACGGACTCATGGCAGTCCCAGGCAGAGCGGCATCCAGACTTGTAGTTCCTCCTCCAGGGAACCTGACACCCCCTTCCGGAGGAACACCACACAGGGAACATGTCTAGCAAACATGCTGGACTACAGACACCAAAAGACCAGACATCTAACAACCACTAGACAAGACAAC
The DNA here is from genome assembly GCF_905171765.1 of Bufo bufo. Classification (NCBI taxonomy): domain Eukaryota; kingdom Metazoa; phylum Chordata; class Amphibia; order Anura; family Bufonidae; genus Bufo; species Bufo bufo. Next base: position 555,708,140 of record NC_053390.1, on the reverse strand, counting down.
AATACATAAACATCACCAAACATATGCAAGGGTAGGTAGACAATGGGAAGACATAGAAGACATCAGAGAGACATCGATGTCCCACTGGGTGGCCCTCAAGGACTGGGCAAATAAAACACCCAGGAAAGGAGCAAAGCTCCAGCACCAACAAAAGCTGGAGTACAACTGACTCCAGCCTGGAAGCCACAGGTGATAAAACCCAAGTGGCCACACACAGCCAGGAAGTTAACCCCTCCAGCACCAGACAGGGGAGGAACCATGAGAAGGGGAGCAAAGCCCATGCATGCTGCGACAACAACTAATTTTACCTGGCAACTAGCATGTACGGCTAATGTGTCAGGGCGCACAACAAAGACCGTGACACACTGCATAAATCCTTCTGGGCATGCTCTTGATCAGATTCAAGCATGTCTGATTATCGATGGTGTCGATGGTGCAAGGAGTCGGACCGCCACAATTCTGTTAATAACCTTTCCTGAGAATAGGTCATCAGTATCTTAATGCTTCACAACCCTTTTAATGTCTTGATTTTATTATTGGATTGTGATGATGGTGAATGCCATACCTTTGCAACTATAGAAATGTTTTTTTTTTTACATTTATTACCCATCTGCAGCACATTTATAGCCTATATATCTTCAACTGGTAAAGTTATTCACTAGAGTTTAACTTTTATCCATGTTGTGGGAAAATGATCTTTTACATTTGGGAAGCCTGAATAGTTTACATGCCGTACTTATGTTTCTGGTTTAATATTTCACCACTTTCTGCAGAATTAAGCAATGACAACTTTAAAGAAAATAGCTGTAGAAACCTCATTTCTAAAAGAAACATGTCTTCAAACATTTCCCATGCAAGCAATGACTCGATATCTCAGAGAGGGGTTTTGTACATAGCGCTATTTAGTTAATCATAACCAGTGATATTAAAGAAGCTGTGGGAGCCTTTCGTTGTTCCATTGCCACATAATAAATTCCAAGGCAATGAGCGACCAAAAGACATTGTAATGCAAACAGTGGTGCCCGTCTTGTTCAGTTCTCACTTCTCACATAACCCTTTCTTATTACAGAGCGTTACTGTGTTGTTAGTAGATCTTGTTTGCATATATTAGTCCTTACTTCAGCAACAGCTAAAGACTATATTAGCAATAGGCTGACACTTCTCACTAGGGTCTTACATACAAATGCTGGAGGTAAAGCATAGGGCTTATGTCTGACCTGATAAGTTGGATCTTCTAAGTCTCTTATCCGGAATAGCAGATTTAGAGCCTTGTTGAACGGTGACTGTGGCAGAGATGGAGAACCAGTGTGGCATAATGTAGGCCTGATGCAGTAGGGTTGAATAGAAGAAGTATAGATGTGGTTGCAGTATAGACAAGTTGATGCAGTGATGTAGTAGTGATGAGGTAGAGCTGATGCAGCAGTGTGGCAGAGTTGAAACAGTGAGGTAACAGCTCTAGAGTAGCGGAGCTGAACTGATGCAGAGAAGCTTGACTAGTGGAAGTGATGTAACAGAGTTTGAGTATTGGAGCTGAACTTTTGCAGCAGAGCTGGAATTGTGGAATGGAACTGATGCAGAAGAACTAAGGTAGTGGAGCTGAACTTGATGCATCAGAGCAGTAGTAGAATTGATGTAGCAGGGCTGGAGTAGTGGAACTGAACTGATGCCTTAGAGCTGGGACAGTAGAGCGGAACTGTAGAAGGGAAGAGGAGGGCAGGAGCACCAAGGAGACTTCTTGAATAATTAGGCAGTGGCCTGATGACCTCATCAGCAAACACCTGGTTGCCATAGCAATCTCACGCATTGGAGAGGAGACTGGTCTGGCAGGAGAAGGGGAGTGATGCAGCAGCACACTCTACTGGATCTGGAACAGGTGAGTAACAATAGGCAACATCATGACCACCTCTAAGGGAACAGTGCCAAGCTACAGTTGTTGAAAGTGTATTGACATAATCCCGAAAATATTTAATAGCCACATCAGAAATCACTTCAATGGTCCTTAACTTTCCTTGAATGTGGTTAAGGACTCACATTTATCACTAAATAAATTCAACACAACATCACATGTTAACAAAACCCTTGACAGACTGCAATTCACACCACAACCGCTGGATACATAGACATCTTGTCATCTTATGTCGCACATCTCAGGTTACATTGAGTCAAGAGTAGATGTACGAAAGTCTACATCTGTAATACACATGCTTTCAAATCTACATTGCGTTCATTTTCCTGATTTTGTAAATGAGGTAAAGCTGTCCATTGCTGGAGGAATTTCAGCAGATTCCTTCAGAATTGTGGTGGAGCCCTCTTCTTCTGAACATGACCTAACCTGAGGAAGAGGTTGGATATACCTTCATATGCATACATTTTACAATGACATCTTTTTTTTAGCTTATTCTACATGGTTTAACCAGTTTGTGGCAGTGGCATCACCTATCGGATCCTTCATTTTGCATTGTGGTGGGTGTTAACCCTTTGGCATGACAAGTGTCCAACACAAAATAGTTTTGCTCTGGAGTTCTAGGTTTAAATCCAACCAACCACTGCTATGATACAAATGCTATGAAAATTAAACTGTCTGAATTCCTATATTGCTGACAGTGCAGAATATTGTGTCCTTTGTGGTTCTGCTGCGAATAGTTTTGCTCTGCCAAGGCTTTTGCAGCAAAGCCACATTTTGCTATTAATTTGACCGTGACTTTGTCTCTCCTGATCCTTACTGGATTTTGTTTGTTTCCAGTGCATTGCAGTGCAAGCATGCTGAGGGATGATCAGAGAAGCGTTGCTTCCAAATAAAACTTTTCAAGCTATGCAAACGACTTGAAATAGAGTTGGCAAGATATTTGGTTATGAACTCATGTATCTGCGGCTGTAGTAGCCGCCTTTCTGATTTGCCAGAGAAGTAGAATATGAAGTCCAAGAGTTGTTGCACTGTGGTAGGAGATAGAAGAACACTATCAGCAAAAATTTGGTGTCACATTTTAACAGACTTTATGTGAATATTTTATGCAATTTTGAATACAAAACAGGTGGATGGTTATCTCCTTTTTACTGTTACTGTTCATGGAAATGGTGGCAGTAATGAGGACCTGTTGGCTCTCCTGACATGTCTGTTTAAGTAACTATGGGCCTGACGTCTTTCCTGAACTACTGAATGATTAGTTGGGTTAACTTGGTTTTATGATTTGGACCCTAGACAAATACTAGTATGACCCCAAGATCTTTGGAATATCTAGTGTAGTTCTATACCAATTTTAAGTGGCTTTGCTGACATTTTGGCTGTCCAGTACATTCACAGATCCTTTGGTCTCAATTTTCTTGGGTTTCCTTCTGCCATTCTGTACGTCTCTGTAATTTCCAATGTCATCTCTGCAATCCTTAACCAGCATGCTGATACGCCAGAGACCAAAATACCACCACCTAATTAACAAAAACACCAATACAAATAAATATATATATATACGGTATATATATATACTTGTATGTCCTGTTGATGTGTTTCATATTTCCCATAGACTTTAAGCTAACATCTGGAGCTGGTGATTTTACAAAAAAAAAAAATACACCAAAAAACACAGGTGCAAAGAATGCTATTAAAACCTATGTGACTGTGAACTAACCCGCAGTTATGATAGCATTGTTTAGCTTTATTTAGCTGTGAAATGAGATCTCTATTGTAAAAGGGGAAGCTAGAAAGGGATAGATGGGGTGAAATATATATGTCTATACAAAAGAGTACAGTATTTGTATGCAGGCGAAGTCTATATCTTCAAGCTATGTGAGGAGATATTTTTGCTCAGTAACATTTTTAATTGTCTTCGAAAATGAAATCATTTGATACAGTATCTGTTTATTCTATTCTTGCTTTGTATTACCTCTAATAATTTGAGTTGTATAGTTTTACGCTGTCTGGTCTGATATTTGGTGAGAAGGTGCTTATGTCATGGTTGGAGGCTTCATAGACTTGTTTTGGGTATTTTCGAGTAATGACCTCATGAATTCTTTTGAGTGAGCCTGGCACTTGCATTAGTCACTGAAATTATTTCTAAAAGCAACCTCTATCTGTCACTGTCATAATATAGCGGCAGTCAATTTATCTCAGTGAGCTTTCTAGGATTATGCTAGATGTTCCTCATACTGTACAGGTCCAGAGGGCTAGGCTTATTTTGTCCAGAAGTTTTTAGCATGATAAAATAAGGTCAATCAATGTTTATTGGTAAAATATACCCAAGATGCACTTAAAATAGTAAAGCTGTGATATGACTTATAGTATTCTGTCTTGTAGAGTTTAGAAACCTCTGCAGCTGTTGTTTATATTTCTGGTATACTACTCTTTTAGCGATATATATGCTTTACTTTCGTGATCGTGTTACATACAACTCCTTGGGTAATTATACATAATAAAACCTGGGCAGCCATTGGAACTAAGTGGGCTGCTTTCAACTCTTACAAAAAAAAACTTCATAATCCTGAACGTTTCCAACAAGGTTAAAGAGACAGTAGCTAGCTGAATTTCTGTAAAGTACTCATTGTTACGGTGACCTCATGAATAGCGCTCTTAAATAATAATTAGGATTTAGAAAACTGTCTTTCTAGTGTGTCTTATAGGTAGATACCCTATCAACATCTCACTCCATCAAAAGTCACAACACAACTGGGGGACAGCCTTCTGTACACAGATCTGTCTTGGCCTACTGGAGCTTGGACACTAGAGAAAGTCATCCTGCTTTTTATTTTCAGCTTTTTTGTTTTCCAGGGAACACTGGTTGTGTGTGCTTAGCCACCTGAATGATTCACATTCTACTCTCAAAATATTGTATATGTAGAGCTTTAGGTTTTTTTCAGGATTACTGTGGTTTATGGTTGGTTTATATCCTGTATGTAGCACTTCATATAGGTGTATCCAACCAAACCCAGGATGCACTTCTTCTTTCTCAGCTCCTGCTCGATTACACAGACACTCCCCTATCACTGCTGCTGCTTTGAAACACCCAAGGACACAACATCACAGGAAATAAGAAAGAGTCAGAATGGAAGATAGGAAAGTGGTTCATCTGTTGTTAGCCGTAGATACTACTGGACTGGAAGTACTGTATATTTGGGCAGTACCAGTATTCATTTCAGGGTGGGTGTTGTCCATATAAAAGCAGATTATGCATGGGCTATTTTCATTGCCAAGTATATTATGAGTTTCTAAAAAATTACATTTTACAACCAAAGGGAAAAAGAACACAGCACCCCTTTAAGATGGAAAATATATGAAAGAGGTTGTACCACAACATTTTTTTTTATGATTAGAACCCTTCAAGCAGGATCTAAAAGTATATTAGATGGGAATCTGATTTCTGAGACCCTCAACTTTGACAAGAACTAGTGGCCCCAAATCCTCATTCTCTGCTAGAGATCAGGACAAGTATGCGGCATCCCACTCCATGGACAGGAAACATTGGAAATGACCAAATTTAATAATTGGTCTGTTTTCTAGATTAAAGGTGTTATCCAAGAGTATAAGAATATTCCCCATATTCCGGGCACATTGAATCTACTTACCTGGCACCCTGCTTCCTGCCCAGTCCTGGTCCCCGCACTGCCGCTGCAGCTTCTCCCGATGCGTGGATGAAAACATCCCGTGTCGTGGGGAGCAGCCAATGCAGGCAGTGACGTGGACGAGCCTCCCTAGCATGGCAAGTGACGCTAGGGAGGCTCGTCACCGTCCCCGTCTGCCATTGGCTGCTCCTCCTGACACCAGATGTTTTCATCTGCACCCCGGGAGAAGATGCAGCGGCGGTGCGGGGACCAGGAGTGGTGCAGAGAGCAGGGTAAGTATATTCATTGTGAGGGGCCCGGCATATGGGGGACATTTTTACACTCTTGGATAACCCCTTTAAGGTTAGCGGGATGGTCTCAGAGCTGAAGAAGCAGAGCATGTGTAGAGAGATTCACTACCTATCATGGAGCTATTACTTCTCCACATTGTTCCTTTGACAACATATGGTGCATCACTACAATGTCGCTTTCATAGGTTCTTCAACTCTAAGGCTACATTCACATGACTGTATGTGTTTTGCGTTTCGCAAAATTGCTGATATGCAAAAAAAAATGTTGACGTCCGTATGGCATCTGTTTTTTTTTTTTGCAGATCCATTGTAATGCCTATCCTTGGGATAATAGGACATGTTCTATTTATTTGCGGGGCTACAGAATGGACATACGGATGCGGATAGCACACGGTGAGCTGTCCGCATTTTTTGCGGACCCATTGAAATGAATGGGTCTGCATCCTATCCGCAAAAATAAAGGAACGGACACGGAAACAAAATACGTTTGTGTGAATGTAGCCCAATCCTGAGATTCATTTTTTGCACAAAAGATACAGTATAATGCTAGTTTCGCACGTTTCGTTTTTGTCTGGCCAAATACCAGCATTTATTCTGGGGAGCGGCCGAATCCGCTAGTTACTATTATCGTCAATGAGGTTCTGCAGTCAAGTGGTATTATCAATTCATACAAATCGATTTGGCTGATCAGCTATGGCTGATCAACTACAGTGCTCCAAGTAGCGGCGCAAGCACAGAGGCTCTGCCTTCGCTCTGGAGCAGAGATGGTGTATGCGCTGCACTTCCGGGTAGGGGCCCATAAACGGTCGCTGTTCTGGAAGTGGAAGCAGATTCTCTGTGCTTGCACCGCTACTGTGAGCAGCAATGCAGGCACGAGATTGTCAGGGCTTGCCGAGATGTCCGGACCCGGTCAATCTAGAAGGCATCTTCAGCAGCAGGGTCAGCCCCTCACAGGTGTAGAACTCTTTCATGTGAATTGATTCGCTCATTATTACCTATGATAACTATTTAAATTTACAGCGCACACATATATAAAAACAGTGGGCTCTTTCAGCAAGTCTTGTGGAGTCCATGCCTTCATGGATCTGACCTGTGTTGATGAGACAAGGATTACCTACACAATATTAGGCAGATGGTTTTAAATTTATGGCTGATTGGCATATCTATTAACATTTCGGTAAATACATGACATATTATATTCAATAACACTGGTTTATATAAAGTATAAAGAGAGAATATGACCTTCTTTCTTTTGATATTAACCTTCAGCTAATGATATTGATCATACTATTGATCGTTGACTACATGACTGGACGCCAAGCAGCTTCTGGCCAGAAATTACAGGGTAGTTTTCCAACAACAGATTAATTGGATCATCCCGAAAGACAAACTGTGATGACAAGAATGATATTTTGAAGAATGTAATATAAAAATAAACCAGTAAAAATGACAGCTTGCTACCTTTTTGTATATTTTTCTATTCTCTAGCTAGAAAATCAGAGCTGAGGCAATTTGTTTTCGCAATTTGATTCTCTGACGTTTGCAATCTGGACGCTAGGGCTGCACGATATGGGAATTTTGTGCGATTGCGATTAGGGCCCTAAAAATTGCGATAACGATGTGCGATGCGATATTTTAAAGGGAATTGTGCTAGAGGTCCATTTGCTTGGATTTTCCCATATGAGCCGCTGACGCGGCTGGGTATGACATAGTTATGGGGGATCTGTGGATGGCGCTGTTATGTGGGGGATCTGTGGATGGCGCTGTTATGTGGGGGATCTGTGGATGGCGCTGTTATGTGGGGGATCTGTGGATGGCGCTGTTATGTGGGGGATCTGTGGATGGCGCTGTTATGTGGGGGATCTGTGGATGGCGCTGTTATGTGGGGGATCTGTGGATGGCGCTGTTATGTGGGGGATCTGTGGATGGCGCTGTTATGTGGGGGATCTGTGGATGGCGCTGTTATGTGGGGGATCTGTGGATGGCGCTGTTATGTGGGGGATCTGTGGATGGCGCTGTTATGTGGGGGATCTGTGGATGGCGCTGTTATGTGGGGGATCTGTGGATGGCGCTGTTATGTGGGGGATCTGTGGATGGCGCTGTTATGTGGGGGATCTGTGGAGGACGCTGTTATGTGGGGGATCTGTGGAGGACGCTGTTATGTGGGGGATCTGTGGAGGACACTGTTATGTGGGGGATCTGTGGAGGACACTGTTATGTGGGGGATCTGTGGAGGACACTGTTATGTGGGGGATCTGTGGAGGGCACTGTTATGGGGGACCTGTGGAGGACGCTGTTATAGGGGATGTGTGCTATAACACATGGGGCCACGATGGGGGCCAGCATAAGACACACATATAGCATCTTATGCTGGTCCCCCTCATGGCCCTATGTGTCCCTTCATGTGTCCTAAACTGCGCACACTGCGCCACCAATGAATGTAATTAAAGAGGACCTTTCATAGGTCCAAAGAATATGAACTTATCAGCAGGCTGCATAGAGCGGCGCCCAGGGATCTAAGTGCACTTACTATTATTCCTGGGCGCCGCTCCGTTCGTCCGCTGTGGCCCCCGGTATTTTCAACATTCAAAGCAAGGAGGAGGAGACGCCAGTGAGTCTCCGTCTCCATGACAGCAGCGCTGTCCAATCACAGCTCAGAGCTCAGAGCCAGGGAGTTTTTTTTCTCCCTGGCTCTGAGCTCTGCGCTCTGATTGGACAGCGTTGCTGTCAGGGAGAAGGAGAGACACTGGCGTCTCCTCCTCCTTGCTCTGAATGTTGAAAATACCGGGGGCCACAGCGGACGAACGGAGCGGCGCCCAGGAATAATAGTAAGTGCACTTAGATCCCTGGGCGCCGCTCTATCATAAAATGGCCAGCCTCTGTACTTTCACTATGAATGCACTGCAGTGCAGAGAGCGGCAGAGATCGAGCCGGCCGGCGCGTGACTGACGTCACTGTCACGCTCCTCCCACTTAATTCAGGAAGCAGGAGCGTGACTAAGTGACGTCAGTCACGCGCCGGCCGGCTGCCTCGCTCGCTCCCGCTCGTCGCTGCAGTGCATTCATTGTGAAAGTAAGTACAGAGGCTGGACCTGTTATCAATAGGACAGAGGACTTTTTTATCAATAGGGGCCCCTTCATATATAATAATCGCGGCATTTTTGGCTCGGCCGAATCGCCAAACCGCATTTTCCGTTTATCGCGATTCGATTACTTTTGCGATATATCGTGCAGCCCTACTGGACGCCATTAGGATACAATTGAAAAAATCAAACCAATATGAATATTTAGCACTCTCGTTTTATTATATGGACTGAAAAAAGTACATATTGAATTATCGCTACTGCATCTCATTCTGCTTGGGTCTTGGCATATTTGCTTTGTGTCACATTTATTGCATTAGCTGCACAGGGGCCATTGCTGGAAAACTCCCAGATCTATACTCATTTATACTGAAAGCTTAGGGTATGTTCACAGCATGCTTGGGCTATAAATCGGAGAAATAACTCAGAAGTATTCCCCAACATATACCTCCAACAAATGCCACTGACCTATTTCAAATACATAGCAATACATACGGTAATTTATAATGCCAAAATGTGTCTTTTCATGGTAGGACACTGTATAAAAAAATTACAGTCCGCTGTGCTTAAAGGCGTTAACCCATGACTAATGTAAAAAATGAAAATCAGACATCATATAATAAATGACAACCTCTTTCTGACAAAGCTAGAACCAGCCCTGTACCTCATATGGATCCAGAGATCTCCCCATTCATTGCTCTGCTAGATTTATATCAAGCTGGCAGCTCAAGGGGAGTGTCTTTTCTGCTGCAGCTCAGGGGGCGTGTCCATGCTCTCCCTATCACAGCCCAGGAGGCAGTTGGAGGAGGAAACTGAGCATGTGCGACCATCTCAGTGAGCAGGACAAAGAAACAAGATAAAAACAAACAAACAGCAGGTTGCGATATACAGATAGATTTTAGTGAATAGCTTACTGGCTATAATACATTTTGAATTACACTCAATTACAAAAGCATTCAGATCCAGGTGCTGGTTTTAAAACTGTAGAATATTTTTCGTGGGAAATCCCCTTTAAAAGATTTGTCCGGTTTCTGATACAGATGACCTATCCTCAGGATCAGCTGTTTGAAGAGACTGCAGTGCTCATGTGAATGCTGCGTTCTCTTTACTGTTTACCTGCTAGCCCTTGCCATTGCAGCTGTGAGCCCTGTAATTACAGCTGTTCCATCTCATTCACTTGAACGGGAAAGAACAATTGTAGTTACATTCCGCCCCATTGAAGTGAATGGAGTTGTAATTACACTGCTCACCAATGGAGGGTCAATGGTGAGCAGGTGAACAGTGAAGAGAAGGCAGTGCTTTCAGGAGGTGCCAAGAGTCGGACTGCCGCCAATCTGATATTGATGACCTATCCTGAAGACCTCCTTTGCAAAATGAAAGGTGGGATCTGATTGGTTGCTATAGGCAACTAAACCAGTTTTCCTTTACACCAGTTTTGATAAATCTCCCCCAGTGTTCTTAGGCAAAATTGTGAGTCGGCCAACTCCATTGGATGGAAAGCAACCCCACACATTAATGCTATTGGGATGCTCTACTGTTTGCATGACACAGGACTCATGGTATATTGCTTTTTTTGTTCAGACAATAGTTTTTCCAGATGTCTCAAACAGTCTGAAAGGGGCTTTATAAAAGGAAATAACTTTACCCCTGTCCTCTGCAGTCCAGACTCTGGGCTTCCTGCAGAATATCAGTCTGTCCTTGATGTCTCTCTTGAAGAGAAGTGGCTTCTTTGCTGCCCTTCTTGACACCAGGACATCTTCCAAAAGTCTTTGTCTCACTGTGCATGCAGATGCTCTCATACCTGCCTGCTTCCATTCCTGAGCAACTTCTGCACTGGTGGTGACCCGATCTCATAGCTGAACCATAGCTGAACCCTCTTTGTGAGATGGTTCCGGCACTTGCTGACCTTTCTTTGGTGTCCTGAAGCCTTCTTCACAGCACTTAAACCTCTCTCCTTGAAGTTCTTGATGATCTGATTGTAGACAAAGTTAATACAAGCCACTTTCTATCACTGCTGGATTAATTATGGTATAACTTCTTTAATCAATAATTGAAAAATTGAAGGCCCTCAGTATAAGTTTTATATGGTGGCTTTATGTAGCCCCCACCCCTTCCTATACATTTTGAAGCCAAAGCAAACATAATCAATAATTGAAAAAGTGAAGGCCCTCAGGTCTGCCTTCTGTGTATGTCTATTAAGCCATGCCAGAGACATAGCCTAATACAGGGATGGCCAACCTGCGGCTCTCCAGCTGTTGTAAAACTACAACTCCCACCATGCCCTGCTGTAGGCTGATGACTGTAGTCAGTCTGGGCATGCTGGGAGTTGTAGTTTTGCAACAGCTGGAGAGCCTCAGGTTGGCCAGCCCTGGCCTAATAGATTGTCTTTCAGTTTCCTACTGACAGCTTAATACACTGCACTGCATAAGTAGTACAGTTTATGATGTAAGAGTTCAAAGAATTGCATGCCAAAGTCCCCTTGTTGGTCTAATAATTGGTAAAAAGAAATAAAGTTTTATTAAAACATGAAACGTTTTATGAAAACATGACAAATATGCTTTTCAATGGAAAAAAATATCCAATCCACATATTTGGTATTTCCGCATCCATAACAAACTGAACAATACATTGATTATGTAATTTATACTGCATAAAACCCATAGAGAGAAACACGAAAACAATGCAAGAGTTGCTGACGTTTGTTTATCCACCTCACAAAGAACAGAATAAAAACCGATCGAAAAGTCATACACCCAAAATAGTACGTCATCCTTCAAAAAGCCCTCACACAGCTCCATGGATTTTTATTGTGCAAAAGTAGTAAAACTATATATATTTGGCATCACTGTCTAATTGCATTGAGCCAGTCAATACAGTTATCATGGTATTTATGCCACAAAGGGAATGCCGCAAACATTGAACTGTTAAAAGATGATGGCAGTATTGCTGTTTTTTCCTTTCATCCGCAGAAAGAGTTAAGAAAAGTGAATCAGTAAGCTATGCATACCCCAAAATGGTGCCATTAAAAACTACAACTTGTTCTGCAAAAAAAAGGCCTCATATGACTAAATTTCCAGCTCTTGGAATGCGATGATGAAAAAATGAAAAAGAAAAATTGCTTGGTCATTAAGACCCAATACAATTCCTATGCGGGTGGTTAAGAGCAATCGATTTTCCTATTGTAGTTTTTAATGTAATTTCGGGAGAGTTAGCTGCTTGTAAAATAGCAGGGAACTTTTCACATAACACAACACACACGGTGCTTGGACTAGAACAGCATGGTACAAACACTTGGACATGCTTCGGGTTAAGGGTCAGGTAAATTGGTGTCTGACATATCCCTAGAGTCTCACTACCTAGAAGTTTAGCAAGTGGGTTTACAAGGGTAACTATGTCTATGAGTAAAAATAACCTGCTGGAACTATGGCACAATTATCTTTAACACCTCAGCAATAACTACACCAAAGATATGTATGGAGGAACGACAAATTCCCAATATATTTAACATAGACGTGTGCACTCGCTTTGAAGTGTGTTTATAGGCTCTATACCCATATAATGGAAGCTTTATTTTTACCTTTGCCTGTACAATGATTCATAACAGTGGTCCCTGGTGCAAAAAGATCAAGTCCTTTAATGGCAAGGACTTGTGTTATATCAGCTTTTAGTATCCGTTTTATATGGTATAACTTGTAGCATGTAGTCTGTATGTTTGTGGCTATATGTAGCCCCCACCCCTTCCTATACATTTTGAAGCCAAAGCAAACATATCAGTTTGCCTCCCAGACTACAGAATGAGTGTTCTATCTAAAGATAGGAGTATCACTTATTTATAGTCTATTCCCATGGGATGTTCCGCCGTACCACCTCCTTCGGCCCGTGTAAAACTATTTTAGAACATGAGGCAGTGTGTGAATTTGTCACGTATGTGCTATCATACTGCTCTTCTAAAGAATGAGATTGAGTTGCGGTATTTGGCTACAACTTGTTATTTGTTACAGTTACTATGTTAATATTTTCAACACAAAGCTAAGAAAGTATCAGATTATATATACTGTATTTTAACTCTTCATTATGATTAGTTTTGCATTATTATTCATTATTTATCATTATGTATTATTGTATTTTAAATGAATTCAATTTGTCACTGTAAGAACTAGGACCCCATAAAAACAGATGTGGTGGTTTTTGAAGCAGGGGGAGGTAATAGAGTTAGTCGAGGACCACTGACTGTAGTATGAACCTAGACTAAGAGTAACTAGCCCAATGTAGGCGTGCTATATTTTTATTTATTTATTGTATTACAGACTTTTCCGGCCTTGATGATTTGGACAGTGTCTATAGCAGCCTTGAAAGAGAAGTGAATGAGACACTGCGACGGCGTAGACACACAACAGAGAATGACTATAATATCGAAGTGCTGCTCGGAGTGGATGACTCTGTAGTCAGGTTCCACGGTAAAGAACATGTTCAGAACTACCTCCTAACACTCATGAATATTGTGAGTATGACATTCTTCTCATCAACTGTGCCATGAAATGTCCCCATACCTGAGAGCTGAACAAACAAAAGAAAAACAACAAGGGCTTCAGAACAGTCGGAGAATTTATTCCGTTCCGGTTTGTTGTGTTCCCATGCCGGACACAACAACAGCGTTTTTTGTGTGCAGCATGGGAAACTGAACATGCTGGATCCAAAAACCATGTAAGTCAATCGTGCCGGATCCATTTTTTTTAGACACACAAAAACCAGATCCGGCGCCCATTGATTTGCAGTGGTTTTAGTGCCTGAACCAGTTTCAATACAACTGGATCCATACTGAATGGATGCAGTCGGTTTTATTATTATTATTCAGATGTGAAAGTAGCCTAACTGTGTGAGTGCCTGGCAAACAATCCCCAAAATCTGAGCTTCATGGTGTCCTGCTAATGTAGATAAATTAGGAGATTGTGGTTAACTGTATTCAGTCTTGAATTTCCAGGTAGTGAGTGGAGCTAGGTTTTAAAATGGAAATGAATCTTTCCCTTTGAAAATATATATATAAAATAATATTTTTGCCCCTTGATATTTTTGGTTGACTATAATTTAGAATTAGTTGCGAATAAACAGTTGACTGAATAGATAGATAATAATTATAATGTTTCCTCTAAAATGCAGATTTGCAAAACCCATGTTAGCTACGGTATAATATGTGGCTTATGTTCCGAGTAATGTTTTCCATTGCTAAAAGGGTTTGTCTGACATAGGAAACTAATATCCAACTACCCTACTACTAATAGAGGGGGGTCCCTTATCTATGGACCTCAGAGCAGCTTCAGCTTGAGTCGAGAGCAGCTTCAAAGATCTGGCCAGCCCATGGATTTAATGGGCACTATGTAATGCTTAATTTGTTCCATCTTGAAACTGCAAGTTACTTCAGGTTTTGCTGCTGCTGGGCTCTCCCACAGATTACAGCTCCACGCACCCTCATTCGAAGAGGATGACACCTTTAAAGGGTAACAACAGAGTTTTGTCAGTAGGGTTTGTCCATATGCAGTCTGGCAGTGTCCAATTAGACTATTTAGGGACATTCCATATTGACAAAGGAAATTGTAAACCGTACCTGGCAGTTTATTCTTACATTTTCAGGAGGAATAGTACAAGAACTGCACAATACAGATCTCTAAAAAAAGGCACTTCTTTACTAGAACAAGAGAGCCGACATGTCCTCTTAATCATGTAATCAAAGTTAATACAAAGCACTTACTAATGTATTCTGATTGTCCATATTGCTTCCTTTGCTGGCTGGATCCATTTTTCCATCACATTATACACTAATCGTATTCAGGGATTACGGACACCGTCGCAGCGCAGATATGAGGTAGCCAGGATGGGAGCTGCTGCACATTTGTGCCTATACACGTTCCCACAGTCCTGAACACCAGAGAGACAGGTGCTTTTTCCTATAGTGTGCGCGGTCACTGCTGATGGATTTCAGAGTGGTCATAACCCTTAGAAACAAGCAGTGTATAATGTGATGGAAAAATGAATCAAACCAGCAAAGGAGACAATATGGACAATCACAATACATTAGTAAGTGCCTTGTATTAACTTTCTCTACATGGTAAATGCCATTTGCTGAAGTGAGACAACCCTCAGGTTCAAGAAAAGAAAAAAAAATCACTGTAAAACACAGAGAATACTTAAATGGTTTCAGATCCACTGGTTCTCTGGGCCCTCTTCTGCCATCCGAGATGGATCACTAGTCCAAGGCACTTCTTTCCTGTAAAGCACTTTCTTTGGATTGGCAGCACGGCTCACATTTTTGTCTTGCACTGCAGGGTTGCTTTAACACTGCAGCCCTCATTCTCATGACACCTATAATATATTCCTATCTCACATTTAAACAGGAACTATCACCACTCTTGACAGGTCTCTATTCATATGTCTGTAGTACCATTAGTTTATTACTTCTGGTAGAAGTTATGAATGAATTACAAGCAGTTTGCAATAAAGGTCCAGATGGGTGTTACTAGTTGGGGGTATGTCCCTGCACAGTATGATAGCAGTACTGACTTGATAACACTCATCTGGACCTTCATTGCAACTGCTACTAATTTATTCATAACTTCTAGAAGGAATAATAAAGGAATGGCACAACATAGAGTCATAAGAATTGTTTTAACATGGGGAAATCAAGTAATTACTAATACTGAAATGTCAGTGGATGTGACAGATCCTCTTAAAGCCATATGGTATGTCTGCTCTGTCTTTTCTACAGACTCATAGTTTGACATTCTCAAGGATTAAAACTGAACTTTGTTCTTCTGTTCCAGTCATGGCTTCCATATTTCCCATTGCCTTTTGGGACAGCCCTGCTTTATGCCAATGGAAATGTTTTGCTTGGATTTATTTTCTAAGAATCCAGACTTATAGAAGAATTAACATTGAGTGTACAAAGGAGGTTTGAAACTGTTTCCTTGCATTTGCAATGGAAAAGAAATATTGGATGAATTTTTAGGACTGTCAGAAAGGGTGTCCTGGTTTTACGATCCGAAGAAATGCTTGTCACAGTTTTGCCCTTACATATAAAAGTGCCAGACTTCAACATATTTAGACAGATCAAAATGAACACATTTTTGCATCAATGATGGACATTGAAATTACTTTCTCTCGCGCAGGTTAATGAAATTTACCATGATGACTCTATTGGTGCACATATAAATGTAGTTTTGGTGCGCATGATCATGTTGGGCTACACAAAGGTAAGAATTCCTTATCTAAGAGGGCAAGAATAAATAAGATTGCTTTACTTACTGCTTTACTTACCCTCAAACTTCAAAGGAGAGAGCCACATGCCCACAGTTCCCCCATTTCTTTGATGAAGCAAAGTTGGGAGCCATTTTGATTTGGAAAACGAGGATAGAGGACTCCTGATAGCTGATAGACATGAGACCCACACATAATAACTTATCGGCGGGGGTTCGACACCTGGAACCCCTGCCCAGCGCTGCTTCCTGCTCATTACACTGCCCATCATCTTGGAAGTCTTAGACTACGCCACCACTCCAGAGGAGACGACGCATAGTGTAATGATCAGGAAGCAGCGGTCCCATAGAGCGTAGCCTTCTCTTCGAACAGGTGATTGTGGGGGTGCCGAGTATCTGACGCCTGCGATCAGATATTGATGACCTATACTGACTATAGGTCATCAATATACAGGGTGGGCCATTTATATGGATACACCTTAATAAAATGGGAATGGTTAGTGATATTAACTTCCTGTTTGTGGCACATTAGTATATGTGAGGGGGGAAACTTTTCAAGATGGGTGGTGACCATGGCGGCCATTTTGAAGTCGGCCATTTTGAATCCAACTTTTGTTTTTTCAATAGGAAGAGGGTCATGTGACACATCAAACTTATCGGGAATTTCACACGAAAAACAATGGTGTGCTTAGTTTTAACGTAACTTTATTCTTTCATGAGTTATTTACAAGTTTCTCTTTGTTTACAGCCATTGACATGTCGCCGAGGTTAACACTTGAGGAGCGGATAGAAATTGTGTTGATGTCTGGTGAACGCAGTAACCGGGTCATTGCAGCAGATTTCAATGCAAGACACCCTACGAGACCACCCATCTCCCATGCTACAGTTAGCAAACTGCTTGCTAAGTTTCGTGAAACTGGTTCAGTGTTGGATTTGCCAAAATGTGGATGCATGAAATCTGTCTCTAATGAAGAAACATCAGTGGCTGTCCTAGCTTCATTCAGCAACAGCCCACAGCGTAGCACTCGCCGCATGTCACTGGAGAGTGGCATTAGTCGAACATCCCTTCGGCCGATATTAGCTACTCACAAATGGCACCCTTACAAACTCCAGCTACTGCAGCATCTCAACGAGGATGACCCAGATCGGCGCACTGAATTTGCAGAATGGGCCAAACAAAAATTGGAACAGGACCCTCAGTTTACGCAGAAGATTTTGTTCAGTGATGAGGCAAACTTTTATGTGAATGGTGAAGTTAACAAACAAAACCATCGCTATTGGTCTGACACTAACCCACATTGGATAGATCCCTCCAAGACTGTTGGAACAAAAAAATTGATGGTATGGTGTGGTATATGGGGTACAAAGATAGTGGGGCCATTCTTCATCAATGGAAACCTCAAGGCCACTGGATATGCGAAATTGCTACATGATGATGTGTTTCCCTCTTTATGCACTGAAGCTGGCACGTTCCCTGAGTTTTTCCAGCAAGATGGTGCACCACCACATTATGGGTGTCAGGTCCGAGCATTCCTAGATGAACAGTTTCCTGGAAAGTGGATTGGTCGTCGTGGGACAGTTGAATCGCCCCCAAGGTCTCCCGATCTGACCCCCTTAGACTTTTATCTTTGGGGTCATCTGAAGGCAATTGTCTATGCTGTGAAGATACGAGATGTGCAGCACCTGAAACTACGGATACTGGAAGCCTGTGCTAGCATTTCTCCTGCGGTGTTGCTATCAGTGTGTGAAGAGTGGGAAAAGAGGGTTGCATTGACAATCCAACACAATGGGCAGCACATTGAACACATTTTATAAGTGGTCAGAAACTTGTAAATAACTCATGAAAGAATAAGGTTACCAATCACACCATTGTTTTTCTTGTGGAATTCCCAATAAGCTTGATGTGTCACATGACCCTCTTCCTATTGAAAAAAACAAAAGTTGGATTCAAAATGGCCGACTTCAAAATGGCCGCCATGGTCACCACCCATCTTGAAAAGTTTCCCCCCTCACATATACTAATGTGCCACAAACAGGAAGTTAATATCACCAACCATTCCCATTTTATTAAGGTGTATCCATATAATTGGCCCACCCTGTATATGGCAGGACAACGTCTTTAGCAAAACTCCAGCCACAGTTCATATAAGCATAACCTAATGTTAGATCATAAAAAAAAAGGAGCAGAATAACACTTAGGTCTGCATAGGAGCTGTAAACATAAAGGTGGAGATTTATCATTCTCTCTACTCCCGTTTTTTTGGCGTACAATAGCCGCAAACCCTGGATTTGTAAACTTTCAACCCCATTCCTGACTGGATAGTTTTCCATTTCTGAATTTTCACTTTTCACTCCCTGCCAAAACTTTTTTATTTTTTCGTCCACATAGCCACAGTGCTTCCAGGGAAAGACCTCTCAGATGCCGTGGTCGCAATTGACCATGACATCTGAGCGTCTAAAAGTCTGTGATCGGCGTTATCGCTGATCACAGACTTTACCTAGGAGGTTTGCTGTGTAAAATAGATGACAATCAGGGTCTATGGCGTTTGGTCAGCTTCTGAGCAGCTGCCATTAGTGTTGAGCTTTGGATCGTAGATCCGAAGTCGATTCGGTCAAAACTTTGTTTTAATGCTGGACAGAAATCCGTCTCCATACAGCATTAAAATGTATGGGTTCCGGCTAGACAAATTTATTATCACCGAAGTCTCACGGAACTTTGGTGAATAACTTAGGGATTTGATTTTTCAACTTGAAAACCATTTTAACACTTGGTTCCGTAGTCGGCTTCAGTACCGAGGTACCAGTTGATATCGAAGTCAACTTCGGATATCAGTTTTAAAATGGTTTTAAAGTTTAATAGTCAAATGCCGAAGTTATTTTCCGAAGTATCGCGAGACTTCGAGGATAACTGCTTTCGCCTTGCCGGAGCCCATATATTTTAATGCTGTACGGAGACGGATCTCCTTACAGTATTAAAATTAAGTTTTGAGCAAAGCGACTTCGGATCTAGGATCCGAAGCTCGCTTCTATCATCCCTAGCTGCCATCTTTAAAGATCCAACTTGCGCTGTACATGTACAGTAGAGCACATGTCAGGAAGGGATTAAACACCATTGTGACTAAATTTAGTTGCAAGTTTCAAGTTTACAAAAAGGTGGGACGTGGATGGAGCAATCGGCTCCAGCACATTTATCATCATTTTCTGGCTCACATGAAGATTGAAATCTATGCCAGCTACAAGCTGGCAGAGACTTCAGTCAGGCACCTTGTCATAAATTAAGTGCATCCTCCAGCGGCACAGGGGATATTGAGACCAGCATGGCACACACTGCTCTTGATAAATCAATGCCAAAATGTTAGACTGTTTCCAGCAAGGTCTGCAAAAATATGCAGGCTACAGAGGACAAATGCTTGAAAAGTTTTAGGAAAGACCAGTTGGAGAAATGTTTTTTATGGCCCAGAATAAGGCCTTCTGCACACGACTGCATCTGTTTTTGCAGTCTAGAAACTGCGATCCGCTAAACACGGTTCCCAACTAAGTGCCAAGAATAGGACTGTTTTTTTAATGTTCAATTTTTTGTGGGGCCACGGAACCGACTTACGGATGTGGACAGCACACAGGTGTGCTGTCTACATCTTTTGCTTATACGGTATACACAATGTTTAAGCTAATACAAGTATTAATGTGTTTAATTGAATGTATTTACTACTCTGGCTTTTCATACCTGCCTGGAAATGAGTTTTTAGAGGTATAAATTAGTAGCATTCCTACATTTTAAGGAATTAAAATGGGGTACAGAACCTACATGCACTGAATCATATGTAAGAAAATCTTATTATCTTTCATGTTTTTCTGACAGTCCATCAGTTTGATTGAAAGAGGTAATCCATCTAGAAGCCTTGACAATGTGTGTCGCTGGGCATACCAGCAACAGAAATCTGACCCCAGCCACTCTGAACACCACGATCATGCCATATTTCTGACCAGACAAGATTTTGGCCCTGCCGGAATGCAAGGTAAACATATACATAAAGCAAATCTGCTATATAAGAAACAAGCATAGAAATTAACCAATGTTGTCCACCCATAATAAATCCTTTATTGGCCGCATTCACATAGTATTTTTACCAAATGTTTAGCTCTCAGTGTACATGCTGAACTTGTCCATAGGGGTCCATTAGTCACATGGAGGCCAAAGCCATACTGGCCAGTATAGCTAAAAAAAAGAGGATGGGATGGTATAATAAACAAATATATCATACTATGGCACTATATATCATACTATGGCACTATATATCTTACTATGGCATGTCGTAACAATTGTATTGTTTGACATAAACATTGGGAACCATGGGTGATGGATGCCACTGTATGGCATATGAATCTGTTTTACTAGAAGTCCTAGTGAATACGTTAAACAGAGGCCATAAACTCAGTGTGAACAAAGCCTTACCATGATTGGAAAACTATACAGTAGTTCCACCTGCCATACAACTGTAATTATATGCTTAAAAACAATAAAATGCTTTACTATTAGCAAGGTAATAAAGCACGTAAGATGCTTGCCAATAAACATAGAAACTACATTTCTAAGGCAAAAATCCTCTACATTCTTAAGAAAAGAGATGAAAAAATACTCAACCCCAAGAAATTGCTGCTTCATTGGCAGATTACTGTAAGAACCTTTACGACCTTAAAAATAACTAAGATATCAGCCAACTATCACAAATCAGAATTGATGCATTTCTTGAAAACCTATCTCTTCTATCATTAAAAGAGGATGACCTAGAAACACTAAGTTTTTTAATTCTCACAAAACCTGATAAAACTCCAGACAAATCCGAAAATTTGATATCAACATCACTTCTTGATTGTGACTTTACTAGATTTATTCCACAGTAATTACCAATAAGTTAATCAATTTTCATATATACAGTAGCAAGAAAAAGTATGTGAACCCCATGGAATGATATGGATTTCTGCACAAATTGATCATAAAATGTGATCTGATTTATATCTAAGTCACAACATTAGACAATCACAGTCTGCTTAAACTAATAACACACAAAGAATTTAATGTTACCATGTTTTTATTGAACACACCATGTAAACATTCACAGTGCAGGTGGAAAAAGTATGTGAACCCTTGGATTTAATAACTGGTTGAACCTCCTTTGGCAGCAATAACTTCAACCAAACATTTCCTGTAGTTGCAGATCTGACATGCACAACGGTGAGGAGTAATTCTTGACCATTCCTCTTTACAGAACTGTTTCAGTTCAGCAATATTCTTGGGATGTCTGGTGTGAATCGCTTTCTTGAGGTCATGCCACAGCATCTCAATCGGGTTGAGGTCAGGACTCTGACTGGGCCACTCCAGAAGGTGTATTTTCTTCTGTTGTTGATTTTACTTCTATGCTTTGGGTCGTTGTCCTGTTGCAACACCCATCTTC
Organism: Bufo bufo; assembly: GCF_905171765.1. NCBI lineage: Eukaryota > Metazoa > Chordata > Amphibia > Anura > Bufonidae > Bufo > Bufo bufo. The sequence goes on along the minus strand of NC_053390.1, from coordinate 555,686,518 downwards.
TTTTGAGCTTCAGCTGGTGGACAGATGGCCTTAAGTTCTCCTGCAAAATGTCTTGATAAACTTGGGAATTCATTTTTCCTTCGATGATAGCAATCCGTCCAGGCCCTGATGCAGCAAAGCAGCTGCAAACCATGATGCCCCCACATCCATACTTCACAGTTGGGATGAGGTTTTGATGTTGGTGTGCTGTGCCTCTTTTTCTCCACACATAGTGTTGTGTGTTTCTTCCAAACAACTCAACTTTGGTTTCATCTGTCCACAGAATATTTTGCTAGTACTGCCGTGGAACATCCAGGTGCTCTTGTGCAAACTGTAAACGTGCAGCAATATTTTTTTTGGACAGCAGTGGCTTCCTCTGTGGTATCCTCCCATGAAGTCCATTCTTGTGTTTTACGTATCGTAGATTCGCTAACAGGGATGTTAGCATATGCCAGAGACTTTTGTAAGTCTTTAGCTGACACTCTAGGATTCTTGTTCACCTCATTGAGCAGTCTGCGCTGTGCTCTTGCAGTCATCTTTACAGGACGGCCACTCCTAGGGAGAGTAGCAGCAGTGCTGAACTTTCTCCATTTATAGAGTATTTGTCTTACCATCGACTGATGAACAGCAAGGCTTTTGGAGATACTTTTATAATCCTTTCCAGCTTTATGCAAGTCAACAATTCTTAATCGTAGGTCTTCTGAGAGCTCTTTTGTGCGAGGCATCATTCACATCAGGCAATGCTTCTTGTGAAAAGCAAACCCAGAACTGGTGTGTGTTTTTCATAGGGCAGGGCAGCTGTAACCAACACCTCCAATCTCATCTTATTGATTGGTCTCCAGTTGGCTGACACCTCACTCCAATTAGCTCTTGGAGATGTCATTAGTCTAGGGGTTCACATACTTTTTCCACCTGCACTGTGAATGTTTACATGGTGTGTTCAATAAAAAACATGGTAACATTTAATTCTTTGTGTGTTATTAGTTTAAGCAGACTGTGATTGTCTATTGTTGTGACTTAGATGAAGATCAGATCACATTTTATGACCAATTTGTGCAGAAATCCATATCATTCCAAAGGGTTTACATACTTTTTCTTGCAACTGTAATTAAATAGGACCCCCCACCACTATGACTGACAGGGTCTGGCAGTGAAAACATACTTGCGTCTGCCCCTGAAGTTTCCTGAAGTCGGCACAGTACAGAATTAGCCTGCGAGTTTCAGTACTGCACTGTGCCTGTGCCAAACAGTGAAGCAAACGACCATTCGTGAGACTTTAGGAGACTTCAGGGGCAGGCGTGAGTACATCTTAACTGTCTGGCCCTGTAAGTGTTGGGGGCGCAGCCGGGAAGGAAAAGATGTTTAACCTCAAGTGTAGCCAGGTGCAACGGCACCCAGGGGCTAGTTAGCATAAAATAAAAAGCCTAATTTCTCCACAATGGGGCCACTGATGTAAATATCAATGGAATAAATGGAAAGGCCATTGTATAAAAGATGGTGCATCTATTGACTGCCTTACACTGTCAACATTTGAGACAGATTAGAAGTGCTTCTTGGGGAGATAATCTTAAAACACCTAAAACAAAATATGTCTTGAGTGTGAGTTTAATGAAAGGTTTAATGAAAGTTTAATGAAAAGTAAAAAATTTTATTTCTACTTTCTACTTCAACCTTGGAGTTAAATTGGTTTGTTGCCATGGGTCAGCTGAGAAACAGAATAAAATTGTTGGTAAATTTGAGCTGAATTAAAACAGCTCCACTAAACCTCACTTGCTGGAGTTCCGCAATATGGCGATAGCCTAAGATCTTGAACCTATCTTCCATCTAAACATGACACTACAGATATCTGCAAAAGGTTGTATCTTGGTGACCAAGACCTCTATATATACTGTAGTAAATAAATGCTTCTTCTACTACTTATTTTTGATGCAGCGCAGGGATTGTTTATTCTGTCTAGAAAGATCATAAATAACTAGTCAGTGTAAGGGTTTATTCACACGTCCGTTGTTTCTTTCCTGATCTGTTCCGTTTTTTGCGGAACAGATCTGGACCAGATCTGGACCCATTCATTTTCAATGGGTCCTGAAAAATATCGGACAGCTCAATGTCTGATTTTTTTTCAGGACCCATTGAAAATGAATGGGTCCAGATCTGGTCCAGATCTGTTCCGCAAAAAACGGAACAGATCAGGAAAGAAACAACGGACGTGTGAATGGACCCTAAGTGTCACGATTAGGAAAAAGCAGGAGAGTTTGGAGGAAAACCACATTTATAGTATTCAACGGCAACAAGAAACAAAAATGATGAGGCTAGCACCGTTTCAATACAGCAGAACATTGTTGAAGCAATCCAGAATGTGTGTTATCATCTTTTATGCAAGAGCTAAGAATTTATGTTTGTGGTTTATTAGGTTTGTGATATCATGATAATTTGCAAATCATTCTGTTTGGGAAATAGGATATGCTCCAGTCACTGGTATGTGTCATCCTGTAAGAAGCTGCACACTGAACCACGAGGATGGATTTTCATCAGCATTTGTGGTTGCACATGAAACTGGCCATGTGTAAGTTAAAATTCTCCTTGTATTGGGTAATAATTTGACTAGTTTAGTGTGGTACATGGGATAAAATACACAAAAAGGCAACACGAACAGGCCTCATACAATATGTACCCAACATAGTACTCAATTGCCATTTTTATTTGCATGTCAACATATTTTTGAAAGACGGTCTTCTAAATGACTGTGGCCTTGCTCAAGGTAGTTTACAAATATGTTGATCATAAACTTTATATACATAAAGTACAGGGAGTGCAGAATTATTAGGCAAATTAGTATTTTGACCACATCATCCTCTTTATGCATGTTGTCTTACTCCAAGCTGTATAGGCTCGAAAGCCTACTACCAATTAAGCATATTAGGTGATGTGCATCTCTGTAATGAGAAGGGGTGTGGTCTAATGACATCAACACCCTATATTAGGTGTGCATAATTATTAGGCAACTTCCTTTCCTTTGGCAAAATGGGTCAAAAGAAGGACTTGACAGGCTCAGAAAAGTCAAAAATAGTGAGATATCTTGCAGAGGGATGCAGCACTCTTAAAATTGCAAAGCTTCTGAAGCGTGATTATCGAACAATCAAGCGTTTCATTCAAAATAGTCAACAGGGTCGCAAGAAGCGTGTGGAAAAACCAAGGCGCAAAATAACTGCCCATGAACTGAGAAAAGTCAAGCGTGCAGCTGCCAAGATGCCACTTGCCACCAGTTTGGCCATATTTCAGAGCTGCAACATCACTGGAGTGCCCAAAAGCACAAGGTGTGCAATACTCAGAGACATGGCCAAGGTAAGAAAGGCTGAAAGACGACCACCACTGAACAAGACACACAAGCTGAAACGTCAAGACTGGGCCAAGAAATATCTCAAGACTGATTTTTCTAAGGTTTTATGGACTGATGAAATGAGAGTGAGTCTTGATGGGCCAGATGGATGGGCCCGTGGCTGGATTGGTAAAGGGCAGAGAGCTCCAGTCCGACTCAGACGCCAGCAAGGTGGAGGTGGAGTACTGGTTTGGGCTGGTATCATCAAAGATGAGCTTGTGGGGCCTTTTCGGGTTGAGGATGGAGTCAAGCTCAACTCCCAGTCCTACTGCCAGTTTCTGGAAGACACCTTCTTCAAGCAGTGGTACAGGAAGAAGTCTGCATCCTTCAAGAAAAACATGATTTTCATGCAGGACAATGCTCCATCACACGCGTCCAAGTACTCCACAGCGTGGATGGTAAGAAAGGGTATAAAAGAAGAAAATCTAATGACATGGCCTCCTTGTTCACCTGATCTGAACCCCATTGAGAACCTGTGGTCCATCATCAAATGTGAGATTTACAAGGAGGGAAAACAGTACACCTCTCTGAACAGTGTCTGGGAGGCTGTGGTTGCTGCTGCACGCAATGTTGATGGTGAACAGATCAAAACACTGACAGAATCCATGGATGGCAGGCTTTTGAGTGTCCTTGCAAAGAAAGGTGGCTATATTGGTCACTGATTTGTTTTGTTTTGTTTTTGAATGTCAGAAATGCATATTTGTGAATGTTGAGATGTTATATTGGTTTCACTGGTAAAAATAAATAATTGAAATGGGTATATATTTGTTTTTTGTTAAGTTGCCTAATAATTATGCACAGTAATAGTCACCTGCACACACAGATATCCCCCTAAAATAGCTAAAACTAAAAACAAACTAAAAACTACTTCCAAAAATATTCAGCTTTGATATTAATGAGTTTTTTGGGTTCATTGAGAACATGGTTGTTGTTCAATAATAAAATTAATCCTCAAAAATACAACTTGCCTAATAATTCTGCACTCCCTGTATACACAAATCATCCAAAAGTTCATGAAAAGTGTTCAATGCCCACAGACCAACATGTGCTGTTTTTTCAATGAGAATATGCAGCATGGGAGGGGTGTGTATTCATAACTTTCTTGTATGTTATTCCTTGTACCACCTTCTGTTTGTATATACTGTAACCACATCTATTAATTCATTCAGACTAGGAATGGAACATGATGGCCAAGGAAACAGGTGTGGAGATGAAACAAGCATGGGCAGTGTTATGGCCCCCTTGGTGCAAGCAGCCTTTCATCGTTACCATTGGTCTCGGTGCAGTGGTCAAGAGCTGAAGAGACACATACAGTAAGAACCTGTATCATCGTGCTTATATCATAGTATTTGTCTGTTATTCTAGAAGCAATTTGGGGGACTTAATAGCCCCTATATCTGGCAGTGTATCCGTCGAAGTTATAAAGAGGTGCAGGCATCTACATTACTTCGGCCCATACAGTGCCAGTCTAAATTTAAGCCAGCCTCCTAGCTGGCTGACATTTAGACCATTCTCTATGCCTAAAACAGGCGTAGAAAATGATAAATGAGGTGGGCCTGCCAGCCAATCCCCTTCCCTGCCCACTTTTTTAGACCAGGCATGAGCGGGAAAAAGTCGCAGATGTCAGCGCCAGAAATATGCCTAATATAGGCATATTTCTGTTGTTAAAAGGAGTTGTTCATAGCATCCAATCAGGACCCTGTTTCCATTTTTTTACCTACCCATGAAAAGTAATAGCTTTAGTCTTTTTGGTTGCTACAGGCAATCCCCATCGGTTTCATTAGTATGACTGTATTTTGTATTTTTTAATCAACTCTTTAGCAGTTAAAGTGGTTATCCGGGAAAACTTATTGATGACCTATCCTCAGGATAGGTCATTAATATCATATCGGCGGGGGTCAGACTCCCGGGACTCCCACCAATCAGCTGTTATAAGAGGCCGGGCACTCAGTGAGCTCCTTAGCCTCTTCCTAGCCCAGTGATGTCACCGAACATCGGTCACATGGTCTAATTGTAGCCCAGCCCAATTCAAGTCAGTGGGGCTGAGCTGCAATACCAAGCACTGCCTCTATACAATGTATGGTGGCATACTTGGTAAGCTGCCAAAAGGCTGCGGCGCTCACCAGAGCTCCAGTGAGTGTCCGCGCTCCTTCAAACAGCTAATCGGAGGGAGTGTTGGGACTCGGACCCCCGCTGATATGATAATGATGAGGATAGGTCATCATTATCATTTCCCAGATAACCCCTTTAACCTTTTTGCTACCAGCGTCGTATGCCGCTGGAACGATGTGTAAACATGGCGCACGGGCGTCATGGCCAGCAGGTCTCTGCTGTTTCAAACAGCGTAGACCTGCAGCTAATTACCGTGACCGGCAATAATGCCGATCGCAGTAATTATAGATGAGCGAATTTCATATTTTGACATTCGTTTGCTCTTCATTTGGTGGTAAAAGCATAATTGCGTTATGGATGCCGTTACCACGGACCATAACGCAATTCTATGACGGAATGCCTTTAGAGGTATTCTGTTATTCATTCCGTCAAAATAGAAGTCTATGGCTTTCATAACGGATCCGTCCCGTTTCCGTTATGCAGTGGAGTCCTCTCCTGCATAACGGAAACGGGGCAGATCCGTTATGCTGGCCATAGAATTCTATTATGACGGAATGAATAACGGAATGCCTCTAAAGGCATTCCGTTATGCATTCTGTCATAGAATTGATTTATGGTCCGTGGTAACGGAATCCATAACGCAATTCTGCTTTTACCACCAAACGAAGCGCAAGCGAATTTCATAAATGAAATTCTCTCATCCCTAGCGGTAAATAAAGGCTTTAAATGCCATGATCAAGTGAGATCACGGCATCTAAACGCGCAAAAACCTGCGGCCAATGGGGCTATCGGTAGTTGCTCTGAATACTATAAGTTTCGCTAAAGAGGCTTTTAGTATTCATGCTGCAATTCTTATTTTGGCCACCAGATGGCAGGCCAACATAACAAATTAGTAATTTAAGCTCGTTTTAAAAATCCATGATTGTACAAAATTAAAAAAACAGAATAGGCTCTTCAAAATCATTACAAAAAAATAAAAAAAATATATAAAAGTTTAAATCACCCCCCCTTTCTGTATAAACCCCCCCCAGCTAAATAACAATAAATATAAATATCATGGGTATCACCGCGACCGAAAACGCCCATACTATTAAAATATTAAAGAAAATTCCAATATGGCGAAACGAAAAAAGGGGCAAAATGACAGATTTGCAATTTTTTCATTGCTTCTCTTACCCAACAAAATGTAATAAAATGTGATCAAATGGTATCAATATAAATTACAGATTGTCTCGCAAAAAATGAGCCCCTATGCAGCTCAGTAGACATAATTATAATACAGTTATGGTTGTCAGAATATGGTGATATAAAAAAAAAGTTTTTTTTTTTAAAGTTTACATTTATTTTTACACTATTTAGACATACAAAACCTATACATATGGGGTATCATTGTAATTGTACTGACCCAGAGAATGAAGGGCATGGGTCAGTTTTTACGCAAACAAAACGTCATGGGAACAAAACCCGTAAAACGGTGGAGGAATTGCGTTTTTTTCCAATTCCACCCCATTTGGATTTTTTTTTTTACCACTTCCTACTACATTGTATGCCATAATTAATGGTGGCATTAGAAAGTACAACTTGTCCCGGAAAAAAAAAAGAGCCCTTATACAGCTATGTGAATGGAAATATAAAAAGGTTATGCCTCAAGGAAGATAGGGAAGAAAAATTAAACTGCAAAAATGAAAATAAAATAAAATATAAAACTCCGGTAGTGAAAGGGTTAATGTGTTTATTGATAAAATATGATACATCAATATCTTTATCTACCAATAGTTGTATAAATAAAAGTTATATCATTAAAGAGAATGCAGTGTAATCTGCAGGCATCATGTTATAGAGCAGGAGGAGCTGTGCAGATTCATATATGTAGTTTTATGTAAAAATAGTGGGTAAAACTCTTTCTGTACTTAGTTGTCCAGTGGGATGTCCTACTCAATAACTGACATCTAACGCTGTAAAAATTTTCAAGAAAGGCTGTCGGTCATTGAGTAGGACCACCCTCTGAACTCCTAACCATAGAAAGAGCAGGAATTTTGAATAAACTAAGTTATACTGAATCTTTTTCCAAAAAGATCTGCTCAGCTCTTTCTGCTCTATAACATGCTGCCTGCAGATTGGACACTATGTTTAACATTACAGGTTCCCTTTAAAGGAGTTATCCCATGACTAATGTAAAAAATGAAAATCAGACATCATATAGTACATGACAATCTTTTTCTTAGCTTTCTAACAAAGCTAGAACCAGCCCTGTACCTCATATGGATCCAGAGATCTCCCCATTCATTGCTCTGCTAGATTTATATCAAGCTGACAGCTCAAGGGGAGTGTCTTTTCTGCTGCAGCTAAGGGGGCGTGTCTCAGCTCTCCCTATCACAGCTCAGGAGACAGTTGAAGAATTAAACTGAGCATGTGCGGCCTTCTTAGTGAGACCGACAAAGACATAAGAAAGAAAAACAAACAGCAGGTGGCGCTATACAGATATATTTTATTGAATAACTCAGTGACTATACTACATTTTTAATTTTATGCAATTACAAACATTTTCAGATCCAGGTGCTGGTTTGAAAACTGTAGAATATTTTTCGTGGGACAACCCCTTTAAGATCTCATGTCTATGTTTTAAAAAGAGAGCCATTATCATTATTATAAATCTTATGTTTACTCTATTTTACAGTTTATATGATTGTCTTCTGGATGACCCGTTTGAACACGATTGGCCTAAACTTCCAGACCTCCCCGGAATTAACTATTCAATGGATGAACAGTGTCGGTTCGATTTTGGTGTGGGCTACAAAATGTGCACAGCTGTACGTTGTCTGTCACATTTTATGTTAATTATACGTTGTAATCTCTGTATTTGTAATATATAATTACCTGTGTATCTCTTTGATATTAGAGCTAGAAAGTCACTTGCATTGCTTTTTGCAGTTTCGGACATTTGACCCTTGCAAACAGTTATGGTGCAGTCATCCTGATAACCCGTATTTTTGCAAGACTAAGAAAGGTCCTCCTCTTGATGGCACAGAATGTGCTCCAGGAAAAGTAAGTTATTTGGCTGTATACGTTCGTCATATGGTTTATGATATTTATGATTAATTGAAAAAATCTTGTTACTACAAGGCTGAGTTCACAGAATTCAAGCTGTGTTGGAAATGGGATCCAGTAGGGTTTCCCTCATAGCGTACATTATTTTATCGGAAAGTGTATCGCTGCATGCGGCACTATTTTTTCAGGCACATATGACAGAACTTGTGATGGAGGGTCCGAACAGAGCTTCCAATGCTGACTTGAACCGCTTTATATCCATTGGTGCCATTATTGTGTGATAATGTAATATAAATGTCTAAATTTAAAATGTAAATGAGGTTGGAATGACAAATTGCAGATGTTTCATGGTGTATTTGCTACAACTGTTGGACGATCAGTCATCAACATTGTACTCCTGGAAACCCCCTTTAAAGGCTACATGACAGTAGAGAAATGAAATCTTGTTTCTTGAAGTGTTTTAAAAAATAATGCCGCTTATCCATAGAAACACTTTATATTTGTTTTATATATATATATATATATATGTATAAAATGTATTAGTTTTTTTAATCATACTTTTATTATAATGTAACTGACCACTTTAAACATGGTGCTTTTTGCATTCCAATAAGAATCTCTAAATGTATTAACATTTGGCTGAGTTATTGGCCGTGTCATTCCACATAAGCAATCACTTTGCGGACATCATCCTAAAATAACAAACTTTTAACTTAGATGACATAATGCTGGTGGCATCAGTAGCATATCGTACCTGCCAAATGCAGCCTCCTGCTGCTTTATTGGGACTTCTGCCTGCCAATAGAGGATGGTATTTTTATTGGTATTAATTATATGGGTATTCATATTTTTACAAGGATTAATTATATGACATCTTACAAGTTTATGACTTTTTTTTACATGGATTCCCGTATTGGCTAAAAGGAAGCTGGGAACTGTTTGGATTATTATTTTTGCAGATTTTTCAGCTTTTGCAATTCACATTTGTATTGTACAGTAGATCCATGCCTTGTAATAGTTACATGCACCTGGTGACATTCACAGTGCTACAGTATGATTTCTGGCACTGTAAATTACTGACAGTGGTATACTGCTACCTAGTAAAACAGTGAGTCTGACCAGGAGACCACACGTACTAAAGGGACAGACACAAAACATTTTTTTAATCTTTTTTAAACTGTTGTATGCTATAATCTATTAAACCCTGAATAGCTTGCATTTTGCATTTTTTGACTAATAAATATACTTAAATAACATTAATAAATAAACAGACAGGCAAAGCTTAACCCTAACCTTACCAGCCAGTCTCCACAAGTGCCAGCCACACTATTTCCCTAAGTGCCAGATGCAGTGTTCTCCCTGTACAAGTGTGAGTCACAGTGTTCTCTCTGTACAAGTGTCAGCCACAGTGACAGTGTTCTCCCTGTACAAGTGTAAGCCACAGTGTTCTCTCTGTACAAGTGTCAGCCACAGTGACAGTGTTCTCCCTGTACAAGTGTAAGCCACAGTGTTCTCTCTGTACAAGTGTCAGCCACAGTGACAGTGTTCTCCCTGTACAAGTGTAAGCCACAGTGTTCTCTCTGTACAAGTGTCAGGCACAGTGATCTCCCTGTACAAGTGTCAGCCACAGTGTTCTCCCTGTACAAGTGTCAGCCACAGTGTTCTCTCTGTACAAGTGTCAGCCACAGTGACAGTGATCTCCCTGTACAAGTGTCAGCCACAGTGTTCTCTCTGTACAAGTGTCAGCCACAGTGACAGTGTTCTCTCTGTACAAGTCTCAGGCACAGTGATCTCCCTGTACAAGTGTCAGCCACAGTGTTCTCCCTGTACAAGTGTCAGCCACAGTGACAGTGTTCTCCCTGTACAAGTGTCAGGCACAGTGTTCTCTCTGTACAAGTGTCAACCACAGTGACAGTGTTCTCCCTGTACAAGTGTCAGCCACAGTGTTCTCCCTGTACAAGTGTCAGCCACAGTGTTCTCCCTGTACAAGTGTCAGCCACAGTGACAGTGTTCTCCCTGTACAAGTGTCAGCCACAGTGTTCTCTCTGTACAAGTGTCAGCCACAGTGACAGTGTTCTCCCTGTACAAGTGTCAGCCACAGTGTTCTCCCTGTACAAGTGTCAGGCACAGTGTTCTCTCTGTACAAGTGTCAGCCACAGTGTTCTCCCTGTACAGGTTTCAGCCACAATGACAGTGATCTCCCTGTACAAGTGTCAGCCACAGTGTTCTCTCTGTACAAGTGTCAGGCACAGTGTTCTCCCTGTACAAGTGTCAGCCACAATGACAGTGTTTTCCCTGTACAAGTGTCAGCCACAGTGTTCTCCTTGTACAAGTGTCAGCCACAGTGTTCTCCCTGTACAAGTGTCAACCACAGTGTTCTCCCTGTACAAGTGTCAGCTACAGTGTTCTCCCTGTACAAGTGTCAGCCACAGTGTTCTCCCTGTACAAGTGTCAGCCACAGTGTTCTCCCTGTACAAGTGTCAGCCATAGTGTTTCAAGAGCCAGCCAATGTGATCTTCCTGTACAAGGGTCAGCCACAGTGTTCTCCATGTACAAGTGTTAGCCACAGTGTTCTCTCTGTACAAGAGCCAGCCAATGTGATCTCCCTGTACAAGTGCAAGTCACAGTGTTCTTTCTGTACAAGTGCCAGCCACAGTGCTAACTACAGTGTTCCCTCGCACAGGTATCATCACAGTGCTCCCCATGGAAGCGCCTTTTACAGTGTTCCTAAACTTCCTAACCTTGCTTCTAGGCACACAGAGTAACTTACCTTGTACAGTGACAGAAGTAAATATCTATATCTGTCCTAATTTGGATTCCATAAATCATATTTTGGAGGAGTTGTTCCTCAACATCTAAAGTGTTTGCAGTGTAATTAAGGTTTTGATTTCTTACTCTAATTTTATTAATGATTTTGTAGCCAATACAGCGATAGTTATACATTGCTTCTTTTCTTTCTAGTGGTGCTACAAGGGTCATTGTATGTGGAGGACCACTAACCAAGTTAAACAAGATGGCAACTGGGGAGCATGGACAAAGTTTGGATCTTGTTCAAGAACGTGTGGCATCGGTGTGCGTTTCAGAACCCGTCAGTGCAATAACCCAATGTAAGTAGAGTATATTTATTGCATACAAACTTTTATACATATAACCAACTCCTTTTTGACCGCCCATTTTATATGGCAACAGTATAGCAACAAAACTCCTGTCTATGGTCCTGTGTTCAGTTCATCAGTTCCTGATGTCTAGTTGTTTGGTGTCTTGGAGTCAGACCATATTGTCCACTGATTTGGTGGACCAGTCCTGGGTGTTCTGTGGTTTGGTGCTGCTATTGTTTGTTGAGTTCATGTTCATGATGCATGGTTTTCATGTAATGTCAGAAAATTTTACATCAGCGGTTTATTTTTAGGCCAGTGAATGGTGGCCAAGACTGTTCTGGCTTAAATTATGAATATCAATTGTGCAACACTGAAGAGTGTCCTAAGCACTTTGAGGACTTCAGAGCCCAGCAATGTCAGCAGAAGAATTCCCAGTTTGAATTTCATCATGCAAAGCACCATTGGCTGCCATATGAGCATCCTGACTGTAAGTATTATTATTTAACATACAGCATCACTGTTCAGGTCTGTAAAGTCAGAATATTTTAAATTGTTTACTGCATAATTTACTTTTCTATACCAATCAGCCAAATCATTAAAATCTCATGAATAACATTGGTTTTCTTGTGACAATAGCACCTGTTAAGGGGGGGGGGGGGATATATTAAAGGGGTTGTACCATCTCAGACATTGGGGGCATATCGCTAGAATATGACCCAAATGTCTGATAGGTTGGGATCCCACCTCTGGGACCCACACCTATACTTAGAACAGAGCCAACAAAGTTCCGGAGGGCAGCTGCCCTCCATTCATCCGTACAGGACCACCGAAAATAGCCAAGTGCTGGCTCGGCTATTTCCATCAGACCGATAGAAGTGAATGGAGTGGTGGCCGCACTTGCACGAGCGTGGATTTCACTGGGACTTCTGAAAATAGCCAAGTGTGCTGCTTGGCTATTTTCGGTGCTCCCATTGGAATGAATGGAAGGTGGCCACACATGTGCTGTGTGCCCTCTTGGACTTTTCCGGCTCCATTCTAAGTATAGGTGCGGGTCCCAGGGGTGAGATGGTATAACCCATTTAAGTAGCAAGTGAAGAACAGTGAGTCCTTTAAGTTGATGTGTTGGAAGCAGGGAAAATAAGTAAGCATACGGATCTCAGCCATTTTGACAAGGGTCAGATTTTGCTGGCTTGACTACTGGATCAGAGTTTCCCCAGAATGGCTGGCCTAGTGGGGTTTTGTTGTATGCGGTTATTGGTAAGGTAGTGAGGTGGTATGCAGTGATTAGTACCTACTAAAAAGGACCAAGGGGTAATTGAGTGTCACGAGGGTGTCAAGAGCCACGCCTGACTCCGTTATACCCGGGGTCAGGAAGTCGCAGCGGGTGGCTGCGCGCGCTATGTATAAAGATAGGGCTGATTCTTAATGGTAGCTTTCTGGGTTTGCCTTGCAACCCTTTTTGGCTCACTCAGGGATCTGTAGCTCAATCTCCTCAGCTGTTTCTTGTCCAGCAATCCCAACCTCCTTATATTCCCCTCTCCCACTTCTCTGGTTGCCAGATATAGAGCTTCCTGCCTGGACTTCTATACTGACCCACTGGAGCTGTGTAGCTGTGTTCCCTGGTTGTTGTTCCAGAACGTTACCCTCCGGATCCCTGTTGGACTTTTGTTGTCTGCTGTGGTCGTCCACCTGGGATTTTATGTTTTGTCTGTGTTGTCTGTCCTCTCCTTGGTGTTTTCCTTTTAGTGTCAGTGGTGCGGACTAGTGTTCCCACCGCCCCGTTCACTACGTAGGGCTCATCTTAGGGAAAGCCAGGGTTTAGGCACGTGATCGGCGTACGGGTGAGGAACCCGTCTAGGGACGTCAGGGCAGTCAGGTGCCAGCCTCAAGGTGAGTCAGGGGTCACCACCTTTCCCTCTCCCTTGGACAGGGCCTTCCCATTTCCCTCCCTTTGCGTACGCCGGTCATGACACTGAGATGAGCTATTGTAGCACAAATTTCCAAAAACAGTAATGCCGGCTATTAAGCTTCAGTGAATCGAGCTTTGGATCATAAATCTGAAGTCAATTCGGTAGAAAACTTTGTTTGTAGTGCTGTTTCCATACAGCATTAAAATGTATGGGCTCCGTGTACCAAAACTTTGTCTCGGACAAATTTGCGCAAGACTTCGGTGAATGGTATTCTTATCTGCATATTTAAAAACATTTTAAAATAGGAATCCAAAGTTGGCTTTGTAACTGACTGGTACCTCGGTACCTCATCTACCAATTACAACCCTTCGAGACAACAATATTTCCTAATTGCAGTGGCCCATTTTTAGCACGACAGTTGTCATGCTGCAAAAATTGTTGAAGGATGGTTTGAGGAACATGAAAGAAAGTTCAAAGTTGACTTTGCCTCCAAACTCCCTAGATCTCAATCTTTCAATGCACACTGCTGTTAACATCTTGGTGTCAGATAATTTTTGGCAACGCAAGAGGAGCCTAGGCAGGCAGGTGGTTTTAACAGGCTATTCCGCTTTCATGAAATTGATGACCTGTCCTCATCTATTACAGATTGGTGAAGTTCTGACTCTCAGGACCCACACAGATCAGCTGTTTCAAGGGTCTGCAGTGCTCGTATGAGAGCTACATTCTCTTCAATGTTTAGTTGCATGCCATCTACATAGTAGTGGAGGTACAGTGTAATTACAGCTGTTTGTCCCATTCAAGTGAATGGGAGAGGAATCTGTAATTGCTCTGCACCACCACTACGACTGAGCCAGTGTGCAGGTAAGTATTTAAGAGAACGCAACTCTCGCACTAGCGCTAAAGCCACCTCAAATAGTGATCTATTATCTATCTACCTATCTTGCATATACTGTACCTTCTGATACAACAATTACTTGATGACATTGATACTGAGTAGAAACAGGGCGTCACTGATTTAACTGTAGAAAATAAAATAGCACAGGACTTTAACCTTTTGCATTGCCCAGTCTAGCTGATTATTCATTTTGGGAGTATTCCAATACTTTAACTTATTAACAGTAAAGTATGACGATATTTAATGTTTATACCATGTAATAAATTAATGATTTGTAGACCTTGGAAAGACTCTGGGGTTGTGTGTTTCCCTAACTTGTGTGCTTTTATTGAAGAGGCTTACAGTATATTGATCTTGCTAATGAACTGCACAAAGAATAATTGCTGCAATGTATTTTTGTGGCAATGTGAATTTCACCATTGAATATTCCTAAGTAGTAGACAGAAATATAGTAATAGTTAACTGGTTCTCCCATTTCCATAGGATATGCCATAGATGCCTAATTGGTCAGGGTCCTGTAGCCTGTGTTGCGTCATGGGCTGATTTTAATTAGCATGAGTACTTAGTTTGCTCAGCATGCATGCTGGTACTTATAGTCCCTGGTTTTAATGGAGGCCATTTTGGCACCATAATAAACCA
Source organism: Bufo bufo (assembly GCF_905171765.1). Taxonomy (NCBI): domain Eukaryota; kingdom Metazoa; phylum Chordata; class Amphibia; order Anura; family Bufonidae; genus Bufo; species Bufo bufo. Next base: position 555,671,461 of record NC_053390.1, on the reverse strand, counting down.
AAAGGGGCCCAGCATGCATGTGGGACCTACACTTCCTGAGTTTCATGGTCACTGTTGTGACACCCAACAGGTGAGCTTTAGTGTTAGGACCCATCTTATAGAGATCGCCTTGGCGTGCAGCAGACGGGCTCAGATAATTTTGTACAAAAGTATTTGCTAAGCATCTCTAAGTTATTAGCATAGTATTGCAAAATAAATACCTTTGTACTTTATTTGGTTCGTAGAGTGCTGTTGCACTATGTGTTTGATAGATGCCTAATTGGTCAGGGTTCGACTGCTGCTACTAGTTTATGGGAGATACTTAAACTGCCTGCTATTATGATGCATGGGCAAATATTATTTCTGTAAACCAGTTCTTTTTTGTCTGAGCTGGACAGAACGGATTGAAATATATTGCACCTTATGCACTTGTCAAACCCGTAGGCAGAGAAACATACATTTGTCAATAAAAGCTAATTATTTTTATTATATGGCAACTTTTGGGTTATGTATGCAACCATATGCCTATACAGTGGCATAGTTGGAAGTATCCATTAATTAATCACTACATATGCAATGTGAATGCATTACTCAACGATAGCCAAACTGAGAGGAGAAATGAGTGGAAGACTCTTGGTAGTACTAAGACTACATTGTCTTACTGCCATATTAATTAGACTTTTTTTTTAAAAATGCATTGCATGACAGCTTATGGGCTATGTGTGCCTATACAGTGGCTTAGATGGAGGTATCCATTAAATTATCACTGCATACGCAATGTGAATGCACCGATTCAATGACAGCCAAACTGGCAGGAGAAAAGAGTGAGACTCTTGGCAGAATTGAGGCTGCATTGTCTTACTGCAATATTAATCAGATTTTTGCAAAAATGTATGTGTTAAATTACTATAAGAAATTGTTAAATAGTTTGAATGAAACATAATTAAGCATTTAGGCCTGTTTCACACTTGCGTTGTTGTTTTCCAGTATTGAGATTCGGAAAAAATTGTTCTGTTTTGTCCTCATGCATTCTGAATGGAAAGAGATCCGTTCAGGATGCCTTCCGTTCCATTAGCATTCCATTTTGTGACCGGACAGAAAACCATTCCAAGCTGCGGTTTTGTGTCTTCCCATGGAAACGAAACAAATAAAATCTGTCACTAAAAACAATGTAAGTCAATGGTGACAGATCAGTTTTTATAGGATCCTAAAAAAATTGATCTGTTACCCATTGACTTTCAATGTATTTAGTGATGGATCCAGTTTGTTCCGTTTTAATTTCACACATCCGCATCCTAACAGAACGGATTCATCCTGATGTGCAAAATATAAAACTGATCCGTCTAATTCCGTTTTTTAAATCCTCTGCCGGATCTCAAAACCGGGATTAACAACGCAAATGTGAAACAGGCCTTAGGGTGGGTTCACACTAGCGTTATGGAGTCCATTATGGCTTTCCATTATAACAGGGTTATAACGGAACATAACGGAATCCAAAAGACGGAAGGACGGATCCGTTTTGCTGGCCATAGACTTGCATTATGACGTAATGCAAAACGGACGCCTTTAAAAGGCATTCCGTTTGCTCTCTGTCCTAATAGAAGTCTATGGGAATCAAAACGGATCCGGATTTGTTCCCGTTACGCAAGACGGAAAACAAAGTCCTGTCGACAGGACTTTGTTTTCCGTCTTGCATAACGGGACCCAGACGGATCTGTTATGTTTTCCCATAGACTTCTATTAGGACGGATCAAAATGGAATGCTTCTTAAAGGCTTCCATTTTGCATTCCATCCTATGGATTCCGTTATGTTCCGTTATAACCCTGTTATAACGGAAAGCCATAACGGACTCCATAACGCTATTGTGAACCCACCCTTATATAGTCATATAAGTAACAAAAGTCTGTGGTGTGTGGTTCTTTATTAAAAATGTCAAATGAAGAGTCACAACGTAAGGGAAGAAAATGCATCAGTATAGGCAACTGAGCAAATAGGCTCCCAAATGTTAGTAACTAGAGCAATGGCATTCACCTCTGTAAAGAACGTAATGCAACATTTTATTTCTGGATTTAAAAGCACAACTCCAAACATCCTCCGTTGCCAGAGAAAGACATTTAATATTTGTATAAAGCGGTGCACTTTGATTGTGGTTGGAAACTAACCTTGGAAAACCCTGTACAAATGAAGAGCTGCCAAGATCCTGGTAACATTTTCAGGGACACTGCTGCTGATCAGATATTTAAATACCACTCGCAAAGCAAGCTAGATGGATATAGCATCCTACAGTCAACAACATTACTTTGTGGATGGTAGTTTGGAACCAGAAAACAAAAATACCACAATATTTAGGAAAATACACTGAATGGATATGATTAGAACTTTTAGAGAGTAGTGCTGAGTAGAATTTTCTTTACAGATATTAATATGTTAGCGGACAGAAATGTCAATGGGCCTGTGATTGAACTATTTAGAAGATATCATGATGACATTATAGTTTATGAATTCAATCCCAAACATGAGCAGACAGAGAATACGTACATTAAAAGTAGAAAAAACGTAAAAATATAAAAATGCATTTTAACGTATGTACTGTAGGCCAGACTGGTAATTCAATATACAGCTACAACTATGATATTATAATACATGCTAATTGCTAATGCTTTTGAGAATGATCTCAGTCCCTGGCTAATTAGGATGAAGCAGTGTGACGGTAGTGATTGAAATGTGGTTGTTTGTCCAATAGATGCAGCTGGGATAGGGATAAGGCCAACCTTCATATAACATAGGGCCAAGGGCTATTCATAGTATTCAGTATATTGGGCAGACTAGATGGGCCAAATGGTTCTTATCTGCCGACACATTCTATGTTTCTATTGTAATAAATAATACAGGGTGTAACTGTAATGTTTTACATACAGTGTGTACTAACGCTCATAGCTTAGGGAACAAGCTCTGAAAACTTATGGCGATTATATCTAGGGGATAATTTGGATCTGGTTACAATAAATGAGACATTGTTCGACTGGGAAATAGCCATACCTGGATACACACTGTACAGGAAAGACAGAATAGACAGAAGAGGTGGAGAAGTAGACACTTATGTCAAGGGTAGCCTTAAATCTACAGTAATTCAGAAGACACACAAAGAGCTCAAAACTCTTTGGATTTGCATCCAAACCAAAGAGGGAAATGTTATTAGAATCAGTGGGCTATCTACGCCTCCAGGGCAAAGTGAGAATTACGAAAGCAAGTTGGCTGATGAAATTTCTCAAATTGCAGAAAAGAGAAATACTGTATTGTAGTTATGAGTGACTTTAACATGGCTGGTGTAGACTGGAATATCTCTTGTGCAATTGATCTATTATTTAAATCATGTTTTATGTTAAACATTTTAAAGAATTTTTGATCTTTTTAATTTTCCATGTCAATATTTATATTTAAAGAAAAACATAAAATTCAGCATTTTTCATACTGGCCACTAAGCCCAATACTAGACGCCACTTCTTGGTCTGTAAAGATTACGTTACTGCCGTTATCTGCTTATCTTTCATTCTAATCCTGCCTGTAATGATATCACTTCTGTGTATAGATAAGGCAGGATCCACCATTCACAATAGGTGGTTGTCAAAGCTTATTTGACCTCTGCACAGGTCTCAGAGCATGCCAAGAAAATTCTCCCATAAAAGTCAATGATGTCCTCTTTAGTACATTGTGTCTAATGACCATGTGGCTGCTGTAACAAAGTTTTTTTTAATACTTTCTAAATGCTCCTAAGAACCGCCCAGGCAAGATTGCTGCCACCATAATCATGTTCAGGAATTAGAATAAAAAAACTGCAATTAGAAAAGGGGATATGTTTCACTGTCGGCATATAAAATATTTGGTGACACATTTGCTTTAAAGGGGTTATCCAATTTCAAGAAACCCCCCCCACATGTGTCGGGCCCCTCACAGGTAATATACTTACCCCACTCCTGGCCCTGCTTCCGGTCCCTGCACCACCGCTGCTGCTTCTACTTGCATACGGATGAAAATATCCAGTGTCGGGGGGGAACAGCCAATGGCTCCCTAGCGTCTCCCTGGCGTCACCTGTGATGCTAGGGAGGCTCGTCCCTATCCCTGCCTGCCATTGGCTGCTACCCCCCCCCAACCCTGGATGTTTTCATCCGTGTGCAAGCAGAAGCAGCAGCGGCGGTGCTGGGACCAGGAGCGGCGCCGGAAGCGGGGTAAGTATATTAGCGGTGAGGGGCCCGACACATCTGGAAGGTTTCTTGAAATTGGATAACCCCTTTATAGTAGTGTCACTGGAACAGCCAGTTATGTCACCAACCAGAGGAGATAGCATTCTAGATGTAGTCTTCACAAATGTGTATCTGGTGTCTGAGGTTAAGGTGGAAAAACATATATATTCTAGTGACAACCTACTGTATGTTTATGATTTCTAAAGTGCTAGACTTAAGAAGGACTCGGACTCATTTTAAGGTAATTGGGGGGGTTAAAAAGGGAATTAAAAGGGCGGAAAACAACAGCAGTCATGTATACCCATTGAACTCTATTAAAAATGGCCACATAAAAGGCAACTAAACTACTGTATATTGTAGGCAGATTATAAAGCGTAAAAGGAGAAAGAAACCACAATGGTAATATAGCAAAAGAAAAGAAGGCTGCTTTTAAGCAGTATAAAGAAACCAGAAGTGTAGCTGATAGAGAACTGTATAAAACTAAACAGAAAGAGGCCAGACTTATTATTAATCCTGCCAAAGCGCCAATTCTATTAAGAAGGGGGATAAAACATTCTTCAAGTACAATATAGATAGGAAGAAAAAAAGTTGTGGGATTACAAAAATTAGAAATAGCCAAAGTCACTATTTTGATCACTGACCATTTGAATAGTTGCTTTTGTTCAGTATTTTTAGAAGACGGCTTTTACAATTGTAACTCGTTTGGTCTTGACATTACTGCTAGTCGTAAAAACTCAGCCCAGTGTTTTGGGAGGGCGATTTTATTAATGACTTGGCACATTTAAAGTCAAAACAAGGCATCCACCCAAGAGTCCTTACAGAACTCTGGCCTGTGGTTGTTGCTTCTCTTACTGACTTGTTTAACCAGTCCCTCTTGACAGGGGATGCTCCTAAAGATTGCAGAATGGCCGACGTTTTACCTATCCACAAGAAGGGTAGCAGAGAAGAAGCCGGAACCTATAGACCAGTTAGCTTGACCTCAGTAATAGTAAAAATAATGGAAACCCTCCTGAAAAAAAAGTTAGTTGACCCCCTTAAAACCGGCAACTTGTTGGATCTAAAACAGCATGGCTTCACTAAGAGCAGATCAAACTAATCTTATTGATTCCTTTTGACGGTTTCACAAAAGTGTTGGATTAAGGTGTAGCCGTAGACATTGCCTACCTGAACTTCAGCAAAGCATTTGATACAGTGCCACATAAATAACTGATAGATAAATTATTGAAGATTGGACTTAATCCCTGTACAGTTCAGTGGATACACAGTTGGCTGATGAATAGATACCAGATTGTTGTTGTTAATGGTCACAAGTGGTGTATCTCTAGAGTCTGTCATGGATCCTATTCTTTAATATTTTTGTAGGTGACATAGGAGAAGATTTGGTACGCAAGGTTTGCCTGTTTGCCGATAATTTAAAAGTGTGTAACAGGGTTGATATTCCTAGAGGGATTAGTAACATGGAAGCTTCTCTGGTTAACTGATACAAAGAATGGAAACTGCAGTTCAACATGTCCAAATGTAAATGTACTTAAAGGGGTTGTCCGATTTAAAAAAATATATATTGATGACCTATCCTCAGCATAGGTCATTAATATTATATCGGCGGAGGACTGACTCCTGTCACTCCCACCGATCAGTTGTTTAAAGAGAAAGCAGCACTTGTACTAGCACTGCTTCTCTTCATTGTTTACGTAGTAAATAGGGCGGTGGGAACACTAGTCCGCACCACTAACACTAGAGGGAAACACCAAGGAGAGGACAGACAATACAGACAAACATATAATCCCAGGTGGGCGACAACAGCGAACAACAAAAGCCCAAGAGGGTAACGCTCTGGAACAACAACCAGGAATCACAGCTACACAGCTCCAGTGGGTCAGTATAGAAGTCCAGGCAGGAAGCTCTATATCTGGCAACCAGAGAAGTGGGAGAGGGGAATATAAGGAGGTTGGGATTGCTGGACAAGAAACAGCTGAGGAGGAGAAGCTACGGATGGGGACCTATTCACTTAAATGAGGCCGCAAAATAGATGATGGGATAGATCTCTGTACTGACCCCTGATATATTTATACATAGTAATTAGATCTTCCCTAAGTCGTCTTTTTTCTAAAGTGAATAACCCTAATTTTGATATTCTTTCAGGGTACTGTAGTTGCCCCATTCCAGTTATTACTTTAGTTGCCCTCCTCTGGACCCTCTCCAGCTCTGCTATGTCTGAGGAGCCCAGAACTGTACGCAGTATTCCATGTGTGGTCTGACTAGCGATTTGTAAATTGGCAGGACTATGTTCTCATCACGGGCATCTATGCCCCTTTTGATGCAACCCATTATCTTATTGGCCTTGGCAGCAGCTGCCTGACAAGTGCAGAATAGATTGACCATGTCATCCTTTTTCTGCTGTCAATCTTCTATGTTTCCATGTTTTTGTTTCACTGATTAAAATGATGTTTTCCTTGCTCAATGTATGACAAAAGCAGGGAGAACAATAGGTAGTATAGCATCCATGGAGAAATACTGCAGCGTGTAATAGCCATTAAAGTGTTTGGCCAGCAGACTTAGATTTGATTGATTTAAAATAAAAGGGATCTTAAATCTGAAGTATTAAAAAACCCTCCCTGCTGCATCCACAGATCTGAGCACTGCTGTGTTCTGTACATCACCACCTCCCTTCCCAGTCTGTGGGAGCCAAGACACCATTACATTGCGCAGGAAGGCTTTCCCTGCTGCAGCTATGAGCACTGAACTTGCCTGGACATGCCACAAGTACAAGTCTTAGAAGTTATATAATAGCCATCTAATTTTTTTTCAGCAGCCTTGGCTAAGTGGAATAGGAAATACTCCCCTCATCCGAAATTAAAAGTACTCACATTTCAGCTTGTCAATTTTTTAATACTCGCAGCGTCCACAGATTCTTCAAGCGAATTAGCTAAATCCTGTAGTCTACCTATGATCTGCCTGGAGACTGCTATCTTTTGGGGTAGTCTATGGGCAGAGGATAGGAGACCAGCAAGGGTTTGACTATGACATGCTGGCATGTGAGTAATTTTGGGACCATTCTGCTATTATTATTGCTTATTAACTGATGTTTCCCTATCTTCTGTATCCTGTTTTAGATGGAAAGTATTGCCAGTAGTCACCAATTACATTTTTGGCAAAGAGTTTTCCTTTTATATTTTAAAGGGGTTCTGCACTGTTTAAACTGATGATCTTCAAGTGAACAGAGCTTAGCCCCGCCCAGGCCCCGTCACTGGGCCTGCAGTAAACAGTGAGAAAGCCGCGGCGCTCCTAGAGCGCCGCTGCCTTCTCAAACAGCTGACCGGCGGGGGTCCCATGTGTCGGACCCCCACCGATCAGATGCTGATGATCTATCCAGAGGATAGATCATCAGTTTAAACAAAGTGCAGAACCCCTTTAAGTATTCCTTTTGTCCATCCCTTAGGCTAACTATATTTTTTATCAGTAACATCATATTAATTTTGTTTCCACAGCCAGTAAAAGATGCCAGCTCTATTGTCAGTCCAAACAAACAGGAGATATAGCATCCATGAAACAGCTTGCACATGATGGGACCCGCTGTTCCTACAAGGATCCGTATAGCATTTGTGTGAGAGGAGAGTGCGTTGTAAGTTGTATTGTTATTATCTAATGTATGCCTATATAGCTGAACCAAATCCTACTACGAGAGGGAAGGTTTTTGGGGACATATACATACACAATCTTGTATCACTGTGTTCAATACATAACCTACATTTTTACACTTCTTTGTGGCTTGTAGAAAGTTGGCTGTGACAAGGAAATTGGTTCCAACAAGGTGGAAGATAAGTGTGGTGTGTGTGGAGGGGATAACTCCCACTGTCGAACCGTGAAAGGAACCTTTACAAGGACTCCAAAAAAACCTGGTAAAATCATTTACTTTAATTGGGGATATTCAGTTGACTCGCTAAAAAGCTATGTACACCATTGTGTCTAAAGTTAAAAATAGGTATGGTTTTATGTATACAGCTCATATGCAGAATTATATTATTTCATTGTAGCAGGTCACAAACAAACCTTGTGTGTAGTCTGTTCTTCTGGTTGTGAGTTATCTCCTTCCACAAGTCCCCTTGTGAGCTATTTGTTAGTAAGAAAAGAGAACATAGGGAAGAGATGAGTACATGACTGCAGGATCAGACTACACATGGGTTTGCTTGTAGTCTGTAACCATGGAGACACGTAAAGAAAAAAGGGGTCACTCAGCACATCCCAATGCGGAGGTGCACGTTGCCATGGCTGGAAACACAAATAAACATTTCCTGGCATTAGCATCAGAATACTTTTTTGTACTTTCTTTGGTTTGCAGAGTATTTTTTTTACTTTGTGTTTCCAGCCATAGCAACGCGCACCTGCGCATTAGGATGTGCTGACTGACCCCCTTTTTTTCTTTGCAGTTTGTACCGAAGGTGTGGCTGACACCTCAGTCGTGCACTCCTGACCAGCCTGACCACCCCATAGGTTGATTTTAATTAGTGTGAGTATAAAGCTTAGCCTGCTCTCCCTGCACTCACTGGAAGCCATTTGGTACCAGGAGAGGTATAGGGTGGACTCTCATTGCATTCATTGGAGGCCATTTGGCACCAGAAGAGGAGTGGAGTAAGCTCGGCATGCATGTTGGTGCCTGCATTCCCTGAATTCAATGGAGGCCATTTTGGCACCAAAAATGACAAAAATCAGAGTGGGCCCCACATGCATGTGGAACCTACACTCACTGCATTTTATAATAGCCGTCATGGCACATAACAGGTAGATTTTAGTGTTAGGTTCCCGTCTTACAGCGAACGCCTTGACGTGTGGCAGACAGGCCCAAATAATTTTGTACAAAATGTATTTGCCAAGAATCTCAAATTTACCTATTAAGCATAGCATTAGCATCAGAATACTTTTTTGTACTTTATTTGATTTGCAGAGTGCTGTTGCAATGTATTTTTTTTAAAAATGTAGACACATAGGTTTGATAGGGGTTGAAAACGGCATTTAAAAAAAATATTTTTTAGAAGATCCGTCCCTGTAAAAGTTGCAAAAAAGTTGCAAACTCACTCCACTGAGGAGGTGGTGTAAAAGGGTAGAATTCCAAGACAAGTGTTAGATTTAGGATGCACCAGATTTAAAGGGGTTGTCCGAATTTTGATAGTGATGACTTATAAGATTTTGATGAACGGTATCAGATTGGTGGGAGTCCAACTCACAAAACCCCTGGCGATCAGCTGTTTGAAGAGGTCATGGCGCCGATGAGAGCTGTGGCCTCTTCTTAGGCCAGTCATATCGCGTTCATCAGTCACATGGCCTAGGTGCAACTCAGTCCCATTCAAATAAATAGGACTGAGATGCAATACCAAGCAAAACCGCTATCCATGGGCAGCACTGTGCTTGGTAAGCAGCGAGTAGGCCCGCACCACTCACTGGCTTCCTCAAACAGCTGATCGTCAGGAGTACCGGGTGTCGGACCTTTGCTGATTTGATATCGATGACCTATCCTGAGGATAGGTCATCGATATAAAATATCCGGAAAACCCCCTTAACTAATAACTTGCAACAGTAAATTTGGTGCAAAGTACACCAACACAGATTTAAGCAACACTGACAAAACTACTCATGCTAAATTCCTCTCCTAGCCTTTAGTACTCATATGGATATCTGTGGAAACAACCTGTGAAAATCTGCTTTGGCAGCTTTATGCAGATAAGTAAATTTACGCAGCCTGATTTCCCGCATTTAAGACAATGTTGATTGTCTTGCATTAGGGATGTATGTTGCTTCCTGGAAACCTTGAGTAAAATGCTGTTGTTGGAACCTGTGTATCTTAGTACTTTAATTGTTGTGAAAAGGATATAGGTCTGAAGGGCTCATTAATATTTTAAGGAAAAATTTAATTTTCAGAAAAAAATATTCTTTTATAAAAATGTATGCAGTTTTCTGCTGTTCTTCACATATTTAATTCCTCACACATTTTGGGATCTCTGCTCAAAGTCATTGAATGGGAACTTGCATTGCTTACTTCAAAATCTGTAATATGTGTACTGTAATAAGCCACGGTCATCACATGACCAGTACAGATGTTAGGTCATGGGAACTCGAGAAATGGATGTACAATCTTTACAAAATTACCGCTTTAATACAATGCAGTCTATAAAGTCTAATAAGATTTGAGTGGTCATGATGAAACGTATCAGGCAGATTCAGGTATTTACAGAAGCTATGATTATATGAAGACAAAATCAGTCAGCCTGATGATGGTTTCCCTATTGCAGTATATTTCTTTTACACTTACACAGAGTAAAGATAAACCGGAAACCATTGTAATGAAAAAGGTATTAAGATTCTATATTGGTTGGCTATATGGCCAGTCTTAAAGGGGTTGGCCCATCTTACACATTGGTGACATATTGTTGGGATATGACACCAATGTCAGATAGGTGTGGTTCCCACCTCTGGAACCAGCACCTATCTCTAGCACGGAGCCCCCCAAAGTAAAGAAGAGTGCAAAGTGCGAGCACAGCCAGCTCACCTCTATAGGAGTTACAGAAATAGCCCAGTTGGCCCTTGGCTATTTTCAGCACTAATATAAAAGTTAATGGAGGGTGGCCACACTTGTGTGGTGCGCCCTTGTTCATTTTGGGGGCCCCGTTCCAGAAATAGGTGCGGGTCTCAGAGGTAGTATATCCTAGAGACAGGCCATCAGTGTCTGAGAGGAGACAACCCCTTTAATAATAAGATAAGAATACAATAAAAAGATAATGATTGTATTAGTATACTGGTAACCCTCTTACATAGACGAAAAGGCACCGTGTGTAATGAAAAATGTACAAGTGTGAACTATTAGAAAACCAATATTCCAAAATGTAAGAAAATAAGCTTGCACAGAAACGTCTGATCTTACCCAGAATTCCTTTTGAATTTGAATCCACATATTGGGACCACAAGAATTTGTACATTTGGTGCTTAAAAAAATATGTTCAACTTTAGAAAACGGAAATGCAAGCATGGTTTCAATTTTGGTCAAAAATAACAGCATAGTTATAAGTCGATACCACACAGCTAGAACTTATATTGTTTTTGAACTGTAGGATGCACCAAATGATGTTAGATAGGTAGATAGATAGATAGATAGATAGATAGATAGATAGATAGATAGATAGGAGATAGATAGATAGATAGATAGATAGATAGGAGATATAGGATAGATAGATAGATAGATAGATAGATAGATAGATAGATAGATAGATAGATAGATAGATAGATAGAGTTTATAATGTATACATATAACACAGTACAGAGTGGAGCTGCTGCCCACCATCTCATTGCCCAACAGACCCTTTGAGTGCCTTTAGTTGTAGGCAACAAAGTGAGAATAGCCTGGGAATACCGGCTCCAAACTGTACTGTCTTATGTGTACTCATGCTGATCAAAAATATAGTAATACAATAAATTTTGATCTCATGAAATATATTGCAAAGTTCAATTTCTATATGAAATCATTATACACAGGACCATACAAGGATCTTAGCATAAAAACACAGAACACAATCATAGGTATGTCATTTGTGTTCACTAGGATAACCTGTAATTGCTAATTCTTTGGCGGCTCTGTCAAAGGGGTTTTCCAGATTACAGCTAGTGCTGATCTATCCTTAGGATATGTTATCAACATCAGATTGATGGGGGTCTGAGTCCCCCACTGATCATCTGTTCGCAGTAGGTACCAGAACTAATACAGAGAACAGAGCCAGAAGCACTGCAGGTTGCACAGTCATCCAACTGCTAGGACCCCCACCGATAATGAGAATGGCAGCCCCCAAGTTTCCTGTGTGAATGTAGCAGCAGCACATATGTGTGACCACATCTATAGCACACAGGTATCTCTGGCGTTCCCAAAGTAGTGAATGGAGCAGTGGTCATGGATATCCACTACTGCTTCATTCACATAGGGTAGTCAGTAGCCTGTTCTTTTGATCAGTGGGGATCTCATCTGTCAGACCCCTATCAGTCATACATTTATCTCTTATCCTGTGGACAGATAAGAAACATTGTTTGTGAGCCAACCTCTTTCAGTTAAGCATGGTCTAACCACTAAGTAAAAACCTAAGTCTAAGGGTGCATTTACAGGGCCGTAAGTTTTCTGCAGTCCGCAAACCGTGGATTTGCATATGCACAGTAGATGAGCAGATTACTAGTTATCCACTATAAGGACTTCAAGGACTTCCTGGTATAGTGTAGAATTCAGGACAACTTGTCACAATGTAAGATGTTCTTCATGTGGAATGCTGTATGTGCTTTACACCTATCTTGTTCCAAGATTTTCACTATTGACTCATTTAACCATAAAAAATTGTCCCGGATGTCAGAATTATAAATGGATTGTTATGCAAATGTGAAACGTTATGCAAATGTGAAATGTCACTGTGGAATAATCAGGACTACAGTTAATTCTATTTGATGGAACAATAATTACAATGAACAAATACTCCTAAGGCTAGTTTCACACTGGCTTTAAAGCAATCCGGCCGGACACCATAGACTATAATGGAATCCAGCGGGAATTTGGCCGCTCCCCGTCATAAATGCCTGGATTCAGCTGGACAAAAATCGCTGCCCGCAACAGTTTCTCTCTGGCTGAATCCCAGCATTTATGCCGGAGAGCAGCCTGATCCCCACCAGTTCCTATTATCTTCGATGGGTCTGGCTGTGAACGGTTTTATCTGGCCAGGCCAGATCTGGAGGTCTCTGGCAGGCTGTTCCTATGCTGAAACAGACTACTAAATTGCTTTAGCGCAAGTGTGAAAGTAGCCTAACCGATATACACATACACATAACTTCCCATCTCCGTCCACAGTCCAAGTATTAGAAATGTCACTGCAAGCAGACCGGTGGGCTCTTGAGATTATTAAAATCAACTACTCACAATTAGTAGTCATCTTCTGGACCTAGTCCATATTTTATTGAATCACCTGACGTACAGTATGTCCATATAACACAGAGAGCACTGAAGTGCTGAAGCCTCTCACTGACACCCCCCATCACGCAGCGTTCAAGGAGACGTGCCCCCAAAATGTTGTGTGATAGATGGTCTCGGTGAGAGAGGCTTTGGTGTTTTAGTATACTCTGTATGTTATATACAGCTTCTGGAATTTGCTTTCATTGCAGCTTAAAGTTGTCTGGGATCATAAACAATTTGGGCAAAAGACAGGCAATGAGATAATATCACAAAAGAACCAACAACTGTTAGATCCCTCACCGATTCAATGCCTCTGTTCTGCTGCCCCCTGCCAGTCTATGTTTACTTGGCTGCAATGCCTGTCCGCACATGACCGTTGCAGCCAATCTTAGACCTCACCTTTCTTGAGCTGTACACCTCTGAGGCCAGAAATTTGCTGCGTCAGTGACTTGGGTATACGGGCAAGTCATTGCTGCAGCCAAGTATACAGAGGCCAACATGGAGCCGTGAGGGATCTAACAGGTTGGTATTGTGTCTTACGTTATTTTATCACATTGCCTGCCTTTGCAAACATTTTTACGATCTCAGAAACCCCTTTAATACTCGTCTAAAACATTTGTCGGTATTTCTTCATACTCATGGTAAATTCAGTATTAAGTGATGGTTAATGGATGGATAAAACTGATGCCAGGAAATATTTGGTTCGAATTATTGCTGCTAAAGATGCTAAATGGGGTGGTTATTTTTACCTAGGTGATATGGGGGTTGCATTATCTTTGTGTTATCAAAATCCCCTTGTCACTTTTGCACAGAAAACATTTTGTGGGAGTGAAATGTTTCTCATTTTATAGTTTTATATACTGTATGTTAGATTATACTGGTTATATTATATGGTTATACTGCTTTACAGTCTATGTTTGTATACGTATAGCATAGCATAAAATACAGAGATACAGACAGCATATGTATTTGCTTTTGCGGTCAGCATTTTCCTTCTCATAGCTTTCTGATCCAGTTCATGGATGTAATTTTGTAGTGGTGGATGCAGATTTTCAAACAGAAAAGACTTTTACAGTTATTTTATTTTTATTATATAAATGAATGCTCAACTGTATGCTGATTCATTCAATACTATGTGGTCACTATGGTTGAGTTTTAAGCTATTTCTTTCAGAATACAGAAACTTTTCTATGTGTGCATTCATTTTTGGTAATAGAAACCTGATCGAACAGAACCAAGACGCCAGTGTGAACAGAGCCCAAATGTATACATTCTGCAGTCGTGACCGAATATTAGATTGGTCTAGGAGCAATCAAGACAGCATAAGACCAGATTAACACAACTTGGTTGAGGTTACTCTCTGTTTAAAGGGGTTGTCCGGGTTCAGAGCTGAACCCGGACATACCTCCATTTTTACCCAGGCAGCCCCCCTGACTTAAACATCAGAGCAGTTCATGCTCCGATGCTCTCCTTTGCACTGCGCTAAATCACGCAGGGCAAAGGCATTTTCCGGAGTTCTGGTGACGTACCGGGGCTCTCCATGGGACTGCCAGGAAGCCCGGTGACATCACCGGCACTGATGGGAGGGCTTTAGCGCTGCCCTAGCCAGTAAAACGGCTAGGGCAGCGCTAAAGCATGCCCATCAGAGCCGGTGACGTCACTGAACACACTGCCGTGTGTTGTTGTAAACAAAATAGCCCGGGCCCTGTGCGATCTAGCGCAGGGCAAGGGAGCGCATCGGACCATGAGATGCTCCGATGCTAGCATCAGGGAGGCTGCCTGGGTGAAAATATGGGTATGTCCGGGTTCAGCTCTGAACTCGGACAACCCCTTTAAGAAAAATCTAAGTCTGTCAAACTCTCTTAAAGAAGATCTGTCACCTCTCAGTCGGTTATAATTAATACTTGAATTCCCCATTTATAAATAATTATGAGGCTTCCTTCTTTCATATAAGTGCTCGTTCGCATCTTTGTTGAGCTTTCCGTTCTTCTGATACATCAAAAAAACTGAAAAATGAACTGATATATTTTAACTCTCACTTGTTTGAATGCGCATCAGTTATGCTCAGTTTGTGTCCATCAGAACAGAAAAAAAATATAAAAACCTGATCCATCTTATTTTGGGCATCAGTTGTCCTCAGTTTGCATTAGTTTGTGTCAGTTCCGTCTTAAATCAGTTATTTTTGATGGGAGAAAAAGTATATCAGGAAGGACTTCTGTTACAAATAACTGATGTTTGATGGAATTGATGCAAACTGAGTATAACTGATGCTCAAAATAAAACAGATTATTTTTTGTCACTTTTCTTTTCTTCTGACTGATCAGAACAACAGAAAGCTCAACGCAGATGCAAAATCAGCCTAACTCTATGCCAGACTTCTACTATTCCTACTGTAAGTTTATGAATGAATTACCAACAGTCTGCAATAAAAGTCTAAGGCCTTGTTCACATCAGCGTTCAGCCTTTCCGTTCTCCTGCTCCGTTATAGGAGCAGGAGAACGGAAAGGACAGATTCGGCACATAACTGAGCCGAACGGAGCCTACAGACCCCATAGACTATAATAGGGTCCGTTAGGTTTCCGCTCAGAAGATGATTTTGGAGCGGAGACAAAAGTCCTGCATGCACAACTTTTGTCTCCGCTCCAAAATCATCTTCTGAGCGGAAACCTAACGGACCCCATTATAGTCTATGGGGTCCGTAGGCTCCGCTCGGCTCAGTTATGTGCCGAATCCGTCCTTTCCGTTCTCCTGCTCCTATATCGGAGCAGGAGAACGGAAAGGCTGAACGCTGATGTGAACTAAGCCTAACTGGGTGTTAGTAGTTGGGGTGTATCTGACACTATCCAATCAGTACTACCAGTGTCAAACCCTGCAGGGACACACACCCATTGGTAACATCCAGTTGGACTTTTTGAAGACTTTTGGAAATTCATTTTTTAAACATTTTGTCTTCTCTCTCTCTCTCTCTCTGTG
The DNA here is from genome assembly GCF_905171765.1 of Bufo bufo. NCBI lineage: Eukaryota > Metazoa > Chordata > Amphibia > Anura > Bufonidae > Bufo > Bufo bufo. The sequence continues at coordinate 555,655,299 of NC_053390.1, read as the reverse complement.
GTTTTTCTCTTTCCACCAGTCATCACAGCAGATCTCTCATATTAAAAGAAGCACACACACAGAACATGCTCTTGGACCTCCACCACTTTGAGGACATAGGGGATCTCCACCACCCACTTTTTCTGTCCAAGCCACTTTCCAATTGGGTTGCTATTTTAACAAAAACTAGTTGTGCAGCAAGAGACTTCTACTCTTCGCTGCACCGTTCACCTTAGGTCTCGCTGTCTCTGTTTATATAGGTAATGTATGCACTGCTCTCCTCTGGCGCGCCCAACTATGAGAAATCAACATTTGGTGACTCTAGAAAAGTTGTAGAGTTGGCCACACATGCCAGTGGCTCTGTCAATTGGCTCAGCTGCCTCCATTACTGGTTTAGACCTGTGAAGAGGACAATACATATGTGCAGTCACCTCTCCTGTATGTGTCTGCATTAGAGGGCCAGATGAACCTGACAGCAGAGTCAATCCCCTTCCCCTTTATACTCACTGCCCATATGTTCCTGTAGTGTGGCCTCTGCTGGCATTAATATAATCTTTTGAATCACTAGATGGGAAACATAAAAAAACAACCTTTTTAAAATGTTATACTCAAGCTGAGTAACCTTATCATCATGTAAAATAGTTCATCAATGAATTTCACCAAATAAATGGTCTTGGTCACCCAGGACATCACAATTATGCTATGCATACACTGAGTCCTTTCACCAGTTGACCATTTAGGCAGTATCCTAAAGGTTCTGTATAATATAGGGTGATCATCATGAAAAGGGCAACCCTATCCTGAGCTTGTTCCTCACTATCCCTGTTAAGCTGTGTCCTTCCTACACACTTCCTCCTGGGTAATGGAAGCTTCATCAGGGGAGATCCACGACTATTATGTGTGCTGCAGTCAATTATTTTCCTCTAGAGAACAGGCAGAGCCAAGAAACGTCACCCAGTGATAGATAATTTTAGTGGTAACAACTAGTTGCAAGCACCTCCAGGAGATCATGTGACCGACAGTGTATGTCAGTGTTCCTCAACTCTTAAGGTATAAGGTATAATGGAAAGATCTGCCCTTGTTCTGTTTTTTTGACCCGCGCCTAGTTTTGGCTCACAGTAACTAAGGGTCCATTCACACATCCGTATGTGTTTTGCGGATCCGCAAAACACGGACAACGACAATGTGCGTTCCGCACATCGCCGGCACTATAATAGAAAATGCCTAATGTTCTATTTTTTTCGGGAACGGAATTGCGGACCCGGAAGTGCGGATCCGGAAGTGCGGATCCGGAGAGCACATAGTGTGGCCCCATAGAAATGAATGGGTCCACAATTCCATTCCGCAAAATGTGGAACAGAATTGCGGAAGTGTGAATGGACCCTAATGGAAATAACTGATCAAATGACTGAAGTGTGAACTCAGCTTTAGGCCTCATGCACACGACAGTTGTTTTTCTCGGCCTCCGTTCCGTTTTTTTTGCGGATAGGATGGGGACCCATTCATTTCAATGGGTCAGCAAAAAAAAGGTGATAGTTCATCTGTTTGTGTTCCGCGTCCGTTGTCCGTGTTTCCCTTCAGCAAAAAAAATTGTGCACGTCCTACTTTTTTCACATTTGCGGACAAGGATAGGCATTTATTACAAGGGATCTGTGGAAAAAAACGGATCCTCCAAAAAAAACGGATGCCGCATCCATTTTTTGGGCGGACGCACAATTTGCGGACGCAAAAAACAACTGTCGTGTGCATGAGGCCTTAGCTGTATAAATCCATATCAGCTTGCTCTTGCTAGTAGCAGCTTTTTGTTGCAGAAATGTTAGCATTTAACAAATCTGTGCTTATATTGAAAGAATTTATCTATGAAAAACAAGGAGCTGAAAACCCTTGTGCAATGTAATGTAGTACTAAATGAATCAGTGTAAACTGAAGCATTCATTTCTATACAGATGTAGCAGGGTTAGCACTCAAGCTCTTAACTCAAATTTCTTAACTCATCGCGTTATCTTGAGACAAAAGCCATTGAAAAGCAACTGAAGGTGTTTGCTTAATGCATTTAGTTTAGATAACACGTCTCATAAATCATGAGTGTTAACTCTACTACATCTGTACTATACTGTAAATAAATAGTGATAGCTCTTCACACTGTGGTCACCTTTGTTTAACAGAATTTCTTAATTTTAGTCTAGTAAATCCAATCAAATTTGTACTACTCTTATTTCTGCCATATAATTAAGTCTACTTTCACACTCGCGTTTTGGCTTTCCGTTTGTGAGATCCGTTCAGGGCTCTCACAAGCGGTCGAAAACGGATCGGTTTTCCCCTAATGCATTCTAAATGGAAAAGGATCCGCTCAGAATGCATCAGTTTGCCTCCGATCAGTCTCCATTCCGCTCTGGAGGTGGACACCAGAACACTGCCTGCAGCGTTTTGGTGTCCGTCTGACGAAACTGAGCCAAACGGATCCGTCCTGACACACAATGTAAGTCAATGGGGACGGATCCGTTCTGACACACCATGTAAGACAATGGGGACGGATCCGTTTTCTATGACACAATAGAAAACGGATCCGTTCTCCATTGACTTTCAATGGTGTTCAAGACGGATCCGTCTTGGCTATGTTAAAGATAATATAAACGGATCCGTTCTGAACGGATGCTTGAATTATCTGAACGGATCCATCTGTGCAGATACATGACGGATCCACACCAAATGCGAGTGTGAAAGTAGCCTAACTTAAAGAGCTTGTCCCATCTGGACATTTCTGACATATCAATAGGATATACCATAAGCATCCAATTGGTGTGGGTCCCACCCCTGGAACGCACTCCTATCTCAATAACGGGGCCCCACTGTAAATGGAGAGCATGTCCCACATGCGCTACATTCTCTCTATTCACTGCTATGGGACTTCTGAAACTATCCGAGCAAGCCTGCTCAGCTATTTTTAAAAGTGCCTTAGCACTGAATGGAGTGGACAGTGAGCATATGTGGCCACCACCCATTTACCATCCTGAGACTCCCAAAGATAGCCAAACCAGAGTTTTCTGAAGTCCATAGCAGTGAATGGACAGCTGAACATGCGCGAGGACCCCATTGTTGAGATTGAATAGATCTCCGGAGGTGAGACCCACAACTATCAGACCGGCATTTATGGCAAATCCTATTGATATGCCATGAATGTCCAGATGGGAATACCCTTCTAAAGTAAACTCCATATATGAATTTCTAACTCATAGTCAAAGGCTGTGGATACCGATTGGACATTTTTTTTTTCTTTATTGTGTGGCAGTATTATGAGATATAAACATATTTGCATTCAGTTTTTATTAAAAAGTTTACTCTGTCTTCTGCAGCTTGCCTGTATTCTCATACATTTCAAACTGCTCCATTTGTTCAGTGTGGAACCCGTCTGACAAGCTATGTAGCCTTCCCTGCTCTTTAGATGACATCTTTGCAACCAAATTAATAAACATACATCGAAATGAATGTCAGCTTTATGAGCATTCAGGAATAAGGGCTGCAGACCAAAGCATCAGAAAGCTCATCTGATGGAATGGAGTGGAGGAGCCTGCACTGTATGAGAATACATGCAGGCTGCAGCAGATTAACGGTTCAAAATTTTCTAATAAGAACCAAATACTAATATGGATTTTTTCCCATAATACAGCCAATTGAAATAAAAAAAAATGTCGGAAAGGTGTCCCTAGTCATAGTGGTGCAAAGCAGTCAAGAGTGTGAGTTTTGAATAGTAATATTAAATCATTCCTGACAGCAGAGTCATTAAACAGTTTCATCGGCCTCTTTCAACAGGAAAACAATTAAGCAAGCGGTGCCAAAAAGAGTTCAAGTTACTGGAAAATGAAATTTGCAAGTATCTTCTTATCACAATATTTCATTGACTATTACTTTTACTACATAGCTTATTATTGTAGCTATAAATATATATCTAATAGTTACGACAAAGGCATGGCATTGCATTAAAGGACAATCCTGCCCCAAATTGGGTAGAACTTTTCCACCTCAATGTTCTATTTTCCTGGGATTTTGGCTGTTTTTTTTCTGCCTGATAAGTACCAACTAATTATTATTTTTGCCTGAAGCAAAGGCATCAGTAATTAGTCAAAGTTTGTGCTGTTCGTCTTTATACAGATAGTAGTTTTGGACAGGAGTTAACTTTGATCAACTATTTTCATGCTCTTGCTTCAGGAAAGACAAATGGCTGGACTATTGAGGTAGAAAATCTCCCTACCAATTTTAGCCACTGCAGCCCAAACTTTGGGGAGTGAATGATTTCCTTCTAATGTGTCCAAGAGATATGTATCAAAAGTCCACTTTTTTGGCTTATTTTGGGGTTGGTAGTGCATTTGAGGTCTATTTTGGTTTTAAGTAGGGCTTCTGAAACTAGCATTTAGAAATATAACAATACAGAGTCTCAGTGAATTGTATCTTTGAAACCAGGAGGGTTGTAGAAACAGAATATCCACCTTTTTAAAGGGGTTTTCCAGGAATACAATGTTTATGACCAGTACTCATCAGAGTCGGAACCCCTCTGATCAGATATTGATGACCTGTCCCGAGGATAGGTCATTAATATTATACTCCTGGAAAACGCATTTAACATTGTATTACTTTTAGGTTCAAAATGCTGATTAATTTGTACATTTATTGTTATGTCAGATGGAGCTTTGTTTTTTTGTGATAAGAGTTTCATTATAAGACTTGTAGCTGCCACTAGAGGGAGCATGGGGGCTTAATGCATACAGTCCTCTCTCTGAATTCAGTGCTCTAGGCTCCCTCTAGTGGTGGCTGCAGGCAGCCAGCATGCTATATTTTGTATGTATTTCTATACAGGTTATTTGCAGCTCTGTAACAGAAAGAAACAAGCCACTGATCATTATGAAGATATATTTTGAACTTTCTTAGATTAAAATTTAAAAATGGTGTTTAAGGGTCTAAATTCAATTTAAAAAGTACAGCCTTTGGAAGAAATGCTTTTAGACACCTACTCATATTCACCAGGGTTCTTATCAATATCAATAATGTTCCACATTTTAAAGGGGAAAATCAATTTATTGCATTGCTTCTACTTAATTTCCTGTTCAGTTTTGACAAAAAGTGGACCATTCACCCTCAGTAATACACTCTATAGTTCCTACCAACTCCACTCTATCACAGTCTAACTGAAATTAAACTCAGCAAAGCACAGGAATTAAAGGGGTTGTCCGGAAAAACATCATTTCTAACCAGTGCCAGCAGCCTGCCTCCCCTACTGAAAGAATAATACTCACCTGCTCCTCACTGCTCTAGTTCTCCCACGTCTCCATCTTGCTTTCCGTGGTTTGTTTTCTGATCTTGTGACCATGACCATGCTGGACAAACCCTTTAAGCTGACTTAAACAAACAAATCTAATAGCTGTTGGCCGAATGATACATGGTACATGTCGCTTCACTGTGCACATGGTTAATATATACTGCCCGATGTGCAGTGCATGTACAGTGGGTACTGACAAGAAAGACCATCCATAATCACTAAACTAATGCCACCGTGGGGTAGATGACCAAAATTGCCCCAGATAACAGCAAAATAGGTATAAAATATAACTTTTATTACTTTTTCTAAAAATGAAAAACATGCTGTGAGCAACTACAGCCTTAAAAATAACTAGCACTAGTGTATATTCACTCATATATGCATTGCTGAAGGACTAAAGGGTGTGCACTACCCCCAGTAATCCTATTGCCGCTTTCAATATACTGCGTGGTCAGTTATATTCACTGACATTGCTTCTGGTATAAGCAACTAGTGCTAGGCTTCTAAAAACTTAATTGCCCCCCAACATGTTTAGGGAGTACTCTGGCTTCATCAAGGGTAATAGGCAGACGAGTCCCTGCTCTCTTACCGGTAAGGTTAATTCGCATTTACTATTCATTGCAGGGACATGTGTGTTTGCTATGTGCAGGTTTCAGACCCTAAACCCCAGATGCGTAACAACATACTGGTGGTTTAGTCAAATCAGGTGACAAGTTTCCTTTAAGACTTGTCATTTATGTCACATGAGTCTGAAAATGTTATCATTAATCATGTTATAAGCAGTTTTTAATGACAGCATGATTCATTTTGGTTGTTGTTATCTCTCCAAGGTTTCACCAGACTGCCTGCCGGATCCATCAAAACGTATGCAAACTGATGGCATTTGTCAGACCAGGATCCCGATCCGTATGACAAATGCATCGAAATGCTGGATCCGTCTCTCTGGTGTCATCTGGAAAAACGGATCCGGCATTTTTTTTTTCACATTTTTTGCGCTCTGAGCATGCGCAGACCGCAATGCCGGATCCGTTTTGCCGGAACACTCGGGGCCGGATCTGGCATTAATGCATTTAAATGGGAAAAAATGCTGTGTTCCGGAATTTTGGACAGAGATAAAACTGCAGCATGCTGCGATATTATCTCCATCCTGAAAATGCAAAAAGAATGAACTGAAGATATCCTAAAGCATCCTAAACGGATTGCTCTCCATTCAGAATGCATTAGGATAAAACTGATCAGTTCTTTTTCCGGTATTGGGCCCCTAGGGCGGAACTCAATGCCGGAAAAGAATAACCCTAGTGTGAAAGTACCCTTAGTCATCCCTATATTTTCCATCGTGGCAGATTTATGCAAAGTTTGCTTCACTGATGGAAGACAGAAAGGCGAACGCTAGCACTCTAAGTGGCTAATGTACATAGCTGTCTATCTGGCGGAGTACTGATCTTCCCCTCTCTCTGTCTATATATGAAATTTTTGTTCAGAAAATCCCACAATCCAACATTTCAGTGGTCCCAACCATGCCTGGGTATTGCAGATTTACCATATTACAGGGTCAGATATTATTTACTGCAACAGAAGAGGACACTTGGAAGGAAGCAATAGATGTTCATAGCATTGTGCATGAATTGCATCCTGGTGTGTATGTATTATACGCTTATGGGACCGAATCAAAATAATTTTATTTTCTTTCTTATAGAGCTACTAAACTAATGCCATTACAAATTTTATTTTTTTATTTTTATAAAATTGTATATAATTGAACTTTGCAACTATTTCTTCAGCAGAACCTAGAGGTTGTCCTAAGATTATTTCTAGGTTATGTGTTACATTGCTGGGGGTCCCACTGACCCCCACCAATCATAATATAAAGGGTCTTGTGTTTTCTATAGGACAGTAGCAGGTTTTTACAGTCATAAGAACTCTACAAAGTTAAATTACTCTAATTTTAAATTACTCAATCACGAGAGCCAGTTTGCTACACCTTGGGTACCCTCTGGTAATAGCCTAATCAAGTGTGTAGGGCAAATAAGTTAAAACATGGTTAACTCAGGCACTGGATCTGCTATTTTTTTTTATTGGATCTGTCAGCTCTCCTACGATCTGGGTTTTGGTAAATGTCTTAATTCCACATGAAATAACAATTATGGATTATATTTTCTAATTTTGGTGTTCCTCTGTTAATTTTTCAGAATATTTATCAATAAATTGACAACTGGGTGTTACTATTTCCCTTGTCAAAGGGGTGTGTCTCTACACACTATGACTCTGTCAGCACTAATTAGACAGTGTTGGAGTATGTAGGGACATGCCCAAGCTGGTAACATTCATTTGAAACTCTGATTGATGGGGATGGGGATTGATAACATGCACAACAGTTCATGTTATCTTCCCCTTGGAGACATGTACAGTTACACAAGGAGGGACAATCTATGTCTCTTCTCTGTGCAGCCTGTCAGCACTTCTCCCGCTGGCCACTCCCTCTCCTCTTCCAGGCTGGCTGTGATCACAGCAGGCTAGAGGGATGCTTTTTCTAGGCATAGCTCAGATGTGTAACAGCTAAAGATATGTCTTGTTTTAAAGCTGACAGTCTAAGCCTTAAAACAAGACTGCAGTGCTAGCTGCAGTAGATCAGGAGATATAGCCTTTAGAAATTAGGACCTGAGTCAGAGATGCATGTATATCCAGCTCTTACTTGGAACAGTTTCTAAAATTAAAATAATATAAATAGAAAAAATAATCTCAACGTACAGTGTATCAGGGCTAGTGCTGCAGTCTTGTTTTAAAGCTTAGAGTGTAAGCTTTAAAACAAACCCTGGATTATATCTCTTGCTGCTACACAGCCAGAGATCCTGCCATCAGTAGCATGGAAATATGAGATATGTCCTTAGCTACTGAAGTGCTAGCCTGCAAGAATGTATGAGATATGTTCTTGGCATATATGTATACATGAATATTGGTTAAGTATTGTATACAACATAGAAAGTCAAATCAAAAGAGTACTTGCTGAAAAAGTGACATTTTGATACATATCCCTCAAGTGCAATGCCTTCTAGTGTTTATGTATTTTCTTCTACAGTTAAGAATAGTCAATGAAAGTAATGCGACTTGTCAGTGATTTAATTAAAATAATCTGTTTAAAGGGAAAACAAGAGGAGCTTTCACTTTACCTAAGGGAGCACGAAACATCTCTCTATTTGAGTCAAGAGAGTCTAAAAACATTGTTGGTAAGTGACATCTCAGATCATATGAGATGTGAGATGATGACTCTAGGCATTGGTGGTTCTTAGCAAGCATTGCTTTGAAAGAGACAAAATGTTCTAGTTTCCTATGTTCCGATTGCAAAATTCATTTAAATTCAGCTGATTTGTCCTTCCAAAATGACCTTTTTTTACGCACTTGGACATAAGAAAAATAAACATTTTGCCTTTCTTTATTGTTTCCACATGAACAAGAGAAACAAAGGCGCCGTCAAACAAGCTATAAGGCAGCTTCCAGTCAAAGCATAACATTAACTAATCTTTATTTTACCTTTTCATTGCTTGTTGCAGGATCCATTCTGGATAGATTTTTATAATGTAATGCTAGACTAACCTTTGCTTTTATCTTTTGTATTCTTCTGCTTTATCACAACACTTGTGTAGGCTACCTTAAGATGTTTGACATCCCTCCTGGTGCTAGACATGTGTTTATCCAAGAAGACGAGGCTTCACCTCCTATTCTTGGTAAGTGTTTCTACCTGGATTTGATGCAAATCCCATGAGCAAGAATAATATATAATTTTTTATGCAGCAGTTATAGGATGCTTAAAGTTGGACTGTTTAGTGATTTGTGTTGCTCCAACTTGGAAGGAGAGAATTTCATAGTGAGAGAGAAGCTGATTTGGGTCAGGATTTCTGAGTAAAAAGTTGAGTAAATCCTGCAGGACTCCTAGGAAAGACAGTGAGAGTCCTGATAACCCTACCCACCCAACATAATTGACAGCCTTCTCTGTACACACACTGATATAAGACAATTTGTCAATCATCCTATGTGGATGTAGTTATAAGGACTTTTACTATCCCTCCTAGGAGTCCTCTCAGTATTTACTCTGCTTTTTAGTGAAAAATCCTGACCCAAATCCTGTAAAAGTATATATCACAGAATTCAGCTTCTCTCCCATTATGAAACTCTGCCTCCAAGACAACACAAACCATGCAACAGGTCCACTTTAAGCATTATATAACTTCTACAGAACTATTTGACCCCTTGTGTCTTTCTATATATTGTTCTGTTCTCTGAAACCTGTATTACAAATATCCATATACTGTATACTGCTGGTTTCAATACAGTTTAATTGCAAAACCCCTTTGAATCAGCATTTCTTAGCAAAATGTATTTTTATGCATATGCATATACATTTTCAAGGATGTGATGATCGTTTTTAAACACATTGCTTTAAACACTCAGCATATTGCCATTATAATCTTTTATGTATTGGAAACTGCCATTTTGACATTTTTGTATCATGCTTTGGTTTATATTGGATGTTTAAAGACATGTGAAGAATCGCAAAATATATCCAAATAACCCAATGTACAAAGAATGTGCTTTTATCTTTTGCTACAATATTTAGGGTCCTGTTGACCACGATAAACTGTAAATATTGCTTAATGTCAACTAATTTCCTGGTTCACATATACAGTATATCCACACGTAAAAAATATTTTCCTGATATATTTTTCACAAATTCACATTGCCATAAACTATGAATATTTTGATTGCATTACAGCCTAACCTCAAAGCCTGAAAACACATGCAGTAAAAATGAATTTCCGGTTCATAAAAAACTTCACATTAACTGGGGAAAAAACTGAACACTTACTTGGTGCCCTCTTTTACATCTTTTTAGTTTCTAATCAGTTCCCTGGCTTCTCTTCTGCCATCCAAGATGGTTGCACCACTTCTCAGACTACCTGATGTACACTGTGCATTTAGTAGCCCAAGATACTTCCTGCTGCCCTTGGATTGGCCAGCACTGCAGACATGAACAGTGCTGACCAATCCAAGAGCAGGACTGGACAAGTAGGAAATGTATTAAGGTACCGGTGTGCAGTATGCATCTAGTCTGAAAAGAGGAGCACCATATGAGCAGCTAAAAAGAAGAAAGGAGGGCACCATGTATGTGTTCTGTGCGTTTCCCAGTTAATGTGAATTTTTTTCATGTTGACTTAACTTAATCACCCTTCTCCCCCATCTGCCACTCCAATTATTTAGAAAAGCTGAGACATAGGATGTCCTATGACAAAATAGCATCAATTTAAAAAAAAAATTACCAGCAGCTCTGGGGATATTGTTGTCCAACTTCATTTTTAGATGTGAGTTAAAGGTAAGATTGGATATATTGTTCCCGCAATGTTCACAGCATTTCATTAAGAATGGCTATATAGTCTTATGTCAGCAACATCTACTGAGTTTATGTCCATTTACATTTTTCCTTAGAAAAAAAAAAAATACCGTTAATTTTACAAATATAATTATCAGTTCCCTATTATACACTACTCACAAAGTTAAGAATATTTGGCTTTCAGGTGAAATTAATGGAAAACATAAAAAGTTCACTATACAGTGATATTATATCATGAAAGTAGGGCATTAAAGTAGAAGCATGCAATGGGGATTTCCTCATCTCAAACAATTTATTGAAACAAAAGCCAACAACAGTGGTGGGTATACCCCCACAAAAATGTCAATGTCTCAATAACTTGTCATGTAGCCTTGAGCGTCAATTACAGTTTGTCAACGACGTCTCATGCTGCTCACAAGTCGACTTATTTTCTGTTGAGGCATGGCATTGCACTCTTCTTGAAGAATGGCCCTCAGGTCATTGAGGTTCTAGGGTACAGAGTTACGAGCCTCTGCATGGAGACTCAGCTCATCCCATAGGTTTTCAATGGGATTCAGGTCTGGAGAAAATGCAGGCCACTCCATTTGAGGTACCCAGTAGCCGTTCCCTAATGATGAAACCTTGATGAGCTGGCGCATTGTCATCCATGAAGATGAAATTAGGCAGAGGCACAATGCAGAGGCACAATGACTGGATTAATGATGTTATTTAAGTAGTATGGGCTTGAACAGCACTGAGGCCCACTGGTCCCTCATCCAGCGTAGATGCTCCCTGGCTCATGCAAGACGATGACGCCTGTGGCCAGGTACCCTTTCAGGTCGTCTAGCATGTAAAAAAAACATTAACATAATGGTCAAGTAAAAAAAATGCAGAAAATCACATACTGTATCCACCCATGTATAATTTGTTAAAAAAATGAAGAAAACTACATATAATTGGTATACCCGCTTCCGGTAATGACCTGGGTCACGTTGATTATCCTGTATGGTGAAAACTGACTCAGGAGTCAAAGCTGACAATTCAGAACTTAAATTCTAAAACTAAAATGGCTGATGTCATTTGGTGCTAAAATGCACTATTTTTGTATTTGGAAGTAGGAATGGCATTTTAGTGTAATCATAACATAATATGTGGAAAACACTCAGGGTGACTAGCAAAGAGCATATCTGTTGCGAATAATGTACATTACAGATAATGCATCAAGGCAAGCAAATGGACATAAGAAAATAGTTTTAGCTCGATCAAGGACAAAATGCTGTGCACATTGTGTGGTACCATCAAAATATATGGAGTATACTGTATAAAGTACAGAACACATAAACAACCCACGGTTAAAAAGATAATTATTTAGTTCTAATGCTATTTGAACGTTTCCAACACTTTCTGCTATAGAGTTTCTGAGGCATCTGAGGACACATAAAGTGTGTGCCAACTTACGGTGACTGTAGCCTTCTTTACCAGAGTAATGGCAGCCACAGTACAGCCTGTAAACTTGACCAAGTGTAAAAAAGAACTTAAAATGACTTTGCTGCCCCCTAGAGGTTTAAGTAACGTTTACCAAAAGAGTCCTCAGATGCTTTTGCTTAAATATGTATTACATCTACAAATAAATATTCAACCACATATTCATACTTTAATAGTTGGTGACTATCTGCAGATGGCTTGTAATTTAGGTTATTGTCTGTTGGATTGTGTTCAGAGCAAGTTCACACTAAACAGCATAAACTTACATAGTCTAAAGATGAGCCAAATTAATCACAGTGGCTCACAGTGTGCATGCGATATATTGCGGGCATGGCTAGACAACGTTCCTTTGGCTAGTTGGTGCCAACTAAATTTGTTAAATCTGGCCCACGTTGTTGCATATTAAACCATGCCCCCTATTTACTTAGTCATGCCCCCTTGTCGAGCTGGAAAACAAGCAGACTACGCACAGTGGATTATTCTTTTTAACCCACTTGCTAAAACTTGATGTAGCATTATGCGCCAGAAATGTAACAAATTTTGGCACCTATTACAACAACGTCTAGATGCAATCGCATTAGTGGCCCATTGTGTTGATCCAAATGTATATGCTGGCATTTTTCTGGACTTCCAGTCCTTAACCTTGAAGAACACTACAGAGTCCCCCAGACTGAAATGTCTGATAACAGTAACAATGAACTGCAATAAATGAACATGAGATCTTGAATATAGGATGGAGATTGAATTTGAGTTTGGTTTTTCGTATCTCTTTCACTTTTTTTTTTAATTATATTTTGTTACCTTACCTTTTCTCATACAGACTCCTAGGCAGGGTTAACTCATTTGTATGTTTAAAATGATGCTGGCTTGTTTTGCAAAGAATGTCAAATTTTTGACATGGCATACCCCTTGTAACATTTCATTATGGCTCTGATGTAAAAATGTGACTGATACTTTATTAAGCACACTTTAATATTTGTTTCCTTCTGTAAGCCATTAAAAACCAGGCAACAGGACATTACATTCTGAATGGAAAAGGTGAAGAAGCCAAGTCTCGATCCTTCATAGACCTAGGTGTTGAATGGGAATACATAATTGAAGATGACATTGAAACTGTACACACTGACGGGCCATTGCATGATCCTATTGTGGTGCTGGTGAGTAATAATGCTCCCCATTTATGAAATGTACCCTCTTCAACTTTTATCATTACGATATATGTATGCAGAATGGGGGCTGAGCTGCATAGGCTGTCACCTAGGATGCCATTAGGGAATAAAAAATTTCACTTATCCTGGAAAAAACAAGCAATCAAGAGAAAAATAGCAATGTCATAGGTCTTTGAAGGCAGCAACACAAAAAAATAACTGAGAAAAGGTCAAAAGTCCAAAAAAGCATACATTCATTTGGTATTTTCTACTAAAGTAGAAAAACATACATTAATTTGGCATAATGATATTGATCTTTAATACTGCAGGGTGAATGCTATAAAAACAAAACCCAGAACACAATGGGGGAAATGGTGTGTTTTTTCAAACTGCCACCCCAAAAAGGTTTTAAAAGTTTTACAATACATTAGATGTATCCCAAAACCATGCCACTAAATTATGCTACATATCCATGCAAAAAAAAAGCCCTCATATGCCTATATCAGCTGAAAAGCAGAAAAAAAGCTTTGGCTTATCAGATGAAAAAAACAAAAAAATCAACAGTTCCTTAACTACCAAACTAGGCTGTATCCTTGAAATGTAAAGGGTTCAATAAAATTGCTCAATACTAATTGAGATATTTCCGGATAAATGCCATTAACACACCTTGTAGGATGACTACTTTATGGATCTCAGTTTGTTTACCACCACGAGACTCCATTTGTGAAAGTTGAGCTCTAATCACATCTGTGTTGTGGTTTCTGTTACAAATGGAAAACTTGTTGCAGTATTGGCCACAACGCTCAACAATCACCACTGGTTTCCAACAGACTCCATTGATTTAAAATGGTTTCACAGAGGTGTCTGTTGTAGTTACAGATAAATAAAGCTGCATGTGGCACTATTTTTTCCATCAAATATCACAGAATTTTTGAGAGAAGTTTCAAACACATCCTCTAACGCCGATGTCAACATAGCCTTAGTCCATCAACAACAAATGATTCATACATTAAAGGGGTTTTCTGGGCTTTTAATATTGATAACCTATCCTCAGGATAGGTCATCAATATCAGATCTGTCCGATACATAGAACCCCGCCGATCAGCTGGTTGAAGAGAAGGCCTTACCTTCATTGTTTACCTGCTCATCGTCGACAGTGCATCTGTGAGCAGGTGTAACACCAAGTTGTCCTTTTCAATTCTATGGGACGGCTCGTTCCTATACACTTGAATAGGAATGAGCCGTCACATTGAAGTGAGTGGGATGGCTTGTAATTACACCTGCTCGCTGCAGCGATGTCGATGGAGGGATGGCTGTGATGCACAGAGCGCTACCTTCTCTTCAACCATCTGATGGGCAAGGTTGCCAGGTGTTGGACCTCCGCTGATCTGATATTGATGACTTATCCTAAATATAGGTCATCAATATTAGAATTCCAGAAAACCCCTTTAACCTCTTTTCAATATCCACTGTACAGAGTTCCCGCAATGTGCCATACATCTGCGACACAGTGACTGGGCGGGCACAGGAGCAATCACTGCTGGAGCCTGGCTGTGACTGCTGTAATGGATCACGGATAGCTTAAACCTAAGTGGTTTACAGAAAGGGGGACTCCCACTCTATCCTATTGCACTCCCGCAATTCTATCACAAGGATGCTGATGGTCCCTATAGCTGCTGCAGGCCTTAAAAAGGCCTTTGTCATGTATGGAAGTCTATTAGGTGCTGCCATCAAGTCTTTTATTATCATAAAAATAAAAACTATACATAATTGGCATGCCAAATCCATAAAAACTTGAACTATAAAAATATCACTAGATTTATGCAGTAGGGTGAATGCTGTAAAAAGAAATACATAAAAATAATGGCAGAATCTCACCTCCCAAAAAACAATAAGAAACGATCAAAAAGTCATATGTAACCCAAAATGGTACCAGTAAAAACTCACCCTGCAAAAAAAAGACTCCCCACAAAAAAATATGGCTCTCATAAAAAGTTTTTTAATGCAAAAGTGGAAAAAAAGTAAAAAAAAAAAAAAAAGCTATATAAACTAGTATGACTGTAATCTAAACCACATGATGCATGTAGTTAAAATAAAATCCAAAAAACAATGGTGGAATTGCTGGTTATATTTCATATTGCCATCCAGAAAATGAAATACAATAAAAAGTGATCAAAAAGTCTTACATCAAGTCTTAGCAACCAATTAGAAGTGCACTCTGGTATTGGCGATCCTGCCTCTTGGTAGTTGCAGTGCCCTGATGTTAGGTGTTCGGCAGGAGTGTCGGTGCAGGTGCACATTATGATGTATGGTGGGGTCAATAAACTGGCCAGTTTGTATCAATAAATATGTCTCTCTTTACTAAAGTGTAGGATAGGAGTTGCAGTAAATCAGGCAATAACAAGACACAGCTCCAAGGTATATAACAGTGCAGTCCATCCTCAATGACAGTGTATGGACAGCAGCAATAATTGTGGGTTGTAGTACTCTTTCCCACTGCCTTTCTAAAGTCTCTCAACAGAAACATGGGCTGGCAATGAGGTTCTTGGTAAAGGCTTCTTCAAATTCCCTGCCTGAGGTGTACAGATTTAAGGAAGTGTGGAAAAGTCCACTGGGCTTGGTTAAGACAGAAAGACTTTGCTACAGTTTAAGATGAATAGGCCACAAATTTCTGAATGTTTACACTCCCAGCAAATCATCCAACATCAAGGGCACCCAACAAACACCAGGCAGGAGCCCCAATACCAGGGTATGCCGAGGACAGAACGGGTGCGTCCTTCAATCCCTGCATGGCCCTAAAAAAAAAACTCACCTCATCCACTTGCGCTGCAGCAGTCTCTTCTCTCTTCATTGAGCAGGACCTGCCAAGGGACCTGCGATATGCGTGGTGACATAACCAAGTGGGAGCACATCGCAGGTCCTTCTGCAGGTCCTATTCAGTGAAGAGAGAAGAGACTGCTGCAGCGCGAGCCAGTGGCTAAGGTGAGTTTTTTTTGTTGTAAAATCAACGAAAAAAAAACAGCAGTGGGCCATTATAGGGACATTATTTAAACCATAGGGGCCCTACATTGGGGGCATTATTAAAGCTGGGGACATAAAAAAAAAATTCCTACACTATGGGGCAGATTATTTTAGCTGGAGGCATTATTAAAGCTGGGTGTGGTAAAAAAAAAAAAAAATCATGCTCTATGGGGGACATTATTTTACCCGGAGGCCTACATGGGGGCATTATTAAAGCTGGGGACAGTAAAAAAAATTCCTACACTATGGGGGACATTATTTTAGCTGGGGGCCTACCATCCTGTGGGTGTTCTCAGAAGGGTGGTTCTAGAAATAACTGCCAATCAAATTCATCCATTTTTAACAGACATGAAAAACGGATGCAAAACGGACGTTAACCTTTTCATGACCAAGGGTCATTGATACCCCCGTGACCACGTCTAATTTTGCAAATCTGACATGTACCGGTATCACTTTATGTGGTAATAACTTTGGAACGCTTTTACTTATACAACCCATTCTGAGACTGTTTTCTCGTGACACATTGTACTTCATGATAGTCATAAATTTAAGTCAATATATTTCACCTTTATTTCTGAAAAAATCCCAAATTTACCAAAAATGTTGAAAAATTCGCAATTTTCAAAATTCCAATTTCTCCGCTCTTAAAACAGAAAGTGATACCTCATAAAATATTTATTACTTAGCATTCCCCATATGTCTACTTTATGTTGGCATCATTTTGTAAATGTCACTTAAATTTTTTAGGACGTTAGAAGGCTTAAAAGTTTAGAAGCAATTCCTAAAATTTTTACGAAAATTTCCAAAACCCACTTTTTAAGGACCAGGTTCAGGTCTGAAGTCAGTTTGTGGGGCTTACATAGTGGAAACCCCCATAAATAACCCCATTTCAGAAACTACACCCCTCAAGTTACTCAAAACTGATTTTACAAACTTTGTTAACCCTTTAGGTGTTCCACAAGAATTAAAGGAAAATGGAGATGAAATGTCAAAATTTCACTTTTTTGACAGATTTTTAATTTTAATCCATTTTTTTCTTTAACACATCGAGAGTTAACAGCCAAACAAAACACAATATTTATTTCCCTGATTCTGCGGTTTAGGCCTCTTTCACACTACCGTTTTTTTTTTTCCGTTTTGCGGGCCGCTTTTTGCCGCAGAGTGCAGATCAGAGCCTGAAACCGGCATTTTAACACTGCCGCAATCCGATTGTTTAGTCTGCACAGACTAACCAATCGGAGCGATCGTTGGCAAAGGACCACTCTGATTGGTCCCTTGCCGGCATAACTGGACTGTATGCTGTGCAGGGGCAGAAGCTTTAATCCAAGCGCTTTGGTGTTCGGAAAATATTCTAATAAAAGGAAGGCCCCAAAAGTCATAAAACACCCCTTCGTTCTGAGGCCTGTGTTTGGGTCACATTGCACACTAGGACCACTTATGGGATATTTGTAAAAACTGCAGAATCAGGGTCATAAATATTGAGTTATGTTTGTCTGTTGTGTTACAGAAAGAAAATTATAAAATCTTTCCTTAAATTTCGCCTCCTCAATGATTTGATTCCTGTGAAACACCTAAAGGGTTAACAAATTTTGTTTGGTGCAGTTTTTAAAATTGAGTCATTTAAAGGGGGTTCCTTTATATAGGCCCTCTCAAAACCCACTGGAGAGCTGAACTGATTCCTAAAAAACAGATCTGGAAATGTTCTGGAAATGGCTTCAAGAATTATAAGCCCTCTAACATCGTAATGGACTATTCACACAACGTTTTTTGCCGCAGACACCCACACCAAAATTTCGCCATCAGCCATGTGGTTTATTGAGTGGTTTCTGCATCCCAATTATTTCAATGGGAGGCAGCTCTGAGGATCGTGGAGCAGCAAAGGAAACGTTCCTTCTCAGCACGACAGCGGCTTTAAATCGCAGCTCCGCCATCCTCAGTGCTGCCTCCCATTTATTTCAATCACCACTCAATAAACCATGCAGCCACCGGTGCAATTTCAATGCAGTTGTTTGCCCCAAAATTCCATGGCAAAACATGCCATGTAAACAGTCCCTATACATTAATGGAAGTTTAAAAAATGATGTCCAAATAAAGTAGACATACAGGGAGTGCAGAATTATTAGGCAAGTTGTATTTTTGAGGATTAATTTTATTATTGAACAACAACCATGTTCTCAATGAACCCCAAAAACTCATTAATATCAAAGCTGAATATTTTTGGAAGTAGTTTTTAGTTTGTTTTTAGTTTTAGCTATTTTAGGGGGATATCTGTGTGTGCAGGTGACTATTACTGTGCATAATTATTAGGCAACTTAACAAAAAACAAATATATACCCATTTCAATTATTTATTTTTACCAGTGAAACCAATATAACATCTCAACATTCACAAATATACATTTCTGACATTCAAAAACAAAACAAAAACAAATCAGTGACCAATATAGCCACCTTTCTTTGCAAGGACACTCAAAAGCCTGCCATCCATGGATTCTGTCAGTGTTTTGATCTGTTCACCATCAACATTGCGTGCAGCAGCAACCACAGCCTCCCAGACACTGTTCAGAGAGGTGTACTGTTTTCCCTCCTTGTAAATCTCACATTTGATGATGGACCACAGGTTCTCAATGGGGTTCAGATCAGGTGAACAAGGAGGCCATGTCATTAGATTTTCTTCTTTTATACCCTTTCTTGCCAGCCACGCTGTGGAGTACTTGGACACGTGTGATGGAGCATTGTCCTGCATGAAAATCATGTTTTTCTTGAAGGATGCAGACTTCTTCCTGTACCACTGCTTGAAGAAGGTGTCTTCCAGAAACTGGCAGTAGGACTGGGAGTTGAGCTTGACTCCATCCTCAACCCGAAAAGGCCCCACAAGCTCATCTTTGATGATACCAGCCCAAACCAGTACTCCACCTCCACCTTGCTGGCGTCTGAGTCGGACTGGAGCTCTCTGCCCTTTACCAATCCAGCCACGGGCCCATCCATCTGGCCCATCAAGACTCACTCTCATTTCATCAGTCCATAAAACCTTAGACAAATCAGTCTTGAGATATTTCTTGGCCCAGTCTTGACGTTTCAGCTTGTGTGTCTTGTTCAGTGGTGGTCGTCTTTCAGCCTTTCTTACCTTGGCCATGTCTCTGAGTATTGCACACCTTGTGCTTTTGGGCACTCCAGTGATGTTGCAGCTCTGAAATATGGCCAAACTGGTGGCAAGTGGCATCTTGGCAGCTGCATGCTTGACTTTTCTCAGTTCATGGGCAGTTATTTTGTGTCTTGGTTTTTCCACCCGCTTCTTGCGACCCTGTTGACTATTTTGAATGAAACGCTTGATTGTTCGATGATCACGCTTCAGAAGCTTTGCAATTTTAAGAGTGCTGCATCCCTCTGCAAGATATCTCACTATTTTTGACTTTTCTGAGCCTGTCAAGTCCTTCTTTTGACCCATTTTGCCAAAGGAAAGGAAGTTGCCTAATAATTATGCACATCTAATATAGGGTGTTGATGTCACTAGACCACACCCCTTCTCATTACAGAGATGCACATCACCTAATATGCTTAATTGGTAGTAGGCTTTCGAGCCTATACAGCTTGGAGTAAGACAACATGCATAAAGAGGATGATGTGGTCAAAATACTCATTTGCCTAATAATTCTGCACGCAGTGTATGGTCGGTATTAATTATTAGCTTTTGAGGGCTATGTCTTGCATGCAGAAAAATGCATTTTTTTCCACATTTTTGGTAAATTTCAGATAAAAAAACAAAAACAAAACATGTCAATCTAAATGTACTACTAACAATATCTCACAGTACAAAATCTCATAATTGCTTGGATAAGTAAGAGCGTTCCAAAGTTATTACCACATAAAGTGACACGTCAGATTGGAATAACGGGGCTTTCTCAGATAGGACAAAACTGGCTGCAGTGGGAAGGGGTTAAGAGTAAAGGATCTTTCCCATAAGCGACATTTATCGCCTATATACAGGGTAGCTGCTAAGAGTCTGATCGCTGCTAGGACCCCCATTGAGGTCAGGAATCAACAGTGAATGAAGAGGTGGTCAGGCATGTGATCATTGGGGCCCGCAGTCAACCTACCAGCGATCATACATTTATCACCTATCTTGTGCTTATGAAAAGACTCATTTAATGTCATTTTTTGGAGCTGCATCTTTAGATCATAGTGATATGACATTTAGCCGATCTCAACGACAAGCTCAGCCGATTCTGCTGAATATTGTCATTTTGCTTTTGTTGTATGTGCAGTAGAAGTCATGGGGTGAGACAGTCGACTCCCCATAGGGTAGCAGTGCTCGGATTTATTTCACTTAGATGTTTATTTACTGCCTGTGTGCTCTGCAAGATGAATGTACAATGATGGATCTTACGATCCGTTTGTTGAAGCTCATTAACAGTCAAGGCCACATACTGTACATGTTCCTGAGATAAAACACCAGCAAGTCATGGAGAATGTTGACAGGAGCATTTGGAGGCTGAGTTGTTTTGTGCTCCCTGTACAAAGTTTTGATCCCGCAGCTCTGTCAGAACACAGTATGTCATGCTGTTTTGTGTGATCATTTAACACTTTGCCTCCTAAAGGTTATACCTCAAGAGAATGACACGAAATCCAGCCTCACATATAAATACATAATTCACGAAGACTCTTTGCCTTCAATAAACAACAATAATGTGCTGCAGGAAGAGCTAGATACTTACGAGTGGGCCTTGAAAAGTTGGTCTCAGTGCACTAAACCCTGTGGCGGAGGTAAGTGCTGCATGGAACAGTTGTCACTTAAAGGGGTTATCCAATGTCATGAACAGCCCCCCATGTGCCGGGCCCCTCACACGGAATATACTTACCCTGCTCCCTGCGCCGCTCCTGGTCCCCGCACCGCCGCTGCTGCTTCTCCCTGTACACGGATGAAAAAACATCTGGTGTCGGGGGGGTAGCAGCCAATGGCAGGCGGGGACAGGGACAAGCATCCTTAGCGTCACCCGCGATGCTAGGGAGGCTCGTCCCCGTCCCCGCCTACCATTGGCTGCTCCTCCCTGACACCAGATGTTTTCATCCGTGTACAGGGAGAAGCAGCAGCGGCGGTGCGGGGACCAGGAGCGGCGCAGGGAGCAGGGACCCAGGTAAGTATATTTTGTGTGAGGTGCCCGGCACATGGGGGGAGCTGTTTATGACATTGGATAACCCCTTTAAGGGTAAATCTCTGAGTCAATGTTTTATCTCCAGAAAGCTAGTGCTATACATATAACTTGTAATTGTATCATTGTCAGAAGTTAATCAAGGAATCAGCATTCACAGCAACTTGTGGCAGAGATTCTCATATAGAAAAAAATCCCCCTCCATGTTGATTGTGAAACCTTTTTTCCTTTAAACATATTGGATGTCCTTTAGTCATGGTAACAGGCTTAATCCTACATTTTTCTGATTTTTCCTCCCTATGGTTTATGTAAAAAACCTTAATGAGCATCTTTCAGCAGATTTGTACCTATGAAACTAGCTGAGCTGTTACATGTGACCTTGGCAGCTGAAGACATCTGCGTTAGTCCTATGTTCACATGTTCCCGCATTGCTGATAATATTGATGATTTAATATATGCAAATGAGCCACTAGGAGCAACAAGGTTGTTGTCATTACATCTAGAAGCATGAATTGAATATAATTACATTGAATATATTAAAACGTAATTTTTCCCAGCAATGCGGGCACATATGACCATGGGAACAACATAGATGTCTTCAGCTGCCAGGTAAACATGAAACAGGTCAGCCAGTTTCATAGCTACAAATCTGTTAACAGACAGTGATGGCCAGTTCGCAGTGTTCGCCGACGAACACATGCGATCTGCCATCTTTATTCCCAAGTCCGGCGATGCAGAGGTAAGTCCTTACCTGTGCCTGCGCCGCGAGCCGCTCTGAAACACATGCGGTCACCGGGAGCAGGCAGTTCCGAGAACAGCCCGATGAACACTGCGAACTGGCCATCACTGTTAACAGATGCCCTTTAAATATTAAACTCAATTACAAAATTTGTCAACTCACTGCAGACTATGTTCAAGTCCCTTACTTTGGTATATACACCAGGAGCAGATTTCAACATATATACAGTATTATATTGAACAATTCCATAGGGCTCCATTCTTCCAATGGTGACTTCCATCTTAGTAGTATGCATTAATATACCTTTTTTAAACTGTATAGGAAAGTGCAGCAGACATCGCTCTCCTATACACAATGTATACTGCGTAGTATATGTCGTTTTTTTGTTACAGTTGGAATCAGTGGACAATATATGGCACTGTATGCACATATGTTGGAGACTTCCTTCGGAGGTATACTGTACATCGGGAAATATCTTCCAAACGTATATCTGTCATAAAAAGCTAATATGGAGCTTTACAAAATTCTACCAACGTAAGGCTACAACCACATGATGTGGTTATGTCACGGTTGTGGCACAGCCACACTATGGTCGAGTACTGCACAGCAGGCTCTAATGAAACGAATTAGGACCCCACTGTTGTCAGTCTGCATGGTTAATGGCAGTGCGGTATCGCGGATGCCCTGTGGCTATTAACAAGGCAGACCAACTATACAATGCAGTCTTAATAGTTTAATTAGACCCCACTGCAGTTCGTATGGCCACACAGTACTTGACCGTAGAACGGCCACATCACAGCCCATTTAACAGCATTATTAGCATTGAATGTTCACAAGTGGAGATCTTCTGCAACTAACAATCTATTCCATAAATATGAATGGGGCTTTTTCTACTGCATGTGCATTTCTACATCAGTTTCTACATACCACATTAAGGTGAATGGAACAACTGCAGAAATGTCTACAACAAATCTACCATGTGTGAATGCACCTAATTCTTTGAGGTACCTTCAAGTACCATCAGTGCTTAGGATCCCTGGGTGATTTTGTCCCATTCCTGCAGATAGATGATTGTTATTTTTGTGGGGCAATTACTATTCTTTTACCTGTTTATTTTAGAGCAGGGGTGCACAACCTGTGGCACTTATTGCCTTTCTATGTGGCTCCAACCTTCAGAAAGCAGACATACGTTTCTGTGTACCAATAGTTTTGAAAGTTTTGAAAAACATGGTTGTCATAGAGCGGTCAAATACTGTCTGTTCCTGGGTTTTCCTGCTAGATAGGAATCCCAAAAGTGAAATGCTACCCTGTCAGACATTTATGGCATACACTTTAAATATGCCATACTATCTCTGTTTTAACACCACTTTAGGTTTTATTGTGGCCCTTGTGAGTCATACAGTCTAACATTGTGGCCTTCAAACCAGAAAGGTTGCCCAGCCCTGTCCTGTCTCCATATCTCACAGTGGCTTAGGCCTCTTTCACACTTGCGTTGTCCGGATCCGTCGTGTACTCCATTTGCCGGAGGTGCCCGCCGGATCCGTAACAACGCAAGTGAACTGAAAGCATTTGAAGACGGATCCGTCTTCAAAATGCGTTCAGTGTTACTATGGCAGCCAGGACGCTATTAAAGTCCTGGTTGCCATAGTAGTAGTGGGGAGCGGGGGAGCAGTATACTTACAGTCCGTGCGGCTCCCGGGGCGCTCCAGAATGACGTCAGAGCGCCCCATGCGCATGGATGACGTGATCCATGCGATCACCTCATCCATGCGCGTGGGGCGCCCTGACGTCACTCTGAAGCGCCCCGGGAGCCGCACGGACGGTAAGTATACTGCTCCCCCACTACACTTTACCATGGCAAACAGGACTTTAGCGTCCTGGGAGCCATGGTAACCATTCAGAAAAAGCTAAACGTCGGATCCGGTAATGCGCCGAAACGACGTTTAGCTTAAGGCCGGATCCGGATTAATGTCTTTAAATGGGCATTAATTCCGGATCCGGCCTTGCGGCAAGTGTTCAGGATTTTTGGCCGGAGCAAAAAGCGCAGCATGCTGCGGTATTTTCTCCGGCCAAAAAACGTTCCGGTCCGGAACTGAAGACATCCTGATGCATCCTGAACGGATTTCTCTCCATTCAGAATGCATGGGGATAATCCTGATCAGGATTCTTCCGGCATAGAGCCCCGACGACGGAACTCTATGCCGGAAGAAAAGAACGCAAGTGTGAAAGAGCCCTTAGTTGTTGGGCTCACTGAACTATTGCTGACAGATTTGTACAAAAAATCCTAGTCTTTATGTATTTCAGTTTATTATTGTACATAACTTGCGACCCCTTTTGAAATAAAAATTCGGGAACATCTATTCTTACAACTTTATGACAGCCATGCTTATATTATTCCTGCTAAAAGTTATTATTCCTGCTATATGGACCATATAGATTGATCTAGACGGGTGTTAACAGTTGAGGGTGTGTCTCTCAAGTGTCAGAATAAAGGAGTGTCATATCATAGCGCCATAAGAATAGATGCTCCAGAATTGTTATTACATAGGGAATGTGATTACTACAACAGACATGTCAGGAGAGATGACATGTTCTTTAAATATTTTTTTTCCCTATGTTTTACCACGTAAAGGTTTCCAGTACACTAAATACGGCTGTCGAAGGAAAAGTGACAACAAAATGATTCACCGCAGCTTCTGTGAAGCTAACAAGAAGCCTAAGCCTATCCGGCGAATGTGCAACTTACAGGAGTGTACACAACCAGTGTGAGTGCTCACAATTAATAAGTCAAAACCCTGCATATGTATGCTATAGTGGACTAAGGCTTTCATGAAGTAAAATGCACATTATGTAAAAAGCCTAGTCTATAAGTTATACAATCTAATTTGTGCTACAACATACTACATACAGTTAGGTCCATATATATTTTTCTAAATATTGTTCTGTACATTACCACAATGGATTTTGAACAAAACAATTCAGATGCGGTTGAAGTTCAGACTTTCAGCTTTAATTCAGTGGGTTGAACAAAATGATTGCATAAAAATGTGAGGAACTAAAGCATTTTTTAAACTCAATCCCTTTATTTCAGGGGCTCAAAAGTAATTGGACAAATTAAATAATTGTAAATAAAATGTTAATTTTTAATACTTGGTTGAAAACCCTTTGTTGGCAAGGACTGCCTGAAGTCTTGAACTCATGGACATCACCAGACGCTGTGTTTCCTCCTTTTTAATGCTCTGCCCGGCCTTTACTAACAAGTGAAATGCATGCTCTATTGGGTTCAGATCAGGTGACTGACTTGGCCATTCAAGAATATTCCACTTCTTTGCTTTAATAAACTCCTGCGTTGCTTTGGCTTTATGTTTTGGGTCATTGTCCATCTGTATTATGATACGCTGACCAATCAGTTTGGCTGCATCTGGCTGGATTTGAGTGCACAGTTTGTCTCTGAAAACCCCAGAATTCATCCGGCTGCTTCTGTCCTGTGTCACATCATCAATAAACACTAGGGACCCATGCATGCCCAAGGCATCACACTTCCTCCGCCGTGTTTTACAGATGATGTGGTATGCTTTGGATCATGAGCTGTACCATGCCTTCGCCATACTTTTTTCTTTTCCTCTGGTAGAGGTTGATTTTGGTTTCATCTGTTTAAAGAATGTTCTTACAGAAGTATGCTGGTTTTGTTAAGATGTTTTTTTTTTTAGCAAAGTCCAATCTAGCCTTATTTTTAAGGATTATGAGTGGCTTGCACCGTGCAGTGAACCCTCTGTATTTACTTTCATGCAGTCTTCTCTTTATGGTAGATTTGGATATGGATACGCCTATATCCTGGAGTGGTGTTCACTTGGTTGGCTGTTGTGAAGGGGTTTCTCTTCACCATGGTAATTATTCTGCGATCATCCACCACTGTTGTGTTCCGTGGGTGTCCAGGTCTTTTTGCATTGTTGAGGTCACCAGTGCTTTCTTTCTTTCTCAGGATGTACCAAACTGTAGATTTTGCTACTTTTAATAGTGTAGCAATTTCTCGGATGGGTTTTTTCTGTTTTCGCAGATGAAGGATGGCTTGTTTCACCTGCATTGAGAGAGCTCCTTTGACCACATGTTTACTTCTCAGCAAAATCTTCAAAATGCAAGCACCACACCTCAAATCAACTCCAGGCCTTTTATGTGCTTAATAGAGAATTAAATAATGAAGGAATTGCCCACACCTGCCCATGAAACAGCTTTTGTCCAATTACTTTTGGTTCCTTTAAAAACAGGGTGCCACATGTAAAGGAGCTGAAACTCCTAAACTCTTCATCCAATTTTATTGTGGATACAATCAAATGAAAGCTAAAAGTCTGGACTTTATGTCCATGCCCATTATATAACTATAACTTGAATATGTTTTAGTAAACAGGTATATATATGGACCTAACTGGGTAATAATAATACTAGTCTTCAGAATGTTCTATATTTCTGCATAAATTTGACCTAAAGCAACATCAGATATTCACACAGGTCCTATAAGTAGATTATGATAACCAAATGAAACAAATGAGACAGGAATATTAGACTTGGTCATTTATTTTATCCAATATGTCAGTATGTGAACCTTTGCTTTGCTTTCAGTATCTGTTTGACCTCCTTGTCCTGTAATAACTGCAACTAAACCTTTCAGGTTCTCAATCGCTCATTAGTCCTGCACATCAGCTTGGAGGAACTTTAGTCCATTTCTACGTACAAAGCTTTAACTCTGTTATCTTGGTGGGTTTCCTCCCAAAAAGTGCTTGTGTCAGGTCCTTCCATAACTTTTCTGGTTGGATTAAGGTGAGGACTTTGACTTGGCCATTCCAAAACTTTACCTTAATTCTTTGACCATTCTTTGGTAGAAATACTTATATACTTAGGGTTGTTATCTTGCTGCATAACCCATGTTCTCTTGCGATTCAGCTCACGAACAGATTTCCTGATATTTTCTTTTTGAATTTGCTGGTATAATTCAGAATTAATTTTTCCATCACTGATGGTAAGGCTACTTTCACATATGCGATTGTTTGATTTAACACACACTTCAGTTTGATTTAATGCAACCGGCTACGTCTGTTCTGTTTCGATGCGGTTGTATTAAAAGTGAACAAACCGGCAAACGCTATTGTAAGTTAGTGGGCGTTCGATCCACTTTTTGTCTGTCCGAAAAAAAATGGATCCGGCACTCTCGACTTATATTGTTTTTAGTGCCAGATTTGACTTGTTCAGTTTCGCACCGGATCTCAAAACCGGAAAGGCAATCGCATATCTGAAAGTAGCCTAAGCCACCCTGGCTCAGATGCAGGACAGGCCTAAACCGTGATACTACGTTTCACAGATGGATGAGGTTTCTATGCTGAAATGCAGTGTTTTGCTTTCTCCAAAAATAATGCCTTATGTAAACCAAAAAAGTTCTATTTTGGTCACATTTATCCACAAAAAAAATTTCACGTACCTTTTTGACTTGTCCAGGTGATCTTTTTGGAGAGCAGCAATTTTCTCATTGCAGTCCTGCCATGCACACCATTGTTGTTCATTGCCCTTTTGAGGGTGGACTCATGAATAATAACAAGCACTAATGTGAATGTTACTTTGAGTTCCATTGTGACCTTGTGGATTATTACACGCCTTGCTCTTGGCATGATCTTTGTCAGTCAACCACTCTTGGGGAGGGTAAGAATGGTCTTGAATTTCCTGCATTTGTACACAATCTATTTGACTGTGGATTGGTGGAGTCCAGACTCTTTAGAGATGGTATTGTAACCTTTTCCAGCCTGATGAGCATCCACAGCTCTTCTTCTGAGGTCCTCAGAAATCTTCTTTGTTTATGCAACGATACACTTCCCCAAACATGTGTTGTGAAGATCAGACTTTTATACATTCATGTTATCTAAAAAAAAAACAGGTCGCCCACTCACACCTGATTGTCATCCCATTGATTGAAAACATCTGGCTCTAATTTTACCTTCAAATTATCTGCTGATTCAACATCATTCACATACTTTTGCCACACAAAGACATCATTTTCCTCAATAAATAAATGACCAAGTCTAATATTTTTTACTAAGTTTGATTTGGTTATCTTTATCTACGTTTTAGGATTTGTGTGAAAAAAGGTTATAGCTCTAGGTCACATTTATGCAGAAATATAGAAAATTCGAAAGAGTTCACAAACATTCAAGCACCATTGTATATACATCTGGGAATCAAATAATTCTAAATTATACTGTAAGTAAAATGCCTTCCATCCAAGTAGATTGAGTCAGCAAGTGCCATACAATCGGCTCAAATGACTTTCAGTTGGTAGGATAAAGATGGAGTTAATCATTAGCTGGTAACTACAGATAATTCTCCTAGAAAAGACTCATAACAGTTACATGAAAACATAAATGCCTTTATTAATGATTCCACAGATTGTAAAATGTATATTTCACTGTCCAGTATTTCATTACAACATATACTCAATACATAAGGACTACAATGTTATAGCAGTATATACTGACACACCTATAATAAAGTGCTGTTAAGCCAAATTTTACAAGAATAATATACAAGAATATCAACAAAAAGAGAAAATCCGGCTCTTGAACAAAAGGAGACACTTTATTTAGCGGTAAAACTTCCAATCCTCATAGGCAGGGTATAGTTAACATGTTTCAGATGTGCACCAACATTAGGAAATCTACTCAGCTCCAGCCTTTATGTTGAATGTACCAGGCTGCAGCCAACCTGGCTTTCCAATAAAGGCAATTTTAAATGCGGACATACCAGATGCATATGTTGTGGGCACATGGAAGTAAGTAATATTTTTACATCTACGGTGAATAAAAGACAATTTGCAATCAAGACATATTTAAATTGCAATACTAAGTATGTCATCTATTTAATCACATGTCAAATTTGCTTGCTTCAATACGTGGGTTGCACAACAAATGCATTTAAAACCAGGATTAGAAAACATATATCCGACATTCCGCATTATAAAACAAGGAACGTTTCCGCTGTTAGTCTGCATTTTGCCTTGGAACATGGAGGCGATTCCTCAGCATTAAGTGTGGTTGGCATTGAAAGAGTTACAGCCCCGTTACGGGGCGGGGACCATCGCAGAAAGCTTCTCAACAGAGAGACTTTCTGGATGTTCCAATTGAAAACCCGGATTCCAGCAGGATTAAATAGGAGACAAGATTTAATTTTACTGTATAATTAAGTGTCTATGGGATTATGTTGGAATACATCAGCCAATGTTGTGGGTTTCTTGCTACACGTCTTTGATTTTAGTAACATATGTACATACAAGCTCTTTTTACATTATGTCTGTTTTAAATCCTACTAAACAGTTATACACCCATGTAATGCCTCAACCTCCGTGGATTGGTGGAGGAGGGATATATGGGTAACTGTTCAATTTCGGGTTTTTTATGTCATGATTAAGGACTGATATACGAAGGTCTGAAACATGTTGACTATACCCTGCCTATGAGGATTGGAAGTTTTACCGCTAAAAGAAGTGTCTCCTGTTCAAGAGCCGGATTTTCTCTTTTTGTTGATTTGCTGTCACAGCCGTGTCCAGGCTGGTACCGTGCTCACTACAGGTGCAGCAGGTGAGAGCTGCTCAATCTTCTCATTTACTCGCAATACACAAGAATAATATACAAGCACTGACAAAAAAATAAAAAGTTAAAGCACCCAGATACAAAATGTAGGATTGCTGCAAAACTCGGCACGCATTTTTGTCTCAGGCTGATATGTAAATAATTACAGGTGTGGTCTGATTAGACACTAGGTCTTGCCACAAGAGTGTGTAAAGTGTTTCCCCCGCTGCCCTATGAAAAAGGCTCTCAAGGGTTACTTTTGGGTAGTGTACCTCTTAAAGAAAGATTGTTGACCTGTAAACATGCCTCTACGATGCACTTGAAGACATGTTGTTCAGTTGATAGACTTTGAGATGGGTTGCATCATTAAACTTAGAGAAGCAGAATGGTTGTTTTGACCAACTGCCTGCCAATTAAGGCCTATTGCACACGACCGTATGGCTTTTTCAGTGTTTTGCGGTCCGTTTTTCATGGATCCGTTGTTCCGTTTTTTGTTTCAGTTGTGTTTCCGTTTTTGTTCCGTTTTTCCGTTCCGTTTTTCCGTATGGCATATACAGTATACAGTAATTACATAGATAAAATTGGGCTGGGCATAACATTTTCAATAGATGGTTCAGCAAAAAACGGAACGGAAACGGAAGACATACGGATGCATTTCCGTATGTGTTCCGTTTTTTTGCGGACCCATTGACTTGAATGGAGCCACGGACTGTGATTTGCGGGCAATAATAGGACATGTTCTATGTTAAAACGGAACGGAAAAACGGAAATACGGAAACGGAATGCATACGGAGTACATTCCGTTTTTTTTTGCGGAACCATTGAAATGAATGGTTCCGTATACGGACCGTATACGGAACGCAAAAAACGTCCAGTAAACGGGGGAAAAAAACGGCCGTGTGCATGAGGCCTAAGGCTACTTTCACACCCGCGTTTTGTGCGGATTCGTCTGGTATCTGCACAGACGGTTCGGCACGAATAATGCAAACACTTGTATCCGTTAATAACGGATCCGTTTGCATTATTCATTCAAAAAAAGTCTAAGTCAAAACGGATCAGTCTTGACTTACATTGAAAATCAATGGGGGACGGATCCGTTTTCAATTATTGCACCATATTGTGTCAGTAAAAAATAGATCCGTCCCCATTGACTTACATTGTAAGTCTAGACGGATCCGTTAACATTGTAAGTCTAGACGGATCCGTTAGGCTCCGCATAGTCAGACGGTCACCAAAATGCTGCAAGCTGCGTTTTAGTGACCGTCTAAAAAAACGCAACAGAGACCAAACGCAGCCAAATTGATGCATTCTGAACGGATCCTTATCCATTCAGAATGCATTGGGGCTTAACTGATCCGTTTTGGGCCACTTGTGAGAGCCTTGAAACGGATCTCACAAGCGGACCCAGAAACGTCAGTGTGAAAGTAGCCTAAGCTGTTCTGACCTAGCTGTTAGGAGGTGTTGGGAGCAGTGGTTACATGAGGGCATATACACATGTAAATCAGGTTCTGGATGGACCAGACAGACCAGCAGTAGTGAGGATCATTTGATTTCCCTACAAGCAAGAAAAGCTCCCACAGTTTTATTGTCCACCATCCAGACACAGTGCCACCTTCATTACACACCCCTGTCTCTGCCTAGACCATTTTCAGGTGCCTAGGAATTAGAGCCCATTACATGAACTGAGAAGTCATCACATATGAAGGGCGGTGTAAAATGGTATTTGCCATTTGTAGTGATTGATCTGAAAGGAATTGCAAAAGTTTCGTATTCGTTAAAATCAGCATTTTTGGGAAAATTGAAAAATATTTTTTTTGCTCATCTCTAGTTATGAGTATTTTCTAGGAGGTTTATAGGTAGTTGCTCGTACTTTTTTATTTATTTATTTATTGTACTTTATTACCAGAGGGTGTCTTTTTATGCAGATTTAATCATTGGCTGGTTGTAGTACTCTTCATGATTGTATGTTTTCAGTGGACAATAATTTTACACCTGCACCCCTGTATATATACATCAGCAATATCACTTTACCATTCTTTAGCTGGGTGGCAGATGAATGGGAGCACTGCACCAAAAGCTGTGGAAGTTCTGGCTATCAGATTCGAGTAGTACGATGCATTCAGCCTCTCCACGATGGGACAAACCGGTCAGTGCATAGCAAGTATTGTACTGGAGAGCGTCCTGAAAGTAGAAGATCATGCAATAGAAATCCATGCCCAGCCCAGTGGAAGACAGGAGCCTGGTCTGAGGTCAGTGTAATTTGTGATATTTATTGAGATTAAATTGTTTGAGAAATTTAGAGAACTCTACTCCTACCTGGAACTAAAGCCTGATGCAGAAGTGCTAGCTGATGGCGTTTTAGTTTGTCATACCGCAGTCTCTGATTGTGACCCTTACCTCCAATGCAGTGCTCTGTGACGTGTGGTGAGGGTATCGAGGTGAGACAAGTCCTGTGTCGTGTGGGAGACCAGTGTGATGGAGAAAAACCTGAATCTATCAGGGAATGCAAACTGACACCATGCAATGGTATGTACCGCTTGTTAAGAAATATACAAGAGCAAAGTTGTTTCTTGCCAAAGTTCATCAGGATCAAAAAGATAGATTCCCCCCACCAGTCCTGGTTTTATTTCATCAGTGGATTAAAAAAAGTTCTGACCAATTTCCCTATTTTTGGACAGAGTTTAATATACCAGTAGAGATGGGAATGGGACCAACATCACCTGGATCACCATTATAGTGTCCCTCCCCCCCCCCCAAACAGTTCTAGTTATAAACGCATCCTTACAGTGACAAACATAATGGGGGGAATGTATTATGAGGGTAAAATTGAAGTCAGTTTTGTGTGTACGTGGCATACTCGGAGCCAAATTTATCAAATGTTGCATGTTGCTTGTTAAATCTGGTGGTTTTTAAAACTTGAAATTCTTCTCCATTTTTTTTCACACCACCCCATTACTGGAGTGAGTTTGTGGCTTTTTAGAGACTGACATTGATAAATCTGGAGTGAAACTAATTACCATAGCTTTTCCACCCACTTTTTAAAACCAGAGTGAGTGGTTTAAAAAGGCAAAAAGGCATAAAAAAAACTTTGTGCAAATAAACATCTAAATTGTCAAAAAGCCCTATTTTGTGTTTGGAGTGTAGGGCTTGTTCAATTCCTCCAGTGTCCCTACAGCGTGAACTAGTGGTTCCACAGTGGTCCTTTTATAGGGACAGGCTGTGTGTCCGCAGTGTCAGTCCATGTCCTGCACTAGGCATACCAGTGTATACTTTTGCCTGCAGTTTTCCTTTAAAATTATAATTGGGGATTATTACACGTTAATGTAGATACTCATATGAATGCTGATCCGTATAGAGCTGCTGCTACTGCGTGATTTTAACTTGGCTTCTAAACCTAAATGTACAAAAATTGCACTGGACACATAGCTGCTTTCGGTACCATCAGTAAGCTGCAGATGGCAGTGAAGTTCCACGTTGTCTTATACTTAGAGCAAACGTTCACAATTCCTTGTCCTCTTAATAACACAATAAGAACTGTCATTCACTGGAGAAGACTATTTCTATACAACCGTACATCAGTTACTCTTAATGCCCGCTATGCCGCAGTCTCAGAGGGCTGCTCATTACAGGACTTTTACGCTACGTTCACATCTGTGTTGGAGGCTTTTTTAGAACATTCCATAGCTTTTGACTGAAAGAAAAGTGAACAGCGGCTTAGACACAGTTTTAACCATTAGCAGTGTTGGACTGGGGTGCCTGGGTCCCACCCATAAAATTTATTCTGGGGCCCACTGTAAAGCTACATGCAAATGTTACCTGCTCACATAGAGGGCAGCAGCAAGACACTACAAGATGATTGATTGTGGGGGCCCCTGCAATCACTTTTTGAGCGGGTCCCTGAGGAAAGAGAATACTGGATGGCCTGCCTTTGTAGTTAGAACTCATCTTAGTCCCCGATGCATCTATAATAATAAACTGGGTAGTTTGTTAAATAAGTCACACAGTTTTTATATGAACATACTGTAGGCTGGTTGAGATGCTATATGCTGCCTATTTGTAGGTTTAGGTGAGTACCAACCTGTTGCATTAACCTAAGGATGGTTTTGGGTCAGCTGGTAGATGTTGTGGGACCAAAAGTGGATAATCTACATTGTGCATATAATCAGCATATGAGTGTTGATGATGCAGTTCTTTATCTGTTACATAGGGTATATTCTTTCCTGGTAAGGTAATGACTTTTTGAGTGCCTTAAATACAACTCAACCAGGGCTAGGTCATCCAGGACTGCAGCATTGGAGTTCCTCAAGGAATAGTTTTGTCGCCAATACTTTTTTCCCAATACACTGCTGACTTTTTGTATGACACTGATCATTGTCATTTACAAAAGTTCTCTGAAGATTCTGTAATGGTTGGGTGTATTAAAGAAGGGGAGGAGAAGGAGTATAGGCAATTAGAGTGTAATTTTATTGATTGGTGTAGAGGAAATGGTTTGTTGCTTAAAGGGGTTGTGCAGGGGTTTTATATTGATGACCTATTCTCAGGACACGTGAACCATTTATGTCTATGGGACGGCGTTGGATTGGCTGTCCCTCCACGGCTGGTGCATTCCAGACAGGCCAGAAGGTCCATTTTGTGCTGCTCTACAACTATTTGTATTACTATTCTCAGGATAGACCATTAATATCGGATCGGTGGGGGTCCGACACCTGGCACCCTCGGCGATCAGCTACCGTATTTTTCGCCCTATAAGACGCACCAGCCCATAAGATGCACCTAGGTTTTTGAGGAGGAAAATAAGAAAAAAAATATTTTTAACCAAATGGTGTGCTTTTGGTGGGTTTGAACTAATGGCGGTCTGTGCATGACACTATTATGGGGGATCTGTGGATGATGCACTGTTATGGGGTGGGGGATTTGTGCATGGCACTGTTATGGGAGGAGCTGTGGATGGCATTATGATGGGGGGGGTCTGTGGATGGCATTATGATGGTGGGGGGATCTGTGGATGGCATTATGATGGTGGGGGGGATCTGTGGATGGCATTATGATGGTGGGGGGATCTGTGGATGGCATTATGATGGTGGGGGGGATCTGTGGATGGCATTATGCTGATGGTGGGAGGATCTGTGGATGGCATTATGATGGTGGGGGGGATCTGTGGATGGCATTATGATGGTGGGGGGGATCTGTGAATGACACTGCTATATGTGTCATCCACAGATCCCCCCATAACAGTCCCATCCACAGATCCCCCGCATCATAATGCCATCCACAGACCCCCCCATCATAATGCCATCCACAGACCCCCCGTCATAATGCCATCCACAGATCCCCCCCACCATCATAATGCCATTGACAGATCCCCCCACCATCATAATGCCATCCACAGATCCCCCCATCATAATGCCATCCACAGATCCCCCCCATCATTATCCCATCCATAGATCCCTAAGGAGGGGCTGTAGTAGGCGGGGAGAGCGGCAGGCAGTGCAGGCACTGTACTCTGGCCCGCCGCTCAGTATGTACTGTATTATACCTAGTGTTAATCAGAATATCTAAACTGCGCCCCCCCTGCTCCCCATCTATACTGTACTTACCGGTACATGTCACACTCCGTCTCCTGTAGTAAGCGCTAGCAGGCAGGCCGGGCTGCAGGCGGCCGTAACTCACTGAGGTCACGTGCCTGCTCCGCCTGCTTCATTCATAAAGTAGGCAGGGCAGGCACGTGACCTCAGTGAGTTACGGCCGCCTGCAGCCCGGCCTGCCTGCTAGCGCTTACTATAGGAGACGGAGTGTGACATGTACCGGTAAGTACGGTACAGATGGGGAGCAGGGGGAGCGCAGTTTAGATATTATGATTAACACTAGATATAATACAGTACATACTGAGCGGCGGGCCAGAGTACAGTGCCTGCACTGCCCGCCGCTCTCCCCGCCTACTACAGACCCTCCTCCCTCCTCACTAATACATTCGCAGTCTGCGATGCTGCAGCATCGCAGACTGCGATGTAAATTGCCAGCATTCTCTTTTTTGGGGGGGGGGAGTGTGTCTTATGGGGTGAAAAATACGGTATTTGTAGCGCAGGCGGCGCTCCATGCGAGCGTTCCTTCCTCTTCATTACACTGCCTGTCGTCTCCCTTGCAGCGGCAGCATAGTGTAATTGCAAGTACTTCCTCCATTCAAGTGAATGGAGCGAGTACATGTAAGGGTGGGTTCGCACTAGCGTTATGTCATTCCGTTATAGATTCCGTTTATAATGGAATATAACGGATTGGCCAGACGGAATGCAAAACGGAAGCCTTTAAGAGGCATTCTGTTTTGCTCCATCCTAATAGAAGTCTTTGGGCAAGCAAAACCGATTCGTCTGGTTTTCATTATGCAAGACGGAAAAAAAAGTCCTGTCCTGCATAACGAAAACCAGACGAATCCGTTTTGCTTGCCCATAGACTTCTATTAGGATGGAGAAAAACAGAATGCCTCTTAAAGGCTTCCGTTTTGCATTCCATCTGGCCAATCCGTTATATTCCATTATAAAGGAATATCTTTCATTGTTTATAGGAAAATATTGAAGGTGTTTTATCAATCAGTGATGGCAGGTGCTATATTCTTTGCAGTAGTGTGTTGGGGTAGTAGGGTGGCAGAAGGGAATTAGATTTGTGAATTAAGAAAGCTGGAAGTGTAGTGGGTACTTAGTTGCCACAGTCTTAGGGAAGTGTAGGAGTATTATGAATAATCAGTATCATCCCTTATATTCATTAGTGCAGAGTCACTAGAGTAGTTTTAGTGAGAGATTTATCCAAATTAAGTGCGGTACGGATAGGTTTAGAAAATCGCTTGCCTATGGTTGTAGCCCTTTATAATAGGCAACAGAGGTATAATATTGAATTGTATTAGAAATGGGGTATAAGTGTTAGGTAATATAATACAACTGTATTGTATTTATATTAATTGCATTCATTATAATAGTCTTTATTCTTAATTTTATTGTCCTATATAAACTGTGTTGTTATTCATTTATAAGACTGCGTATATTATGTGTTGCTGATGCGATATTGCAATTTCCCTAATTTTGAGATTAATTTAATTTTGTTTTATCTTATCTTAATATAGTCAGTCTACTGTATTATGTGCTACCTTGCCCACCTGTTCCCCTGCGGGTCAGTCCAAGCCTGACCATTAGAGTCATATAGAATAAAATATTTTCTGGTGTAGCGTAGCTACACATGCACTAGATAGGACTCTTGTTGTAAGTCAGTGAGAAACTGAATATAAATTAAACATTATTTACATTGGGCATCAGGAATGACAACAGGGGTGTTATTTTGTATTTGTATCAGTTATTAATTTTTATCCAACTGAGAGACTCCTGAAGTGTGCAGGATTATAAAAGGTTTTCATGCAAACCTGAAAGGAACATGTCAGCACATTTATGCTTCCATAACCACGGGCAGCTTGAGGGACAGATAGACTCCCGCACTGGAAAGTTGTATATAGTGTTAGACCTGTAAACCAAGCCATGCAGGGAAGAGGCGAGCTGCGCAGCGGGCCTTTTCCCCACGGCCAGCTCTTTTTATACCTATGTTTTCTCTTGAACAAGTTTCCGAAATGCTACAGCACAGGGAGAAGTGTACACTGGGTGGCTCCCCTCAGGTTTCTCCCACCTGACTTGATTAACAGGCCTCTCCCTATATGTAACTTTGTTACAGAGGAGCCTGTTGGTAATTCATGCTGCCTGTGGTTATGACAGCACGAATCTGCTCTGAAATATTGAAAATGATGATTTCATATATTCAGATTTGAGTTCAATTATCTATTGCAAAAACTGTATATTTAAAGGAGTTGGCCACCATACGCATAAAAAAAATAAAGGGTCCCAGATAATAACTAAAGCCACGAGGTATGTGTATCATGAGAGATCTATTGTGTACATAGAATTTTTCTAATGTGTTCAGCATAGCATGCTCCCATTGATGAGAGGCTGTGTGGGTGGAGCAGCTTCAAAGTGAAAGTAAAAATCCCAGCATGCATCACAGCAAGCATCTTCAGAGGAGTGATCACATGACATCCCTGGCCAAACAAAACAAATCATGTTTTTTCTGTGTCACCATTTTCTGAAAGCTATACTTTTTCTCTTTTTTTTTTCTGCCAATCATCTTGTGCACGGGGTCATTTTTTGCGGGAAGAGTTGATGTTTTTATTGGTACCATTTTTGGGTACATATGATTTTTGGATCATACGATATTACTCTTTATGCGTCAAGGTGACCAAAAAAATTGGTTGTTTTGACACCGTTTTTATTTTATTGTTTTACGCCATTCACCTGAGGGGCTAGAGTCTAGACCATGTGATATTTTTATAGAGCAGGTCGTTACAAATGCAGCGATACCTAATATGTCTACTTTTAAAAATAAAAAATGTACACAATGAAAGCATTTTTGAAGTGTATCCTTTTTCTGAAAGACATTTTTTAATTTTTTTAGCTATTGTCTTAATTAAGGGCTAATTTTTTGCAGGATGAGATGATGGATTTACTGGTACTATTTTGGGGTACATATGACTTTTTGATCGCTTTATATTACGCTTTTTGTTAGTTAAGGTAACCAAAAATGGCTGTTCTGGCACAGTTTAAATTTTTTCTGTTTTTTACAGTGTTCATCTGACAGGTTAGATCATGTGCTATTTTTATAGAGCAGGTTGTTACTGACGCGATGATATCAAATATGTCTACTTTCTTTGTTTGTTTCCGTTTTACATAATGAAGCATTTTTTTAAAAAAATCATGTTTGTGTGTCTCCATTTTCTGAAAGACATATTTTTTCTATTTTTCTGCCGATCGTCTTGTGCAGGGGCTAATTTTTTGCGGGAAGAGTTGACATTTTCATTGGTCCCAATTTTGGGTACATAATATTTTTTGATCATTCAATATTACACTTTATTGGGCAAATAGACCAATAAAATTGGTTGTTTTGGCACACTTTTAATTTTATTTTTTTATGACATTTACCTTTTGGCGGTGTGATATTTTTAAAGAGCAAGTCGTTATGGACGCAGCGATATCTAATTTGTCTATTTTTTTTTTTGGGCTTTACACAAAAAAACATGTTTTTGTGTCTCCATTTTCTGAAGGCCATATTTTTTTCATTTTCTGTGCAATTATCTCGTGTAGGGGCTAATTTTTTTTCGGGATGAGGTGACGGTTTGATTGGTACCATTTTGGGGTACATACAACTTTTTTGATCACTTTTACAAAAATTTTTGGGAAGTGAGGTGGGAAAAATTTCTATTCCATCATAGTTTTTCTCGTTTTTTTTTTTATGGCGTTCACCGTGCGGGGAAAGTAACATGATCCTTTTATAGTTCAGGTCATTATGGATGCGATGATACAAAACATGTGTAATGTATTTTATTTTTTTTAAAAATGTAATCAATTATAAATGTCTGGCTATAAGAAGAAATTTGATTGTTTTTTTTTTTACTTTTTTTTTTACCCAGACCCACTTGGTTCTTGAAGATCCAGTGGGTCTGATGGTTTACAATACACTGCAGTACACTGTATAGTGTACTGCAGTCCATTGTCACTCACAATAAGCCTTTATCAGGAGCCTGATCAGCTATACTAGGGCAAGCCGGATGCCTGTGAAGGCATCCGATTGCCATGGTAACCATCGGAACGCTGCCACAGCAGCGCAGCGCCAGATGGGGGAGGGAGCTCCCTCCCTCTGTTAACCCATCAAGCATCGGGCCGCTGCCACAGCACAGCAG
Source organism: Bufo bufo (assembly GCF_905171765.1). Classification (NCBI taxonomy): domain Eukaryota; kingdom Metazoa; phylum Chordata; class Amphibia; order Anura; family Bufonidae; genus Bufo; species Bufo bufo. Next base: position 555,615,735 of record NC_053390.1, on the reverse strand, counting down.
CAGCCCGATGGGAGAGGGAGGGAGCTCCCTCCATCTCTTAACCCCTTCCATACAGAGGTCCCTATGGACCGCAGCATGAATGGTTTTTTTTTTTACTTCGGCTTCCATTTGCCATGGTAATCATCGGGACGCTGCCTGTACAGACTAGCCAATCAGAGCGATCGCCGGGGGCAGATTGGGCATGTGCTGCTCTCAGGCAGATTAGGAAAAGCAGCGCATGTGCAGTTACAATAAAGGCATGGATGAGCTTTCTCTAAAGCTCTTCCATGTCACGTGCAGCCATGGACTAACTGGCTGCACGGCAGAGCGGGGCTCAGGGGGCGTGGCTTACTATAAAAAGATTATCAGACAGATTTTTTAAATAAAGTATATTTGGAAGCTCTTTTTTTTACCCTGCCTCCAACAATGTTGTGTAAAGTACTGATATAGTGGCCAACACCTTTAAAGGTTAATGAGAGTTTTGCAATTATTTTGTTGGCCATGCAGTAGTGATCTGGCAAATTCATTTGGAAACTACTGTATCAGAACAGGTCACCTCACTTTTTCTTAAAGGAGACCTACCATAAATGTCTGATAGTGCAGGTCCCACCTCTGGGACCCACTCCTAGCTCAAGAACAGGGCCCCACTATAAATGGACAGCACAGCACACATGCTCAGTGTCCTCTCCATTCAGTGCTATGGAGCTTCTGAAAATAGCTGAGTGAGCAGAGCTCAGCTATTTTTGAAAGTCCCAGTAAATGGAGAAAGAAATGCATGTGCAGCTTGCTCTCCATCCATGGCAGGGCCCAGAGATAGAGTGGATTGCAGTGGTGGGACCCGCACCTATCGTACACTTATGACATATCCTATCGATATGCCGTAAATGTCCAGTTGAGAGTACCCCTTTAATCAACTAAAAGTTTCTTGTCATTGCTTAATTAACTTAAGCGTCAATATGTGGATTACTACATTTGTACATACAGTGCCTTACATTTGTACATACAGTGCGTTTTATAATTACTATCCACAGGAACCTATTATAAATACAGTGGCACCATTAGTGTCACCAGCTTCTTCAGCAGTGCACTCTCTTAGACAGGGGAACAAAATAATCTTGATAAAATCTCATGCCTCCGCCATGCGGGAATGTTTATGGATGGGGAAAGGACTGCTGTTAGGTCTCTTGTATCTGAAAGACTAAAGCTGGGCTTACACAATAGATTTATGTCAGCCAAAACCTGCAATTTCACACCCAGACCGGCCTACCTACTAATAGAGACCTCCTATGGGGGCCTCCTGATGGGAGATGTCAGGAGAAAGATCAGGCTGCTGGATTTCAAAATGTCCAATCCATTTTTCTCACGACATAGGTCGCCATCAGAGGTTTCTGACAGAGGCTTACTTTCCTCTTCCCAGTCCGAGAACATGTATGCATGTTATGGGTAGTGTTGAGCGCGAATATTCGAAAAGCAAATTTTTATCACTTTGAGAATTCGCAAATATTTAGATTATAGTGCTATATATTCGTAATGACAAATATTCTTTTTTTTTTTTTTAACACAGTACACATCAGGTGATCATCCCTCCCGTCTTCTAGCTTGTGGGCCAATGAGAAGGCTTTATCACAGCTTACCAACATCACTAGCAACCAATAGAAAAGTTGCCTACCCCTTACTACATAAGAACCTCCCCAGCAGCTATTTTCTAAAGTTTATTACAGTTATGAAAGAGACAGTAGTGTCATTGTTGTGCTCTGTGCTTTGTGTTATTACATTAGACAGGTAACTTATATATATAATTTAGATAGTTAGGGGGAGATAATCAGTGTAGGTTACATTGATCTATAGTGTAGCTGATAGGTTCCAGTGCAGGGTGTTAGGCAGTGTAATAGGTTCTGCTGTGCATAAATACATGCTGCAGACATAGTGCTGTGATGTCACAAGTTGCACGTATTGCGAAATAATATGCGCATCATTAATTGCAGAAAATTTGCAAGCGCAAATATATTGGAGCACTCTATCTGCATATAAAGCTATTCTAATGTTCTGCCGTGCCAATCATTTTCTCCAGTCTTAGAAAACTTATACCAGCTTGAAAAATGTAGCATAAGTGACCCACGCCGGTATTTCGCGCACATTACGCGAATAATACATTGTCGATTTTTGCAATCAAGAATATAATATCGAATTTGCGAATATATGACAAATATTCTACAAAATATTTACAAAATATCGCGAATTCTAATATTGCCCCTTCCGCTCATCAATAGTTATGGGATTAGCTCTTTCTGGACAGGAATGCAAAAACACCCAGAAATTCCTCCATTTTTTTTTTCCATTATAAATTTTATACCGTTCATTGTGTAAATATTTTTCATTTTATTCTGTGCCAATCGCAGTCATTTAGCCCCTCAGATGCTATTGTCAATTGTGACTACGGCAGCTGAGAATGCAAAACCCGGAAGAACTGCACTTCTGGACCTGGAACAACTCCCCCACACAGCAATCAGGGACCTGTTCATTGTCTTTGAAAGGCAGGAGTCTGCTGAGGCTGTGATGCCTTTCACAGGTATATTCCAATGTAGGCCTGCAGGTGACAGCACTACATTGCAGTATATTGAATTTTCTATTAGTCAATGGATTTAGTCACATTGATATAAAGAAGTGGTAATCTAACAATGCATGTTGTTAGGCCCTTGGGGGCCTAAAAGAAAGTAGAAAAAAAAGTGAAAAGAAAAGTATTAAAAATAAATCTAAAAATTTAAATCACCCCGATTCCCCAAAATAAGCAACAAAAAAAGTCATTGGTATCGTGTGTAATGGAAAAAAACATCAAAACGGCCGATTTGTCACATACACACCAAAATTATATAAATAAAACCTTCAGATTGTCCCTCTGTAGACATAATTATAAAAAGAAGTTAGGGAGTTCAAAATATAGCTTCCGACTACATTGGATTAAATCAGAATCCCACCGAGTTAAGCCAGTACTCTCTGCTCTACACTGATTAGGGGCCATTACCGCAAAACAGCTGTCTGCGGTTGGGATGCTCGATTAGTTATTATCCAAGTCATGCCTCAATGCCTATTTAAAAGATCAAACACTGACTTTTAGGATGGTTACTTTACATCTTGTAGCATTATAGGCAGAGCTTTTAAGAGCTCATTTGCATACCCTCTGTCAATAGAGTACACATAGAGACATACGACACTGTTCCCTAACTTTCTCAGTCACTTAGAATTGCTCAAATAAACCATACAGGACACTGTATAGAATTACTGAGCAGTATAGATATGAATTAAACACTTGGGGTGAGATATAACACATACTATTAGTTTCATGCCTGGTTCTCTGTGCTCACTGTTTTGCTTACTGCTCTTTACCCTCCACTGTCCATAGACTTCAGTGGGATGATGTTATCTGATCCTTTAGTGAGCATGCAACACATCTTAGCCTCACAAGGCAGAATTAACAGAATATTCAGAGTGAATGTTAATTTAGGAAAGGAGGAGGAAGTAAACAGCTGACAATTGGAGAACAAACCATTTTTCTCTGATACTATATTAAATTGCTTATAAAAAAAATTAAATTGTACTTATCTTATCCATTTGAGTGCAAAGAGGCCGTCACGGCCATCTTGCTTGAAGATTCAGCATGAAATCTCACGCAATCTCGAAAATGTCATCACGTCGACTGGCGCGGTGACTTCATATGTCACCACGCACGAGATTTCAAGCAGGATCTTGAATCAAGATGGCCACCGTGGCCTCTTTGCACTCAAATGGATGGGGTAAGTATGATAGTAAATTCTGCTTCACTGCAAATCAAATTTTTCCTGGTATTCGGATCGAATAGGCTTAGCAACCAATGCGAAAATTGCAGGATTTTAGAATTTTTGAAATTCTAAAGTACTGTGCAAACGTTTTAGGCATTTGTGGAAAAAGACTGCAAAGTAAAAAAGCTTTCAAAAGAGCTAATAGTTTATTTTTTATTAAAGGGTTTCTATCACTTCGTTTCACCTATTTAGCTTTCAGACACTAGCGATCCGCTAGTGTCTGCTTTATCTAACCATCCTAATATAACAGCTTATTGTCCTGCCGTTTAGCTAAAAAAAGAACTTATATAGATATGCAAATGAGCCTCTAGGTGCTATTAGCACCTAGAGGCTCCGTCTACCTTAACAAACTGCCGCCGCCCAGCGCGTCCCTCCAGCCCGCCCATCTCCTCCGGAATGCGATGCTCCTTGTGCGCGTCTGTATTCGGCGCATGCGCAGTGAATGTCTGACCGCTTCCCTGCTCAGACATCTCCACTGCGCCTGTTCCTCGGAGCACTATGACGTCATCGGCGCAGGCGCAGTGGAGATGTCTGAGCAGGGAAGCGATCAGACATTCACTGCGCATGCGCCGAATACGAGGAGCATCGCATTCCGGAGGAGATGGGCGGGCTGGAGGGACGCGCTGGGCGGCGGCAGTTTGTTAAGGTAGACGGAGCCTTTAGGTGCTAATCACGCCCCCATAGCACCTAGAGGCTCATTTGCATATCTATATAAGTTATTTTTTTAGCTAAACGGCAGGACAATAAGCTCTTATATTAGGATGGTTAGAAAAAGCAGACACTAGCGGATCGCTAGTGTCTGAAAGCTAAATAGGTGAAACGAAGTGATAGAAACCCTTTAATTAACAAAATGCAAAGTGAATGAACAAGAGATATCCAATTCTGCACACAGTTTCTGAAGGAATGTGGTAGGGAGGTTGCTCCAAACATCTTGGAGAGATAACCACAGATCTTTTGTGGATGTAGGCTCGCTCATATCCTCAACGTCATTGAGTCTGTCTGGGATTACATGCAGAGACAGAAGGATTTGAGCAAATCTACAACCAGAGAAGATCTGTCGAGTTTCTTAAGAAACTGTATGTAAGTGTACCTAGAATTGATGCTGTTTTGAAGGCAAAGGGTGGTCACACCAAATATTGATTTGATTTAGATTGCTTGTTAATTCATAAATTCATTCATCAAAAATTCCAAAAGTGAGTTTAACATAAAAACTAAAAAAGGGGTTTTCTAGAAATAAATATTTATGACTGAGCCTTAGTATAGGTCCTCAGTATCTGATTGGTTCAGTTGTTTGACAGGGTTCACAGTGATTAGAGGAGTGCTGCAGTATATTTTTTAGCAGCCATGTTTGCTAAATATGTCAATTGAATGGAACTGAACTGCACATAGGCATATGACCAATGACCCCATGTAGTCGATGTTTCCTTCCAACAGCTCATCGTTGGGGTGTCATGATTCAGACCTCCAACAAACTGATATTGATGAAGTATCCAGAAGAATGTTTTAGAAAAAACCCTTTAAACAATAGGTCTTTTTCTAAAGACGCATTCTCTTTAAGATCTATATTAACTATACACATCTGCTTTTTAAAAACTGAGAATAAATACAGTGGGGGGGAGTAAAATCATTGCAGCAGCCTTTCCAAAGGAAAGGTTTTTCTGTACAGACCACAATTACACAATTACAACCATGTAAACAAGCTTTCATTTGTATGCTGTTCAATATATCATTGATTGTTGTTTTGTTAACTTTTAGATGAGCCATGTCTAGGAGATAAGTCTATATTCTGTCAAATGGAAGTCCTTGCACGATATTGCTCAATACCTGGATATAACAAACTTTGCTGTGAATCCTGTAGCAAACGAAGCACTCAGTCACCTCTATTCCTCACTGAAGCAGCTGAAACTGAAGATGAACTCACTTACAATCCCAGCTTATCAAGGGATGGAATGATGCCAACAGCTTTAGCACCTAGTATTGAGGAAACTAATTCCGAGACAAAGGGTATTTTGAGCATTCTTTCCTCCATTGAAAATAATGCAGATCTTGGTATTGTGTCTCCTCAAGAAAATAAACCAAAGGCATCAGATTCCACATCTAGAAGATCCCACTTAGCAGCAAGCAAAACGGCTCCTCTACCCCTGACAAACCGCAGTAGTGACATCCATGCACATAAAACTCCACCAGTAGCAGCCTTGCCATTGGCAGCTACTAACGTCCACTCAACTAGTACTCATTCTTCAGTGAAAAGCACAAGGAAAAATGAAAGGCCTTTTGATAGAAGACGTTCCTTGCAGCCCTCCTCAATAGAAAGATGAATTAAGTATTAGAGGACTGGCAAAAAAAGACACCTTAATGAATTCTGCTTTATAAAACAAGTGCAAAGTGCTGGTTCACTTCTTCACTCACTTATTTCTCCGACCATTCTTTGCTTTCTGTTTAACTTGAAGTTACTGACGAAAAACACCAAAGATTTCCATTCAAGAGAAGATATGCTGAATGTCTCCGGTCCTTATGTACTTTGTTCGATGGCCCCAAAACCAGTTTTGCATATTGGTGTTCTTTTTCTCATAAAAAAATAACCAGAGACCATTTTCCCACCTTCCATGGGTTTATTCAGATATAAAAAACACAATTATTGTTTAGGTATTCGTATGTTGCAATGTCAGTATTATTTTTCTGTGATTTTTTTTTCATCTACATTATGTTTACTTGTTCTCAGTGTTTGGGTGCTAATACTTGCCTTTCGATACAAACTGCCTTATTACATTCCATGAGTCAAATCTCAGCAGTTTCTTTCTCCAGTGGTTGTATATGACTTGCTGATCTGAACGCAGCATTGTCCATCACCTTGAAGGGCCATGCAGATCCTATTAGGAAAGTCGGAAATTTGTGCAAGGCACAGCATGTCTTTGAAAACCACTTTGCTTATTACTGTACACTACATTTTATCTCTACAACCATTACCATTTTGTTTATACTATACTAGAACACAAAGGGATGGAACAGAAAAAGACTCTCTCATCAGCAAAGAAAAAATAGTAAAAACGAATTTCCTGAGTGGGAAGAACATGATGTTTGTTGTATACCATTTGTGTGCTATACTGAGTGTCTGTTAATAGAGGGTAGAAGTAATTAACATTGACCCTCCTCTTTAATTAGAGGATATTATGTCATGTAGCCACTACTAATGAGATGACAGGAGTAAGTGAGATACTTTTTTTCTCACATGAAAGGGTCTTCAGCGGAAGATGAAGGATCAGTTATTAGAAGACATTACCATAGATTTACATTACTCAGAATAGCAAGTCAAGTCTGGAGAGAGATATTTATTTTTATTTCACCACACATTAGACAACCACAATGCAAATGACTGCAATAATTTTCTTGCAATTGGTCTCCAGGATCATACTTCACCAAGAAGCCAGTGTCATTCTCTCATGTAGCTGTAAAGTACTTGTATATAGAATATAAAAGTGAAGATATTTATTAAAAGGTGATGTTCTTGATAGAATTTATTTACTGCGCATTTACAAATATAGCAAGTGCCATTTTCTTGCCTGTATCGCATAGTTATTGAATATGCAGTTTGCACGGCCATCCTTCATAGGTTATAAGCTAAATGTAAACTACTGCATAAATTTTGAAATTCAATTCCAATCATCTGGCCACAATCCCCTTTCACAACTAAATTTCTCTCACTTTATTAACATTTGACGAACAAGTTTTTGATAAATAGAATTTGACATGCAATTTTTTGTTTTCAAAAATTGTCCATTATAACACCAAAGAACGTTACACCTAAAAGGTGTATAATTAGGTTTAGAATTTTTTTTAAAGAAATTGAAAATTAAGCAACAAAATCGTCAGAATGAAACAATAATGTAACTAGACAATAGAATCAAGTTGTCTAACTGAACAAGTGGGCTTTCCCATGTTAATATTTTCTAGTCATTGTTCGTAAGCTAACCCTCTTGTGTATTGACTTGATGCCTCCAAAGACTTCCTTTGGAAGGCCATTTTAGAGTAGTTTTTATTCAGTATTTATTCAGACAACCCCTGAGCCACAAACAGATAACTGTTATTATTCCCAAGATTCAAATCCATATTCCAAATATTCCTTTGTATTATTGACTGGGTGTAGATATTCATTATGCTGTATGTCGCTTTTGTTAATCTTGTATTTCCTACAAAGCTCTTTTAAGATCTTTTTAAGTGTACACTACTGATGCTGTTTGTTGTATTGGGGAGCACTTCGCAATAAAAAGCTTTTAACATACTATATGTTGTATGTCTCCTTATTGTGTGAGAAACAAAGCACTTTGTGAGGATTCAAGCACAATCCATTCCATATATTAGTCTATACGTAAGCACCAGTGACTAAAAGTAGGGTTCTATCACGTCTGCTGTCCCCTAAGTTGTAATAAGTATCTATATGTGACACCGTCACGCCTACCTGAACTTTTAGAGGAGAGTCCGTGATGTTGACTGAATACTTGATAGTTGTCCTGATCCTCCAGTCCGGTAGAGGCAGTCAGGCTGTATATTTGGAAAACGTGCCCCCGGACGGCAGCACACTTTGTAATTATGTGTACGGAGCTGTATGGGGGCTCATTTTTTGCAGGGCGATCTGAACTTTTCATTGATACCATTCTGGGGTGTGTATGAGTTTTTGATCACTTTTTTTTTTTTGTAGAAAATGAAGCGACCAAAAACGGCTAATTGGCCACTTGGAAGCTTTTTTCCGTTTTGCCGTACGGGGAATATATTTTTATACTATGGGCGTTTTCGCACATCGCAACACCCATGATGTGTATTTTTTTACATTTTTTTATTTCTTTTATTTTGGGTAAAGGGGGGTGATAAGAATTTTAAGGTTTTTTTTTTGTTTTGTTTTTAACTTTTTTTTACACTTTTTTATAGTTCCCAAAGGCAACTATAACATGCAATCATTAGATTGCTATTATTATAGACTCCAATTACTACATTCCTATGGAGCCCTATTACAGGCAAGGGCTCCATAGGAAATACTATGCAGCAGCCTCCTGTCATTCACAAAGACAAGGGCTGATGCACACAAGCTCCGGCTCCTCCGATCTCCGCATGGTGGAGCCAGAGCATCATCACGCGCTTCCTGTGTTTCACGTGCTCAGATGCCGTGATGATGTTTCATGCACAAGCCTGAGAGATCATATATGAGTCTGTACACGAGATGTCACTGTGCTGGCCATGCCCCCCTGCACTGCCGGCTGCTGCTGTCTGCTCTCTCCCTGGATTCTTGAGGAAAAACATTAACCGCAGACTCAGGGCTGAAGGCTTTACTTGAGTAACTGCAGGCAGTGAGGAGACAAATGCTGGGCACAGGAGCTGACAGAGGAGTTCTGCAGAGCATTGCACAAGAACAGGTAGGGGGAAGATCCTGTGTGTATCAGCAGTGTCATTGTACAGCTGGGACTTGTAACCCTACACATACAACATGCTGCTGAGTATCCCAGCAGGCAGACATGTCACTCAGGGCAGCACTTGTGTTCACTCCCTTAGCAGAGAAGGTGGAGGGGCAGAGATTGTTGTTATTGAAGGTAAACAAACGGCAAGAAAAAAACTGGAAAATGAGGAAATATAGATTTTTTTTGCCTAAAACTTGCTTAGATTAGTTATATATTGCTGCCTATTAGATTTACAGTGCTATATTTTATTTTTTCATAACTCGGACAACCCCTTTAAAGATGGCTCCCGCCAGCGCGTGCCATAGCTGTCACTTTTCTGCTGTTTCAAACATACATTTAACCCCTTTAGCATACATTTAACCCCTCAGATGCCTTGCTCAAATGTGAACACGGCATCTGAGCGGTCCGGAAACGAGACCCGGCCCCGTAACAGCGTTCCCCGGCTGAGATTGGGGAGCCTGTTATGGTATAATAATAGCCGGAAGCCTCAAGCAGGCTCTGATAGCTATTACTAGAATATACCAATATAGGTAAGCAGATGGCAGCACTGTATTGGTGCATTGTAAATGGAGTGTTCTATGATGGCTATATAGCCATCACAGAACACAAGGAGAAATCTAATGATTGCCAGTTATAGTCACCCAGGGTGACTTAAAAAACGAAAAAGTTTAAATTTTTATTTTTTTTAAATGAAACCCCCCTTTCCCTCAAATGAAAATAAAAATACATAACCATAAGAAATAATACACATCCTTGGCATTGCCACTGCTAAAATGTCCGTACTATTAAAATTTAACAATATCAATCACATACAATGAATGGTGTAACGGAAATAAAAATGGCCAATTCGCCATTTTTTGTCACTTCATCCCAGAAAAAGTAAAAAAAAATTAAATGGCATCAGCTCTTTTCCATCTATTTTATCATAAAGATTAGTGCAGGGCAGAAAGCTGACCTGCATATTCTTTGCTGCTTGGTTCCATTTCCTTCACAGGTTATATTCTTGGTGTTGTCTCTGATTAAGAGCTCATGCACACGACCATGTTTTTTGTTCGCATCTCTTATGCATTTTTTGGGGGTCAGATATGGACCCATTCACTTCAGTGGGGCCACAGAAGATGTGTGCTGTCCGCATCTGTATCCTGTCCGCAGCACCCTCAAAAATATAGAAATGTCCAATACCTGTCCGTTTTACAGACAAGGATAGAGCTATTTTATAGAGGACAGAATGTTCCAATCCTCAAAATGCGGAACACACCTGGCAATTATCCGTGTTTTGCGGATCCACAAAGATGAAAATTTGTCAGGGGTCCAGAATGTCCATGGGTAGTCCTTTGGAGATAAAACCATCCACTTCAAGATCTGATATGCTACATGCTCATATTAAAGTGATACAACCAAACAGTAAAGTGCTCACTTTATTAGGTAAACTAGCATATCTATTTATTAAATATTTTCTGTGATCAGAACATCAGATCAGTGGAGGTCCAACTCTTGACCTCTTCATTGTTTTCCTTGGTTCACCTACTTGAACACTGTACACATAGTAGTTACAGAATATTGCAGCTTTGTTAAATTAAAGTGAATGGGGGAAAAAATGCAACACTTTGTACTGCCGCTACTAATTAGATGCCGTACAGGTAAATGAACCATGGTAAGCATTTAAGAGGCACTCACAAAAGTGCTGCAACCCCTTCAAACAGCTGACCTTGGGGGAGGTGGTGGGAGAAGCCCCCACCTATCTGATCTCAATGGATTATCCTAAGCATATTGATAAAAAAAAAACATTTAACACCTTCAACCACCTTGACGTACTGGTACGTTACTGTGGTTAAGGTAATGTATGGAGCAGGCTGCTGCAGTAAGCCGGCTCCATACACAGTGGGTGCCAGCTGTTTAATACAGCAGGCACCTAGTCACAACGACAGGGAATGGCAACCGTGTCAAACCCTGTCATTTAACTCCTCAGATGCCATGATCAACGACGAGCATGACATCTGTGATGTAAGGCAGCCTGGACGCTTCTGAAGCTTCCCAGGCCTGCCATGGTAAGCTCCCTGCTGAACTGTGCACGAAACATAGCTCAGCAGGGAATGCCTCAAAATTCCATTCAACCTAATAGAATCTCTATTATGGTTCATGCACACGGCCGTGGCTGTATTGTGGTCTACAAACAGCTGCTGTTTTTGCACCGCATCATATATGCAGACCCATTCACTTGAATGGGTCTGCAATCCAAAAGGTGCAGTGCAGAACGGAGGTACAGAACTCCATGGAAGCACTACAGAGACCTTCCGTGGGTTTTGTCTCCATTTCTCCGCACCGCAAAAAAGTAGTGCATGCGATGCACTACTTTTTTCCAGTGCGGATCACGGGTCCCATTCAAGTGAACAGATCCGCAGACGGTGGGACATCTGCGGTCCGCAGCACAGGCCTGACTTGCACACATTCGTGAGCATGAGCCCCCAGAGTGAATAGGACAATGGATAAAAAGATCCCAGGTTCTAGCCCCTAAGGGGGTTAAAAGTTAGTACTGTAACAAAAAGTTAGAAAAAAATATTAAAAGTTTAAATCACCCCCTTTTCTACTTTTACCTCTAAAAATATATTTAGAATAACATATAAGGTATCACCATGTCCGAAAATGTCTGCACTTTTAAAATATTTAAAAAAAGAATTCCTGTGCGACAAATGCCGTAATGGAAAAATAATTAAAACCACACAATTCACCATTTTTAAGTCACTTTTTCCCCAAAATAAGGCCTCAAGCACACATTCGTTGCCCGGCCGTGGCCGTATTGCGGCCCCAAACAGCGGGTCCACAATATGCGGGCACGGCCGTGTGCTCCCCGGATCACGGATGTGGACCCATTTACTTGAATGGGTCTGCAATCTGGAGCTGCGGTGCGTAACAGAGCCACAGAACCCTACGGAAGCACTGTGGAGTCCTTCCGCTGTGTTTCTGTCCGTGCCTCTGCACTGCAAAAAAATAGAACTTGTTCTATTTTCTTACGGTGCGGACGGATCACGGACCCATTCAAGTTGAATGGGTCTGGATCCGTCGTGGCTGCTGCACGGATGGAGCCCGTGCATTGGGGACCGCAAATTGCGGTCCCCAATGCACAGAACGGCTCCACAACGGCCATGTGCATGAGGCCTAACAGTGATCAAAAAGTCATATGTACCACAAAAATTGTAGCAATAAAAACTACAGTTCGTTCCGTGAAAAACAAGCCCTTATACAGCCCTGTGGACATAAATATAAAAAAGTTATGGCTGTCATAAAATAGCAATGCAAAGAAAATTATATATTTTTTTTTCTCTAAGTAGGAGTGATAACTCCTATCAAGCAGTATCTGTGGCAGGGTTCTATAGGAACATATAGTAATTCATTACAGTCTATGGGACAAAAGATCTAATGATTGCATGTTTAAGTCCCCTAACGGGACTTAATATAAGTGTAAAAAACACGTTTCTAAAATGTAAAAAATCTATTCACCCCCTTTGCCCATAATACAAGGAAAATAAAAAAAACTGTAAAAAAAATTATTAGCACTGCTAATTAAAATATAAATCTATTTATCTGTGTAAATGCTGTAACAAAAAGAAAATTGAAAATCAAATAGCCGATTCGCCATTTTTTCATTGCTTCACCTTCTCAAAAAAGCGATCACAAGAAAGGAAAAACACATTTCAAAATGGTATTATTGAAAACTGCAGATCAGCCTGCAAAAAATGAGCCCTCGCACAGCTCCACAGATTTAAATATTAAAAAGTTATGGTGATGCAAATCAAAAATCTTTTTTTTTCTAAAGTTTTTATTTGTTTATTTTTATATATTAAACCACATGAAAAAAATATATTAAAGGGATTCTGTCACCAGGTTTCACCCCTGTCAGCTAAACATATGCTGATGTTCAGGGCCTCATCAGGATTCCTAATGTGGGCTTCTAAATGTGATCCGTAGCCTTATTTTGCTAAAAAACAGGTTTTACTAACCTGTCACTCAAAGAAATAAGGTGCCCAAGGGGATGTCAAGGGATGCAAGGTGCCCGCCGCACCCACCGCCGTTCGTGCCCAGCGCCGCCTTTCCAGACTTCTGCACCGCCTCCTAATCCTCTTTGCCGCCTCTCGCTCTCCCTCCCTCCTCCTCCTGCTGTAAGATATCGGGCGTGCGCACAGGGCTCTGAGAGGCTGGTGCCAGAGTGCAGGTCATACCTGGGTTGAGCGAAGTGCCGGCGCATGCGCTCTTCGCTTTAAGAAGCCAAATCGAGAAGTCCGCACGGGCGCATCAGGCAGAGCCCTGTGCGTACGCGCGAGATCTTACAGCAGGAGGAGGGGGGATGGAGGGAGAGCGAGAGGCGGCACAGAGGATTAGGAGGCGGTGCAGAAGTCTGGAAAGGCGGCGCTGGGCACGAACGGCGGTGGGTGCAGCCGGCACCTTGCATCCCTTGACATCCCCTTCGGCACCTTATTTCTTTGAGTGACAGGTTAGTAAAACCTGTTTTTTAGCAAAATAGGGCTACGGATCACATTTAGAAGCCCACATTAGGAATCGTGATGAGGCCCTGAACATCAGCATATGTTTAGCTGACAGGGGTGAAACCTGGTGACAGAATCCCTTTAATGTTTTATCACTATAATCATACTGACACAGAATGAAGGGAACAAGTCAGTTTTACCGTGCAGGGAATGTGTTAAAAATGAAACCCATAGAACTGTGGCAGAATATTTTTTTTAGATCATTGCAAATGGTGCACCACAATAGTATGCAACTGACAATACAAGGCTAAACCCTCACACTGATGTTAAAAAATTAGATTTTAGCCAATATATTCATGTCAGGAACATATCGGAGCCCGCGCACCCTGCCATGGTATCTCAGTGTAGCACGGGACCTACCGCTAACCTACCTATAGTGTGTGAACACTGTCCAATAGGTGCCAAGGTTCGACTCACAGCAAAACTCTCACATACCTCCAAAGTAAGATCACTAATACAATGGGAGGAGGGAGGAGGCTGCGAGCCCCACCTATAGCAGGCCATGTGACATAGGCTACCAGGTGCACTAGAATGTTACAAACGATAAGCGTCCGCACATTCAATACATATGAAGAAAAATTACAGAATAGAGTGGTCTAACTGGGAGGAAATGCTCAAACCCCAAATACTGTAGCGTATTTATAACCGGGGGAGCAGATCATTAGAAAGTACAACTTGTCCCAGAAAAATCCTAATGCTGCTATGTGAACGGAAAAATAAAAAAGTTATGGCTCCGGGAAGGCAGAGTGTTAAAAACGAAAATGCAAAAATGGAAAATCATTCTGTCCTTAAGGGGTTCACTTCATTGCCTATTGTGCTATTCATTTGTTATTCCTTCTTGAAATTTATGAAGAAATTGAAACCAGGTGTTACCAACTAGGCTTCTGTCCCTACTCACCATAAACATTAAATTGTCCGGCCAACAATAGCTTAATGTGTATGGGGGGCTTATGTCTAAAATCTTTGGAAGCCAATTAACCTAGCTATCAGTACTTATTTTGGATGTAGAAGGAAACAGGAGAACCTGGAATAAACCCTCACAAACATGGGGAGAACATCTGTACAAACTCTTTTGATATGTTGCCTATGGTTGGATTCGAAGAAAGGACTGCAGCACTGTGAGGCAACAGAGCTACCCACTGACCCTCCATGCTGCCCTGATAAGTGACAAAATACAATGATGTCTAGCTGAATTGTTTGTATTATAACATTCTGTTCATTAGTTCAAAGGGTTACAGAGAGCCTGAGTCATTCTACTTTATGATTCAACCCTACTAACTTTTACCCTACAATTATTGGGGGCAGGAGACAATAGTTTGGACAAAATTAATCTAATGAGCGTTTTTTTTTTCTAATTTATCAACTGACCATGATACAGGCTTTGAGTTTGTTCACTAGAAAAAGAAAAAAAGGCACTAATGTTTAACATGCGCTCCGAGGTTACCTGATTAATAAAACGATGGTATAGAGACTGTGACGATGTGTACAATGCCTTGCTTTCCACAGGATCTTTTTTCTTAATATATTAAATAAGCAGGCATAAATAACGTGTACACAACAGTAAAGTAATTGGAAGGAAATGCATTCTAAATTAAAAGCAATAATGGCTTGCAAGGCTAATTCACATAGTCATCAAAGGTTAAAATCCCCTGCTGCAGATAATAGAACAACTAATAGGGTTTTAGCTGTCCGAAGCACTAAAGCCCTGTCTGCTTATCTTCCTTCTTTGATTTTCTTATTACCTCAGACTTTGTTTATCACACATGCTGATGATTAGGACTCATTCAAAATTGTCCAAAACACTTTGCCATGTATCATTCTTCTATATTACAGTTTTTTCTTTGTTGATTTTTAGAGTGGTGATTTGACACAGATTTCATCTCAGACTTTGGTTAGGATATGTGTGAGAGATAGAATTCCATCTTGTATATCCTATATCTATCTCA
Organism: Bufo bufo; assembly: GCF_905171765.1. Lineage (NCBI taxonomy): Eukaryota > Metazoa > Chordata > Amphibia > Anura > Bufonidae > Bufo > Bufo bufo. The sequence continues at coordinate 555,599,986 of NC_053390.1, read as the reverse complement.
ACCAGAGTTCAATTAGAGGTTATTCAAATTTTAGACAAGTGTCAGCTCTTTGCAGGCACGCTGGGGGTGGGGGTGGGGGGGAATTCAGCAGACAACCTCCCCCCTTCCTGTTCTATTTTTATAAATGATAGTTTGTGCTGTTCTAAGTTTAAGATCCTACTTTCTGAACTTTCTGCTAAAAATTCAATAAAGTGGATTACTGATTACAACCATTGCGTGTATCAGCCTTCTCTGTGCACATTACGCTATTTGAATTCGGAACCCATAATCATAGACGCAGGGGTAATTGCCCTCACAAAACTTGGCCCCCCAATGTGGGGCTGGACTAATTGGCTCTCCTTCGACACCCCGATAACCACGGTCAGATGGTCAGAGGACGTACAGATCCACTTAAAGCAGCGCTGCAAGGTAAGATATTTTATCTTGCTAAAATCTGTGTCTCATCTCCTGTCTGTCCAAATCGGTGTGGAGTTGGAGTCCAAAAAGCTGATTTACAGTCCAGCCTTTTTTTGGTAAAGAACTCTAAAGAGATGATATTCCTATGATTATTGGGTAAGGCTTTTGACTATGACGTTTGAGACAGTAAACTGGGATTGCTGACATAGATATCTGTTGTTCGGTATGTTTTGTGGAAAATAACTAAGAACACCAAAAAGGGAAATCAGGAGCCCTGGAACCTGGGTTGAATAAGCTGAGGCTCAGTGCAGAATACACTAGGTATATAGTGGGGACTCATCAAGTCCGGTTGTTACTGCCATCCCTCTAAGGGAGTGAGGGGTGTTTGGGTTAAATGTACATGCAAGAATTACTGCTGCAGAATCCGTAGGAACTCTGTTTGCTGAGATAGAGAACATATGGAGACGGACAGCTGGGTACTTGTAAGGGACACCCCGTGTTGAGGTTATTATAGACCTGGTGGGTCCCCAAGGTGGTCTGTGCGTACGTCCTGACTAGGTGAAGAAGAAGGACTGTCCGAGGCAGGATGACCTAGAGTAGATGAACCAGAAGGACTGTCTGAGGCAGGAGGACCTAGGGTACGTTTTAACTAGGTGTACCTGAAGTATTATGATCCGAGGGAGGAGGACCTAGGGAAAGCCCGGCCGGCAAATTATGTAATTCAGGATTTTTTTGGTGTTAAAGTGCCTTGTAAGCCAGACCCAAATCCTGGGATTGGACTGAGACAGACCATGGGGACCATACCAAACAAGTCCGAGGAGCAGAAAAGGAAAACTTCCAGACAAATAGTGAGAGAGAGAGTAGGAAAGAGTTTCTTGCAGCCTTATCAGTTAACCCCTTGTTATGTACCTACCGGCTGTGGAATTTATGGGAGAAACAGTTTTTCTCAGTGAATCTGAGCCAGTTAAACAAAAGATAAGATAGTACGGTTGTTACCCAATTGTTACTAAAGAATAAACCCAGTTAAGGGGCTGCCTGTCAGTTACAGGATGGTTCATGTTCCTAGAGAAGTTAACAAGGTGACAATTTTGAAAACCCCAGATAGAAGGGAGGCTGTTGAAAGGATTCAAGTGCCCAAAGGAGCACAAAGCCTAAGGGTATTTTTGGGGTTGGTGTCATACTGTCGCCCCTGGATTAGACATGCCTCCATGTTAATGCAGCCTCTGTGTGATTGTTATCTGACCCAGTTCACCTGACAGAAGAGGCAGTGAATAATTTTCATACAATGAAGCTGTGCATAACCTCAGCCCCAGCCCTGAGTATTCCAAAATATGATGAGGAATTTAACTTGTTCTGTTCAGCCAGGTTAGACCCTGTTGCCCGCGGCACCCCCCCCCCCTGTGTTAGGGAAGTCGCGGCAGTACAGGCAATGAAATTAATGAGCAGCTGTGAAGACATGGCAGTTTCTGTGTATAGATAGCACCCACACGCACCCCCTTCCCCACAATTTCCTCTTTAGCAATCAGTTTGAGTTTCAGGAAGTCCGGGGGGGGGGGGGGGGGGAAACATACAGTTGTGCAAACACACAGGACATACTCACACAAGTGCAACTAAAACATATTTCTATGGCTAGACAACTCAGACTCCAATGTGCACTCCTCATTTCTTTCAAAAGATGTACTACTCTGAATCCTGCTACTTTGTTACCAATTACAGATTCAGAAATGGCGGAGGTTAGCACAGGTAGCCTTTTGTCTGATTTAGCTAAAAATGCTCCTCATGATTGTATACAGTTGATGCAACAAGAAACTTCTGGATTTTCTCATGAAAAACCTCTTGATAACCCTGATTTTGAGTGTTTTGTAGATGGAAGCATGAAAAAGGGAGAGGATGGCCGGTTCCACACTGGATATGCAGTGGTCACATGTTGCACATATGCTGAAAGTATGGTTAATAATTCCAATGTGCGAAGGGAGCGGGCTGGGTGAACCCAGAAGTGTTTTTATTGAACATTTTCTGCAAGACAACATTACATGACCTTGATTGTAAGAGGCAGGATGGTAACAGTCTATCCTATCCACACATATTAATATACATCTATCTATTCAATACTGATATTAACATTAACGGATATAGCCTTCTTATAAGATATAATAATTATCGTGTGCAGCTGTGTTATTACTGAACCTGCGTCACAATAAGCAAATATTGCAGTATAATATATGGGCATCAGCTCCTATAACAATCGCATTCACTATGCATTAGTACCATGTGACATGTCTGTGTACTTCACTAACATTTATGCAGTGTGTTATCTACTCACACTATATTACCAGCAGGTTTAGCTGATTACAGGGACCTGAATATAATCATTTTACCCTGTTTATTACCCTTAATGTGTGTTCTCTTACCTGCAAGACAACATTACATGACCTTGCAGGGAGCGAGAGAAAACGCAGCCGGCACTGCCGCATGTGTCTATGCGATCACTGAGAAGCTATTCACACTGGCATCCAGAACCTTCACGGTGGTGCTCTCTCGGTGATACAGTCATTATGGTAATGTGGATTGCATGAGAAAAAAGCACTGCGGCACTCACCACTGGTCACTAAATTGCTGTTGCAGTTTATTCCTTAGTTACATAGTATCAGTGGACGCGGACGGAACACAGGTGCATGGATCGGCTACAGCTGTTTCGCGCTGCGTTGTGCTTTGTCAAGCCTCCTGTAATGTAGAGGAGGAGGAGGTTATGAATACCTCTACCCCATATACGTCACTGGTTACATTTAAGTGAAATACAAAACACATGTACTTAAAACCAAATCAAATGAAAACAGCTAAATCATTCTTGTCATTTAACCCCAAAGGTCCCATGGCTTGTGTTTTAATTATCCATGCTGCTTCTCGCTGCAGGAGGATGTGTTTTCTGTCCCCTCCTCTTGGATGGGTTTGGACTACTTTAATACCCGCACATTTTAAAACTTCACTTCTCCCTGCATGTTCATCATGTATGTGTTCAATTAACCTAGTTGCTCCACTTCTGGTTGTGATTGATCTTTTATGCTCTCTAAAGCGTATATACAAACATCTGTGTGTCTTACCAATGTAAAACCTCCTGCATGGGCAAAAAAATCGCATATCCTACATATTAGGTCTTGCAGTGTATAAATTGCTTCACTATATGTCCTACGTTGCCCAACTGCAGGTATTTCTGTTTGTGTACATGTGCACACATTGAGCAATGTCCGCATGCGAAATTTCCTTTAGGAGTGTTCCTACCCAGTCAGTTGTCAACTGGACGGGGAAGGTTTCTCCTGATAATGGCATCCCCTTTAGTTTTGCTTCTGTGAAAGCTGACAATGGGATAATTGTCTACTTTAGCTGCCAGAGAACCATCCCTCTGCAGCATTTGCCAGTTATTTAAAATCACTTTCTTGATCGTAGAAGCCATTGGGGAATAATCGAATGTGAACACCGCTCTGTCTCCATCATCTTTATTGTATTGTCTCATTACATGACCTTGAGTGTAAGAGGCAGGATGGTAACAGTCTATCCTGTCCCCTAGGAACTAAAGATCTGTATTTTAAAGTTCCTATGTTATTAGGAACTGTGTCTGTTGTCAGGCTTTAAACACTCTGCTGCCATCTACTGGTTATTTAAAGAAATGTTGTGAATTTGTCTTTTCTAATTATTCCAGCCAGTCTCCTGTGATTGTTGAAGCTGGAAAGGTTATCTATATTAGTTTATTTTTATGGGGTGCCTAGTTTTTGACATACCTTACACGCACAGCATGAGGTAGCCATTGCTGAACCACTCCCTCCGCACATGTCTGCGCAGGAGGCAGAGCTGAAGGCACTCACTGAGGCGTGTAAATTGGAAGAAGAGGAAGAAGGTGAACATCTATACAGATTGAAGGTATGGTTTTGGTATTGCACATGTATATGGACCCATATGGCGGGCTAGAGACTTTCTAACCTCTGCAGGTCAGCCCATTAAAAACAAAGACTCAGTGTTTGAACTAATAAACTCACTACTGCTTCCAGAGGAAGTAGCCATTGTCAAGGTTAAGGCACATACCAGACAAAAAACTTGTGAGGCTACGGGCAACAACAGGGCAGTTGGGGCTGCAAAAGAGGCAGCAGTGAAGCCTTGGAAAACCCGAGGTAATCCCTGTCAGCATCCTGGAGCCTCACCACATGTCTGAAGATGTGTTGATTAAACTGTCTGCACAGGCAGATGAAGGAGAAAAAAAACTCCTAGACTCAGAGAGGAGCAGTGCCGAATGGGCGGGGACTCTGGGAAGTGTCAGGAAAAATATGCCTACCCAGAGCCCTCTATCCTATGATGGCACAGGAGGCCCACGGGCCCACTCACCTATCGAAATAGTAATGGTAAGTGTGGTTAATACAGGGTGGATTGCTCCAGGGTTTTCTTTGTGCACTGAATAACCCCGGTCAAGTGGTGAAGATTCCAAGCAAGCACACCCCCAGGCCACTTTACCCGTTTCAGAGACTGCAGATAGACTATATACAACTATAAACTATATATATAAAGGTAGGAGTGTATGAATTTGTTCTCGTGTGTGTTGATCTCTTTTCAGGTTGGCTGGAAGCCTTCCCAATAGCCAAAGCAAATGCCAAGAATACACCAAAGAAACTGGTCAGTGAACTGATATGCAGGTATGGTGTTCCTGAAGTTATTGAGTCAGATAGAGGTTCTCATTTCGCAGTTGAAGTGATGAGGAAAGTTATGCAAGCATTAGGGGTGATCCAAGCTTTCCGAGTTAAGCGCTTGAATGGATAAAAGGCCATGCGGGAGATCCAGAGGCCCTGGACAGAGTGCTTGCCTCTGGCTCTATATTAAGTAAGAGGACAGAGTTGTCCCCATTTGAGATCCTGTTTGGAAGTGCCCCCAGGTTAGGGTTGTACTTTCCCCAGCAGCTGCAGATGAATAATGACAGTCTGACCAGTTACATACGGGCCCTCACAAAAAGGCTAGGATACACGCATAAACAGGTGTTTGCTTCATTTCCAGATCCTGACTCAGTAGAAGGAACTCACAACTTGCAGCCCGGAGACTGGGTGGTGATAAAAAGGCATGTGAGAAAAGGACTAGTTCCAAGATTTGATGGTCCATTTCAAGTACTGTTGACCACCCACACCACTGTAAATGTTGAAGGAAAACCTAACTGGATACACGCTTTTCACTGCAAGAAAGTCTTGGAACCACAGGATAAAGGTCCTTCTGTTGACAGTGGCTCTGACCCTGAGCGTGTCAGCAGTGTTTCGTCCACTGAATGATGAATGGGACAATGCTTTGATATGGCGCCATCAAGTGCTGTTTGAAGGAATGAATGAAAATTGAGGGACTGTTGGATCTGTACTCACAGTCCTGTGAGTTCAGCCAGTATGCCCTATTTTGCAGTGCCCCTCAGTTTTTCGGAATTGACTAAACTGGCCAACTCTACTATCTTTTTCATAGGCATGAAGCAGGTTAAGTCCAAACTAAAAACAGGGAGGTACCCTTACCTGTTGAACTGAGCCCCCCTGGCTCATGGTTAAACAGATCAGGGCCACCAGTTGATTATAGCCCTACACTCTGGAATGAGAACATATGGTGCAATGTCTCATGCTTTCCAAGTTGGACACATTGTTATTGTTTGCATATACAGTCGAAAGGTATGTCTTTTAGTCCTCATGACAAATTCGGCTGCAATGACTCTAACCTGAACAGCCTGGTGCAGTGTGTTGGTTAACACACTGCACCTGAACAGCCGGCTTACTCCTGCAACCTTTATAATATCCCATTCCGACATAGATATGTTTATTAATAAAGTTTGTAAGAAGGGGAAACAATATCGAGATTATTGAGTGTATCTGTGGTACTGTTCCCCCTGAGGGCAGAATAGGATTAGCTTGTTCTGAAGTACCTTTGGGCGGTAACAGTTCACAGATTTCTCAAAATGGGGGAATTGTGAGAGATAGAACTCCATCTTGTATATCCTATATCTATCTCAACCAGAGTTCAATTAGAGGTTATTCAAATTTTAGACAAGTGTCAGCTCTTTGCAGGTAAGCTGGGGGGGGGGGGGGAATTCAGCAGACAACCTCCCCCCCTTCCTGTTCTATTTTTATAAATGCTAGTTTCTGCTGTTCTAAGTTTAAGATCCTCTTTATGATAAATATGTTTAATTTCTTCTGTCTTTGTGGTTTTATGTGACGCACGGCTGTTGGGCGTCAACCAATAATCATGGTATAAGATTATCTGCTAAAAATTCAATAAAGTAGATTACTGATTACAACCATTGGGTGTATCAGCCTTCTCTGTGCACATTACCCTATTTGAATTCGGAACCTATAATCATAGACGCAGGGGTAATTGCCCTCACAATATGCCATCAAAGTCAGATAGGTGTGAGTCCCATCTCTGGGACCTGCAACTATATCCAGTACAGCCCACTGAAAGAGAAAGAGAGCACACCAAGCAAGTGGGGTGTGCTCTCCATTCATTTTTATGGCAGTTCTGAAATAGCTGAGTGAACCTGTCCACTCTCCATTCACATGTATTGGACTATTGGAGATAGCCATAGCTCAACTATTTATATCCTAGATGAAACAATCCCATCTATATAAACTTTTTGCTTATCAGAGAATTTTGGCAGGTGCAAAATTGCAGGATCAAAGACCTGTTAAACTGGTTTACAAACAAACAGAAAATGCAAATGTGATCGCACACTACATCCAGCATTCTGCCCTGCCTCCATGCTGGATGAGACATTGGTGTACATTTTGGCCAAAGCGTAATAAGCCACTCACCGCGTCAAGGTCGTCTCATTTGAGTGGTCCCTAACTCTTGTTCCTACCTGTTTATGGGCCATGACAGCCACATAAAGTCCAGGGAATTTATATCCTAGATGAAACAATCCCATCTATATAAACTTTTTGCTTATCAGAGAATTTTGGCAGGTGCAAAATTGCAGGATCAAAGACCTGTTAAACTGGTTTACAAACAAGGACAGGACTCTTGGGCACTTAGCTGAGCCTGCTCCAAGGTTCTTACACAAAAGTATGTATGTGCTGAGCAAAGCTTACCATGCCAAATTATTCCTAGTTTAATACATGAAATAAAACATTATATATTTACCAAATCAATAGCCTAACAATTTTTTTTCCTCCTGTATATAGGACAATGTCAAAATTCCTAAGCTGATTACCACTTAAAGAGCATCTGTCAGCATGATCAACCATTGTAAACGAGTTATACTGCCTGATAGGGTTGATCATGCTGTGTGCACCAACCTCCCTCTTGCGGCAATTGATGTGTAGTTATTGAGAATTATATACTTTTATTTATATGCTAATGAGGTGCCCAGAGCACCGAGGGATAGGCCTAGCCCCTTTGGAACACAGCTTCACCTCCCCCTTTTACCCTTTGCCACTCCCTTTCTTCCAATGATTGATAAGGTCAAGTATCCTCACTGTTCTGATGCCTAGACCTGAAGGCTAGTGCATGCAATGGCAAAAGTACAGTTGACACGTGCGCAGTGAATATCATTTGGCTGTCCTAGCTCTGAGTTTCAAACTGCACATGTGCTGATTGTTAGTAGGGTTGATCATGCTGACAGATGCTCTTTAACCCCTTCAGGACCCAGCCAGTTTTCACCTTCAGGACCCAGCACCTTCAGGACAAATTGTACGTCATGATGTGAGAAATGTGAGTCAATATGTTTAACTTTATTTATAATATATCCAAAATTTACAGAAAATAAAAAAAAAATTGCAATTTTATACATTTGAATTTCTCAGTTTTTATGACAGACTAGCTGAAGGACTTCACTCAGGTATATTTAATCAATTTAATTTAATGTTTGTGTGTGTCGTTAAAAGATATCAACACTATCCACTATAACAGTGACATCTATAGCACCCCGCCCCCAAAACAGTGACCTCCACAGCCCCCCACCCCTTAACCACAACCCCTCCACAGTGCCCCGTCCCTTAAAATTAGACCTCCACAGCAGCCCACCCCCTTAACTTTGACCTTTACAGCAGCCTTCCCCTTTAACAGTGACTTTCCCAGCATACCACCCCTTGACAGTGGCCTTTACTGGATCGGGGGCGTGTCCTTTTGAATAGCTCACTCTAAGACAGCAGCACTGTACTGTCTGAGTGTGAGCTGCAGGGAGAAAGTCACCCTCCCACCTCTGCAGATGACAGAAGTTGATTTTTACCTTCATTTTTTCAATCCCTGTCGACTGAGGAGTGGAGGGGGCGTGACCTAACCAGATCAGGGGTGTGTCCTTTTGAACAGCTCACTCTAAGACAGCAGCACTGTTCTGTCTGAGTGTGAGCTGCAGGGAGAAAGTCACCCTTCCTTCCACCCCTGCAGCTGACAGAAGTTGATTTTTACCTTCATTTTTTCAATCCCCGCCGACTCAGGAGTGGGAGGGGGTGTGGCCTAACCAGATCTGGGAGTGGCTTATCAGGACCTAGAGGTTGATTTTTAACTTTATTTTTTCAATCTCAGTCAGCTGAGGAGTGGGAGCGGGCGTGGCCTAACCAGATCGGGGGTGTGTCCTTTTGAACAGCTCACTGTAAGACAGCAGCACTGTGCTGTCTGAGTGTAAGTTGCAGGGAGAAAGTCACCCTCCCTCCCACCCCTGCAGCTGACAGAAGTTGATTTTTACCTTAATTTTTTTCAATCCCTATCGGCTCAGGAGAGGGAGGGGGCATGGCCTAACCAGATAAGTGGAGTGGCTAAGTGGGACCTGGGGGCGGGGTTTTAGATCTTTTGTGGGTGGACACATTGTGGCAGGGGGCGTGTCTGGGCTCCTTCCTGCAAGTGTGACGCCCCTCTGGGCACCTTACTGTTTCATTTGCATACCAAATAAACTGGATTTTCAGAGGATAAAAACATCTATTGCTGGAACAAAGGCACATCTTGAAATAAGGTCTATTAGGCCATGGCTTTACTTCAATAGCAATTATCCTGGTGACAGATTTCCTTTAAAGCTCTCCTACAGCAGTGAAGATAAATGGATGGGTTGTTATGGAAACCTGGAGTAAAACTGTGTATGTGGAGACTAGAGGACCTGCGAGCTTCTATTGGCTGATAAGGGTCATGTGACCAAGCTTCTATTGGCTAATGCATATTTTTGGAATATCTCAGGAACGGTATGTCCTAGAGAGCTGAGACCTGGTCTAAAACCTCCCCGGACACCTGATGTACCTGTGTGCCAAATTTCGTGATTGTAAATGCGACAGTGCGGATTCCTTTAGCGGACATACACACACACACACACACACACACACTCAGCTTTATATATTAGATGTTGATACTTCATAAAATAATTATTCATTAACATTCCCCATATGGTTATGTTGGCATCATTTTGTAAATATCAGTTTGGATTTTTTTAGGACGTTAGCTTAGAATTTTAGAAGCAATTTTTCACATTTTCAAGAAAATTTCCCAAACTGACTGTTTAAAGGGCCAATTCAGTTATGAAGTGATTTTTAGGAGCTTACATAAGCCCCCACACATTACTCAATTTTAGAAGCTACACCTCTTAAATGATTCAAAACTGATTTTTGAATGCTTAGGTGTTCCACAGAAATTAAAGCAAAATGTATTTTCTTTGCATAATTTTCATGTTAATCCATTTTTGTGCAAGGGATAACAGCAAAGCAAATCTTACTCTGATATTACCCTGATTCTGCTGTTTACAGAAACACCCTATTAAATACTGTATTATATATATATACATTTTATTTTTTATTATTTTGTAAATCCACCTTTGGCTTTCAACATTGCCTGAATCCTTCTGGGCATGCTCAATCAGATTCAAGCATGTCTTGACCAAAATCTGTTCCCATGTCTCTTCTACACGTTCCCAATGTTGGTTCATACTGTCCCCGCCCATCCTCCCCTTTCTCCCTCCATGTTTCCATATCCAGTCCCGTTGTATTCCTTATTTCCTCCCCTCACCTTATTAAACGATATTAATTCCTTCCATTCCCTTTCTCCTCCCCCCCCTTGCTACCTTCCATCCTTCCTTCCATCCAGTCCATGCCCATCGTTCCTGTAGCTCATCCCCTTGCACTCGCTCCCCACAACAGCTAAGTCTGCCCATTATTATTTATCCACCTCCCCCTTGATATGCCGGCTGCTTGTCTCATCTCTCACCCCTTTCCATAGTGTCCCAGCCTCCTCCATTGCGTCATTAGGCCCCGTCCACATCCACACCCCCTCACCACCATGTGCCAGCAGACTGCTCCGCCCCACCCAGCCATCTTGGCTCCGCCCACCTCACCTCTTTGCCGGCCCAGCGGGCGCTCCCAGCACACAGCATCTGGACGCCGCACGTGCCAGAAGCTGGGAGCAGGGCTCTCTCCACCAGTATGTTTCCCAGCTTGGTCCCTCTTGTCAATCCCCCCATCTCTCTCCCCCTTGGTTGCAATTGTCTCTCATACCCTCTCCTGCATTTTATAAAAATGTTTTCATCACATGATGCATATTTTAACTACTGGCGCCCCCCCCCCCCCCCCTTTTTTACCCATTCATCTTGATCCAAGTGACACTCCAGTGTGCATTCTCAAACTGCTGACTGCAGCAAAAAAAGGGGGGGGGGGAGAATCAATACATAATATAAATAATACATAATAATACAAAATATAATATATATATATATATATATATACAGTTGCAAGAAAAAGTATGTGAACCCTTTGGAATGATATGGATTTCTGCACAAATTGGTCATAAAATGTGATCTGATCTTCATCTAAGTCACAACAATAGACAATCACAGTCTGCTTAAACTAATAACACACAAATAATTAAATGTTACCATGTTTTTATTGAACACACCGTGTAAACATTCACAGTGCAGGTGGAAAAAGTATGTGAACCCTTAGATTTAATAACTGGTTGAACCTCCTTTGGCAGCAATAACTTCAACCAAACGTTTCCTGTAGTTGCAGATCAGACGTGCACAACGGTCAGGAGTAATTCTTGACCATTCCTCTTTACAGAACTGTTTCAGTTCAGCAATATTCTTGGGATGTCTGGTGTGAATCGCTTTCTTGAGGTCATGCCACAGCATCTCAATCGGGTTGAGGTCAGGACTCTGACTGGGCCACTCCAGAAGGCGTATTTTCTTCTGTTTAAGCCATTCTGTTGTTGATTTACTTCTATGCTTTGGGTCGTTGTCCTGTTGCAACACCCATCTTTTGTTGAGCTTTAGCTGGTGGACAGATGGCCTTAAATGTCTTGATAAACTTGGGAATGAATTTTTCCTTCGATGATAGCAATCCGTCTAGGCCCTGATGCAGCAAAGCAGCCCCAAACCATGATGCCCCCAACACCATACTTCACAGTTGAGATGAGGTTTTGATGTGGTGTGCTGTGCCTCTTTTTCTCCACACATAGTGTTGTGTGTTTCTTCCAAACAACTCAACTTTGGTTTCATCTGTCCACAGAATATTTTGCCAGTACTGCTGTGGAACATCCAGGTGCTCTTGTGCAAACTGTAAACGTGCAGCAATGTTTTTTTTGGACAGCAGTGCCTTCCTCTGTGGTATCCTCCCATGAAGTCCATTCTTGTTTAGTGTTTTACGTATCATCGTAGATTCGCTAACAGGGATGTTAGCATATGCCAGAGACTTTGTAAGTCTTTAGCTGACACTCTAGGATTCTTCTTCACCTTATTGAGCAGTCTGTGCTGTGCTCTTGCAGTCATCTTTACAGGACAGCCACTCCTAGGGAGAGTATCAGCAGTGCTGAACTGTCTCCATTTATAGACAATTTGTCTTACCGTGAACTGATGAACAGCAAGACTTTTGGAGATACTTTTATAACCCTTTCCAGCTTTATGCATGTCAATAATTCCTAATCGAAGGTATTCTGAGAGCTCTTTTGTGTGAGGCATCATTCACATCAGGCAATGCTTCTTGTGAAAAGCAAACCCAGAACTGGTGTGTGTTTTTTATAGGGCAGGGCAGCTGTAACCAACACCTCCAATCTCATCTCAATGATTGGACTCCAGTTGGCTGACACCTCACTCCAATTAGCTCTTGGAAATGTCATTAGTCTAGGGGTTCACATACTTTTTCCACCTGCACTGTGAATGTTTACATGGTGTGTTCAATAAAAACATGGTAACATTTAATTTTTTGTGTGTTATTAGTTTAATCAGACTGTGATTGTCTATTGTTGTGACTTAGATAAAGATCAGATCACATTTTATGACCAATTTGTGCAGAAATCCATATCATTCCAAAGGGTTCACATACTTTTTCTTGCAACTGTATATATATAGATATATATATAGTTATATATATTTTTTAAGGCATATATATATTTTACTATATATTTCTTACTGCGTATATATACATTTTTTACTGTGAAATAACTTTTTTCTTTTTTTTAATTAAATACGAATTTATACTGCAAATTCCTAATATCTATCTTATACGCACCCTTAAAACAGCTACCTATACCCCAGATTTTCTATTAACAGATATACAATTAACTAACTAGGAATCATCGTATTATAAACTCCTATTTTTACTCCAACCGGCGTTATCTATGTATATACACATATATTTATACTTATCTAATTTTTACCTTTTTATGATCCAGTTATCATTTATGTCTTTTTTTATATGTACCCAACCATCCATGCATATTTATTTGGATGTAAGATTGAATGACCCTCCTCCTGGTGGTCATATCACCATTTTTATTACTATTATCATCTCTCTCATCTGGAACTATTACAGCCACCAGGGTGTTATGATTATCATTATTTCTTATAATTGTATGTACGGTATATGTTTTTTTAGACTTGAAAAGTGGTCCGCTGAACCCCGAAACGCGTTGTCACATTAACAATAAAAACCTATTGGTTTGAAAAACTCTGGTTGCGTTTTTGCGCCTATTGTCCATCCTTCCACTCGACCTCCAAGTCCAGTGGAAACTTACCACATACACTGACCCAGACGACGTCTTGGCCCCCGCCAAAGGTGAACACGGATGGAATCGGCAGCACCAACCAGCTAAACTCAATCACTCTTACCTGCCTCCATTACAGTTGCACCGAATCTTAAGTGCAACAATAACAGGTGAGCAGAACCATTTTTCCTGTATTTGGAGGCTTGTTTCTGAACTTACTCACCCTATGAGCGCCTTTTTCTTCCGTTTGCCAAACTTTGACAGTGAGGGGAAGGAGGGGTAGTCTGAGTGGGAGAATCAGTAATGGATGATGACAGTGACAAGAACACTGTACTGCTCATGGATGCGACCAGGCTGCTGTAAAGGAGATCAGGAGAAGTAGGACACATTTGTTTTTCTAGCAAGCGGCCACTTCTATTTTCCAACTAGATCGGGTGATGCTTCTTCATGTGCAGCAATAGAGCCGTGGTGCTTACGTTTGAATTTGAATGCCAAAGGCTTACTTCAATCCTGTAGAAAAACTTCCAGGCGGCAGATACTCCCATAGAACCACCAACAGTTGAGCTTGGCTTAGGTCTGGCCTATTTTGAGCCTGCGCCCACAGTATCAGTGGGATCACCAGTTCCTGAGCTTACCACAATAGAAGCAAATCTCAGCCTGGCAGTTTTTTGGGAGGATCTGGTGGTATGTTGCCTCTGCTCTTTACTGCAGCACCACCCTCCTTCACTGATATCACCTCCTTCTAGGCACCCAGATCTGGCTCCCAGGTCCTGTCCAGCACACAATCCTCAGAGTCCTCACCCTTTTGCCACTTTTGTTAGACTGATATGTCATTGTTGGCTCCTTGCCCCCCGCCCCTTTCCGATTCCCTGCTCTATATTTTCCCCAAGTGCTACTGTTGCCAGCCTACCATTGTTCTCACCACCATCACCTACAAGTGCCACTACTACCACCAACACATGCATGAGATGCTCCCCGAACCTCCTCTTCATGGCAGTCCATACCCTGACTGTTCTCACACAACTCATCAACGGGCAGACCTTTTTGAGTATCTTCTTCCATAATGTGTGGCATTTTGTTGCCTCTTCTTGGGAAGAAATAAGGCTTCTCATTAGGAGGGGGCAGTGAAGACAAAGATGATGCAAGTGAAAGGCTTTTTTGGGGGCAGCAAGGAGAAGGAGAAGAATGAATGCTGTTATCCCCGGCTCTAAGGCATGGTTTTAGAATCAGAGATTACATCAACATAATCCTGCTGTGACTGAGAGGAATCTCACAGATTGAACATAACCCTGTTCACGGGCTGATAGTAGAATATGGTCAATTTAGAGAAACCTTCACAGTAGTACCATATTACTAAAACATAACTTTTAATAAATCATTATTAAAAGCCAATGACCCCTTGTAGTACAAAAAGAAATATAAATAGTGAAATAAATCAAAAAATCTAAATGTGGAAATAATATTCCACTCGCCTACGTTTGCAGGGCAGCAGAACAAATTTTGCATAGGCTCATGGGGCGATGTCCCTGATTCTGACCCTAATTGATGTCTCCCTGCCTGCAAACGGAATAGCCGCCCTGATAAGGGCGATCCTGTGTCTCGTGCCTCCTGGTAACCCCTGGGAGACCCTGACACGGGGATGATTCTGGAGTGCTAGTCCTAAAATGAGACCTAGCCTAAGTACCAAAAAATAATAAACAATATGCACTAATAGAAACCCCCGGTGGAGTGGCAAGAGAGCCACCCAATGACATACAATGGAGAATAGGTGATGCAACAGTAAAATGAGTCTAGTGTCAACCAGACACTTGTATTCGTCCCTGGGACAGCATAGTTAGGGTGACAGCATAGCTTGCTGTGCTATTCTGTTTCAGTAGCTCTCATGCACGGCAATGAGAGCTACTGAAACAGCAGACTGCCGGAGCGCTCTGCTGTTTCCCGGCCGGGATGTAGTCGGGACTGTGTCTTACCTCGCCTTGGTAATGGAAAGATGAGACAACCCCTTTAATAATCTGCCGCCTAATAAAACGAGGGAGAACTGTGGCCCACTAGTACTACCACTACTGGCTGGATGACTGGTGCTACTACTTCCGTCTGCACTACTAACCACATACTGACTTTTGGTTAATGAGGCATAGTTCTTTCATTTTGCAGTATTCCATTTACCAGACATTTTATTATACTACCTATAAATGAAAAGTCACAGCTTTGTTACACAATTATTAAAAGGTACTAGCAAAATTGCAAGTGTTTCTCTGTAATTTAATTAAATGTTAAATGTAATTAAATGTCCCCCCTTCTATAAAGACACTGCACACTGAGTATTGACAATTTGCAATGGTAATAATGCAGTTTTCACAGTAAAATACTTTTGCTGTAACTACACTGTATCTTAAAGTAATACAACACATTCACTAAAATGAGTATACTAATGGAGTTTTAGCAATAAAATATGTTCACTAACAGGTGTACGAATGGAATTATTGCATTACAATGCCTTTGCAACTTCACTGTAATTGAATTCTATCTTGCAGTAATACAATTTGTTCAATAATACAGATATATTGATGCAGAGAAATGCACTTAAAATTTCCAATTACAAATAATAAATGTAGGATTTTTTTTTAAAGGGGCATTTGCTCATTGTTTACAGCAGAATGTATGCTATTGGGGTGCTGGCAATAACTGTAGAAACCTATGTTGTTGTTGTTTTAAACTGACTGTCCATATTCAGAAAAATTGAGTATTGTAATGAATGAATTATGAAACAACAGAAAACTCAGAATAGTCCGTTCCACTCTCTATACTATGCTTTAACTAATAAAACCCCAAAGTCTACCCAACTATATCTCCCCGTAGTGTCCCTAGTACATCTATATTACTGGCTTGTGTCTGTAAATATCATACACATCCAGGAAACATGCTCTTAGGTCACAAGCTGAACACAGAATGGTGTTCTGTCGCATTCTCAGCTATCAACTTGCCCTTGATTTCCTGAATAGGCTGTCAGCCTCTCAGCTAATTATGGCAACCCCTCCCACTCTCTCTCAGTATCATGTGATCCTTTATCCTCATCCTCTCTCCTGTTTTTCTGCAAATTTTTATAGTAAAATGTCGCTGGTTGTGAATAACCAAAACTTTGGATATTTTTGGCCATTGAATTTTTGTGAAATTCATAACTAATCCATTTAGATTATGTGTGTGTCTATAAGATTGCAAAGTTTTCAAAAATTAAAACATTAGATTTTTAAAAAAAATTTGCTTCCATACGAAGTAATTAGTCAGCAAGCACATTAAATCAGGCCTATTCCAGCCTGCAGTTAAACTTTAGGGAGAATGTAGCATGGTGTACATAACTGTGCAGTGCAGCAACAATCATAGCTAGTCCTTTCTGGTAGTGAAACAGTTACTGTGTGTCAGAATGACAGGAAGGTAACATACATGGACGTGTGCATCATCGTGCAGGCCACCAACATTCCTAGCTAACCCCTAGCTAAACAAGAAAAAAAGCATACAGCTTCCTTCAATAAAGCAAAAAAAATAAATAAAACCTGCATGCGTCCCAATACCTCTTTAGTGGAACAAAATAAGGACATTGAGGCAGAGCTTATAAAGTAGTTCTGTTACATGTGAAATTAATGTGCGTCACTTTTAGGCTTACTTCACACTTTGCTCAGTTATTGTCAGCCCAAAGCAGATGCGGGCCAAACCCACTGAACAGATGCAGATCTATTCATGATACCTAATCTAAGAGTAGGCTTGGCTCCGGAATTTGCCTCACACTAAATGATGAAAATAACTGACCAAATAACAGGTCAATGTTAGCGTCATCTCTAATTTATTGGTGTGAACTTCACAGTGCAGTGGACCAAAATTCAAGTATTAGCCCAATGACAGTAGGTAGGGTGTCGGCAGTATGGCTGTGTTCACATCACAGTTTATTTTTCCATTCCTCTGATCCATCAGAAGAACAGCCAAAAAAGCGCGCATCCTGTAGTTTGAATATGCACCTTCACACCGTCAGTATTTGGTCAGCATTTGATCAGTATTGGTAAGGCAAAAACAGGAGTGGGTCCAAAACAGAGATAGCATGTGATGGAAATATTTGCATGTATTCTGTATTTTGGACCCATTCCTGCTTATGGCCTCCAAATCATGATCAAATCCTGATGCAAAATACTAACCATGAGATAGAGGCCTCATGCTCAATTTGCATGAATGTTGCCCATTTGCCTCTGAAATCGGCCTTATTTAGATGGAAAAGAAGTCTAGCATGCAGGACTTTAATAGCCTCTATCACACGGTCAGTATTTGGTCAGCTTTTGCATCAGTATTTTATTAGTATTGAAAAGGCAAAAACAGGAGTGGATCCAAAACAGAAATAACATGTGATGGAAATATTAGTATGTCTTCTGAGTTTTGGACCCACTCTGGCTTTTCGCCTCCAAATCATGATCAAATCCTGTGTAACAACTCGCGTCACTAAGCTCTCCAGGATCGCGTCTTCTCACCTTAGATGGTTTGCACACCTCAAGAAGCAACTCCAACACTGCAGATTTGGGTGCAAACTGGCCTCAACCAGCTCTATTGTCGCTTTTACAGCAGTCAAAACATAAACCACAAACATAAATCGTAGACTGCCTGGTCACTAACTACACAGTATTCTACCTCTCTATCGGGACCTGGGTCTACCACCTAGCTCCCCAAAACACAACTCAGTGCCTACCCCACACAGGGTTAGAGGGTTCAGGCTCCCACAGACCTTGGCGGAGCCTGCTTTTTCTCAGACTGCGAGCCGTGATTGAGGAGCTCAGAGCATACTTCACCAAGCTCCTCAGCTGGCTGCTAATTATCTTACTTACCAACATAGCTGATACAGACAGAGGGAAAACCCTATTTTCCCAGCCTTCTTGTTCTCACCTAGCATCCTCTGGGTGAGATACACCATTTCAATGGCCCTCATATGACTCTCTGGCAGCTGTATTGCCACACCTGATACAAATTTCTGACTGTGTGATAGAGCGCTTATGGACGCTCAAACAACGGGACCAGTTTTTTTGTTATTTTTCTGTTCTTCTGACGGATCAGAAGAAGATAAAAATAAATAGTGATGTCAACACGGTCAAACAGGGACACTAGTGGCCCCCTAACCGACTGGTGAGGGCGGCAACAGCATGAAGAGTCACAATAGTGGCCCCAGAATAGAGTGAGGAGGGAAAGGGAGCTAACAGCAGTGGCAGTAACAGCACAAGATTTTGGCAGATCACAGTAGGGGCAGATGGCAGTAGAGGCAGCAGGCGTGTGGCATCGGGCAGGTGGCAGCATCAGAATAGTGGCAGCAGCAAGTTGGAAGAAGTAACAGGCCATTTGTCACAATCTTCCCGTGTGGCAGCACTCTACAATCAGATTATTACTGCCAGAATGATCTAATTTGTTGTATCAGGCACCAGTGTCTGGAAATCCTGGTTGATTCAGGCCTGACTAATCTTTATAAATGTTAGTCTCTCAACATTTGGTGTTGAAAGGCGAGTTCTCTTTGGGGTAACTATGGCACCCGCCACACTAAACACCTGCTCTGATGTTACACTACTTGCTGGGCAGGAAAGCTCTGCCAGTTGTGGCCACATGTCATGTTTGGTTGCCCAGTAGTCCATGGGATCTTGGATTTGGGGTGATAGGGTACAGTCCACATATGTCACCACCTGCTGGTTCAGGTTCTGCTCTATGTCCTGCTACACACCCCAAGGAGGGTGTGTTTTGCAGAGTGAGAATGGCTGAAGTACATGGGTCAATAAAAGTGCTCATCAGAGACTCAAGACTTAAGTTGCTGCTGATGGAGATGGTGCTGCTCCTGCCCCCTCCTCCAGGAGTAATGGCAGTTAGACATTCATGAGGATGGGCGATGGCACGCATAAGCAGTAACCAACAGATTACAAAGGATGTCTCGATAGTAGTTGAGTTTTTCATCCCTCCCAAAATGTGTAAATAAGGCCCCCATTGTGGACCGGTAGGGTTTAACATTGTGGAGAGCAGGTAGTCATTCCTCTGCCGAATGGTCATAATGTGGCTGTCACTACACAAGCAACCTAACATGCATCTGGCTATTTGTGCAAGGGACTCGGATGGACTCCCTGCCTCCATCTCCACTGCATACTGCTACAGTCTGTCGGGGTCATCTTCGTCGTCTTCATCATCACCCTCTAGCTCCTCCTGCTGCTCCCCTGTCACTTGTGTAGAAAAGCCACCAATTTCTGTATACATTGCTTGTGCGTGAATGTCCTCCTCCTCCTCTTTCAGTTCATCTCTCACAGGACTCAAGTAGCTATGAGATGTAGACGCCATGTCTTCTGTCCTCTTGCCAGTCAGATTTATCAGCATCCCCTTCAGGACTTGAAAGAGTGGAATTACAAATTTGACAAATAAAGTGGCCTCCTTAAAGGGCCTGAGCAAACTGCAGGTGTCACGCATGAGCTGTCACTGTTTAACATCAACCATACACCGGGGAGAAGTCCTACGGTATCTGTCTGCATCATCAAGAAATCGGTCACAGGTTTCCTCTGCTCATACAATTGGTCCAAAATGTGAAGGGTGACGTTCCAACGTGTAGAAACATTGCATATGAGGTGATGTAGGGGAACACCATTCTGCCTTTGCAGCTCAAGGAGGGTGTGTTTTGCAGAGTGAGAGTGGCTGAAGTACTTGAAAAGTTTCCTGGAAATTTTTAACAGCTCTTGCAGTTTAGTGGAAGACTTGAGGAACCAAATGATAACAAGATTGAAGACGTGCACCATGCAGGTGCATGGGTCAGCCCTCCCTGATGTAGCACAGACAGAATGTTCTTCCTGTTATCGGTGACCACGGTTCCTATCTCCAGTTGGTGAGGAGACAGTCAGGATTTGATTTCTTGGTTGAGGACGTGGAGACACCCAGGCTGACCAGGTGCAGAACCGCTTGACAACGTGTGCTTTTGCATAGGTGGTATGCTGGAGGACTGCACTGAACTGTGCCTATAGTGGACGCAGAGGAGGACATTGGGAAAAAAAATCCATGATTACAGTTAGAGATAAGAGAATCAAAGTTGACAAAGTGGAATTCGATTCAAATTTCAGGAAAATTTTGATTCGCACCGAATCTGAATTTCCTGACACTTTGTGGTAACGAATCGCATTTTTTCCTAAAATGGCTGCTGCACATGTTAGAACATGGAGCAAAGAACTCTGGGAACGAGGGATCACCCACAATGCCATGCATGCAGCCAATCAGCAGCCAGACAGCCCTGTGATGTCACAGCCCTATAAATAGCCTCAGCCATCTTGGATTCAGACATTTTCCAGTGTACTTAGTGCAGGGAGAGACATTATCAGGCACTAGGGAATGTGCTAGGAAAAACTTAAAAACTTTTATTTTGCTGAATATAAGTTCAGGGAAAGATTAGAAGTGTAGTGAAAGGATAGGGGGGAATGATTCTACACTATAAAAGGAGAACAGGGTCCATTATGGGACTGTATATCCTGAGTAATAGGCACAATCCTATTATACCTTGCTGCACTGACTGGGGATCCAAATAGCCATTATACTGCTGATTTCAGGTTTGCAATAGATGATACATACCTCTGTAATTCCAGCAAACCTTTCTTGTTATTGGGGTGCAAGTGCTGTGTGATACAACCATTAACAGTGTGTTTTACTAGGAAATATTTCTGTTTTATTAGCCTTTGTGCTGTGCAGTTATATGATCTAAAGCCTTTTTTGGCGTGTATAAGTGGAAAAAAGGGCTTATTTGCCATTCAGCAGTGCAGTTATTTGTTCTAAAGCCTTTTTTGGGGTGTATTAGTGCAAAAAAAGGGCTTATTAGCCGCTGTGCGGTGAAGTGAGAAAATTAAAGCCAATTTTTGGCGTGCAAATATTATTTGCTGTTCAGCGGTGTAGTTAAATTCTCTAAAGCCTTTTTTGGCGTGTATTAGTGGAAAAAATAAGGGGCTTATTAGCTGTTATGTGGTGAAGTAAGAAAATTACATCCTTTTTTGCCGTGTATTAGTGGAAAAAAAGGGCTTATTAGCCATTGTGTGGTAAAGTGAGAAAATGACAGCCTTTTTTGGCGTGTATAAGTGGATAACAAAAAGTATTATTTGCCATTCAGCGGTGTAGTTATATGTTCTAAAGCCTTTTTTGGGGTGTATTAGTGGAAAAAGGGGGCTTATTAGCCGTTGTGTGGTGAAATGAGAAAATTA
The DNA here is from genome assembly GCF_905171765.1 of Bufo bufo. Classification (NCBI taxonomy): domain Eukaryota; kingdom Metazoa; phylum Chordata; class Amphibia; order Anura; family Bufonidae; genus Bufo; species Bufo bufo. The sequence continues at coordinate 555,578,405 of NC_053390.1, read as the reverse complement.
CAGCCTTTTTTGGGGTGTATTAATTTTCTTTTTGTTTATTTATTTGATCTAACATTATGTCAGGCTGAGAAGTGACAGGCCCAGCACAGAGGCCCTGTGCCCTCACCTGTCCTCAACCTGCCTCTGTCCTTTTCTGTTCCCTCAGTCAGAGAAGTATTATATGCTGTGGGCTCAGCTTCACTATACAGCGAGGACGCGCTACTAGAGGACAGTCAGCAGCTACTGCCCAGCAAAGACCTGGAGGAGATATCTGCCACTTCCTCCGGTAGGCGGGAAAGTAGCGTTGAGAAGAGTGGAGTGGCAGCTGGTGTTGCGAGCGGCCAGGCTCCTGGCTCAGAGACTGTTGGGGACATCAGTGACGTGCAGACAGTACTCGATGATGTAGCCGAACGCATTTGGGAGCCGGGTGACAAAGGGGCTTCATCATCATCGGGAGAAGAGAATGGCAGCTTGCACGTGAGGCAGAGGCGGAGCGAGCAAGTCGGTAGCGTGGCCGGGAGTCAGCAGGGTGGCAGCAGTGGGAGGTCGGGAGCAAAATGTGTCCAGGGTAGACCACTAGCTTCACAGGAGCCTACCTGCTCGAAAAGTAGTGGTTCAGGGGTTCACTGAGGCAGCGGCGGTAGCAGTCAGTCAGTGCAGTCAGTGAGTGTTGGGGGTAAAAATCACCTACTCGGCAGTGTGGCAGTTTTTTGTTAATCCGCCGGAAGAGGTGAACATGGCCATTTGCCAAATCTATGGGCAGAAGGTGAAGCATGGTCAGGGTACCAATGTTGGTACCACGGCCCTGCGATAAAATATGTAGCGTCACCATAAAGTGGCCTGGGAGAACCGTGGCTCCAATGTGGTGGTCCAGCCTGCTGCAGCAACCTGCGTGCCTGCCTGCATCATCCAGTGGCAAGCACCCAATTTCAGGCAGTCAAGGCTCCACCACCTCAGCCGAAGGATGCTGCCTGTCCTTCCCATCATCTACTGGTCCTGATTCTCTTGCTCCTCGCCCTTCTACTATTTGTCAGTCATTCTGTCAGCAATCAATCACAAAAGCGATTGCCAAGAGACAACAGTATGCGTGCACTCATCCAACAGCGCAGAAGCTAAACGTGCGCCTGGCCAAGTTGCTGGTGCTGCAGTCCTTCCCTTTACAAGTGGTGGACTATGCACCTTTCAGAGAACTGATGGCTTGTGCCGGGCCGAGGTGGAGAGTCCCACGCCATCATTTCTTTGCAAAAAAGGCAGTACCAGCCCTGCACAAATACTGTATGTAGAACAGAAGGTGGGCCAGTCCTTGAGCCTGTCGGTGTCTGCCAAAGTGCATGGCAGCGCCAACGCGTGGAGCTGTAACTACGGTCAAGGACAAAATACGTCCTTTTTGGCCCACTGAGTAAATGTGGTTCCTGCCCAGCGAAACCAGCAAGTGGGCCAGGTGACGCCACTTCCGCCTCCATGTTCTCACGACGTTGGTCCAGCGACAATGTCCGCCTCTGCCTCCTCATCCACCACCGTGTCCTCAGCCTCCACTGCAGGGACAATTCACAGTGCTTCTTCAGCATACCACATGTGCAGGGCATGGCGGTGTCACACTGTTCTACACCTCGTTTACCTGGGCGAACAGAGTCACACAGGGGAGGAACTGCTTTGTGTCATTCATCAAGAAATTGAATCCTGGCTTTCTCCATGAAAACTCAAAATCAGTATAATTGTGACTGACAACAGGAAGAACCGCTGCGTCAAGGATGGCTGAGCCATACGCCCTGCATGGTGCATGTGTTCAATCTGGTTGTCAAGTGGTTCCTGAAGTCTTCCACCCATCTGCAAGACATCATAAAAATGGGCAGGAAACTTTGCATGCACTTCAGCCACTGGTACACCGCCAAGCACACCCTCCTTGAGCTGTAGCAGCAGAACAACGTTCGGCAGCATGGGCTGATATGCGACATTTCCACCCTTCATATGTTGGACTGACTATACGAACAGAAACGATTTATTGATGATCCAAGTGGATAGGAATACTCCCCTGTGTAACTACGATGTCAGCCAGTGGTAGCTCATGCGTGACACCTGCCATTTGCTCAGGCCCTTTGAGGATGCCACGTTATTTGTCAGTCACCAGGACTATGGGATGAAAAATGTCATTCCACTGCTTCATATCCTGGAACAGATGCTGGTAAATCTGGCTGGTCAGGGGACTGGAGACTAGAGATGTCACTAACATAAAATTTTCCGTTCGCGAACAGCGAACGCGAACTTCAGCGAATGTTCGCGAACTGGCGAACTGGGCGAACCGCCATAGACTTCATTAGGCAGGCGAATTTTAAAACCCACATGGACTCTTTCTGGCCACAATAGTGATGGAAAAGTTGTTTCAAGGGGACTAACACCTGGACTGTGGCATGCCGTAGGGGGATCCATGGCAAAACTCCCATGGAAAATTACGTAGTTGACGCAGAGTGTGGTAAGTTGAATTCGCAATGCGATTAATATAACCTGCATTAATCGCATTGCGAATTCAACTTAGAGCTAAGTTCCTAATGGTTGTATTGCTAGAATTGACGAATATAACGAATATAGCACTATATTCTCAATCTTCGTTATATTCTAGCAATACAACTATTAGGAACCCAGCTCTAAGTTGAATTCACAATGCGATTAATATAACCTGTATTAATCGCATTGCGATTACAACTTAGATCTGAGTTCATAATGGTTGTATTGCCAGAATTGACGAATATAACGAATATAGCACTATATTCTCAATCTTCGTTATATTCTAGCAATACAACCATTCAGTGGTGTTGCAAGGTGGATGCGGGCCGCACCGGGTGACACCAGTCTGATGGGGTGTCACCCGCGGCCCGCCGGAGCAGGAGTTCTCACTCACAAGTTCAACTTCTAAACTTCGCAAGCAAGCAAGCACGTCGCGCCGTCACATGGTAAAGGGGGACGGGGGTGTGACTCACTGCAGCCTGGTGAGTGGTGGGGCACCGCGGCAGCTGCCCTGCAGGAGTCTCTGGTGCCGGGAGGAGGAGGTAGGTAGAGCAGCTCTGACTTTATAGAGCAAATTATTTTAATAATACCCCAATAATAATAAGTTAATAACCTAACCCCATTCATAAATTACTGGTGGATTATTATAGAGACGGCCCCAGGCCAGGAGACATAAGCGGTTGGGTTGAGCTCTGGGCGCTGGGGCCATCTTTGCTCAGGGGGGCCCTCATAAATATAGACCCACATGGTGTGGACTGGTCATTTTTAATAAGGAATATAGTTTAAACGTTTATGTGCAAAAGAGAAAATAAGAAGTCAGCTCCAATCAGATATCTGCACATAGACCAAGACTCTGGGTCTATGCAGATATCTGATTGGAGCTGACTTAGTGACTTCTTTTTTTTTCTCTTTAACTCTTTATTATGGCTTGGGGGGGGGGGCAGGGGTGACACCATTTTTGACCGCACCGGGTGACACCAGCCATAGCAACGCCACTGCAACCATTAGGAACCCAGCTCTGAGTTGAATTCGCAATGCGATTAATATAACCTGTATTAATCGCATTGCGATTACAACTTAGATCTGAGTTCCTAATGGTTGTATTGCTAGAATTAACGAATATAGCACTATATTCTCAATTTTCGTTATATTCTAGCAATACAAACATTAGGAACCCAGCTCTAAGTTGAATTCGCAATGCGATTTATATAACCTGTATTAATCGCATTGCGATTACAACTTAGTCAAATTTGTGACACTGCAGCTTCAGAAGGAATCTAAGATGGATGCTGTCCTTGCTTTTTGATAGGAGGTGGGAGGGTCTGGGAGGGAGGGTATGCTGATTGGCTGGAATGTGTCTGCTGACTGTGAGGTACAGGGTCAAAGTTTGCTCAATGATGATGTATAGGGGGCAGACCGAAAATCGCATATGTTCGCCCGCCGCGGCGAACGCGAACAAGCTATGTTCGCCGGCGAATAGTTCGGGACATCTCCACTGGAGACGTGGCGCCTACATCTCACGACCACATGAGCCCTGTGGGGGCTGAACTGGAGAAGGAGGAGGACATTGGAGCACAAGCAATGTGTACTGAAATGGGTGGTTTTTCTACACAGGTGAAAGGAGAGGAGGAGTAGGAGCAGCCAGAGTTGCAAGAGGGAGATGAGGAAGACGAGGCAGATGATCCAGGCACACTGTGGCAGTATGTAGTGGAGATGGAGGCAGGGAGTCCCTCAGAGTCACTTGCATAAATGGCCCGCTGCATGCTCACTTGCTTGGGTAGTGACCGCCGAATTGTCACCATTCGGCAGAGGGATGACTTCTGGATTTCCACCTTGGTGGACCCTCGCTAGTGGTCCAAAATGGGGGCCTTTTTTACACCCACTGAGAGGGAGAACAAACTGAACTACTATAGAGACATCCTATGTAGTCAGTTGGCCCCTGCCTATCTGCGCCATCGTCCATCCTTTCGCAGGTCTGACTGGGGGGGGGGGGCCTCTGTGCTCACGTTCCACTGCTGTGGGTGGGGTGGTAGGAGCAGTACCAGCTCCATCAGCAGCAGCTTGAGTCTAGATTTGATAATAAGCATCTTTCTTAACCTGCCTAGTGAAGAAACGACTCACCAGCAGCAGCAGCTAGACCTGCAGCAGAACCTGAACCAGCAGGTAGTGGCATAGTTGGACAGCATCGTGCCACCCTACATTGAAGATTCCCTGGACTACTGGGCAGCCAAACTGAATTTGTGGCCGCAACTGGCCGAGTTTGCCCTGGAAACCCTGTCCTGCCCGGCCAGTAGTGTGGCATCAGAGTGGGTGTTTAGTGCGGCGGGTGCCATAGTTAACCCAAGGAGAACTCGCCTGTCCACCCAAAATGTGGGAAGACTGACATTTTTCAAGATGAATTAGGCATGGATTAGCCAGGATTTCCACCCACCAATGCCCAAAGCATCAGATTAGATCATCCATGCTGCCTCACCCAAACCTTGACAATAGAGACCGGTTTGTTTTAGCTACCTGCCTCAGCTACTATTGTGATCCTGCCACCTGCCTGATGCCACACATCTGATGCCAAGTGCTCCTTCTTACACACACTATCATCAGCAGGTACTGTTATTGCCACCCACCTCCCCACTCTGTCACCGGCTCACTCTGTGGTCTCCTGATGCTGCTGCCAGCTCACCAATCAGGTCTCCTCATGCTGCTCCTGCTACCTCCACACTCTGTCATTATGCCACTCTGTGGCCCCCTCATGGTGCTGCTGCCACCTCCACACTCTGTTATTGTGCCACTCTGTGCCCCCCTCATGATGTTGCTAACTTAACACTATGCCACCTTGCCACTCTGTGGCGTCCTCATGCTGCTGCTGCTGCCACCTCCACACTATGTCACCTTGCCAGTCTGTGGCCTCCTCATGCTGCTGCAAACTTAACACTATGTCACTGGGCCACTCTTTGGCCTCCTCATGCTGCTGCCACCTCCACACTATGTCACCTTGCACTCATAGATCTGTAAAAACAGATCCATTACAATAATACAACCACATGCATCTGCCATAAACGCATCCGTTTGTATTATCTGTAACATAGCCAAGAAGGATCAGTCATGAACTCCATTGAAATCAATAGGAGACGGATCCGTTTTCTATTGTGCCAGATTGTGTCAGAGAAAACGGATCCGTCCCCATTGACTTATATTGTGTGCCAGGACGGATCAGTTTGGCTCAGTTTCGTCAAGCGGACAGCAAAACACTGCAGGCAGCGTTTTGGTGTCCACCTCCAGAGCGGAATGGAGACTGATCGGAGGTAAACTGATGCATTCTGAGCGGATCCTTTTCCATTCAGAATGCATTAGGGCAAAACTGATCCATTTTGGACCACTTGTGAGAGCCCATGACGGATCTCACAAACGGAAAGCCAAAACGCGAGTTTAAAAGTAGCCTAAATCAACACTATGTCACTGGGCCACTCAGTGGCTTCCTCATGCTGCTGCCACCTCAACACTTTGTAAATGGGCCACTCTGTGGCTTCCTCATGCTGCTGCAACCTCCCCACTATATCACTGGGACACTCTGTGGTCTCCTCATGCTGCTGCTACCTCAACACTATGTCATTGGGCCATTCTGTGGACTTCACAAGCTGTTCTCCCACCCTCCCCACTCCATGACTGGGCCACTATTTTCTCTTTTTGGCCTGGTTGACATGATCATTTATTTGACCCTTTTTTTGATCTGTCAGAAGGAAGGAAAAATAAGACGTACAACAGATCCTGTCTATGTAGCAGCTGTAAAGCCTGTATTGTCCCATCAGAATTGGCTTATGATTTGGTAGCCAAAAGCAGGAGTGGGGACAAAACACAGAAGACAAGCAAATATTCCATTCACGTGACATCTTTGCTTTGGATCCACTCCTTTTTTTTGGGGCTTTAGCAATACTGATGGATTACTAACTAAATGAAGTGAAGGTGGATGCTCAACAGACAGGATCCGTTTTTTGGGGGGGTTATTGTTCTGATGGATCAGAGGAAGGGCAAAATAATCAGTGACGTCAACACAAACTTACTGCTGACACCCTCTCCACTCTGTCAGGGGGGCTCTACTTGTATAAGCGTTTAATAGAACAGGTTCTGATAACATCTATGTGGAATCAGCTGACGACGGTGTAAAAGGAGTGCGCTCTTTCATGCTACAGTAGGATCTTGGGCCTCTGCACGGTTCTTTATACCTGGCGCTAACATCGACCTGTAAGGCTGAGTTCACACTTGAGTTATTTGGTCAGTTTTGGCCCCGTAAGAGTGACGCCTGTCATGTGCGTGTCATACTGACTCACAATATTGTTTCACTACCACAGCAGACTCCCTATGCATGTTACTGCAAGGTACAGTGTTCTACACCACTATACAGGCTCTCTGCAGCCAGGAAATAGCTGTTTTTTTAACGCGATTCACCGCAAATAAATTCGGATCAAATCTTTTTGGAAACTGGAAGAATTGAATTTTTGAGAAATTCGCTCATCTCTAATTACAATGCAAAGGCGGCAATTACATCACCTGGCCAAGTTGCTGGTGTGCCTGGCCCGGAACCACATTTACCCAGTGGGCTGTAAAGGAGATACTGTATATTTGTCCTTGACTATAGTTACAGCTCCACACATCAGTGTTGGCATGAACTGTACCAGACACCGACAGGCTCAAGAACTGGGCCAATTTCTGCTCAACATACAGGTGGCTGGTACAGCTTTGTTAGAGAAGTAATGATGGCTTGGGACTCTCCACCTTGGGTGGGCACAAGCCATTAGTTCTCTGCAATGTTTAGAGTCCACAATATGGAAACGGAAGGAACTGTAATACCAACAACTTGGTGAGGTGCAGGTTCAGCTTCTGCGCCATTGGATGAGTACAAGCATACTGTTGTATCTTTGCAATTGCCTTATTGATCAATTTCTGGCAAAATACGTGACAAGGAGTAGGAGGAGGAGGAGCATCAGGAACAATAGATGAAGGGAAGGAACAACAGCTTCCTTCTTCTGAGGTTGAGGAGCCCTGACTGCTGGAAAGGTGTGTGAGCCGCTGGAAAATGCAGTTGTTGGTGCGTCAGGCAGTACCACTACATCAGCGCCATGGTTTTCCCAGGCCACTTTATGGTGATGCTCCATGTGCTGAAGCAGGGCCGTGGTGCCAACATTAGCACCCTTACCGTGCTTCACCTTCTGCATACATATCCTGTATACAGCCACACTAACATCCTCCAGCAATAAAATAAATCCCACACTGCTGATTATGGCATTTTACCCCAAACACTCTGTGCTGACTGATTGCTGCTGCCTTTATGAACCTGTGCATTACTATTTGTTTCCTGAAAGGTAGGCCCCCGAGTAGCAGACGGTCTAACTGGGGCATGTTTGGCCCCAGATCTACCACCGCTTCCACCTGCTGGCTCATTGGCACACTGCCACCCCGCTGCTGTGACAGGGGCCTGCTGCCTTGACTGCTCGGAACACGTACTCCCACACAATGTTCATCATTGCTAGTTGCACGCCTAAGGGAGGGCGCAGTAAACCTCTCCTCCAAGTGCAGGCCTGTAGCTGCTAACTGTCCTCACTAAGCTCGTCCTCGATGAAATGCGGAGGAGAGTCGGCAGCATGCATTTGTAACACCCCAGAGTTGTGTAACTACCCGCCTCTACCCCGCTACTATCTCCTAAGAGCCTTTATATTGTCATCAGATATATTTCACATTATGTCTTCACAACTGTGCATTTAAAACTATGTTAAATGTAAATTTCCCTGTAATTTTCCATGTTCACCAGCAGGTTGGTAAGGAACTAGTTACAGTTTAGTGTTTCTAAGCTGGAATAGTTCATTCCAGCTTAGCTCCCCCTCTGTGAGAAGAGTGGGCTGTGCCCACATCCTGCAGCATGGGTAGGGAAGGAAGTTAGAGTCAGTGTGCCAGCCACCTCTGTTGGGGAAGGCTGTGTGATAGAGTTGAGAAATGCAGCCCACCCCCTGCTAGGGGTAGTGTGTGTGTGTTAGGAGTTCCCTGATATAGGAAACAAAGCCAGAATGAGTAAAGCCAAAGTGAGTAAAGTCCAGAGACCCAGGAGAAGTTATATTGCTCCTCAGCTAGTCACTCCCCATACAGCATAAGATAGAAAGTGCAGAAGCCAAATTCCTGCCACATGTTTAGAGCTACAAAGCAGACGTCCTTTCCTGCAAGCTCCAGGTTGATATAGCAGAAGATAAATTCCTGCCAACCATTGCTGAAAGCCTGCTAGGACCCAAGACCAAATCTGTACATTGATTGGATGAAAGTTATCTTCAGTAAAGACGAGTTTGAACTTTACCAAAGGTCTGGATATCAGTTTCTGCTGCAAAATCCCTCTATTACTCCTCCTATCACTACACTCCATTTTATTGCAAGTGAGCCAGGAGCCAGGAGTCCAGCCGTACCCCGGTAGGAAACACTGTTGACACCATTATCACCACCTATAGAGACATTATAGGCCACTACACCCCTCTGGCATTCCTAACCTGGGACGTGCGTTATAACACCTTGGGAGGGCCCTGTCATAGTACCCTGCACACGCTGCAATTGGCGTCACAAACAAAACTACAAACTATTTGTCTACCCCGTTCCTGGTCATTGAATAAGTGGCGTCACGAATAGGATCGAGCTGTGTGCCAACAGGATCCAACTGTGTGACATAACAGGATACGTATCGAATTGTGTGCCTCAACAGGATTGGATTGTGTGCCTATCCCTGCTACAAGGCCTACATACTGTGTAAGACCCTGAAAATTTACTTTATTGCTTAATTGCGGTGCCAGAAAGCTCTACAAGTGCGCACCAGCACTCAAAGGGTTAATTTGCCATATTCGTGTAATGGCGCTGCTTCTTCATGCCCTTCAGAAGCGGGAAAACTCAAGAACGCCCTCTCAAGATCGCAAAAATGCTGAATACGCCCCCCTAGAAGCGGGAACACTCAAGCCTGCCCACAGAGAACTTTGCAATGTGAGCCAAGGGAGTGAAGACTCCTCCCTCTGGGCTCCACCCTCATTCCCTGTACTGAGTGGGAGAGGAGACGCGGGAAACATGGTGCTCCCATCATCCAAGTGGGACCAAATGGCTGTCTAGGGAGAGCTAGTGTACGAGGCTCACCTACCAGAGATCCGGGTCTCCCAGCTCGTGAAGAGAGATGGGCCCTGCATGTTTGTAGTGTCCCTGGAAGCTATGCATACCGCGACTGGTGGAGAGACGGCCGCAGCCGTTCAAGTGAAGATGGCCGCCGTTACTGAACCCACTCCCACGGATGATGACGTCTTGTCTACAGTCTGGAACCTGGAGGCTGTAGATCCCTCCGCAACAGCTGGATGCATTGACGAGATGTCCCCCAAGAGAGCCCGCCAGCAACGAACCTGCTCCCGCGGAAGCCACCGCCAGCCGAGTCGCCCAGGCCCCGGACATGCATGCATCGCCGACGGCATCTACAGTTCCATCGACTGACGTCCCAGCTCCAGAGACGGCTGTGACCACCGCCAAGCGCCAGCAGGAGGCACCGGAACCGGCCACCTGGCCGCAACTACAGGTTGTAGCATCCTCACTCCCTGAGGCCCCGTCCCCGTCAGTAACTGCCCCTGCACCGCGCCCCGTGGGTCCCGCCACGGCTAGCAGGCCCGAACAGCAACTACGCACGCTTGTTGGTGCGGAGGAGGCAGACGGAATTTCCACTCCGCCGCCCAGAAAAGAAACCCCCAAGTCAGAGAGGCTTAACCCGGAGGTCCGGGTCGAGATCACCGCCCACACCCAGAGCTCATGGGAGTACAAATTGGCTATTGAGGAGTGGGTCAAGCAAGTGCTAGATGACCCCCGGCCAGGTGACCCAAAGCTCGTCCAGCGCACAGGGACAGTCCTCGGATTTGCCGTGGAGAGAGGAGTGGGCTTCCTCCAAGACAATCACTCAGGGGCTGAGATATTCGTGGGCCGCCGCTCCGTGAACCGCCACTATTTACCACAGACCCGCCATAACCTATATGTCGGTGATCAGGTGGAATACACCCCCATGCGCTCCATCCAAGGCCCTTTCGCCGCCGGTGTGACCTTACTGGCCAAACCATTGTCCCCTGCTTTAACCCCAGAGACCTGGCAGGAAGATCTAGGCTCTGCAGGGAGAGTCTGCTGCCTACAAGAGACCCCAGACGGCAGGATGAGGTTCAGAGAACAGCCCTAGCCAGAACTAGAGCCCCTCATCCATGACCTGGCCGCACCACCAACACTACGGGTGGGCCAGATTAACAATTCTGTGCTGACATTTAACCCCAGGGTGCAGCCATATGTCCTACCCTGGAAGCTGCCACAGGCACCCTCAGTTTGCCTGCCAGAACCCCTTCAGCTGGAGGTTTTACCCACCTCTGCACCGGCTAGGGATCCCGGCTTACAGCATGTCACAGCTGCATTCACCAGGCTGACTGCTCAGCCATTACCAAAAGACACCACTAGAGGACAGTGGCGCATCACAACTGCTGCAACATTGAGCTACCATGAACAGGAGCGCCCTCTAATGAGATTTAGAAGCTCCAGCAGCGAGGAGGACCTGGACGTCCTTCTCTAAAATGTTCTTCTCATCCTTAAAAATAATAAAGAACTGATGGGAGCTACAGTGTGGACTGGTCCTGAAAGCTGAGGGACTGTTGGCCAGTTTTATTGTTTCCAGTTGCCACTAGTTACAGCCTCAGCTGGATGGCCATGTTTGTGAGGACTCCCCCCATCTTCAATTACTTTACCCCCTACATCCAAGTTTACAATGTTTTATCCCCTTTCTCAGGTTACTTGATAGCCTCATGGAACTATAGTTCTTATTATGCTGCTATTTTCTGTGCTTTTATGTGACATTTTTTTACCTTCTATTGGATTACAATTGACTTTTATTGTTCCTGTGGATTACAAATAACTTATGGACTTATTGTTCCTGTCCACAGTCAAGCACTTCAAGAAAAAAGGACTCGTTATATTTGTGTGTCTTATGATAATATTGATTGCACTAATAAATGCTCCATGTTTTTGCACTAATTTAATTACAGGTTATGCAACATTCAAGTATTATATGCCCATTGTGTGTATTCTCTTCTAGGTGCCGCAATGTGAATTCATGTACTTATTGTGAAATTGCACTTAACCTTTGCACTTAGCCAGATATGTAGCACCATACTCTTGTGTGCCTTACTTTACAGCTCTTGTCTCTTCCCCCTTTAAACAGACTGCCTATCTGGACGCTTAGTACTAATGGCCTACACCCGGTGTTATATACCCTTAGGTACCCTGGGTAGGACCAAGTGGTAAGTCCCGGCAGGTCCAGTAACTACACGGGTAAACCCGCTGCTTCGGGAATGGTTAAAGGAGTTTTTGACCCCTCCTTCCCGTTTGTTATTTGTTCAGGATTGCTCCCATCCTGTGGTGTCTTCTAGGAGTTTCATGGGATTATCATACCCTCCTCCTGTGACATTGCCAGAAGTGCATGAAAAAGCTGATACCTCCCCTTCTGTGCCTTTGCCTAAGGTATGGCGCATCAAGCCTTAGAGCCACTTTTAGCTACCCATAGTCACCATAGTGATCGTGCTATAAGCCTTATATTTTGACTTTGGTGCAGGGAAAGGAATACAGGATAAAGCCACCCTTCCATTTGCGGGCATTTCATTACACAATGGTGAGATTACAGAGTAAAGACACCCCCATGCTTTCTTTGGTATTGGTGGACAATACTCTAAAAGTCAGTCAGTAATGAGTGCTTTGTGCAGACCTTTGGTTCACTGGTTTTACCGAGAGGGAAACTGTTACTTAGGACACCCTACTCATGCGGGCAGGAACCTCAGGGTAGCCGTTTCATGTTTGTCTTTGTATGTCTTATATGTATTACATGCAGCACTTTGTATTAATTTGGGTACCCCAGAGCTGGTTCCTCCCCTCCTAAGCATAAGCCTAGGGCGGCTTAACTCGAAGTAAGGGGGAATGTAACACCCCAGAGTTGTGTTACTACCCGCCTCTACCCAGCTACTATCTCCTAAGATCCTTTATAGCACTGCTCAAAAAAATAAAGGGAACACTTAAACAACACAATGTAACTCCAAGTCAATCACACTTCTGTGAAATCAAACTGTCCACTTAGGAAGCAACACTGAGTGACAATCAATTTCACATGCTGTTGTGCAAATGGGATAGACAACAGGTGGAAATTATAGGCAATTAGCAAGACACCCCCAATAAAGTAGAGGTTCTGCAGGTGGTGACCTGACCACTTCTCAGTTCCTATGCTTCCTGGCTGATGTTTTGGTCACTTTTGAATGCTGGCGGTGCTTTCACTCTAGTGGTAGCATGAGACGGAGTCTACAACCCACACAAGTGGCTCAGGTAGTGCAGCTTATCCAGGATGGCACATCAATGCGAGCTGTGGCAATAAGGTTTGCTGTGTCTGTCAGCGTAGTGTCCAGAGCATGGAGGCGCTACCAGGAGACAGGCCAGTACATCAGGAGACGTGGAGGAGGCCGTAGGAGGGCAACAACCCAGCAGCAGGACCGCTACCTCCGCCTTTGTGCAAGGAGGAACAAGAGGAGGAGCACTGCCAGAGCCCTGCAAAATGACCTCCAGCAGGCCACAAATGTGCATGTGTCTGCTCAAACGGTCAGAAACAGACTCCATGAGGGTGATATGAGGGCCCGATGTCCACAGGTGGGGGTTGTGCTTACAGCCCAACACCATGCAGGACGTTTGGCATTTGCCAGAAAACACCAAGATTGGCAAATTTGCCACTGGCGCCCTGTGCTCTTCACAGATGAAAGCAGGTTCACACTGAGCACATGTGACAGACGTGACAGAGTCTGGAGACGCCGTGGAGAACGTTCTGCTGCCTGCAACATCCTCCAGCATGACCGGTTTGGCATTAGGTCAGTAATGGTGTGGGGTGGCATTTCTTTGGAGGGCCGCACAGCCCTCCATGTGCTCGCCAGAGGTAGCCTGACTGCCATTAGGTACCGAGATGAGATCCTCAGACCCCTTGTGAGACCATATGCTGGTGCGGTTGGCCCTGGGTTCCTCCTAATGCAAGACAATGCTAGACCTCATGTGGCTGGAGTGTGTCAGCAGTTCCTGCAAGACGAAGGCATTGATGCTATGGACTGGCCCGCCCGTTCCCCAGACCTGAATCCAATTGAGCACATCTGGGACATCACGTCTCGCTCTATCCACCAACGTCACGTTGCACCACAGACTGTCCAGGAGTTGGCAGATGCTTTAGTCCAGGTCTGGGAGGAGATCCCTCAGGAGACCGTCCGCCACCTCATCAGGAGCATGCACAGGCGTTGTAGGGAGGTCATACAGGCACGTGGAGGCCACACACACTACTGAGCCTCATTTTGACTTGTTTTAAGGACATTACATCAAAGTTGGATCAGCCTGTAGTGTGTTTTTCCACTTTAATTTTGAGGGTGACTCCAAATCCAGACCTCCATGGGTTAAAAAATGTGATTTCCATTTTTTTTTTTTGTGTGATTTTGTTGTCAGCACATTCAACTATGTAAAGAACAAAGTATTTCAGAAGAATATTTAATTAATTCAGATCTAGGATGTGTTATTTTTGTGTTCCCTTTATTTTTTTGAGCAGTGTATATATAAGCTAACTAACTAACTAGCTAACTAACTAACTATCTAATGTAATGACACAGGAAAGCAGAGAGCACAGCAATAACACTGCTGTCTCTCTCAGATCTGCAAAATACTGCATACAAGGGCTGCTGGGGAGTTTTTTTATATAGTAAGGGGTAGGCAACTTTCCTATTGGATGCTAGGGACGTTGCTAAGCTCAGACAAAGACATTACAGCCTGAAAAATCTAGAATATTTGAAATTACGAATATATATCACTATATTCTAAATATTAGTGAATTCTCGAAGTGACGATATTCGCAATTAATATTCCCTATATAAATATTCGCGCCCAACACTATACAGTAGTGATGAGCGGGAGGTGCCATATTCGATTTCGCAATATTTAGCGAATATTCGATTGAATATTCGTCTTATATTCGTCGAAATCGAATATTCGTCATTATTCTATTTATCGCAAATAATATACGATTTAATTATTCGCGTATTGCGATATTTCTTTTGACAGTATAAGGCAATGTTCCTATGACTATGGCTAGGCTAATATGTGTATTTTACGAATATTCTATATATATATAGCTATAACTTTGTCTTTTAGAACATTACGAATATTTTAAAAGACGAAGTTAGAGCAATATGTACACTATTAAAAAAATTACTATAGCACTATATTAGCTAAATTACAGTCTATATGTGTATTTTAACAAATATTAGTTATATTGCTATAACTTCATATTTTAGAATATTACGAATATTCGTAAAATACACATATAGACTGTAATTTAGCTAATATAGTGCTATAATCTTTTTTTTTTTGTCTAATTTTTTTTGCCTCTTCTGAACTTCAGTTTTGGAAAATATGTACACTATTAAAAAAATTGCTATAGCACTATATTAGCTAAATTGCAGTCTATATGTGTATTTTACGAATATTCGCTATATTGCTATAACTTTGTTTTTTTAGAATATTCATAAGACGAAATTATAGCAATAGAGCGAATAAATTAGTTATTTCGAATATTCGTCTTTTTTTTTTTCCAATGTGTACTGTTATTCCACTTTGGCATACTGCTCCCCGACAAGCGTCCCCATAACCATGGGAATGCCTGTGGGTTAGGATATACCATCGGATCTGAGTTTTCACGATCTCAGGGAAAACTCAGATCCGATGGTATTTTTTAACCCACAGGCGTTCCCATGGTGACGGGGACGCTTGTCGGGGAGGAGTATGCGAACAACTGTAAATTGTTAATGCCAAAATTCTAAATAACGAATATATTCACTATATATTCACTATGTATTCGTTTTTTAGAATATTGGTCATTTTATTTTCCATATGAAAACATGATTCCTCCCTGCTTAAGTTGCTTGTGGGCCAATGGCTTATTGAACCACAAGAAAGAAGCAGGGAGGAATCATGTTTTCAGATGTTAAAAAATGACCAATATTCGATTATAACAAATATATAGCACTATATTCGTAATATTTGCGAATTTACGAAGTTACGATATTTGCGATTAATATTCGCTATTCGAATATTCGAGCTCAACACTACTATACAGTAACTGAATCAGTAATGTAACAGAAGAATTATAAATGGCACAGTAGATGAACTATATAAACATGCCTATATATTACACTGTCTACTGACAAGGAGTCTGGAGTAGAGTTGAGCGGACACCTGGATGTTCGGGTTCGACGGGTTCGGCCGTACTTCGGAAAAAAGTTCGAGTTCGGGACCCGAACTTGACCCGAACTTGACCCCGAACGCAATGGGGTCAATGGGGACCCAAACTTTTGAACACTAAAATGGCTGTAAAATTGTCATGGAAAGGGCAAGAGGGCTGCAAATGGCGTCAAAATGTGGTTAAGAGCATGGCAAGTGATCTGCAAACAAATGTGGATAGGGAAATGACTTTAAATAACATAAAATACATAAAAATAAAAAAAAATTAGCTTGATCTAGGAGGACCAGGTCGATATGGAGTAGGAGGTTGAGGAGGCGGTGGATGTGGCGGTGTCGGTGGAAGCGGCGGTGGAGGAGGAGGTAGCCTACACTGGTTTTTGGTTTTAAATTTAAATTTTAAAATGAGGGTACACCCCAAAACATTGGGAAATACAACCTGTGATAACCCCCTCCAGTCATGCTAAACACACGTTCAGACAATACACTGGCTGCAGGGCAGGCCAGCACCTCCAAGGGGTAAAGGGCAAGCTCAGGCCATGTGCCCAATTTGGAGACCCAGAAGTTGCAGGGGCTGACCCCTGTCAGTCAGTTCGTGTAGGCGTGTGCACACTTACTGCCCCACCATGTCGCACGTCCCGTGATGTTCACCATCCAATTTGATATCTGCTCTATTAACTTTCAATGTTCTTTTATGCGCCTACCATGGTGATTACAGGTGGCGGGGAATCAGGGTTTCAGGCCAGAGAGGGAGCGTGAGAAAAAGAGACCAAATTTAAGGGAGGATCGATTTTTTCAAATTTCAAATTAGAGTTGAAATATGAAAGAAATTATTAAAGCATAAAAGTGAAAGTGTGACAACTTTTCAAAGTTTAAGCATTGAATGAAAGGATGTGGTGCACATTAATTACTGAATAATTTATAAAATTTTATTCCCTGTCACCTATGCATAGCAGGTTTTTATTCACGTCTAAAATTGTATAATGTCAACCCAAGAATGTATTGAAATGTATTAAGCTGTCAACTAGGTAGAGGAGGGTATATTACACCCAAAAATGTATGAATTTCACCAGAATATATAACTGCCAATTTTTTTTTTTTAACCTGTCTACTAGGTATAGCAGTGTTACTGTCATGCCCAGCTCAGACTTTGTATGGAGGTCTGCCAGATTAGCAGCACGTGTCTAGTCATTTGTTTTGTTTTGGAGTCGTGCTAGATCCGCCTCCCTTCAGGTGCACTAGGTGGGGTCGTTGGTTTAAATTACTCCCCTCCCAGTGTTCCGTGCGGGTTATAGCTTCTGTCAGCCTGTGGAAGCAAGGAGTGAAGGATTGGCTTTTCCTGCTCAGATAAGATAAGTTAGTTTCTGATTTCTTTGGTTTGCTGTCTAGGCTGTTTGAGTGTCGTCTGTGCCCTCCTGGTTCTGAGGGAGCTGGCTGCCCCTTTTTCCCCTTTCACCATCTCAGGGATTCTAGGGTATTCTCAGCCCAGGCACGAGGACACATTATTCCCACCTTCAGGGTCTGAACGTGGGCAAAGCAGAATAGGGAGAGCTGTTAGGGATTTGCTAGGAGGCGACCTTATCCCCAGCTTCTCGCCTAGAAATATTGTTTGTTTAGTTATCTGTGTATCTTATATCCTGTCCGCCGTGACAGTTACTATACACCCAACAATTTGTTTATTTCGTTAGAAAATGTAACTGACAATTTTTTCTATTTTTCTTTACCCTTCCACTACGTATAGCAGTGGTACTATACACACCAAAATTGGTGAATTTCACTCTAAAATGTAAATGACAATTTATTTATTTTTTAACTGGCCTACTAGGTATAGCAGTGGTACTATACACCCAAAAATTGGTTAATTTAACCCCAAAAAGTAAATGACAATATTTTTTTCTTTATTTAACCTGTCTACTAGGTATAGCAGTGGTACTATACACCCAAAAATTTGTTAATTTCACCCGAAAATGTAAATGACAATTTTCTTTTTTTGTTTAACCTGTCTACTAGGTATAGCAGTGGTACTATACACCCAAAAATTTGTTAATTTCGCCAGAAAATGTTACAGACAATTTCGTTTTTATTTTTTACCGGTCTACTAGGTATAGCAGTGGTACTATACACCCAAAAATTTGTGAATTTCACCCGAAAATGTAAATGACAAAGAAGTGAAATGATATAAAATAAAACACGTACAAAAAAAATAAAAAGGATTTATGAGGTGGAGTTCCATATGGAGTAGGAGTTTGAGGAGGCGGTGGACGTAGCGGAGTAGGTGGAAGCGGCGGTGGAGAAGGACGAGATAGCCAACACAGGTTTTTGGTTTTAATAAAATTTTGTAAATTTAAGGTACACTCCAAAAGAGTGTCAAATATCCAAAATACAAACATGAGCAATTGCGCTGCAGTATAACAAAGGCTGCTTAGTGTCGGTATACATGTCTATTCTGCACAAGGTACGGACAGGTCCTGAGGGATCCATGCCTGGTTCATTTTAATGAACGTGAGCTTGTCCACATTGGCTGTGGACAGGCGGCTGCGCTTGTCTGTGATCACGTTCCCTGCCGTGCTAAACACACGTTCAGAAGATAATACACTGGCTGCAGGGCAGGCCAGCACCTCCAAGGCGTAAAGGGCAAGCTCAGGCCATGTGCCCAATTTGGAGACCCAGAAGTTGAAGGGGGCAGACCCGTCATTCAGTACGTGTAGGCGCACACATACTGCTCCACCATGTTGGTGAAATGCTGCCTCCTGCTAAGACGTTCCAAATCAGCTGGTGGTGCTGGTTCTTGTGGCGTGCTGACAAAGCTTTTCCACATTTCGGCCATGCTAACCCTGCTTTCTGAGGTGCTGGCGGTGCCCCAGCTGCGTTGGCGACCTCCTTGTCGTCCTCAGCCTTTGTCTTGTGCTTCCACTGTGCCCCCGCTGTCAGGTGGGAATGCCACCAGCAGCACGTCTACCAGCGTGCGCTTGTACTCACGCATCTTACGATCATGCTCCAGTGACGGAATTAAGGACGGTACGTTGTCCTTGTAACGGGGATCCAGCAGCGTGGCCGCCCAGTAATCAGCACAAGTTTGAATGTGGGCAACTTGGCGGTCGTTGCGGAGACACTGCAGCATGTAATCGCTCATGTGTGCCAGGCTGCACATTTGTGGGAGGTGTATCGTCTGTGTCCTCAGTATCCCCCCATCCACGCACCAGTGATGGCCATGAGCTGGTCTGGGTGCCACCCTGCTGTGAACATGGTTCCTCCTCCTCCATCTCCTCATCCTTCACCTCCTCATCCTCCAGAATTGTGGCCTGGCTGGACAATTGTGTACCTTGGGTTTGTGGGTGCAGGAACCCACCCTCGGAGCCACTTGGGAATGACTGGGCGGAAACCCTACAAAATGATCCCTCTTCCTCCTCCTCCTGTGCCACATCCTCTTCCATCATCGCCAGGAGCGTTTTTTCAAGGAGGCATAGAAGTGGGATAGTAATGCTGAGAACAGCGTTATCGGCACTGGCCATGTTGGTGGAGTACTCGAAACAGCACAACAAGGAACACAGGTCTCGCATGGAGGCCCAGTCATTGGTGGTGAAGTGGTGCTGTTCCGCCGAGCTACTCACCCGTGCGTGCTGCAGCTGAAACTCCACTATCGCCTGCTGCTGCTCGCACAGTCTGGCCAGCATGTGCAAGGTGGAGTTCCACTTTGTGGGCACGTCGCATATGAGGCGGTGAGCGGGAAGGCCCGAAATTACGCTGCAGCGCTGACAGGCGAGCAGCAGCAGGGGGAGAACGCCGAAAGTGAGCACAGACGGCCCGCACTTTATGCAGCAGCTCTGACATGTCGGGGTAATTTTTTAGGAATCTCTGCACCACTAAATTCAGAACATGTGCCAGGCAAGGGATGTGCGTCAAACCGGCTAGTCCCAGAGCTGCTACGAGATTTCGCCCATTATCGCACACCACTCATCGGTCTGTTGTTCAAGGCCCGTCCACAGCTCCTGCGCGGTGTGGGGTTTGTCGCCCAAACCTGCCTGCTGTCGTTTACCCCTGGCTGTGCTGAAGTTGGTGGGGAAGGTGTTACGCTGACCAGATGAGGAGCTGGTAGAGAATGAGGAAGCAGAGTAGGAGGAGGAAGCAACAGTAGGCAAACTGAAGCGCCCTGCAATCCTCGGTGGTGGAAGGACATGCGCCAAACTACTATCCGCCTCAGGACAACCCGCCACTGCATTTACCCAGTGTGCTGTTATGGAGATATAACGGCCCTGACCGTGCTTACTGGTCCACGTATCCGTAGTCAGATGCACCTTGCCACAGATGGCGTTGCGCAGTGCACACCTGATTTTGTACCCTACTTGGTTGTGAAGGGAAGGGATGGCTCGCCTTGAAAGGTAGTGGCAGCTGGGCACGACGTACTGTGGGACAGCCACCGCCATAAGGCCTTTAAAACTATCCGTCTCCACCAGAGGTTGATAACGTTTATGCCTCGCTTCAGGCTCTGATTGCACAGCGTGCAAACCACTCGTGTCTTGTCGTCAGCACATTGTCTGAAGAACTGCCACACCAGGGAACTCCTTGGAGCTGGCTTTGGTGTGCTCAGTCCCTTGCTGCGGTGGGCAGTAGTAGTACTGTCTAGTGGACGGCCGCTCCGCTTTTGCACCCTGCTCCCTCTTCTGCTGTGCTGGTGGCTCTGTGCGACCACCGCCTCTTCCTCCGAACTACATTGGTCACTCGCATGACCTTGATTCCATGTGGGGTCGAGGACCTCATCGTCCTCCACATTATCTTCCACCCAGTCTTCACCCCTGACTTCCTTGTCGGTCTGCACACTTTCGAAAGCCCCAGCAGTTGGCACCTGTGTCTCGTCATCATCCGAGACATGCTGCGATGGTCCTCCCATGTACTCCTCTTGAAAAATAAGTGGTTGGGCATCGGTGCACTCATTCTCTTCCACTTCTGGGGCAGGGCTAGGTGGATGGCCCTGGGAAACCCTGCTAACAGAGTTATCAAAAAGCAGAAGAGACTGCTGCATGTCTTGGGGCTCAGACTGCTTGGCTGATTTGCAAGGGGGTGAGGTGAAAGACTGATGGACATCGGCTGCAGGTGCCAACTGTGGTCTTTCAGCAGGAGACTGGGTGGGAGACAATGTGAAGGAACTGGATCCACTGTCAGCAACCCAATCTACTATCGCCTGTACTTGTTCAGGCCTCACCATTCGTAGAGCAGCATTAGGCCCGACCAAATATCGCTGCAGGTTTTGTCGCCTACTCGCACCTGAGGAAGGGGTTTCACTTGTGCGTGTAGCTGGCACAGATCGACCACGTCCTCTCCCTGCAACAGGAGCTCCACTAGCGGCACCACGACCTGGGCCACGTCCCTTATTTGATGCTCTCCTCATATTTTTAAAATTTAGGATCTTGCCCTAAATGGGTGTTTAATTAATAGTAGAATAGAACGACAGTATGTAAAGAGTGTATCTCACACGGCCTAAACCAGACTAGGCCTCAATAAAAGATTTTTTTGCCCAAAATGGCTGTATTTCAAATGCCTAATTCAAACCCCTGTATGTAGAGGTAGTATCTCAGAGGGCCTGAACCTCTGTAGGCCTGCAGTAAATATATCTTTGCACAAAAAGGCTGTATTTCAAATGGCTGTATTTCAAATGCCTAATTCAAACCCCTGTATCTAGAGGTAGTATCTCACAGGGCCTGAACCAGTGTAGGCCTGCAGTAAATATATCTTTGCACAAAATGGCTGTATTTCAAATGGCTGTATTTCTGTCACAGCGGATAGTGGGGAAAACCCCCTTGCCGTACGATGTTAAAGGGATAATAGGAAGCTGCTAGGCCAGGACAACAGAATCAGGGAGCAGGTCACCTCCTAAAGCGTCCCTAACTCTGACCCTGACTCCTAACCGTATGAGCCAACCCAGATGGTAGGAGGGCTCATACTCAGGAACCTCGGGTCCCTACTAGCCCTCAGGAAATCCCTGGACTAGGAACAGGGTAAGATGACCTGTTCCTCCTAGACACGGACGAACAGGAGTCTAAACTGGCCAAGCTGCAATGAAAGGGAAACATATACAACATATGGATATGGCAGGTGAGTGAAACCACTTCCACACCTACCTGCCAGATGCACACAGACTGGAACCTGTGCTCAAATGCTGATGTCCACACCAAACACAAAGGGAGACAGCACACAAACATTAAACACACAGGAACCAGATCCATTGCTGCAATAAGGTAAAACACCACACAAACATAAGCTTAACATCAGTACATGTTTTATGACCACAAGGGTGGCCCTCACTGGACAGATGGTATAAGACCAGGAGGATGACTCCAGCATAAGGCATGGCTGGAGTACCCCTCAGCTACAGGGATGCAGCAGAGGCTAAATAGCCCAAGTAGCCACACCCACACACAAAAACTAGGAAAGGAGTTAACCCTTCCAACACCAGACAAGGTAAGTGTCACTTAAAGGGGAAATGCACACATAACATAAATCCCGTGCACACCAAACAGGGAAAGTGAACACATACATACATATGTTGCCAAATGCAACCGCATGCCTTGACAGCGAGCCGCCTAGCAACCAGCTCAGGCTGCTACACGGCCAAACCTCATTATGTTGCCAGCGGCAACCACACGTAAGACAAACATACAAACTGTCCTCACCTGCGGTAGACAACAAGCAGACCGCTGGCAACTGCATGCGACACAAGGAGTCACGACCATAGGCCGTGACAATTTCAAATGCCTAATTCAAACCCCTGTATGTAGAGATAGTATCTCACAGGGCCTGAACCAGTGTAGGCCTGCAGTAAATATATCTTTGCACAAAAAGGCTGTATTTAAAATGGCTGTATTTCAAATGCCTATTTCAAATTCCTGTATGTAGAGGTAGTATCTCAGAGGGCCTGAACCTCTGTAAGCCTGCAGTAAATATATCTTTGCACAAAATGGCTGTATTTCAAATGCCTAATTCAAACCTCTGTATGTACAGGTAGTATCTCACAGGGCCTGAACCAGTGTAGGCCTGCAGTAAACATATCTTTGCACAAAATGGCTGTATTTCAAATGGCTCTATTTCAAATGCCTACTTCAAACCCCTGTATGTAGAGGTGGTATCTCAGAGGGCCTAAACCTCTGTAGGCCTGCAGTAAATATATCTTTGCACAAAAAGGCTGTATTTCAAATGGCTGTATTTCAAATGCCTATTTCAAATTCCTGTATGTAGAGGAAGTATCTCAGAGGGCCTGAACCTCTGTAGGCCTGCAGTAAATATATTTTTGCACAAAATGGCTGTATTTCAAATGCCTAATTCAAACCCCTGTATGTAGAGGTAGTATCTCACAGGCCCTGAACCAGTGTAGGCCTGCAGTAAATATATCTTTGCACAAAAGGCTGTATTTAAAATGGCTGTATTTCAAATGCCTAATTCAAACCCCTGTATGTAGAGGTAGTATCTCAGAGGGCCTGAACCAGTGTAGGCCTGCAGTAAATATATCTTTGCACAAAATGGCTGTATTTCAAATGCCTATTTCAAATTCCTGTATGTAAAGGTAGTATCTCAGAGGGCCTGAACCTCTGTAAGCCTGCAGTAAATATATCTTTGCACAAAATGGCTGTATTTCAAATGCCTAATTCAAACCTCTGTATGAACAGGTAGTATCTCACAGGGCCTGAACCAGTGTAGGCCTGCAGTAAACATATCTTTGCACAAAATGGCTGTATTTCAAATGGCTCTATTTCAAATGCCTACTTCAAACCCCTGTATGTAGAGGTGGTATCTCAGAGGGCCTAAACCTCTGTAGGCCTGCAGTAAATATATCTTTGCACAAAAAGGCTGTATTTCAAATGGCTGTATTTCAAATTCCTGTATGTAGAGGAAGTATCTCAGAGGGCCTGAACCTCTGTAGGCCTGCAGTAAATATATTTTTGCACAAAATGGCTGTATTTCAAATGCCTAATTCAAACCCCTGTATGTAGAGGTAGTATCTCACAGGCCCTGAACCAGTGTAGGCCTGCAGTAAATATATCTTTGCACAAAAGGCTGTATTTAAAATGGCTGTATTTCAAATGCCTAATTCAAACCCCTGTATGTAGAGGTAGTATCTCAGAGGGCCTGAACCAGTGTAGGCCTGCAGTAAATATATCTTTGCACAAAATGGCTGTATTTCAAATGCCTATTTCAAATTCCTGTATGTAGAGGTAGTATCTCAGAGGGCCTGAACCTCTGTAAGCCTGCAGTAAATATATCTTTGCACAAAATGGCTGTATTTCAAATGCCTAATTCAAACCTCTGTATGTACAGGTAGTATCTCACAGGGCCTGAACCAGTGTAGGCCTGCAGTAAACATATTTTTGCACAAAATGGCTGTATTTCAAATGGCTCTATTTCAAATGCCTACTTCAAACCCCTGTATGTAGAGGTGGTATCTCAGAGGGCCTAAACCTCTGTAGGCCTGCAGTAAATATATCTTTGCACAAAAAGGCTGTATTTCAAATGGCTGTATTTCAAATGCCTATTTCAAATTCCTGTATGTAGAGGAAGTATCTCAGAGGGCCTGAACCTCTGTAGGCCTGCAGTAAATATATTTTTGCACAAAATGGCTGTATTTCAAATGCCTAATTCAAACCCCTGTATGTAGAGGTAGTATCTCACAGGCCCTGAACCAGTGTAGGCCTGCAGTAAATATATCTTTGCACAAAAGGCTGTATTTCAAATGGCTGTATTTCAAATGCCTAATTCAAACCCCTGTATGTAGAGGTAGTATCTCAGAGGGCCTGAACCAGTGTAGGCCTGCAGTAAATAAATCTTTGCACAAAAAGGCTGTATTTCAAATGGCTGTATTTCAAATGCCTATTTCAAACCCCTGTATGTAGAGGTAGTATCTCAGAGGGCCTGAACCTCTGTAGGCCTGCAGTAAATATATCTTTGCACAAAATGGCTGTATTTCAAATGCCTAATTCAAACCCCTGTATGTAGAGGTAGTATCTCACAGGGCCTGAACCAGTGTAGGCTTGCAGTAAATATATCTTTGCACAAAATGGCTGTATTTCAAATGCCTAATTCAAACCCCTGTATGTAGAGGTAGTATCTCACAGGGCCTGAACCAGTGTAGGCCTGCAGTAAATATATCTTTGCACAAAATGGCTGTATTTCAAATGGCTGTATTTCAAATGCCTAATTCAAACCCCTGTATGTAGAGGTAGTATCTCAGAGAGCCTGAACCTCTGTAGGCCTGCAGTAAATATATCTTTGCACAAAAAGGCTGTATTTCAAATGGCTGTATATCAAATGCCTATTTCAATCCCCTGTATGTAGAGGTAGTATCTCAGAGGGCCTGAACCTCTGTAGGCCTGCAGTAAATATATCTTTGCACAAAAAGGCTGTATTTCAAATGCCTATTTCAAACCCCGGTATGTAGAGGTAGTATCTTACAGGGCCTGAACCAGTCTAGGCCTGCAGTAAATATATATTTGCACAAAATGGCTGTATTTCAAATGCCTAATTCAAACCCCTGTATGTAGAGGTGGTGTAACGGGGTTCCGAAGGTGCACTCGGTCCCCCATTACCCGCAGACCTGTTGCTTAGCTTTGGGAATGAGGATCTGTGTTTTACCTCATTCCCAGGGCGGCTTTACTGCTGGGTGGCTCCCTGCTCCTAAGTCTGCCTTAAGCGCCGAGCTGATCACTCGGTGCTCAACTGGTTGGTCTGTCGGTCATGTGACGCTGGCCCACGTCATATGACCCTCACTCCCCACTATAAATACAGGCAGCCTGCTAGCCACAGGTTGCCTGTTAATTTCTAGGTTCCTGGCTATTTGTTGGACTACTGAATACTCACCTGATTCCGTTCCCTGACGATCCTTTGCCTGCTCCTCCTGTACTGCGCATCCGTCCTGGTATTGTGACCTCGGCTCCCACCTGACTACTCTCTTAGGACTCCTCTTGTACTTCTCTACTCTCCTGGTATTTGACCCCGGCTTCTCCTGACCATTCTTTGCTTAACCCTTTGTACTGCGTAGCTCTCTTGGTTCTGACCCGGTCCGTTCATGTTCCGTATTTTGTCTTGTCTGTCTTCCCTGCACGTATCCTAAGTTAGGGACTGTCATCCAGTTGTCCCCTGTCATCAGGACTCGTGAGGCAAGTAGGCAGGGCCAGGGGTGAGGGTGGAGCGCAGTGGTCACTATCCTTCCCCCTGTGTGTGTGTGGACGTGACCGTTACAGGTGGTATCTCAGAGGGCCTGAACCTCTGTAGGCCTTCCTGTAGATATATCTTTGCACAAAAAGGCTGTATTTCAAATGGCTGTATTTCAAATGCCTATTTCAAACCCCTGTATGTAGAAGTAGTATCTCACAGGGCCTGAACCAGTGTAGGCCTGCAGTAAATATATCTTTGCACAAAATGGCTGTATTTCAAATGGCTGTATTTCAAATGCCTAATTCAAACCCCTGTATGTAGAGGTAGTATCTCACAGGGCCTGAACCAGTGTAAGCCTGCAGTAAATATATCTTTGCACCAAATGGCTGTATTTCAAATGGCTGTATTTCAAATGCCTAATTCAAACCCCTGTATGTAGAGGTAGTATCTCAGAGGGCCTGAACCTCTGTAGGCCTACAGTACATATATATTTGCACAAAAGGCTGTATTTCAAATGGCTGTATTTCAATTGCCTATTTCAAACCCCTGTATGTAGAGGTAGTATCTCACAGTGCCCGAACCAGTGTAGGCCTGCAGTAAATATATCTTTGCACAAAATGGCTGTATTTCAAATGGCTGTATTTCAAATGCTTAATTCAAACCCCTGTATGTAGAGGTAGTATCTCACAGGGCCTGAACCAGTGTAAGCCTGCAGTAAATATATCTTTGCACAAAATGGCTGTATTTCAAATGGCTGTATTTCAAATGCCTAATTCAAACCCCTGCATGTAGAGGTAGTATCTCAGAGAGCCTGAACCTCTGTAGGCCTACAGTAAATATATCTTTGCACAAAAAGGCTGTATTTCTAATGGCTGTATTTCAATTGCCTAATTCAAACCCCTGTATGTAGAGGGGGTATCTCACAGGGCCAGAACCAGTGTAGGCCTAAATTCAATATTGGTGCACCAAATGGCGGTATTTAAAATCTCTGAATGTAACCCAAATGTAACCCATCTGCATCAAAGGCTGCCAACTAAATTTTTTGTGCCCAAATGAGTGTTTGCTTAATAACTGAATTTGACGTGCTGATGCTGCAAGGTCTGAAAATAGTGTTTTTTGTAAAAAGAGTGTGTCTTTCAAACCCCAGAAAATGATGGGTGTATTTCTACCTTAAATTGCACACTGACTAATACAGATGTTGTAGATTGCCAAAAAAACTCTTTTTTTGCTAACAGAATATGAAAGCTGTATATATTAAACTTGAATTTAACACTTGCAGATCTGGAAAATACATATTTTTTTCTTTTTTTTAAAGTGTGTTTTTAAAACCACTGAAAATGATGGGTTTATTTCTACTTTAAATTGCACACTGACTAATCCAGATGTTGTAGATTGCCGAAAAAGTCTTTTTTTGCTAACAGAATATGAAAGCTGTATATATTAACCCCTTAAGGACTTATGACGTACCGGTACAGCATGTTTCCCGAGTGCTTAAGGACCCATGACGGGCGGTGATCGTAACCCTGTGCCTGCTCAAATCATTGAATTTAAGTTTCAAGTAAAAATAAACAAAAACGTAATTTTCCCCAAATAAAGTTTAAAAAAATTGGTAAAAAATAGGGGGGGAAAAAAAGTATACATATTAGGTATTGCCGCGTCCATATCGACCGGCTCTATGAACATATCACATGACTTAACCCCTCAGATGAACACCGTAAAAAATAAAAAATAAAAACTGTGCAAAAAGTACAACAGCAAGCGATCAAAAAGGCTTTTGCCCACCAAAATAGTACCAATCTAACCGTCACCTCATCCCTCAAAAAATGAGCCCCTACCTGAGACAATCGCCCAAAAAATAAAAAAAATATGGCTCAGAATATGGAGACACTAAAACATCATTTTTTTTTTTAAAAAAAGCTGTTATTGTTTAAAACTTACATAAAAAAAAAAAGTATACATATTTGGTATCACCGCGTTCGCATCAACCGGCTCTATAAAAATATCACATGACCTAACCCTTCAGATAAACACAGTAAAAAATGTAATATAAAAACTGTGCTAAAAAAAATTTTTTGTCACCTTACATCACAAAAAGTGTAATAGCAAGCGATCAAAAAGTCACACGCACCCCAAAATAGTTCCAATAAAACCGTCTTCTCATCCCTCAAAAATCATACCCTACCCAAGGTATTCGCTTAAAAACTGAAAAAATTATGGCTCTCAGACTAGGGAAACACTAGAACATGATTATTTTGCTTCAAAAAAGAAATCATTGTGTAAAACTTACATAAATAAAAAAAAGTATACATATTAGGTATCGCCGCATCCTTGACAACCTGGTCTATAAAAATATCACATGATCTAACCTGTCAAATGAATGTTGTAATTAACAAAAAATAACAACTGTGCCAAAACAGCTATTTCTTGTTATCTTGCCTCACAAAAAGTGTAATATAGAGCAACCAAAAATCATATGTACCCTAAACTAGTACCAACAATACTGCCACCCTATCCCGTGGTTTCTAAAATAGGGCCACTTTTTTGGAGTTTCTACTCTAGGAGTGCATCAGGGGGGCTTCAAATGGGACATGGTGTCAAAAAAACTAGTCCAGCAAAATCTCCCTTCCAAAAACCGTATGGCATTCCTTTCCTTCTGCGCCCTGCCGTGTGCCCGTACAGCTGTTTACAACCACATATGGGGTGTTTCTGTAAAATACAGAATCAGGGCCATAAATATGGAGTTTTGTTTGGCTGTTAACCCTTGCTTTGTTACTGGGAAAAATGGATTAAAATGGAAAATTTGCCCAAAAATTTAAATTCTGAAATTTCATCTCCATTTGCCAATAACTCTTGTGGAACACCTAAAGGATTAACGACGTTTGTAAAATCTGTTTTGAATACCTTGAGGGGTGTAGTTTCTTAGATGGGGTCACTTTTATGGAGTTTCTACTCTAGGGTTGCATTAGGGGGGCTTCAAATGGGACATGGTGTCAAAAAAAACAGTCCAGCAAAATCTGCCTTCCAAAAACAGTATGGCATTCCTTTCTTTCTGCGCCCTGCCGTGTGCCCGTACAGTAGGTTACGACCACATATGGGGTGTTCCTGTAAACTACAGAATCAGGGTCATAAATATTGAGTTTGGTATGGCTATTAACCCTTACTTTGTAACTGGAAAAAAATTATTAAAATGGAAAATCTGCCAAAAAAGTGAAATTTCGAAATTGTATCTCTATTTTCCATTAATTCTTGTGGAACACCTAAAGGGTTAACGACGTTTGTAAAATCAGTTTTGAATACATTGAGGGGTGTAGTTTATTAGATGGGGTCACTTTTATGGAGTTTCTACTCTAGGGGTGCATCAAGGGGGCTTCAAATGGGACATGGTGTAAAAAAAAACAGTATATTAGAAGTAAGATTGGATGAGCTCACCCTCCAATTAATACGTAATGGGTGCTCCCCCTAAAAGAAAGATATCCCCAATCTTCTAGGTAAGTAAAATGACTAAGTAGAGCAGAGGGGCACACCTACATGTGAAAATCAAATGGAACTGCAGCCAATGCGTTTAGAACTATTTATTTGTCACAATAAAATATATGGTACCTTAATAACATAAAATGATTTCAATAAAATACATTTAATACATAATTAACCATCTGTGTGGACTCAAATACCCAGTAGGGAAGTCACTGGTACTCGATAGAGATCGTGGGTTTAATAATAAATATACCCAAATGCGCAATGGTAAAAGCGCTAAATTTCTGTTGTGTTGGATAGTGACTAGCGGTTATGGCTAGTATGTTGCAATGGTATTCAAAGTCTCGTATCTTGCTTGCTGAATGTTACAGCGTATCAAATAAAGCGTTTGTAGTGGCTTGCTGTGTGTGAACACACTACTCACTGTTTGAAGAGGTAAGGTGACCGGTCACTCGTGCTAAGCGTGGCGTCCCACGTGTTGCAGCACAAGAGGTCTTAGTTCCGGTCCGCTCTCGGTGTATGTGAGCAGGGTACCGTGGCAGGGAAAGAAACTGTCCGTTTAGACGCCGGGGTCTGTATGTTCTGACCCCCTTGGATTGTCGGCGTTACCTTGGTGTCTGTTGGTATAGACACAGCTGGACTTAAATTTCTTCCTACAGAATCAGGGCCATAAATATTGAGTTTTGTTTGGCTGTTAACCCTTGCTTTGTAACTGTGCAGTCTTCCTGTGGACCTGTTACTTCTATGTACGGTATGTGACTTTGTTTTGTTTGGACCGCATGTTTTACCATCATTGTTGCGGTTCTTTGCCTCTTTTTGAACCGTTTATGGTCATGTTATTCATCTTTTATCTCCTATAGCCTGCACATGCACTTTACTGCTTGTTACATGTAGCGGTATAGATACAATTATACATTTGGAAAGAGCCACACTTGAGGATTTATACCTTCTGTCCCCTACTTACATTTGATTATATGCACTTGCACTTTCATATTGATTGCATTCATTTGCATTGTGGACTCTTCTCAAGTGTATTTGTTGTATAGGAGTTTCTTCTATATATAGGCATTTATACTTTCGGTCACTTACCCTATTACTCTGTTATACTGGATCAACTCTCCCAGGATTGTACTGCACCATTCTGCACTTGTTTGTCATCTCTTTGTATATGTTTTTAACCATATGTCTAATAAAACTATATCTTTTTAGCTTAATAGTTCTCAGTGTCTCTTTGTAGGTTATCTAGTTATTTTCTGAGTTAAGCTCTAGTTAGGGGCTTTATTGCTTTTCCATGCTATTCTTCACGTAACCTATTTCTGCACTATGTATTATAGAAGTAGAGAAATTGAAACTTGGAAATTTGCAATTTTTTACAAATTTTTGGTAAACTGTATTTTTTTATAAATAAAAATTAATTTTTTTCACTTCATTTTACCAATGTCACGAAGTACAATATGTGACGAAAAAACAATCTCAGAATGGCCCGAATAAATCAAAGCGTTTTAAAGTTATTACCACTTAAAATGATACTGGTCAGATTTGCAAAAAATGGCCGGGTCTTTAAGGTGAAATAGGGCTGAGTCCTTAAGGGGTTAAACTTGAATTTAACACTTGCAGATCTGGAAAATACTGTTTTTTGTTTTTTTTTAAAAAAAGGGCTTTTTTCAAACCCCAGAAAATGATGGGTGTATTTCTACCTTAAATTGCACACTGACTAATACAGATGTTGTAGATTGCCAAAAAAGTCTTTTTTTGCTAACAGAATATGAAAACTGTATATATTAAACTTGAATTTAACACTTGCAGATCTGGAAAATACTGTTTTTTTAAAAAAAAATTGTGTGTTTTTAAAACCCCAGAAAATGATGGGTGTATTTCTACTTTAAATTGCACACTGACTAATCCAGATGTTGTAGATTGCCAAAAAAGTCTTTTTTTGCTAACAGAATATGAAAGCCGTATATATTAAACTTGAATTTAACACTTGCAGATCTGGAAAATACAGTTTTTTGAAAAAAAAAAGTGTGTTTTTCAAACCCCAGAAAATGATGGGTGTATTTCTAGCTTAAATTGCACACTGACTAATCCAGATGTTGTAGTTTGCCCAAAAATAAATGGTGATTTGCAATGTTCCAAAAGCTCAGATGCAGTGCTGGTGCACTGAGCATGCATAAAATGGCCGCCGCCGCCACCCACCTAACTAACAGAATTCTAAAAGTTAGTATTTTTTGGTAAATGAGCTCAGGGCAGGATAAATGGTGGCGGCCTCTTGGGGCAAGTAGTAAGACGCTTGTTGATTGGCTGCTGTGCAGCCTTTCAAAAAGCGCCAAGAAAGCGCCGAACACCGAACCCGAACTTTTACGGAAATGTTCGGGTTTAGGTCCGAGGTCCAAAAATCCTAAAGTTCAGTACGAACCCGAACTTTACAGTTCGGGTTCGCTCAACCATAGTCTGGAGCACAATATGTCTATGTATAACTAAACGGATTAATTTGTGCTGTGCAGCCTTTCAAAAAGCGCCAAGAAAGCGCCGAACACCGAACCCAAACTTTTACGGAAATGTTCGGGTTCAGGTCCGAGGTCCAAAAATCCTAAAGTTCGGTTACTTAGACAGCGGCGGACAGTGACATTACTTGCGCTACATCTCCTGTATAATGTTTGCGCATCCTAAATATTAGTGACATTCAGTCACATTTTTTTGCTGATGGTGGCAGCGACATTACCTGCGCTACATCTCCTGTATAGCGTTTGTGCATCATAAATATTAGAGATACTCTCTGTAATTTTTTATTAGCCGCTGGTGACAGCGACATTACCTGCGCTACATCTCCTCTATAACGTTTGCGCATCATAAATATCAGTGATATTCCCTGTAATTTTTTATTAGCCCCTGGTGACAGCGATATTACCTGTGCTACATCTCCTGTATAATGTTTGTGCATCCCAAATATCTGTGACATTCAGTCAAATTTATTTGTTGCTGGTGGCAGCGACATTACCTGCGATACATCTCCTGTATAACGTTTGCGCATCCTAAATATCAGTGACATTCAGTTTAATTTATTTGCTCATACACTTACAAAACCTGTGCTACTGTACGTGTGACATACTTTCAAGCATATACAGTTGCAAGAAAAATTATGTGAATCCTTTGGAATGATATGGATTTCTGCACAAATTGGTCATAAAATGTGATCTGATCTTCATCTAAGTCACAACAATAGACAATCACAGTCTGCTTAAACTAATAACACAAAAATAAATGTTTACATGGTGTGTTCAATAAAAACATGGTAACATTCACAGTGCAGGTGGAAAAAGTATGTGAACCCCTAGACTAATGACATCTCCAAGAGCTAATTGGAGTGAGGTGTCAGCCAACTGGAGTCCAATCAATGAGATGAGATTGGAGGTGTTGGTTACAGCTGCCCTGCCCTATAAAAAACACACACTAGTTCTGGGTTTACGTTTCATAAGAAGCATTGCCTGATGTGAATGATGCCTCGCACAAAAGAGCTCTCAGAAGACCTACGATTAAGATTTGTTGACTTGCATATAGCTGGAAAGGGTTATAAATGGAGAAAGTTCAGCACTGCTGCTACTCTCCCTAGGAGTGGCGATCCTGTAAAGATGACTTCAAGAGCACAGCGCAGACTGCTCAATGAGGGGAAGAAGAATCCTAGACTGTCAGTTAAAGACTTACAAAAGTCTCTGGCATATGCTAACATCCCTGTTAGCAAACCTACGATACGTAAAACACTAAACAAGAATGGATTTCATGGGAGGATACCACAGAGGAAACCACTGCTGTCCAAAAAAAAACATTGCTGCACGTTTACAGTTACCACAAGAGCACCTGGATGTTCCACAGCAGTACTGGCAAAATATTCTGTGGACAGATGAAACCAAAGTTGAGTTGCTGTGGAGAAAAAGAGGCACAGCACACCAACATCAAAACCTCATCCCAACTGTGAAGTATGGGGGTGGGGGCATCATGGTTTGGGGCTGATTTGCTGTGTCAGGGCCTGGACGGATTGCTATCATCGAAGGAAAAATGAATTCCCAAGTTTATCAAGACATTTTGCAGGAGAACTTAAGGCCATCTGTCCACCAGCTGAAGCTCAACAGAAGATGGGTGTTGCAACAGGACAACGACCCAAAGCATAGAAGTAAATCAACAACAGAATGGCTTAAACAAAAGAAAATACGCCTTCTGAAGTGGCCCAGTTAGAGCGCGGTGAAACTGTGCCTGCTGCCAGAGCAAAAGAAACACACTCATCCATAAGACCTAACTTCATGTCCCAGTTTGCAGGGCGGCGCAGGACACCAATTTTCGAAGTCACACCTGTGCGACCAGGTGGTCGATTGGATTGCAGCAGATAATGCTTCCAGTCGGTTAAGCACCACCCTGTCTTCCACAAAGTCCAGTCTCAATAGCCAAGAGTCTGGTCAACAGAATCCTCACCCTGTTTCTCCTTCCTCCTACCATGGAGAGTCTTGGCAAACAAGTGATCCCACACTCGGATATTCAGAGGAGCTCTTTTCATCGCCATTCCTTTATTTAGGCCTCTCTCCAAGCCCGCTTGAAGAGGGACATGAGAAGATTGTGTGCACTGATGCCCAAATTCTTGAGCATCCACAGTTACAATAAGATGATGGTGGGAAACGGCAATTAGTGTTTCACGAGGTGGATGATGAGGATGAGACACAGTTGTCAATAAGTGAGGTTGTTGTTAGGTCAACAAGTCAGGACTCAGGAGGATGACCAGAGTGAGGAAGTGGAGGTGGTGGATGATGAAATCACTGACACAACCTGGGAAGATGGCAAGCCGAGCGAGGACAGCAGTACAGAGGGGGAGGGATCTGCAGCACCGCAACAGGCTAAAAGAGGCAGTGTGGTGGCAAAAAGGAGAAGGCGGGCCACACCAAACAGGCCCGCAACTGTTCCCCGGAGCACCCCCTTGTGGCAATTTCCCTTACCAATGGCTAGGTGTCCTGCAGTCTGGTGCTTTTTTGAGGAAAGTGCTAACGATAAAAGAATTGTCATTTGCAACCTGTGCCGTACCAAAATGAGCAGGGGCATGAACACTAGCAACCTCACCACCACCAGCATGATCCACCACATGGCATCACAGCACCCTAATAGGTGGGCCAAACGCCTGGGTCCACAATCAGTGTCTGCGGGTCACACCACTGCCTCCTCTTCCCCTGTGTTACATGCTGGCCAATACCCTGTATAAGACGCAGGCCTGGATGCCTCCCGCCCTCACCTGGATCTTTGCAAGCACCATCAACTAGCATATCCACTTCTGTGTCCCAGCGCAGTGTACAGATGTCTATACCCCAGGCCTTTGAACGAAAGCGCAAATACCCAGCCACCCACCCACAGGCCATAGCACTAAATGCGCACCTTTCCAAATTACTGGCCCTGGAAATGTTGCCATTTAGGCTTGTGGACACTGAGGCTTTCCGCAGCCTGATGGCGGCGCTGGTCCCTCGATACTCAGTCCCCAGCCGCCACTATTTTTCCCGGTGTGCCGTCCCCAGCATGTGCCCCGTAACATCACACGTGCCCTGACCAGCGCAGTTATTGGGAAGGTCCACTTAACGACTGACACATGGACAAGTGCTTGTGGCAAGGGATGCTACATTTCCCTGACGGCACACTGGGTGAACGTTGTGGAGGCCGGGAGCAAGTCATACCCAGGGATGGCACAGGTGCTACCAACGACAAGGATTGCAGCCCTACTTCCATCAGGATTTCCACCACCACCTACATAAGTGGCTGCAACCCCCCCCTTCTCCTTCCCCACATCCTCCTTCACTTCCACCTCTGAATTAACATCTTGCAGCACCAGAAAGCCATCAGTCAGTAGCTGGAAGCAGTGTAACTGCAGTGGGGAAGCGGCAATAGGCCGTGCTTAAACTAATATGTTTAGTTGACAAACAGCACACCGCCGCAGAGCTGTGGCAGGGTAACCATCCCACTTCTGTGTCTACTGAAACGCTCACTTCTCACAATGGAGGACGCTTTGCATGTGGAAGAGGTGGAAATCGGGGAAGACAGTACACAGGGTGATAGCCAGACCACCCTCCGTTCGTCTTCTCAGCGTGGGATGATGATGATGATAAGGAGGAGTAGCAGGAGACTGTTGCCTCCGCTACAGAGGGTAGTACCCACAGCAGGTTTATTCCATCTGTTCAGCGTGGATGGACCGAAGAGGAGGGAGAGGATGAGGAGATTGAGAGTCATCCTCCTGATGAGGACAGCGAAGTCTTGTCTGTTGGGACTCTGGCACACATGACTGACTTTATGTTATGCTGCCTTTCCCGTGACCCTTGCGTTATATGCATTTCGGCCAACACCGATTACTGGCTGTTCACCCTTCTCAACCCCCGCTATAAAAAGAACTTCTCATCTCTCATTCCTTTAGCAAAATGGTGCAATACCAGAAGGTCCTTGTGAAAAAATTGCTCCAAACATTTTCAGCTGACAATGCTGGCAGCAGAGGAGGGGAGATGAGGGTAACACACAGCAGTTCCAACAGAGGCAAGCCAACACTCTCCAAGGCCTGGTATTCAATATGTGAGAGAGAATCTAAATCGCATATCCTCATTACTATGCTTTTGATATAACAACTGTTTTAAATTTCAACATGATAAAGCATGGCTTAACAGCACTATTATCAATAAATATGACCTATTGCTATGCACTATTAGGAGGCATTGGTATACAGTTTGATCAAAGAGCATAGGCCCACTTACCATGACAAGGCCTGGGACAGTTTCATGACACCCTGCCAGCAACCTCACCCTGATGCGCGGCTTAGTGTCACAAGGAGAGAAAAGTTTTGGAAGATGGTTAAAAGAGTACGTAGCAGACTGTGTCAGCATCCTTAATTATCCCTCTGTGCCTTACACCTATTGGGTGTCCAAGCTGGACACATGGCACGAAGTGGCGCTCTACACCTTGGAGGTGCAGGCCTGCCCTGCCACCAGTGTTTTGTCAGAGCGGCTATTTATTGCTGCTGGGGGCACAATAACTGATAAGCGCATCTGACTGTCAACTGAAAATTCTGACAGGTTGAGGCTACATGCACACGAAAGTTGCTTTTTGTTTCCGCAAATTGTGCGTCCGCCCAAAAAAACTGATGCGGCATCCGTTTTTTTGGGAGGATCCATTTTTTTCCGATGATCCCTTGTAATAAATGCCTATCCTTGTCCGCAAATGTGAAAAAAGTAGGACATGCACTATTTTTTTTGCTGAAGGGAAACACGGACAAAGGATGCGGAACACAAACAAATGAACTATCAGCATTTTTTTGCTGACCCATTGAAATGAATGGGTCCCCATCCTACTTGCAAAAAAAATGGAACGGAGGCCGAGAAAAACAACTGTCATGTGCATGAGGCCTGACTCTTATAAAAATGAACAAGGCCTGGATTGCTCCTGACTTATCTACTTCACCAGAGGAAAGCTGCTGAACATAAAGGCACTTTAAATATGGCTTTTATGGTGTATTGAATACACTGTATTCCCATGCACCCCTTCCACCACAAAAATGGGTATATGGTTAAATCTTCCTTTTCTCGTTATCCTCCTCCTCTATCATATCAACATGCTTATTAGGCTGCCCTCGCTCCTAATGTTTTAGAGGGTTAGTTCAGCAGCAGACCCTTAACCATAATTTTTTCGATGGTCAGCTCAGCAGCAAGACCTCAACCATAATTTTTTTGTTGGTCAGCTCGGCAGCAGGCCCTCAACCATAATTTTTTCGATGGTCAGCTCAGCAGCAGGCACTCGCCTATAATGTTTTAGAGAGTCAGCTCAGCAGCAGACCCTCACCCCTAATGTTTTAGATGGTCAGCTCAGCAGCAGGCCCTCGCCCCTAATGTTTTAGATGGTCAGCTCATCAGCAGACTCTCGCCCCTAATGTTTTAGACGGTCACCAGCAGGTTCTTGCTCCTAATGTTTTTGAGGGTCACCAGTAGGCCATCAATCATAATTTTTCAAGGGTGTGTATGATGCCCTCTTTTATGTGTAATAAAGAGTGTATTGGAGTGCCGGTTCCTTGTAATTTTTGGCAGCCCTTTCACTTAGTGCATAGGCTTTATGAGTGTAGGAGTCCCACTACCTGAGTAATTGTACCACAATGTGAATGGGGCCCTCCTTTATGTGATATACAGGTTGTATCGGAGTGCCTCTTCCTTGTAATTTTTGGCAGCACTTGCACTTTATATACAAGTAAATATACACAAAAGAGTTGGAAAAGATTTTTTCCATTATCTGAGAAAAATTACAGGTCTGTTTGTCCTCTTTTGGGTCAGATCTGCACGATAAAATGGTTACCTTCGATTTCTATAATGTGCTACATCTACTGCATCAATATGACAGGGCGACCCACTAGAAGTCTGAATTAAAGGGGTAATGCAATACTAAAACAGTGGCACACAGCTGCCTGACCTGAGGATAGGGATGATGCTTACCTGATCCCTGCGACTGGATTTGGTCTCTTGGGATCTCGAGCCATTAGTTCTGTTCCAATGTGTGCTGAGGACAGCATACATTGATGGGGACACACGTGAATGCTGCAGCCAATCACAGGCTGCAACAAGGACCTGCTCTCCTTATATCATGCTTGACATGATATGTGAAGTAGGTGGGGCAGGTAATCTCTGCATTGTTCCCCGTCAATGGATGTTGGACATGGGAGCTGAACTTCTAGCCTGGGAACACAAGAGACCAGATCCAGCGGTGGGAATCAGGTAAGCATCACCCCCACCCTGTGTCAGGCAGGTCTGCACTGCCTGACCCAGTACTTTGTTTACATGTACACATTATAATCTTTAAATAAGACTTTGTATTATTTTTATGCTGCTTGAACATCAGCTGCTCCAGCAGCAATGATTAAATATCCATTCTATTAGCGTGGGAAGTAAAGAACACCAATTACAAGGCATGTCCCACAGGAACCAATTGTTCTATTTTTTTTTTTTTTTCAAAAAGACTTTCTTTAAAATGTCATAACGTCTGATGACAAGAGGTATACTGCTTTCAAATGTAATTTTGTTATTATCTACATTTTACTCACCAAATATTAAGAACCCTTTTATTTACATCCATTCTTAGAACTATTTTTCTCATAGGCAAGTTTCACATATAATGTGTTGTATTGAGAACAGTAGATATTTCTCCATATGGGCAAAAGCTGAGAAATAATGGATGCACTAAGGTAAAATAATTATTGTATTTGCTGCTAGTCATATAGTACATGGCAGTTTAGTAATTGCTGTTACTTTGTCTAAGGAACCTAGCTCTAAGAAAATGTGTTTCTCACATTGTCTGGGTACCAATTCCTTACTGTACTCTGTTTATAGATACAATGTAATTTGTGCTTTTACATCTGGGCTTTTTATTATTATTATGCCATGTGGAGATGAGTGAATTTTTCAAAAATTTGATTCAGCCGGTTTGCTGAATTAAAAAAAAAAAGTAGTTTGATCCGAATTTATTCGCAGCGAATCGCGTTAAAAAAACTGCTATTTCCTGGCTGCAGAAAGCCTTTATAGTGGTGTAGAACACTGTGCCTTGCAGTAACACGCATAGGGAGTCTGCTGTGGTAGTGAAATAATACTGTGAGTCCGTATGACATGCAGATGACAGGCGTCGCTATTAGAATCACACTGCACACTTCACTTATTTTGGCAGTCACGGAGCCAAAACTGACCAAATAACTTAAGTATGAACTCAGCCTTACAGGTCGATGTTAGCACCAAGAAGCGCACTCCTTTTACACCGTCGTCAGCTGATTCCAAGTAGATGTCTACAGAACCTGTTCTATTAAACGCTTATACAAGTAGAGCCCCCCGACAGAGTGGAGAGGGTGTCAGCAGGAAGTTTATGTTGACGTCACAGATTATTTTGCCCTTCCTCTGATCCGTCAGAACAATAACTCCCAAAAATGGATCCTGTCTGTTGAGCATCCACCTTCACTCGGTCAGCATTTGGTCAGAAATCCATCAGTATTCAATTGTCCCTGCAGTGGAGGCTGAGGACACAGTGGAGGATGAGGAGGTAGAGGCGGACATTCGTATATAGGTGAACAGGGCACTCAAGGATAGCTGCGACCGTGTATTTTAAGCAAAGATGAGCTTTATTGATAATGTAAATATATTTGATGCATAAAACAATCAAGAATGCAGTAGAATAAATAGGTTATTAACAAATAAATATAATGAATATTCGACAGAGCAAAGGCTATTATTCGATTAATCAACAAATATTCAATAGTCCAATATTGGAAATCTTAGATCCAATGATTGTGAACATCCAAAGACTTCTTTGCAATAAGTCTATTCGTTTTTTACTTTCATATTGAGACAACAGTCATATGTTTTGCAGGTATTCAAATAGTCGCGGCGGCGTCCCGCCAAAGCGACGTGATTTGCAAGCAACCCACTGCTGAAAAGCTTGCAAGCGAATTAAGTCTATTACCTTTGTATCGACCAAGTGTTCGTCCGAAATAATCACAAGAGCCTTCAAGTGTACTTACTCCCAGGATCTGCCTTTAGATATTTGTAGCAGTATTCAATCAGGAGATTAAAGCCGGCTCTCTGTTCGGTTATGGTCGATTTGATGGTAAGGTAGGTTTTTCAGTACAAAGATGGGGTGTAGCACCAGACGCGTTTCGGGGTCCAACCCCTTCCTCAGTGGTATGCTTCACCCCATCCATAACCCCTCTTTTATACTGGATGTTACTTGTTTAACTTGGTCTCAATCCAATCTTCATTTCCTGTCTGTCGGTAGTCAGGTGTTCCACATTGTATCACAATCACAAAGAAAGATGTCAGATGTGGAAAATAAAAAATACTTTTGCTGACTTTTGCAATACATCATATTTCTGCAATTTCACCCAGTTATATACTTTAAATTTCTACATCCATTGATGCAAAAAACGCATCTGGACACCATGCGTTTTTAATGCGGTTTCCATGCGTTTTTCGCATTTTCACTTAAATAAAGGTACATATTGCCCATCAACAATATATATTAATTTTAAAACATTGAAAACAATATCAAATACCATTTCTGTCTGTGATACTCTGGTATTCCACATTATATCACAATCACAAAAAGAAATGTCATATATGGAAAATAAAAAATAAAAAATAAAATGTCATATGTGGAAACTAAAAAATGCTTTTGCTGGCTTTTGCAATTCATCACATTTCTGCAATTTCACCCAGTTATATACTTTAAATTTCTGCATCTATTGATGCAAAAAACGCATATGGACACCATGATGCGTTTTTTTTGTTTTTTTTTCATTTTTCATTTTTCATTTTGCATTTTCACTTAAATAAAGGCACATATTGCCCATCCACAATATATATTAGTTTTAAAACATTAAGAACAATATCAAATACCACTAAAAGTCTCTATTACAACTTTAAAAGGGAAATATAGACAGGATTATAATCTACCAAATGACTCCTAAATAAATATGTTAAAATGCACAAATTCTATAAAACTGTCAATATAGACATAAAGGATATAAAAATGGTTCATGTTAATACGAGGGATGTGTTATGGGGGGCGCCCACGTCTAGAGGAAAAACCGACTGTAATATAAACAGTCAGTTAAACGTCGAAACGTCGGCGCCCACCAATTACTTATAAGAATCCAAAGAGTTCAAACTCTGCATTGAGTCCTCTTGGTATCAGAGTATCGAATTCAAAGATTCGCTTGGTTTCAAGTCTCGACATCCTTTCAATATGGTTGCCACCTCTCCATTCTTTCTCCACTTTATCAATGGCTAAAAACCTGAAACCTGAGGGATCCTGATTATGTGTAATTTTAAAGTGGTATGATAGCGAATGGTTCTCAAATCCCTTCCGTATATTATTTATATGCTCCGAAATACGTTTTTTTTTAAAGATCTTTTAGTTCTGCCTATGTATAATAATTTACACGGGCATTCCATAGCGTAAATAACATTCTCTGAATTGCACGTTAGACAATCCTTTATTAGATGACGATGATTGTTATTAATGGACACCAATTCGTTGGTTCTTTTTTGGAAAGATGTTAGTTTGCAGTTCCTACAGGTACCACACCTAAAGAAGCCCTGTAGACCTATCCAACTTGAAATGGTGGATTCCCTATTTAATTGTTTTTTCACCGTAGGGGCCACTTTTATACTTAAATTAGGTGCCTTTGTAAAGGTGATTTTTGGATTTACCGGCATTAAGGTTCCTATAATCTTGTCCTTTTGTAACAAATGCCAATGTTTGATCACAATTTGGCGTATTTTTTTATAATCGTCACTAAAGGGCAAGATTAAACATAATATTTCTTGGGGAGGGTCCACAGATTGTGTCTTCTCCCCAAAAAAGGATTTCCTATCCATATTGTTAACTTGCTCCAATGCTTTATCCAAAATTCCTGTGGGGTAGTTCTTCTCCAAAAATTTATCTCTCATCTCGTCAACCTCCAACTTATATTGGGTTTCCAATGTGCAATTCCTCTTAATTCTTCGGAATTGTCCTTGTGGGATATTTGATAACCAGCTAGGCAGGTGACAACTGTTAAATAAGATGTAACTGTTTTTGGCGGTAGGTTTAATGAAAGTACTGCATACCATATCTTGATTCACAATGCTAATATTCAAGTCCAGGTATTCTACTTTTTCCTGGCTTGTTACCCCTGTGAATTTGAGGTTTCTATCATTAGAATTAATATCTTTCAAAAATAATTGTAGACTCTCATTACCACTTTGCCAAACAAACAGGATGTCATCAATATAGCGTTGCCAGAGCACCAGGTCCGTCCCCAGCTTGGGCTTTATGATCTGCCGTTCCCACTCTGCCATAAACAAATTGGCATAGCTGGGGGCGAACCTGGTGCCCATGGTGGTCCCCTGTGTTTGTAAGTAAAAATTCCCCTCAAAATTAAAATAATTGTGATTTAAAATGAAGTCTATCCCTTCAATTATAAACTCAATTTGTTCCACTCCTAGTCTACCTTCCAATGTAAGTTGGGACCTAACAGCCTGTTTGCCCTTATCATGCTCTATTATTGTATATAGAGATTGTATATCCAAGGATCCCATAATCCAGGTGTCCTTAAATTTCAATTTCTCCACTATTTGAATAATTTGTGTGGTGTCTTTTGTATATGACTCTGTTTTTTGAACCCTGGGCTGCAACATTTGATCTATATACTGAGATAAATTTGACGTAAGGGATCCTATTCCTGACACTATAGGTCGGCCTGGAGGATTTTCTTGGTCCTTGTGTATTTTTGGTACACAATAAAACATAGGTATACGCGGAGTTTTATTCAATAAAAATTTGTGTTCCTCATCTGTTAAAAGTCCTTTCTTATAACCTCTATTACAAAATGCTAAAAGTTCTAAATAAAATTGGTTAGTAGGGTCACTTGGTAGTCTACAGTATGTATTTGTATCCTGTAACTGTCTGAGACATTCTGTGTTATATTTCTGAGTGTCCTGGATCACAATGGATCCTCCCTTATCCGCTGGACGTATTACTATATTTTCCTCTTTCTGTAAAGTTTTTAGAGCTTTTATTTCATCATTTGTCAAATTATTCCGTCTATATTTGGTGCTATTCTTTATTTTCCGTATATCGCTTTCTACGCATTTTTTAAAACTTGCCATTTCGTGACTGATCTCGTTTCTTGGGTATTTCTTGGACCTATTTTTACAAGTTGTATGTACATATTGGTCACCATTATCGATATCTCTTGTAACTGGATTTTTAAGGAAATACTTTTTAATGCACAAACGCCTTATAAACTTCTCCACCCCTATAAACGTATCAAATTTGTTAAGGGTGATTGTGGGGGCAAATTTCAGACCCTTATTCAATAGTTGTTTTTGAGATTCTGTGAGGGTTGTAGAGCTCAAATTAATAATAGAATCATTTTCTATTGGGTCTTGATTTATCTGCGGTGCCCCCTTTTTCTTCCTTCCTCCTCTCCGTATTTTGGTCTGTCTCCCTCGTACGATTTTATCCTTTTTGGGTAATAAGGTTGTTGATAGTGATTCTGCTGTGCAGTGTAGTGTTCCTGATGAGGGACGTGATGGCGTTGTGATTTGTCTACTTGTTGGTGATATGGTATATGAAATGTTAGAGGCGGACATTGTTGCAGGACCAACGGCGTGAGAACGTGGAGGCGGAAGCGGCGTCATCTGGCCAAGTTGCTGGTGTGGCTGGGCAGGAATCACATTTACCCAGTGGGCTGTAAAGGACCAATATTGTCCTTGACCGTTACAGCTACCGACCAATTTTCCCAAAAAAGGCTGTTTCTCAAAAAAAAATCACCACTGAATGACTAATTGATGTAATTCGGTCCATACAGAAGAAAGTCTCCAATCATCTATCAATTTTCCCAAAAAAGGCTGTTTCACCCAAAAAAAAAATTCCCCAATGAATGGCTAATCAACGTAATTCAGTCCGTACAGCAAAAACAAGTCTACAGTCACCCATCAATTTTCCCAAAAAAGGCTGTTTCACAAAATAATTCCCCAACCAATGGCTAATCAATGTAATTCGGTCCGTACAACAAAAGGAAGTCTACAATCACCCATCAATTTTCCCCAAAAAAGCTGTTTCACAAACAAAGTTCACCACTGAATGACAATGTAAATTCACTGCAGAATGGCTAATAACACATACTTATATTTGCTATTAATACAGCGCTACAATGTCTGTATGACAAAGTAAATTCACCCCAGAACGGCGGTATAACAATGTCGGTTTACTGCAGACCTGCTAATAGGATGTATTAATACACCCCCAAAAAAAAAAATATAACAATTACAATTCACCGCAGAACGGCTAATAGGACGTACATATGTATCCTATTAATACACCCTGTAAATGGCTGTAGTACAATGGTACAAATATATTTTTTGTCAATAATGCACACCAAAAATGGCTGTAATTTTCTCACTTCACCACACAATGGCTAATAAGCCCTTTTTCTTTCCCCCCACTAATACACAACAAAAAGGGCTTTAGAACATATAACTGCACCGCTGAACGACAATTATATTTTTATTTTGCCACTATTACACGACAAATAGGGCTTTAGAACATATAACTGCACCTTTGAATGGCTAATATATTTTTCTTTTTCCATTAATACACGCCACAATAGGCTTTAGAACATATAACTGCACCGCTGAACAACAAATATATATTTTTATTTTTCCACTATTACATGACAAAAAGGGCTGT
Organism: Bufo bufo; assembly: GCF_905171765.1. Classification (NCBI taxonomy): domain Eukaryota; kingdom Metazoa; phylum Chordata; class Amphibia; order Anura; family Bufonidae; genus Bufo; species Bufo bufo. The sequence goes on along the minus strand of NC_053390.1, from coordinate 555,533,717 downwards.
AATTTTAGCACTTCACCACACAACAGCTAATAAGCCCCTTTTTTCCCACTAATACAAGCTAAAAAATGCTTTAGAACAGGGATGGCCAAGGCACTTAACCACTTAACCACTCAACTATAATAGCTGCATAGCCAGTTACTTAAAAAAAAAAAGAGACCTATACAGTAGAAGTCTCATTTTTCTTTCTTTTTTTTTTGTGACTGGCTATGCAGCTATATAGAGTAGTGGTTAAAGTATATATAATAATTTTTTAGCAATTGCACATTTATTTTGTGCCATACATTTTTTACAATTACAAAAAAAATATATTAAATATATAAATCTAATTTAACCTCTATTTCTGAAAAAGTTTGTGACAGGATTTGAACTCACAGCTTCTGCATTATAGCCCAGAACTTTAACCACTACACTATATAGCTGCATAGCCAGTCACTTAAAAAAAATACAATATGAGACTTCTACTGTATAGGTCTCAGTAGAAGTGCAGTACAGTAGAAGTCTCATTTTTTATTTTTACTTTTTTTAGTAACTGGCTATGCAGCTATTATAGCTGAGTGGTTAAGTGCCTTGACTCTAATACAGAGGGTCATGAGTTTGAATCCCTGCAGAAAATTTTCTGAAATATAGGCTAAATTAGATTTAAATACACTGGGGTGTCCCCAAGCAATGACTCCATATATGGACATAGCTATATATGGAGTCAGAGCAGGGACTCCTAAGCCGCGGACTCACACCGAGGGATTCCCTGACTGTACAGCGATCTTCTGCATAGAAATAGAGGCTAAATTTAATTTAAATACACTGACTCGAGCATCGCGTGGTGTTCGGCCGAACTCCACGACGTGTCGAGCATAGCGATGCTCGAGCCTAACTGGTGTTCGGCCGAGCACGCTCGCTCAACCATAGTCCCTTGGTTAGCGTAGATGCTCCCTGGTCTGTGAAAACGATGATGTCTGTGGTCAATTACCCCTACAGGTCGTTTAGCACGCAGACCATGCTGATGTAAACAGTTTTAAATGGTATTAACCTCTTTAGGACACAGGGCATACAGGTACGCCCTGATGTCCTGGTACTTAAGGACACAGGGCGTACCTGTAAGCCCTGTGTATTTTCGATCACCGCCGCGCGGCGGACGGTGATCGGAACAAGGTGCCTGCTCAAATCTTTGAGCAGGCACCTCGGCTAAATGCGCGGGGGGGTCCCATGACCCCCCCATGTCGGCTATCGCTGCAAACCGCAGGTCAATTCAGACCTGCGGTTTGCGGCTTTTCATGTTGCGGGCGGCGGTGCCATCGGGTCCCCATGGGGCTGTAGGGGGACCTGATGGCATGGAAGGCAGCGCGATGCCTTCCTGAGGCTTTGCCGCTGCCTTCCTGTGACGTGCCTGTGAGATCCAGCCCCCTGGATCTCACAGGCCAGAAGCTGTATGAGTAATACACACAGTATTACTCATACAGCCAATGCATTCCAATACAGAAATATTGGAATGCAAAGGATTAGACCCCCAAAAGTTGAAGTCCCAAAGTGGGACAAAAAATAAAGTGAAAAAAAAAGTTGAAAAAATAATGTTTTCCCCCCAAAAAATTAAAAGTTTCAAGTAAAAATTAACAAAAACGTCATTTTCCCCAAATAAAGTTAAAAAAAATTTGGTAAAAAATAGGGGAAAAAAAATAAATAGACATATTAGGTATCACCGCGTGCGTATCGACCGACTCTATAAATATATCACATGACCTAGCCCCTCAGATGAACACCGTAAAAAATAAAAAAATAAAAACTGTGCTAAATAAACAATTTTTTTGTCACCTTACATCATAAAAAGTACAACAGCAAGCGATCAAAAAGGCTTACGCCCACCAAAATAGTACCAATCTAACCATCACCTCATCCCGCAAAAAATGAGCCCCTACCTGAGACAATCGCCCAAAAAAAAACAACTATGGCTCAGAATATGGAGACACTAAAACATCATTTTTTTGTTTTAAAAAGCTGTTATTGTGTAAAACTTGCATAAATAAAAAAAAGTATACATATTAGGTATCGCCGCGTCCGTATCGACTGTCTCTATAAAAATATCTCATGACCTAGCCCCTCAGATGAACACCATAAAAAATAAAAACTGTGCTAAATAAAAAAAAATTGTCACCTTACATCACAAAAAGTGTAATAGCAAGCGATCAAAAAGTCATATACACCCCAAAATAGTGCCAATCAAACCGTCATCTCATCCCGCAAAAAATTAGATCCTACCTAAGATAATCGCCTAAAAACTAAAAAAAACTATGGCTCTCAGACTATGGAGACACTAAAACATGATTTTTTTTGTTTCAAAAATTTAATCTTTGTGTAAAACTTACATAAATAAAAAAATTGTATACATATTAGGTATCGCCGCGTCTGTGACAACCTGCTCTATAAAAATACCACATGATCTAACCTGTAAATAACAAACAAAACGGTGCCAAAACAGCTATTTCTTGTTACCTTGCCTCACAAAAAGTGTGATATAGACTAGAGCAACCAAAAATCATATGTACCCTAAACTAGTACCAACAAAACTTCCACACTATCCCGTAGTTTCTAAAATGGGGTCACTTTTTTGGAGTTTCTACTCTAGGGGTGCATCAGGGGGGCTTTAAATGGGACATGGTATAAAAAAAAACAGTCCAGAAAAACCTGCCTTCCAAAAACCGTATGGCATTCCTTTCCTTCTGCGCCCTGCCGTGTGCCCGTACAGCGGTTTACAACCACATATGGGGTGTTTCTGTAAACTACAGAATCAGGGCCATAAATATTGAGTTTTGTTTGGCTGTTAACCCTTGCTTTGTAACTGGAAAAAAAATATTAAAATGAAAAATCTGCCAAAAAAGTGAAATTTTGAAATTGTATCTCTATTTTCCATAAATTCTTGTGGAACACCTAAAGGGTTAACGACGTTTGCAAAATCAGTTTTGAATACGTGGAGGGGTGTAGTTTTATAGATGGGGTCACTTTTATGGAGTTTCTACTCTAGGGGCTTCAAATGGGACATGGTGTCAAAAAAAACAGTCCAGCAAAATCTGCCTTCCAAAAACCGTATGGCATTCCTTTCCTTCTGCGCCCTGCCGTGTGCCCGTTAGAAGCTGTCTGCAATAAGCTCTTCCCCCTGTACACAGTAGTACGCATGCTGCTTGCGATTTATCCTAAGGCCTCACGCACTCGACCGTATGTATTTTGTGGTCCGCAAAAATACGGATGGCGTCCGTGTGCATTGCGTATTTTGTGGAACGGAACAGCTGGCCCCTAATAGAACAGTACTATCCTTGTCGGTAAAGCGGACAATAATAGGACATGTTCTTTTTTTTTGCGGAATGAAAATACAGACATACGGAAACAGAATGCACATGAAGTACTTTCCGTTTTTTTGCTGACCCATTGAAATGAATGGTTCCGCATATGGTCCACAAAAAAAACTGAACGGACACGGAAAAAAAATATGTTTGTGTGCATGAGCCCTAAATAAGTAGGAGGGCTCCACACCAGCGCTGATTCATGGGAACTGACAAGTTTGGTGTAATCAGCCCTCCTGGTCAGAGTAAGGCTGTTTCCACATGATCTGATTTTCATAAAATCGCGGCACAGAGAGCTCACACAGGGGTTGCTGGGAGCTCACACATGGGGCGCAGGGAGCCGACACACAGGGGGCGCAGGGAGCGCACAAACAGGGGGCGCAGGGAGCGCACACACAGGGAGCGCAGACACAGGGACCTCACAGAGGGGACACAGGGAGATCACAGAGGGGGCACAGGGAGATCACAGAGGGGTCGCAGGGAGGGCACACACAGGGGTCACAGATAGCTCACACAGGGGTCACAGGGAGCTCACACAGGCGGCGCAGGGAGCTCACAGAGAGAGGGCAGTGCAGGGCTGCTACAATGAGAGTGTGACCCCCAACAGCCCTGGACCCTCCTCCACAGACACTGCTGCATGCTTTTTACTGGATGGACTTATCAGGTGCTTTGATAAGAGGGTCCTGGGAGCCCCTTGCAGTGCAGCAGCTGAGGACAGAGCCTGGGGGTCGGACGCAGCAGAAGGTCCAGTTATCCTAGTCTGGTTTGGGCCTTGCAGCCTGGAGCAAGTGCAGGCAAATGATAGGGTGGAGGTATGTTAGCTCGGCCCACACAGAACATCCAATGTCTGTGGCAGCAGGATTCGAATGTGGTGCAGTCACCGAGGTCTGGTGAGACAGGGAGCCTGTGTGGGGGGAACAGCAGTGGACCTAACGCCAGCCCTGTATGCCCCCCTGCCCAGCCTGCCCTTGCCTCTCCCTCTTTCAACCACCTAGATGTCACAGTTGGTATTGGCTGTAGTGGTTAAATGGCAATCTAGGAGTTAAATTGCCACAATCGGAGCTTAGCTTAGTAAACCTTTCCCATTATGTTTTCCCTTGATAATTTTCTTTATCTTATGATTCACTTATGGCCTCAAAAAGAAATTAATACTGGAGCAATTATCATTGCAGAGTAACTGTCGTTTCATTTATCATAAATGAATAGGACAGACAAATATAAGAAACTTTTTAATATATCTCATGAAAGAAAGATGCTTAATTCTCCTTTTATCATGCTCCTTTGTAGCTCACCCTTCCTCTTAATTAATTCTCAAATCACTGCTTAAATTCTTCTTCAGTGAAGACAGACTGCATGCTGACCTGAAGGTTTAGATTATTTAGAGATGAGAGAAAGCCTCACAGAGAGACTACTGCTGGTTTGCAAGTTGATTTACTGTCTTATTTAACTGCTGGATTTACATCTAAATTAGGGCTGTCCAACCTGCAGCCCTCCAGCTGTTGCAAAACTACAACTCCCAATATGCCTGGACATCCTACAGCTATTAGGGCGTGCTGGGAGTTCTAGTTTTGCAACAGCTGGAGGGCAGCATGTTGAGCATCGCTAATCCAAACTCCTGACTTTTGTTGTATAATTTCCTCCATTACTGCTGCTGCCTCTGAAGAGTCATTCATGTCCTGTAGCCTAGCTACAATGGCATGCAAAAGTTTGGCCACCCCTGTCAGAATGACTGCTACTATGAATAGTTAAGCAAGTTGAAGATGAAACAATCTCCAAAATTGTCCCCGAAGGTGTACATAGCCTTTAAGCAAAATGTTTTTTTATTTTCATCTTTTACATTTTCAAAAATAACAAAAAAGAATAAGGGCCCGAAGCAAAAGTTTGGACACCCTGCATGGTTAGTACCTAGTAGAACCCCCTTTGTCAAGTATCACAGCTTGTTATAGCTTTTTGTAGCCAATCAAGATTCTTTTAATTCTTGTTTGAGGGATTTTCATCCATTCTTTCTTTTAAAAGTCTTCCAGTTCTGTGAGATTCCTGGGCTGTCTTGCATGCACTGCCGAAGGTTTAACTATGGCCCCCCAGTCCGAACATCATTGAAAATCTGTGGATAGACCTTGAAAGAGCAGTGCACGCAAGATGGCCCAAAAATCTCACAAAACTTGAAGACTCTTGCAAGGTTGTGGGAATATGGCAGTGCATCTTATAAAGCGAATACTGGTGAGCACTTCCATTATGGAAGTGCTCACTAGCATGCAGGAGTCAGAGGGAGCAAAGTGCTGCTAGTCCACCCTCTCCCTGATCTTCCCTGAGGGCCCCGCTGCACTGTGCTGACTGTGTACAGCACCAGGACGTAGTTTGCACACTATGACCTGACGTTGCATGCAGTCAGGTCACAGTGCAGCACGGGCCCAGAGAAAATCAGAGAGCACGTCTACAGGAGAGACTGCCAGACCTTGATATTAGTGCCAGAGCACTGAGCTATACGTTGTTGGCATGTGCCTCTAAGTATGGGGTTAATTTTCATGAGGGTCAATGAACTTCCCCTCACTGTGCAGCATGTTCATGAAGCGGACCGCCTTGTCAGAGGTTACAGTCAAAACACAGAGACATGGCAGCTACTGGTACAGAGAGAGGACTAGCCACACTGTGTGATAGTTAGCTAGCAAGTGGGGGTGAGTGACATTTGTCAGTTGGTGCACTTCCCTGGAGACCAAGACAGTGCATCAGCACCCCCAGGAGAAGGGAGAGCTGAAAAGGGGCAGCTGATCATAGTCACCTATATAGAGTGTGTGGAACTGGACTATGAAACACTGAGACAGAATGTACAGGTGGCTGACAGGGAGTCAGGCCTGGGGAGTGTGAGCATGTATGAATGTGATGTTTGGTGGGAATCTGATGCCTAGACCGAGCAGTAAATCCATTGTCAACGCTACCACCAGAGGTAGATTCCAGGACAGAGTTGTCAATGTCCTAGGTGCAACACCACAGGAGCATGGAAGCTTGTTACCACCAAGCAAAAATGTTGATAGCACCTAGCTGTCTCTGGTGAGATTACTGTATCATCAAGCTTGTTGCTCCAAGTGAGCTCAGTAAAACCACTGTTAAAAAAATACAACTGTCTGCCTGATTCCATCTGCCAGCCTTGAGTGTAGAGCCACATACATCCTTCACTTGCCAAAATATCCTGCATAAAGGCTGACTCTTTTACAAGTCAGATGTGTCCCCCTTTTCTTAAAATTAGTAATGGCGAAGTAAAATGGCAATTGTTATTAGAAAAGTGGCATTGAAAAGTCTGAAATCTGGTGTCTTTGCAACTTTTCTATACCAAAAAAAGGCGTACGGAGAATGATTTTCCCCTTAAAATTTCATTAAGTGGCCCTTCTTTCTTGAAGATGTATGCATTTACCTAGTATAGAGTAACCACAGGAAAAACTGAGCTTGAATTGCTTTAAATAATGCTGGCAAAATTGAAAAGAAAATATAGCCTTGAATGCTGTAAATGGAGAAAATCACAGGATGAACACAGCTACAGTACTATGTGGTAGGTGATGAGAGATGAATTTACATAATCTTTGCATTGCCAATTTATTGCATGCCCATTATGTGGACTATGGGCATTAACAGCCCTTAAGTTACGTGCCACTATGCCAAGTGTGCACACCTGTACAGGAATTTACATAATGAAGGATTATGAAATAGTGTTGACAGGTGCAAAAAGCCTCCTCATGTACAGTGGCGGCAGAGCTTAGGACATTCTTGATTGCTTTGATTAGCTTCATATTAAGCATCTACAATAACTCTTGTAATAAAATAACTTTAATCTGCAGCTAGCTTTTCATGAGGACAAATTAGGGCTCAGGCCAATTCCTCAGTTTTAAAGTGTTTAATGTTTCATTTAACCAAGCGCTATCTATATACCATACTGTGCAGATGGAACCATGCCTTGTATTCCAGCATCCCAGACAGATAAGGCAGAAGATGAAGTCATTTGTAAAGCAGCAGGCTGGCCATCAGTCAACTCTTCCATCAAACATAATAAGCTGAATATTTATCATGTTCCAGAAGCAGAGCTGGGAGGAAAGAATGAAATGTAGATTTAAAAACATTTTAAAGCCTGGTTTTATGCACAATCTGATTCATTGGTTTTGTCTGTTATCTGCCTTGGATACAAACAAAATAAGGAAAATCTTCGGCTTATAGTATAGTCTTTCTTCTGCTATGTCTCCAGGTCTGTAATTTTATGTACTCATTTTTTAATTCCTTCCCTTCACAGTGTTCCGCATATTCCTTATGGCACTTATTACTTAAAAAAAAAAAACATCTATGGGTTTTAGAAATTAATCTACAGTTCCATATGTGGTTCTTTTCGAAAATCAAAGTGTGTACAGTTAGAGAATTCAAATGCTGCCCTTAGGGTACTTTCACACTAGCGTTTTTCTTTTCCGGCGCTGAGTTCCGTCCTAGGGGCTCAAATCCGGAAAAGAACTGATCAGTTTTATCCCCATGCATTCTGAATAGAGAGTCAGTCCTTCAGGATGCATCAGGATGTCTTCAGTTCAGTCTTTTTGACTGATCAGGCTTTTCAGAAAAACGTAGCATGCAGTATTTTCACCTCCGGCCAAAAAGCCTGAACACTTTGACTGAACGCCGGATCAGGCCTTTTTCCCATTGACTTGCATTAACGCCGGATTTGGCACTGTGTGTTCAGTCAAAACGGATCCGGCTTTTGCATGTTAACCCCGAAAAATGTGAAAAAAAAGTTAAAGTCCATAAATGGCGGATCCGTTTTTTCCAATGCATTTTTTCATTGTGATCAAAATCCTGATCAGGATTCAAATGTAATCCGTTTTCACACGTTTTTCCGGATCCGGTGGGCAGTTCCGGTGTCGGAATTGAACGCCGGATTAAAACAACGCTAGTGTGAAAGTAGCCTTAAAGAGATTCTGTCATGAGATTTTACCCCTATAACCTGAATATATGCTCATGTCCGGAGTAATAATAAGAATCCTAAGCTGGCCTTATTAAACTTCACTGTGGCTCTATTCGCCCAAAAAACAGGTTTTTATAACCTGTCAATCACTCACTTGAGGTGCCCAAGGGGAGGTCCATTAATACAGGATGCCCGGCTGCACCCCTCGCCGTCCGGTGCCCAGCGCCGCCTTCTGTCTTCAGCTCCGCCTCCACAATCCTACCCGTCCCTCTGCCAGATCCCGTGCCTGCCTACTATGCTCAGCCTGATGCACCGCGGACTCCTGGCAGCAGCTTCGTTGAGCGAAGTGCGCATGCGCCGGCCTGATGCGCATGCGCACTTCGCTCAATGAAACTGCTGCCAGGAGTCCGCGACGCATCAGGCTGAGCCAAGCAGGATCTGGCAGAGGGACTGGTAGGATTGCGGAGGCGGCGCTGAAGACGGAAGGCGCCGCTGGGCGCCGGACGGCGAGGGGTGCGGCCGGGCACCCTGTATTAACGGACCTCCCCTTGGGCAAGTTAAGTGAGTGATTGACAGTTTATAAAAACCTGTTTTTTGGGCGAATAGAGCCACAGTAAAGTTTAATAAGGCCAGCTTAGGATTCTTATTATTACTCCGGACATGAGCATATGTTTAGGTTATAGGGGTAAAATCTCATGACAGAATCCCTTTAACTTTTTTACTTTTCTAATGTCTCCCCTTCATATGTGCATACCCAACAGAGACAGGTCTTGGTTTCTGGCGCACAGGTGTCACAAATTTAGTTGGCTCATATTTGACACGGAGAGGGCCATGCCGGATGCGATGAACTTCGGCAGGCTATTCCTCTACGGGAACAGCCTGCTGGATCATTTTACCACTAGTGTGAAACTAGCTAATTTTCTTCAAAAGGGGCATTCTGGTCTTTTCCAGAAAGGGACAAGTCAAAATGCCCGGTGGTTTGGCTTTAAAATGAAATTATAATTACACTCTAAAAATACAGTATATAAAAGCATAATAAGATTTATATTGTGTTATATTTCTCATCATTATATCATTGTGAAATTAGTGTCATCATTTGGCCCTTCATAGTACCGGTATATGTAGTAGGAAGGTAAAAGTGGAATTGACATTAGTAGTCTCATCAACTCCTAACAATAAGCATACTTGTGTACTTTATTATATTGTAAATATAGGCAATCATTTTTTCATGTACTCCACAATAAGACAACAAGAATCTTTTGATCAAAATGTCAATCAGATGTTACAATCCTTACCATGCTTACAAATCTGAATAAATGTGTCTAATATTAGCATTGCATACAAAATCTCAGTAGGCTGGCAGAGCATAAATTTCATTGCACTAAAAGAGCAGATGAATTGTTTCCACTTGAGAATTGAGAAATCCCTATAAACCAGAATCTATTCAAATAATGGCAGATCTGCCACTAAATGTGTACTTCAAATGCACTGGGAATTTGACTAGTGAATAGCGCTTCTTCAGAAACAAGAAAGTTACTGTTCAGTTTTTGAAGCCTTTATTTTAATTTTTTTTTACCATACATGAATTACATTTATTGCATATAAAAACAGAAAATCTGCCTGTCTATCTATCTACGTATCTAGCTATCTCTTTCTAGCTATTTTTGTCACTGCAGCTTGTTAGTTATTCAGCACTCTAGGGACAGATCCCACTTACACCATCAGCGATGATCATTGTTGACAGTGTACTAATGTCAGTCAAACAGGGCAATATATAAAATTTATGCCCAGTTTTATCTATATACAGTATCTCACAAAAGTTAGTACACCCCTCACAGTTTTGTAAATATTTTATTATATCTTTTCATGGGACAACACTAAAGATATGGCACTTTGATACAATGTAAGGTAGTCAGTGTACAGCTTGTGTAACAGTGTAAATTTGGTGTGCCCTCAAAATAACTGAACACACAGCCATTAATGTCTAAGCGAGTACACCCCTGACTGAAAATGGTCAAATTGTAACTCCCTCCCCGGTGTCATGTGACTCTGGTGTGAATTGGGAGCAGGTGTGTGTAAATGTGATGTTATTGCTCTCATACGCTCTCATACTGGTCACTAGAAGTTCAGCATAGCACCTTATGGCAAAGAACTCTGAGGATCTGAAAAAAAGAATTGTTGCTCTACATAAAGATGACCCTGGCTATAAGAAGATTGCCAACATCCTGAAACTGAGCTGCAGCACGGTGGCCAAGACCATACATAGGTTTAACAAAACAGGTTCCACTCAGAACAGGCCTTGCCATGGTCGACCAAAGAAGTTGAGTGCACCTGCTCAGCATCATATCAAGATGTTGTCTTTTCATAATAGATGTATGAGTGCTGCTAGCATTGCTGCAGATGTTAAAGGGGTGGGGGTCAGTCTGTCAGTGCTCAGACCATATGTCGCACACTGCATCAAAATTGTCTGCATGGCTGTCATCCCAGAAAGAAGCCTCTGCAAAGATGATGCACAAGAAAGCCCAAAAACAGTTTGCTGAAGACAAGCGGACTAGGGACATGGATTACTGGAACCATGTCCTGTGGTCTGATGAGTCCAAGATAAACTTATTTGGTTTAGATGGTGTCAAGCGTGTGTGGTGGCAGCCAGGTGAGGAGTACAAAGAGAAGTGTGTCTTGCCTAGAGTCAAGCATGGTGGTGGGAGTGTCATGGTTTGGGACTGTACAAGTGCTTCTGTCTATGGGGAGCTACAGTTTATTGGGTTACCATGGATTCCAACATGTACTGTGACAGACCGAAGCAGAGCATGATCCCTTCCTATCGGAAACTGGGCCGCAGGGCAGTATTCCAACATGATAACGACCCCAAATACACCTCCAAGATGACCACTGCCTTGCTAAAGAAACTGAGGGTAAAGGTCTTGGACTGGCCAGGCATGTCTCCAGACCTAAACCCTGTTGAGCATCTGTGGGGCATCCTCTTGTGGAAGGTGCAGTAGTGCACGGTCTCTAACATCCACCAGCTCCATGATGTCATCATGGAGGAGTGGAAAAGGATTCAAGTGGTAACCTTTGCAGCTCTAGTGAACTCCATGCCCAAGAAAGTTAAGGCAGTGCTGGAAAATAAAGGTGGCCACGAAAAATATTGATATTTTGGGCACAATTTGGCCATTTTCACTTAGGGGTGTACTCACTTTTATTGGCAGTGGTTTAGACCTTAATGGCTGTGTGTTCAGTTATTTTGAGGGCAGACCAAATTTACACTGTTATACAAGCTGTACAATGACTACATTACATTGTATCAAAGTGTCATATCTTCAGTGTTGTCCCATGAAAAGATTTAATAAAATATAATTATAAAAATGTGAGTGGTGTACTCACTTTTGTGAGATACTGTATGAGGGAGGCAGTGTGGACAGCAACAGTGAGCAAGCATTGTTTAATACTGAACTGTGAAGATGGATCAGGGACAACTTCAGAGACCGTTGTTGTCATGAAAGTGCAAAATTAACAAATAAAGTACAATGCAAAAATAATCAGAATCACTTGCCCTACAGATTCAACAAAGAAAAAATAAATAAATGACAGTTTCACTTTGAGCTGACCTTGCACCTTATATACAGTAGCTATTCTACCCTTGGATACCCTATAGACATGCATACTTGACTCAGCCTAGCATGCATGACATCTGCCATCAAGAGATAATCAGAGCCAGGACATTCCTAGACACACCATATAGTCAGCCAAAATTAGAGGGTTTGGTTGTCTTGTGTATACTCTATATGCCAATTTCACCATTGTGGATCTGACTAATAAAACTGATGAACTGGAATAAGTAATGACTGAGGAGGACTATGATATGGTGGGAATAACTAAGACATGGCTGAATGATAGCTATGACTGGGTGGTTAACTTACAGGGTTACAGTCTGTTTAGAAAAGACCATCAAAAGCGGAGTGGGGAGGATTTCTTCTTTATGTAAAGTCCTGTCTAAATCCCACACTCCGGGAAGAGATAAGTGAGGGTAATGAACATATGGAGTTACTGTGGGTAGAAATACATGGAGGCAAAAACAATAATAAAATACTGATAGGAGTCTTGTAAAAAAGATGGTGGCTCACCCACTTTTGGAAAGGTGCACTGCCCTGCAGCACTCCCTATTGCTGATAAAGTGAAAAAGATAAAAAAATGTAGGTTGGGCGTCACTCAAATATCAGGCAAACATATAGCCAAGTTGGTTATATCACAGAAAATTTTGTATATCACACACATAATATATACAACATGTTGCGTAAAATCAATACTCTATAAAAACACAATTTAAAAAGATGAATAGCACTGAGTCAATTGGGCCAAAAAAGAGACTATATCGCCGTGATCTCTGTATGGTATCCCAAAAGAGTCTCATGCAAATATATGCTCCTATGGGGCTATGTCGCCATAGCCTTTGTAAAGTATCCCAAATTATGTGGCACAAGAGGATAGAGTCCCACACAATTGTATATTACAATGTGCTATAACATTAAAAGTCTTATATTGTATATACGCAATGGTCTTCATGTAATAGTGCTCAAGCGATATATAACAAGGTACTTTACCACTCCTGTGTCTTCTGTGGTAGTAGGTTCGCTTGTGCACCTGGAGCTTCTGATGTAATGCTCTGCTTTAAGCTGCAAGGACCTTCAAATAGGATATCCCAGGTTCTTTAGATGTAGTGGTATAGCTCTGTTTGACCTGCCAGGACCTGTGTGGCGTCCCACGTGGTTCATTAGGCGGTCATGTGATTTTAAGCTTCCAGGCGGGGATTTCAAATCTCCTTAAGTGCAGGTGATTTGCTCCGTAGTAGTTTAAAGTCCAAATGAGGACATGAAGTTCCAAAGTGCTTCTTTCTTGGTGGTCCTTCACTGTCCGTACCAAACGCGTTTCGGGGTAAAAGAACCCCTTCCTCAGTGGTGATATTTGAGTGACGCCCAACCTGCATTTTTTATCTTTTTCACTGATAGGAGTCTGTTATAAGCCACCTAGTAAACCAGAGTCCACATAAAATCTTCTAAGGGAAATAGGTAGGTGGAAAATCATAAGGAGGTCGTTATTATGGGGGTCTTTAACTATCCAGATATAGACTGAGACACTGAAAGCTGTAGATATCATAAAGGAAATAGGTTCTTGGCAACTACCATTGACAATTACCTTTCCCAAATGGTTCAGGATCCGACTAGAGGAATGGCCATACTGAACTTAGTACTAACCAATAGACCTGACAGATGTACAGGTTGGGGGACACCTGGGAAATAGTGACCATAAAATAATAACCGTCCAATCGTCATTCAAAAGAGTGTTTCTTCAGGGAGGCACAAAAATACCAAACAGCTAAATTTGACCAGCTAAGCGAGGCCATTCACCTCACTAACTAGGACAATGTCCTTAAAAATTAAAATGCAGCCACAAAATGGGATATTTTTAAAACATCCTGAACTCTAATTGTGAGAGATACATACCTTAGGGGAATAAAAGGGTGAGGAATAAAAAAAATCAAATGTGGACAAATAGAAATGTAAAGGAAGCAATTAATGACAAAAAGAAAGCATTTAAATAGCTAAAACTGGAGGGTAGCAAGGAAGCATTGAAAAACTATAAGGAAAACAATTTAATATGTAAAAGACAAATAAAAGCAGCCAAACTGGAGACAGAGAGATTAATTGCCAAAGAGAGTAAAACTAACCCTAAAATGTTCTTCAATTTTATCCGTATTTTTCGCCCTATAAGACGCACTTTATGAATGAAGCAGGCGGCGCAGGCGCGTGACGTAGTGAGTTACGCTGCCCCCGCCCGGCCTCCTGCCTGCTACGCAAGATTGTATAGTAAGTACTACAAGCTGGATTGCACATGATTTCTATAGTTTAACATTGCCTACAGGTTAGATATGATTACTACAGTGAGCGGGGCCCGGTATAATAGAATACAGTGACTGCACCGGGCCTATGGACAGCATAACGGATCCATTATGCAGGAGTCCAGTCCTGCATAATGGAAACCAGGATGGATTCGTTATGCTGCCCATAGAGTTGAGCGGACACCTGGATGTTCGGGTTCGGCAAGTTCGGCTGAACTTGAAAATAAAGTTCGGGTTGGGGACCCGAACTTGACCCCGAACCCAATCAATGGGGACCCGAACATTTGGCCACTAAAATGGCTCTAAAATAGTCCTGGAAAGGGCTATAAGGCTGCAAAAGGCATCAAAATGTACCTAAGAGCATGGCAATTGTTCTGCAAACAAATGTGGATAGGGAAATGACTTATACAGAAAAAAATAATAAATAAATCTGGATCTAGGAGTAGGAGGTTGAGGAGGTGGTGGATGGGTGGATGTGGCGGTGTAGGTTGACGTGGCGGTGTAGGTGAAAGCGGCGGTGAAGGAGGAATAGGTAGCCAACACTGATTTGTGTTTTTTATTTTTAAATTGGGGCATCCCCCAAAATATTGGGACATATAACAAAATAAAACAAAGAATAAGTGCACTTGAGTACAAGAATGGATGGTTGAGGCTGGTATAAATGTCTATTCTGCACAAGGTACGGACAAGTCCTGTGGGATCCATGCCTGGTTCATTTTAATAAATGTAAGCTTGTCCACATTGGCTGCGGCCTGTGATAATGCTCTCTGCCGTGCTAAACACATGTTCATACTATACATTGGCTGCAGGGCAGGTCAGCACCTCCAAGGCTGACAAAGCTTTTCCACATTTTGGCCATGCTAACCCTGCCTTCTCAGGTGCTGGCGATGTCCCAGCTGTGTTGGCGACCTCTTCCTCCTCCTCTGCCTTCGCCCTGTGCTTCCACTGTGCCCCCGCTGTCAGGTGGGAATGCCATCATCAGCGTGTGCTTGTAGTCGCGCATCTTCCGATCAGTAACAGATGTTTTCACAAAACAGCAATGCAGCAATGCAGAGCAGGGGTTCATTCACGGCAAAAGGGGGTTCATGTCACCCAGCAATAGAACAGAGGATTTTGAGAGAACGAGGCCCATGTCACCCAGGCACAGCAGGGGTTCATTCACGGCAAAAGGGGGTTCATGTCACCCAGCAATAGAACAGAGGATTTTGAGAGATTTAGGCCCATGTCAACCAGGCACAGCAGGGGTTCATTCACGGCAAAAGGGGGTTCATGTCACCCAGCAATAGAACAGAGGATTTTGAGAGATTTAGGCCCCTGTCACCCAGGCACAGACAGGGGTTCATTCACGGCAAAAGGGGGTTCATGTCACCCAGCAGTAGAACAGACGATTTTGAGAGATTTAGGCCCCTGTCACCCAGGCACAGCAGGGGTTCATTCACGGCAAAAGGGGGTTCATGTCACCCAGCAATAGAACAGACGATTTTGAGAGATTTAGCCCCCTGTCACCCAGGCACAGCAGGGGTTCATTCACGGCAAAAGGGGGTTCATGTCACCCAGCAATAGAACAGACGATTTTGAGAGATTTAGGCCCCTGTCACCCAGGCACAGCAGGGGTTCATTCACGGCAAAAGGGGGTTCATGTCACCCAGCAATAGAACAGACGATTTTGAGAGATTTAGGCCCCTGTCACCCAGGCACAGCAGGGGTTCATTCACGGCAAAAGGGGGTTCATTTCACCCAGCAATAGAACAGATGATTTTAAGAGATTTAGGCCCCTGTCACCCAGACACAGCAGGGGTTCATTCACGACAAAAGGGGGTTCATGTCACCCAGCAATAGAACAGACGATTTTAAAAGATTTAGGCCCCTGACACCCAGGCACAGCAGGGGTTCATTAACGGCAAAAGAGGGTTCATGTCACCCAGCAATAGAACAAAGGATTTTGAGAGATTTAGGCCGCTGTCACCCAGGCACAGCAGGGGTTTGTATACGCCAAAAATGGCTCTAAAATATTCCTTGATGGATGTAAATGGCAATAAAATGTGCTTAAGAGCATGGCAACTGCTCTGCAAACAAATGTGGATAGGGAAATAACTTAAAATAAAATAACTAAAAATTACAAATGATTAACCTGCAACTCAGAGAAGGAGGTTAGATCTGGAGTCGGAGGTTGAGGAGGAGGTGAATGTGGTGTTGTAGGTGGAGGCAGCAATAAAGGAGGAGGAGGTAGCCAACAATTTTTTTTTATTGGGGTAGGTAGCCCCCAAAATATTGGGACAAATAAAAAAAAATAAAACAAAGAATCATTGCACTTGACTTGAGTACAAGAATGTATGTTTGATGGTGGTATAAATGTCTATTCTGCACAAGGTACAGACAAGTCTTGTGGGATCCAAGCCTGGTTCATTTTAATGAACGTGAGCTTGTCGTTGGCTGTGGACAGGCGGCTGCGTCTGTCTGTAATGACGCCTCCTGCCGTGCTAAATACACGTTCAGAGAGTACACTGGCTGCAGGGCAGGCCAGCACCTCCAAGGCATACAGGGCAAGCTCTGGCCATGTGGACAATTCGGAGACCCAGAGGTTGAATGGGGCAGAATCATCAGTCAGTACGTGTAGGCGTGTGCACAGGTACTGTTCCACCATGTTGTTCAAATGCTGCCTCCTGCTAACACGCTCCATATCAGCAGTTGGGGCCGGTTGTTGCGGCGAGGTGACAAAGCTTTTCCACATGTCGGCCATGTTAACCCTGCCTTCTGAGGTGCTGGCGCTGACCTCTTCCTCCTCCCGTGCCTTCGCCTTGTGCTTCCACTTGTCCCCCGGCGTCAGTCGGGAATGCTCTCAGGAGCGCGTCTACCAGCGTGCGCCTGTAGTCGCGCATCTTCCGATCACGCTCCAGTGAGGGAATTAAGGACGGCACATTGTCTTTGTAATGGGGATCCAGCAGGGTGGCCACCCAGTAGTCAGCTCATGTTAAAATGTGGGCAACTCTGCTGTCGTTGTGCAGGCACTGCAGCATGTAGTCGCTCATGTGTGCCAGGCTGCCCAGAGGAAAGGACAAGCTGTCCTCTGTGGGAGGCGTATCGTCTGCGTCCTCCGTATCCCCCCAGCCACGCACCAGTGATGGGCCCAAGCTGCGTTGGGTGCCACCCCGCTGTGAACATGCTTCATCCCCATCCTCCTCCTCCTCCTCATCCTCCTCGTCCTCCAGTAGTGGGCCCTGGCTGGCCAAATTTGTACCTGGCCTCTGCTGTTGCAAAAAAAGCTCCCTCTGAGCCACTTCTAAAAGACTGGCCTGAAAGTGTTAGAGATGACCCCTCTGCCTCCTCCTTTTCCTGGGCCACATCCTCTTCCATCATCGCCCTAAGTGTTTTCTCAAGGAGGCATAGAAGTGGGATAGTAACGCTGAGAACGGCGTTATCGCCACTGGCCATGTTGGTGGAGTACTCGAAACAGCGCAACGGGGCACACAGGTCTCGCATGGAGGCCCAGTCATTGGGGTTGAAGTGGTGCTGTTCCGCAGTGCGACTCACCCGTGCGTGCTGTAGCTGAAACTCCACTATGGCTTGCTGCTGCTCGCACAGTCTCTCCAGCATGTGCAAGGTGGAGTTCCACCTGGTGGGCACATCGCATATGAGGCGGTGAGCGGGAAGGCCGAAGTTACGCTGTAGAGCAGACAGCTGAGCGGCGGCAGAATGAGAACGCCAGAAGCGCGCACAGACGGCCCGCACTTTTCTGCACCACCAAATTAAGCACATGCGCCAGACAAGGGATGTGCGTCAAACCGGCTAGTCCCAGAGCTGCAACGAGATTTCGCCCATTATCGCACACCACCAGGCCGGGCCTGAGGCTCACTGGCAGCAACCACTCGTCGGTCTGTTGTTCTATACCCCGCCACAACTCCTGTGCGGTGTAGGGCCTGTCCCCCAAACACATCAGTTTTTAGAACGGCCTGCTGAAGTTTACCCCTGGCTGTGCTGAAGTTGGTGGTGAAGGTCTGTCGCTGACCGGATGAGGAGGTGGTAGAAGAGGAGGAGGAAGCCGAGTAGGAAGAGGAGGCAACAGGAGGCAAAGAATGATGCCCTGTGATCCTTGGCTGCGGAAGGACGTGCACCAAACAGCTCTCCGCCTGGGGCCCAGCCGCCACTACATTTACCCAGTGTGCAGTTAGGGAGATATAGCGTTCCTGGCTGTGCTTACTGGTCCACGTATCTGTGGTTAGGTGGACCTTGCCACAGATGGCGTTGCGCAGTGCACACTTGATTTTATCCGATACTTGGTTGTGCAGGGAGGGCACGGCTCTCCTGGAGAAGTAGTGGCGGCTGGGAACGACGTACTGTGGGACAGCAAGCGACATGAGCTGTTTGAAGCTGTCCATCTCCACCAGCCTGAATGACAGCATTTCAAAGGCCTGTAGTTTAGAAATGCTGGCATTCAGGGCCAGGGATCGAGGGTGGCTAGGTGGGAATTTACGCTTTCTCTCAAAGGTTTGTGAGATGGAGAGCTGAACTCTTCCGTGTGACATGGTGGAGATGCTTGGTGACGGAGGTGGTGTTGTTGGTGGCACATCCTCTGTTTGCTGGGCGGCAGGTGCCAACGTTCCTCCAGAGGCGGAGGAAGAGGCCGAGGCAGCAGCAGAAGAGGGAGCAGGAGGGGCCTGAGCTCTTTCTTGGTTTTGAAGGTGCTTACTCCCAGGGCCGGTGCAAGGATTTTTGCCGCCCTAAGCAAGATAAAAATTGCCGCCCCCCTTATCAGATAATCTGCCCATATCATGACATCACATATGTTCCACCCCTTTCTCAGCTTTTAAATAAAAAGAACTGCTATGTTTCCCTTATGGTTAATCCAGCTTCTTGTAGCTGTCTTTTTTTGCGGAACGGAATTGCGGACCCATACATTTCTATGGGGCCGCATGACGTGCGGCCCCGATCCGGAATTGCGTATCCGCAAAAAAATAGAACATGTCCTATTCTTGTCTGCAATAGCGGACAAGAATAGGCATATTCTGTTAGTGCCGGCAATGTGCGGTCCGCAAAATGCGGAATGCACATTGCTGCTGTCCGTGTTTTGCGGATCCGTGGATCCGCAAAACACACATGGATGTGTGAATGGACCCTAAATGTGAGGTAAATTAGTCTCC
Organism: Bufo bufo; assembly: GCF_905171765.1. NCBI lineage: Eukaryota > Metazoa > Chordata > Amphibia > Anura > Bufonidae > Bufo > Bufo bufo. Next base: position 555,514,424 of record NC_053390.1, on the reverse strand, counting down.
AATGTAGTATTAATAACTAAACAATTACATAATAAACATATTGCATTGTCTACTTACCACCAGGACAATAAGATGATCTGGTCTCTGGCTGCAGTCTGGCTCTTGGTCTGGCTCTGGGGACTCCCTTGTCACTCTCTTCTCCCCCACTCCCTCCCTTGTCACTCTCATTATTCCACCCCCCTCCCTTTTCACTCTCATTATTTCCCCCCCTCCCTTGTCACTCTCATTATTCCACCCCTCCTCCCTTGTCACTCTCATTATTCCACCCCCCTCCCTTGTCACTCTCATTATTCCACCCCCCCTCCCTTGTCACTCTCATTATTCCACCCCCCCTCCCTTGTCACTCTCATTATTCCACCCCCCCTCCCTTGTCACTCTCATTATTCCCCCCCTCCCTTGTCAATCTCATTATTCCCCCCCCTCCCTTGTCAATCTCATTATTCCCCCCCCTCCCTTGTCAATCTCATTATTCCCCCCCCTTGTCAATCTCATTATTCCCCCCCTTGTCAATCTCATTAGTCCCCCCCCTCCCTTGTCAATCTCATTATCCCCCCCCCTCCCTTGTCAATCTCATTATTCCCCCCCCTTGTCAATCTCATTATTCCCCCCCTTGTCAATCTCATTAGTCCCCCCCTCCCTTGTCAATCTCATTATTCCCCCCCCCCCCCCTTGTCAATCTCATTATCCCCCCCCTCCCTTGTCAATCTCATTATTCCACCCCGGCACCCCCCTCCCTTGTCACTCTCATTATTCCACCCCCCCTCCCTTGTCACTCTCATTATTCCACCCCCCCCTTGTCACTCTCATTATTCCACCCCCCTCCCTTGTCACTCTCATTATTCCCCCCCTCCCTTGTCATTGTCATTATTCCCCCCCTCCCTTGTCAATGTCATTATTCCACCCCCTCCCTTGTCAATATCATTATTCCCCCCCCTCCCTTGTCAATGTCATTATTCCCCCCCTCCCTTGTCAATGTCATTATTCCCCCCCCTCCCTTGTCAATGTCATTATTCCCCCCACACACACACCTCTAATGTAGCGTGGCCGAGCTCTCTTCGGTCCGCGGTACAGGAGCATTTGTTTCCTGTACCCGGCCGGACTGACAGGAAGTGCACACTAAGTGTGCACTTCCTGTCAGTCCGGCCGGCTACAGGAAACAAAAGCTCCTACCGCGGACCGAACAGAGCTCGGCCACGCTACATTAACAAAAGCACTGAGCTGACACACAGCAGGCGCAGGCTGCGCAGCAATGAGCCGGTGGCCGGAGATTCAAATTAGAGCGGCAAGCGCTCAGGACGGAGCGGCAAGCGCTCAGGACTCCGTCCTCAGCGCTTGCCGCTCTAATTTGAATCTCCAGCCCCGCCGGAGATTCAGGAGGCGCAGCATGAGGGGCGCCGCCGGCCGAACTTATATAACCAATTTTTCTTTTTTTTTTTTTACACCGCAACGGGCGCCCCCTGCTAAATGGCGCCCTAGGCGACTTCCTAAGTCGCCTTACTGGTGGCGCCAGCCCTGCTTACTCCACTGCAGCCCGCATGTAGATGCCTGGTCATGCAGGTTGTGCTAAGGTTCAGAACGTTAATGCCTCGCTTCAGGCTCTGATGGCACAGCGTGCAAACCATTCGGGTCTTGTCGTAAGCACATTGTGTGAAGAAGTGCCATGCCAGGGAACTCCTTGAAGCTGCCTTTGGTGTGCTCGGTCCCTGTTGACGGTGGCCAGTAGCAGGCGAACTGTTTTGGCGACGGCTGCTCTGCTTTTGCACCCTGCTCCTGCTTTTGCTACGCTGTTGGCTTGGTCTCACCACTGCCTCTTCCTCCGAACTCTGAAAGTCAGTGGCATGACCTTCATTCCATGTGGGGTCTAGGACCTCATCGATCCCTGCATCGTCTTCCACCCAGTCTTCCTCCCTGACCTTCTTTTCGGTCTGCACACCGCAGAAAGACGCAGCAGTTGGCACCTGTGTTTCGCCATCATCAGAGACGTGCTGAGGTGGTATTCACATGTCCTCATCAGGAAACATAAGTGGTTGTGCGTCATTGCATTCTATGTCTTCCACCCCTGGGGAAGGGCTAGGTGGATGCCCTTGGGAAACCCTGCAAGCAGAGTCTTCAAACAGTATAAGAGACTGCTGCATGACTTGAGGCTCAGACAGGTTCCCCGATATGCACGAGGGTGATGTGACAGACTGATAGGCATGGGTTTCAGGCGCCACCTGTGTGCTTTCTGCAGAAGACTGGGTGGGAGATAATGTGAACGTGCTGGATCCACTGTCGGACACCCAATTGACTAGCGCCTGTACTTGCTCAGGCCTTACCATCCTTAGAACGGCATTAGGCCCGACCAAATATCGCTGTAGATTCTGGCGGCTACTGGGACCTGAGGTAGTAGGTTCAGTAGGACGTGTAGCTGTGGCAGAACGGCCACGTCCTCTCCCTGCACCAGAGGCTCCACCAACACCACCACCACGACCATGACCACGTCCCTTATTAGATGTTTGCCTCATAGTTAGCGTTCACAAAGCAAAGTAAAAAGTGGTTAAGTCTGTTAAAAAATAATTAACCGCCAATATAAACCCTGATGTAGGGTATTGCACTTTATTTTTTTTTAACTCTATATGACAGCGGTATTTGTGTCCTAAATGTGACAGTCACCTATGCAAGTGTAATACTAGATGTGCAGTATATCAGAGGGATTTTTCACCACAGTATCCTAAAAGCCGTATTTGTGGCCTAAATGTGACAGTCACCTATGCAAGTGTAATCACAGATGTGCAGTATAGGAAAAAAAGTTTTTTTTTCACCACAGTATCCTAAAAGCCTTGTTTGTGGCCTAAATGTGACAGTCACCTATGCACGTGTAATCACAGATGTGCAGTATATGAAAAAAAGGTTTCTTTTAACAACAGTAACCTAATAGCCGTATTTGTGGCCTAAATGTGACAGTCACCTATGCACGTGTAATCACAGATGTGCACTATATCAGAGGGTTTTTTCACCACAGTATCCTAAAAGCCTTATTTGTGGCCTAAATGTAACAGTCACCTATGCACGTGTAATCACAGATGTGCAATATATGAAAAAAAGTTTTTTTTTTCCACCACAGTATCCTAAAAGCCTTATTTGTGGCCTAAATGTGACAGTCACCTATGCACGTGTAATCACAGATGTGCACTATATCAGAGGGTTTTTTCACCACAGTATCCTAAAAGCCTTATTTGTGGCCTAAATGTGACAGTCATCTATGCACGTGTAATCCTAGATGTGCAGTATATGAAAAAAAGTTTTTTTTTTAACAACAGTAACCTAATAGCAGTATTTGGGGCCTAAATGTGACAGTCCCTTATGCACTTGTAATCCCAGATGTGCAGTATATCAGAGGGATTTTTCACCACAGTATCCGAAAAGCCTTATTTGTGGCCTAAATGTGACAGTCACTTATGCACGTCTAATCCTAGATGTGCACTATATGAAAAAAAAGTTTTTTTAAGCACAGTAAGCAAAACGCTGTATTTCTGGACTAGCAGACATGCAGATAGATAGTGCTGGTGCACTATCGTTGCATAAAATGGCTGCCAATCATGTATTGATATTGACAAACTGAAGTAAAAAAAAGTTCGTTTTCAGCAGTAGTTGGCTCAGTGCAGGCTTAAAAAAATTGTGCACTGCACCCACAAAACACATTTGATGTAGATCGCTGAGTAAAAAGGCAGTTCTTGATAATATTTCTCCCTGATCTCTCCCTGACAGCAGCTGCAGCCTCTCCCTACACTAATCGAGAAGGGTTGTTGATCCAGGAAGTATTTTGACTGCCTGATTGGAGTCGGGAAGGATTTTTTTCCCCCAAAATGAGGAAAATTGGCTTGTACCTCAGTTTTTTTTTTTTATTGCCTTCCTTTGGATCAACTTGCAGGATAACAGGTTTAACTGGATGGACTTTCAGGCCGATAGCCGATAATTTATACCGATATTTTATATATTATAATATATATTATATTAGTTGGTAGTCACTGAGGTGGTGGAAATTTGCATTTGGCATTAGTATATTATAAATGTATGGTAAATTATAACTTAATAAAACCCTTAGTTGGTAGTCAATTTATAATTTACATTTATAATATACTAGTGCCAAATGCCAATTTCCACACCATCCCCCCTTCTAACTGACTTTATTAACCCCTATTGGACCTTAAATCAGACTTTAATTAATCCCTATCAGACCTCAGATCAGACTTTATTTATCCCCTATCAGACCTCAGATCAGACTTTAACCCCTATCAGACCTCAGATCAGACTTTATTTAACCCCTATTAGACCTCAGATCAGACTTTAACCCCTATCAGACCTCAGATCAGACTTTATTTATCCCCTATCAGACCTCAAATCAGACTTTAGTTAACCCCTATCAGACCTCAGATCAGACTTTAACCCCTATCAGACCTCAGATCAGACTTTATTTAACCCCTATTAGACCTCAGATCAGACTTTAACCCCTATCAGACCTCAGATCAGACTTTATTTAACCCCTATCAGACCTCAGATGAATAAAATAAAAAAAACTCCTCACCTCTCCTGCGCCGTGCTCCTCTTCATCTCCGGGTCAGGCGTCACACTCCCCTGTGTTCTCCGGCCTGCGCTGCACTGTCACCTGACAGCATGCAGCATCAGATCATAGTGCGCGCACTACATCCTGGCGCTGTACGGGGTCAGGACAGTGCAGCAGGGCCCCATCAAAGAAGACCAGGGAGGGTGAGTATCGGAAACGCTTGCTGCGCTTCTACCCTGCTCCCGGCACCTGATGCATACTAGTGAGCGCTTCCATAAGCTCTCACTACTATTCGCTTTATACGCATTATCGGCATATCGGCAAGGTTAGATGCCGAAACCGATAATGTGCAAAATCCTTAATATCGGCTGATAATATCGGTACTTCTGATAATCGGTCGATCCCTATTACAAACTATGTTACTATGATTTGCCGCCTCATTTAGTTCCCTTAGAAGTAGATTTTCTGTGGTATATTAGGTGGCTTCTAACAAACTCCTATTAGTATTTTATTATTGTTTTTGCCCCCATGTATTTCTACCCACAGTGACTCCACATTTAATTTCTCTGACTTATATCTTCCCGGAGTGTGGGCTTTAGACTGGACTTTACATAAATACGGCATACATATTAGGACATCGTCAGACATCATCCACAACTCCATTCTCCGTCAGGCAAAACTCCCTCCTACCTCAGACTTTAGACAAAACTCCGTCCTCCCTCATTCAAAACTCCATCAGACCTCAGACAAAACTCCGTCCACCCTCATCCAAAACTCCGTCCTCGCTCAGACATCAGCCAAAACTCCATCAGACCTCAGACCTCAGCCAAAACTCAGTCGTCCCTCAGCCAAAACTCAGTCGTCCCTCAGCCAAAGCTCAGTCGTCCCTCAGCCAAAACTCAGTCGTCCCTCAGCCAAAGCTCAGTCGTCCCTCAGCCAAAACTCAGTCGTCCCTCAGCCAAAACTCAGTCGTCCCTCAGCCAAAACTCCGTCAGACATCAGCCATACCTCCGTCAGATATCAGCCAAAACTCCGTCCTCCCTCAGACATATGCCAAAACTCTGTCCTCCCTCAGACATCAGCCAAAACTCCGTCCTCCCTAACTCAAAATATGCCCTACTACACACACTCTTCACCTGACAGAGCTGCTCGCTGCTGGAGAGGCAAAGGATCTATGATGATGTCATAACCATGTGACGAGTCACGTGTGTGGGAGGGGTCAGATGTGCACAGCAGCTGGTAGAGTGTACAGAACTGTAGCCATCAAATAGAGCTCTGTACTAGAGATGTGTGTGTAACCTGCATGTAGCAGTGTTGTGTACTGTGTAGCAGAGCTGTATGTGTAACCTGCATGTAGCAGAGTGGTGTACTGTGTAGCAGAGCTGTATGTGTAACCTACATGTAGCAGTGCTGTGTACTGTGTAGCAGAGCTGTATGTGTAACTTGCATGTAGCAGAGCTGTGTACTGTGTAGCATAGCTGTATGTGTAACTTGCATGTAGCAGAGCTGTGTACCGTGTAGTAGAGCTGTATGTGTAACCTGCATGTAGCAGAGCTGTGTACTGTGTAGCAGAGCTGTATGTGTAACCTGCATGTAGCAAAGCTGTATGTGTAACCTGCATGTAGCAGAGTTGTGTACTGTGTAGCAGAGCTGTATGTGTAACCTGCATGTAGCAGAGCTGTATGTGTAACCTGCATGTAGCTGAGCTGTGTACTGTGTAGCAGAGCTGTATGTGTAACCTGCATGTAGCAGAGCTGTATGTGTAACCTGCATGTAGCAGACCTGTATGTGTAACCTGCATGTTTCAGAGCTGTGTACTGTGTAGCAGAGCTGTATGTGTAACCTGCATGTAGTAGAGCTGTATGTGTAACCTGCATGTAGCAGAGCTGTGTACTGTGTAGCAGAGCTGTATGTGTAACCTGCATGTAGCAGAGCTGTATGTGTAACCTGCATGTAGCTGTGCTGTGTACTGTGTAGCAGATCTGTATGTGTACCGTGCATGTAGCAGAGCTGTATGTGTAACCTGCATGTAGCAGAGCTGTGTACTGTGTAGCAGAGCTGTATGTGTATAACCTGCATGTAGCAGAGATGTGTACTGTGTATATAGAGCAGTGTGTCTAACCGCATGTAGCAGGGCTGTGTACTGTGTTACAGAGATGTGTGTGTAACCTGGGAACTATAAAAAAGTGTAAAAAAACCCCATAAAAATTCAGATCACCCCCGTTTTCCCAAAATGAAAATAAAAGAACAAAAAAGAATACACATCATGGGTTTCGCAATGTCTAAAAACACCCATTGTATAAAAATATATTCCCCATAAGGCAAACAGCAAAACAGAAAAAAAAAAGAGTCCAAATGTCCGATTCGCCGTTTTTGGTTGCTTCATTTGCTACAAAAATTTTAATAAAAAGTGATCAAAAAGTCTTAAACACCCCAGAATGGTATCAGTGAAAAGTTCAGATTGACCTGCAAAAAATAAGCCCCCACCCAGCTCCGTACACATAATTACAAAAAAGTTATAGGGCTCAAAATATGGCGACAAAAAAATAAATCAGATTTTTATTTTATTTTTTATCACTATTAAAACGCAAGAAAAACTATACATATAAGGTATCGCCGGATTCGATCTGACCTGTAGAATAAAAGTAACCAGTCAGTTTTATCGTACATCGAATGTCGTAACTAAAAATCCCGTAAAACTGTGGTGGAATTGCTTTTTTTTTTCCAACAGGAAGAATGGGCAGTTTTACCATCTGAGAAAATAAAGAGCCTCATCCACAACTACCACAAAAGACTTCAAGCTGTCATTGATGTTAAAGGGGGCAATACATGGTATTAAGAGCTGGGGTGTGTAAACTTCTGATCAGGGTCATTTGGGGAGTTTGTGTTGTGATTACGAGTTATAAAGAGTAAACACAGTTGTTTGACATAAATGGCTTCAGCCGACCACTAACCATGAGCGAGAGACAAGTGTCCGTGTTATCATTCATATTCTCTGAACAATGGTTAAAGGGGTATTCTCATCTTAATGATCACTGTTAAATCTGTTAATGATTTGACAGTGATCATTTTTCTTAATACATTTTTTTACCCAATTCCCACCCTTTTTTAGAAAATAAGTCACCTCTTACCTGATGTTGTCTTTGGTCTCCCCTGGTTACGGCCACCTCTCCTGTCAAATCCCGCCGGGCCGCGCTTGCGCAGAAGACTGAAGATTCTCTCCCGGCCGCGCAATGTCCTGAATGCGCATGCCGCCGCGCATGCGCCATGATGACTTCTTCCTTGCCAGTATAGTACAGAGCCGCGCACGCCGACTCTGTAATATACAGGCCAGGAATAAGTCACCATGGCACATGCGCGGCGGCGTGCGCGTTCAGGACATTGAGCGGCCCGGCCGGGAGAAAATCTTCAGTCTTCTGCGCAAGCACGGCCCGGCCGGGAGAAGAATCCAGGAAGTGAAATCCAGGAAGTGAACGTCGCACTCAAGGAAGGTAAGTATGAAAAGGGAAGATGAGAATACCCCTTTAAGAAATCATAAATTCTGCAAGGGTATGTAAACTTATCAGCACAACTGTAAGTAGCTGTGTGATATAAATCTGTGGAATATGGGAAGCATAAGAGAATGTGCACCATAAATCCCATCTTTGTAAGGCCTCTTGCACATGGCCGCTGTGTGCCTGTGGTTGTATTGTGGACCACATATGGCAGTTCTGCAATACACAGGGCACCAGCCGTGTGCATCCCGCATCCGTGATGTCGACCCATTCACTTGAACGGAACGGAAAAACGGATCGGATCCCCATAGAAGCACTACAGAGTGCTTCCGTGGTGTTTCTGGCCGTGCCTCTGCACAGCAAAAAAGTAGAACATGCTCACGGACCCATTCAAGTCGAATGGGTCTGGATCTGTCCTGGCCGCTGCACGCACGTTGCCCGTGCATTGGGAACTGCAAATTGCTGTCCCCAATGCATGGAATGGACCAACAACGTTTATGTTCAAGAGGCCTAACACTTGTGATCTAGTTTTGTGTGAAGCGGCATATATGCATTCATGTTGCATGTATTTATTAATTAGGGCTACCAATTCTGAGTAACTCGGAGTGACAGGAGATTTCCAGAATCTGATTTCTTTTTTTTTTGTCGCCATATTTTGACCCCTATAACTTTTTTGTAATTATGTGTACGGAGCTGGGTGGGGCTCATTTTTTGCAGGGCAATCTGAACTTTTCACTGATACCATTCTGGGGTGTTTAATACTTTTTGATCACTTTTTATAAAAAAAATTGTAGCAAATGAAGCGACCAAAAACGGCGAATCGGACATTTGGACTCTTTTTTTTCTGTTTTGCTGTTTGCCGTATGGGGAATATATTTTTATGGTTCAATAAGATTTTATTATTATTATTATCAAATACAATCATAAGAGAACATCCCAAATTGCAGTATACATACCGCATACAAAGATACATTGTGACATGCAATCATGAACAGCAGTGGGGAATATATTTTTATACAATGGGTGTTTTTACACATTGTGACACCCATGATGTGTATTTTTTCAGTTCTTTTATTTTCATTTTGGGAAAAGGGGGGTGATCTGATTTTTTATTTTATTTTTTTACACTTTTTTATAGTTCCCAGGTTACACACACATCTCTGTAACACAGTACACAGCTCTGCTACATGCAGGTTACACACACATCTCTGCTACACAGTACACATCTCTGCTACACAGTACACATCACTACTACCTGCAGGTTACACATACAGCTCTGCTACACAATACACAGCTCTGCTACATGCAGGTTACACATACAGCTCTGCTACACAGTACACAGCACTGCTACATGCAGGTTACACATACAGCTCTGCTACACAGTACACAGCTCTGCTACATGCTGGTTACACATACAGCTCTGCTACATGCAGGTTACACATACAGATCTGCTACACAGTACATAGCTCTGCTACATGCAGGTTACACATACAGCTCTGCTACACAGTACACAGCACTGCTACATGCAGGGTACACATACAGCTCTGCTACACAGTACACAGCTCTGCTACATGCAGGTTACACATACAGCTCTGCTACATGCAGGTTACATATACAGCTCTGCTACACAGTACACAGCTCTGCTACATGCACGTTACACATACAGCTCTCTACACAGTACACAGCTCTGCTACATGCAGGTTACACATACAGCTCTGCTACACAGTACACAGCACTGCTACATGCAGGGTACACATACAGCTCTGCTACACAGTACACAGCTCTGCTACATGCAGGTTACACATACAGCTCTGCTACATGCAGGTTACATATACAGCTCTGCTACACAGTACACAGCTCTGCTACATGCACGTTACACATACAGCTCTCTACACAGTACACAGCTCTGCTACATGCAAGTTACACATACAGCTCTGCTACACAGTACACAGCTCTGCTACATGCAGGTTACACATACAGCTCTGCTACACAGTACACAGCTCTGCTACGCAGTACACAGCACTGCTACATGCAGGTTACACATACAGCTGTGCTACACAGTACACAGCTCTGCTATATGCAGGTTACACATACAGCTCTGCTACACAGTACACAGCTCTGCTACATGCAGGGTACACATACAGATCTGCTACACAGTACACAGCACTGCAATATGCAGGTTACACATACAGCTCTGCTACACAGTACACAGCTCTGCTACATGCAGGTTACACATACAGCTCTACTACATGCAGGTTACACATACAGCTCTACTACACAGTACACAGCTCTGATACATGCAGGTTACACATACAGCTCTGCTACACAGTACACAGCTCTGCTACATGCAGGTTACACATACAGCTCTGCTACACAGTACACAGCACTGCTACATGCAGGTTACGCATGCAGCTCTGCTACATGCAGGTCACACATACAGCTGTGCTACACAGTACACAGCTCTGCTACATGCAGGTTACACATACAGCTCTGCTACATGCAGGTTACACCGACAGCTCTACTACACAGTACACAGCTCTGCTACATGCAGGTTACACATACAGCTCTGCTACATGCAGGTTACACATACAGCTCTGCTACACAGCACTGCTACATGCAGGTTACACATACAGCTCTGCTACATGCAGGTTACACATACAGCTCTGCTACACAGTACACAGCACTGCTACATGCAGGTTATACATACAGCTCTGCTACACAGTACACAGCTCTGCTACATGCAGGTTACACATACAGCTTTGCTACATGCAGGTTACACATACAGCTCTGCTACACAGCACACAGCTCTGCTACATGCAGGTTACACATACAGCTCTGCTACACAGTACACAGCTCTGCTACATGCAGGTTATACATACAGCTCTGCTACACAGTACACAGCTCTGCTACATGCAGGTTACACATACAGCTCTGCTACACAGTACACAACACTGCTACATGCAGGTTACACACACATCTCTAGTACAGAGCTCTATTTGATGGCTACAGTTCTGTACACTCTACCAGCTGCTGTGCACATCTGACCCCTCCCACACACGTGACTCATCACATGGTCATGACATCATCACAGGTCCTTTGCTTCTCCAGCAGCTAGCAGCTCTGTCAGGTGATGAGTGTGTGTAGTAGGGCATATTTTGAGTTAGGGAGGACGGAGTTTTGGCTGATGTCTGACGGAGTTTTGGCTGATGTCTGACAGAGTTTTGGCTGATGTCTGACGGAGTTTTGGCTGATGTCTGACGCAGTTTTGACTGATGTCTGACGCAGTTTTGGCTGATGTCTGACGGAGTTTTGGCTGATGTCTGACGGAGTTTTGGCTGATGTCTGACGGAGTTTTGGCTGATGTCTGACGGAGTTTTGGCTGATGTCTGACGGAGGTTTGGCTGATGTCTGACGGAGGTTTGGCTGATGTCTGACGGAGGTTTGGCTGATGTCTGACGGAGGTTTGGCTGATGTCTGACGGAGGTTTGGCTGATGTCTGACGGAGTTTTGGCTGATGTCTGACGGAGGTTTGGCTGATATCTGACGGAGGTTTGGCTGATATCTGACGGAGTTTTGGCTGATGTCTGACGGAGTTTTGGCTGAGGGACGACGGAGTTTTGGCTGAGAGACGACGGAGTTTTGGCTGAGAGACGACAGAGTTTTGGCTGAGAGACGACGGAGTTTTGGATGAGGGACAATGGAGTTTTGGATGAGGGACGACGGAGTTTTGGATGAGGGACGACGGAGTTTTGGCTGATGTCTGAGGTCTGATGGAGTTTTGGCTGATGTCTGAGGGAGGACGGAGTTTTGGATGAGGGAGGACGGAGTTTTGTCTGAGGTCTGATGGAGTTTTGGATGAGGGAGGACGGAGTTTTGTCTAAAGTCTGAGGTAGGAGGGAGTTTTGCCTGACGGAGGATGGAGTTGTGGATGATGTCTGATGATGTCCTAATATGTATGCCGTACATAAAGGCATACTCTCCCCCTCCCCTGTTTTTACAATCCTATTTACGAACATATTGTATACTTACAATTAAGAGGTTTTTGGATGTTTTCACCCTACACCTTTCCATTTGAACTGTTCTAGTCCCTCCCTCCATTCCACCCCAAGTTTCATCCACTAATGTAATTACCCTTTCTCCAGTCCCTAGTTTAAACACTTCTCCAACCTTCTAGCTATCTTCTTCCCCAAAACAGCTGCACCTTCCCCATTGAGGTACATCCCATCCCTACGATAGAGCCTGCAGCCGAGAGAAACGTTGGCCCAGTTCTCTAGGAACCCAAACCACTCCTTCCTACCCCAGTTTTTGAGCCACTTGTTAACCTCTCTAATCTCCCGCTGCCTTTCTGGTATGGCTCATAGTAGAGGTAGTATTAAATAAAATACTACCTTGAACTTGTGATCTAAGTCCCTGAAATAATTTTTAAGGACCCTCCAACTACCTCTAACTTTTTCATTGGTTCCAATGTGCACCATAACCATTAAATCTTCGCCATTCCCTCCCAGTAATCAACCCGTGATATGTCCCATTTTTAAACCACTCACTCCAATTCTGAAATTTTCACTTCAGATGTATCACTCAGTCTTTTTTAAGCGTGAGAACAATTTATCAAACAACATGAGACATTTGATAAATGTGACATAAAGTACTCCAAAGCAGACTCAAGCAAAACTGACTTCAACTATTCTCCTCATGATAAATACCCCACTATGTTCCAAAATCTAAATGTTATTCCATTCTGAGCCATGCTGTGTCTTCAAACAGCTGTTTATGAGCACAAGTGGAATATTATTGTCCTCCAGAGAAATTGTGTAACACATTCTGGAGTACATATTCTCAGACCAACCCTCATGAAAATGAAAAATGTATGGCTAAAGCATTGTACTTTTGAAAAGAAATGTAATTTTTCATTTTCATAGTCCATTGTTAAAGGGGTTGTCCAAATTCAGGGGTGCATCCAGATATAAGCTCCCCATCACTCCTTTACCAAGTATGCTCCTCTGCTCCTCTGCATCGCCCAGCTCAAGGTCGGTTTGTTGTGAGCCAGTAACATACCGGGATTCACATGAGTATGCTAGGCGGAGACTCTCCCTTATTAGATATCCCAGTGATGTCACCGGAACAATTGGGCAGTGTATAGTGCTGTTCTGGGTGGTTTTAGAAGACATTTGCAGTTATTTTGTACAAGAACAAGCGCCAAACTGTGAAGTGCTCTTGTGTGAGAAAGACAATTAATTGCCATTCAGAATTTCATTCTACCCTTCCTTGTTGCAACAGGTGAGGACAATACTGGTCTCTTTCCATGTTTTTCAGTAAGAAAGTTCTGTTCTTCTGCTACACGTATTTTATAGGAAGTGTAGTTTATTCAGTACATTTGCATTTCTTTTGTGCAAGAACAAGTGCAAACTAGTGTATGAAGTGCTCTTGTGTCATTCTAGCCTTCCTTGTTGCAATAATTGAGGACAATGCTGGTCTTTTTCTCATGTATTTAGGTAAGAAAGGTATGTTCTTCTGCTATTTTTTAACAAGTGTAGTTTATTTAACATTTTGTTTATTGCAATTAAAAATGCCATTCTAGACTTCCTTGCTCAATATCACAGAACCACCACCACTAAAACGTAACCTTTATTAGATACTTATAAAAACTGTAGAGATGTCCTAAACAAAAATAGTGTAATTGGGACAATACAGTTAAAATCTGTATAATGAGTAGACCACCAGAATAGTGAATCAACTAACAGCCTCTCAAAAGTATACTATAGAACAGGGATGCTCAACCTGCGGCCCTCCAGCTGTTGCAAAACTACAATTCCGAGCATGCATGGACAGCCTACGGCTATCAGCCTAAAGCAGGGCATGGTGGGAGTTGTAATTTTACAACAGCTGGAGGGCTGCAGGTTGAGAATCCCTGCTATAGGGTAAATTCATAACTTCATCTCAGAGAATGCATAACTTTGTGCCAACACATTTCCATGTAGTAACCCTGCCTGAAGATGATTTACCAGTGCGTGATTTATGGCTATAGAGGCACTCTATTCAAAGTGGTCCCTAATCCTATGGTGTCATTGACTATCTGGAATATATCCAGGATCTTTTTGTGATAGCTTGCATATACATTATACTGTACTGCGGTCATAATGTAGGGGCTGTTAACTTACATTTAGGATAATATCACCATACCTAAAATTGAGTCTTATTTTAAAATCTCAGAGCATGATGATCCTACTATAGCCATATCTACCATTTAGCATTGATGTAGGCAATTCATTAATGGTTGCTCACATCCTCTCCAAAGTAACATCATTTTAGGACATTTGTCAAACTGTTTGGTTCCCTGAGGAAATGTCATAAAGTTGCCACTGAGAATCTTGTTGCAATGAAGTTATGCATTCTCTGGGATGAAGTTATGCATTTGCTTAGGGTTTTACCCTATAGCATAATACTTTTGAGAAGCATGTATAATCATATGTTAACTATTATTTGATATACTATTCTGGTGGTCTATTCATTATACCGACTTTGACTTTGACCAAACAGCGGACTAAAAAAGTTCTAGAAAAGTCAGCAAGATGCAGAGAGAGGAAGAGCTGAATGTTCCTGATGACATATTCCAATCGATATTAGATTATGTGGAAAAGCAGATGGCAGAAGAAGGACTACCACCTGCAGGGCAGTAGAGCGCTAGGGTTGGAGTAGTGGATATGCCAGAGCTGATTAATATTCAGTGTTTACTGTCAAATAACCTGCAGGAGATTGCAGGCAAGAACAGCAATAATATGTATATTGTACCCCCACCTAACTAGCCAATCCCCATACCAGCAACAGGCCCTGTTTATAGGTGACGCACAGCCATTAACAATAAAGATCCAACATACAATGCAGTCTTTATTATCAAATGAAAGACAGCTGCAGACTAATTGGCCTCGCAGTTATTCACAGCAGCATGGCCGCAACCCACAGCATGGCCGTACCCTAAGGCAGAGTGTCCTGGGTATACAGTGCCTGATTTATAGCGATTCTTGAAAAATTAATTTGGAACGAATGAAATTTCTTGGCGAACTTCGGCGAAGTTGCCAAATCAAATTTTTCAAAACTTCTCTCTATTCACTATTTAAATTATCTCCTTGGTGGTGGTACCTTCCTGTGTCAGGGCTATCTGAGGGTATGTAGGAGGTTCCTGACACAGGATTGCTCCTATAGTGGCAACCATTCTAATAAAGGTTACATTTTAGTGGTGGTGGTTCTGTTATATTGATTATTGTGATATCCACTACCATATTTTTCGCCCTATAAGATGCACCGGCCCATAAGACACACCTAGGTTTTAGAGGAGGACAATAAGAAAAAAATATTTTTTATTAGGCCTCAGATCAGACCGGCAATCAGAAACCCAATGTTAATCAGAACCCATCTCACAGTCCCAATCAGACCCCCAAAAAGACCTTCAATCAGACCTGAGATCAGACCCACAATCAGACCTCAGCTCCGACCCCAATGTGAATGACCCCCAATAAGACCTCAGATAAGAGCCCCAATATAAATAAGACCCCATTCAGACCTCAGATGAGACCCTCATACCTCAGATAAGACTCCTATGCATCAGATCAGACCCCCATGCCTCAGATCAGACCTCTATGCCTTAGAGCAGCCCCCATGCCATAGATCAGGCCCCATGCCATAGATCAGCACCAAACAATAGATCAGCCCCTTGCCATAGATTAGCTCCCATACCATAGATCAGCCCGCATGCCATAGATCAGCCTCCAGCCATAGATCAGCCCCCTAGCTTTCAGCCATAGATCAGTACTGTGAGTCGGTATGAGCAGCAGATGACAGGCGTCACTCTTAGAATCACTGCACACTTCACTCATTTGTTCAGCTGCGGAGCCAAAACTGACCAAATAACTCAAGTGTGAACTCAGCCTTACAGGTAAATGTTCGCATCAAGAAAAAGCGCACTTCTTTTACACTGTCGTCAGCTAATTCCACATAGATTTCTACAGAATCTGTTCTGTTACATGCTATATACTTTTATCTATGAAATAAACACACCCCAAAACTGGTTGTGTCAGACTGCAAATTCACCCCAAAAGCAAGGATGACTGGAAGTACTTTTATATATTTAAAAGTAAGACACCCCAAAACTGGTTGTATCAGACCGCACTTTCAACACAATAAAAGATGCTAGGATTACTGCAATTACTCTTTAAAACAACCTAAAATCTCTAGTAATAGATCCCTTATAGTAACTCCAATTAGTGCAGCAAGGTGTAATAGAATAGCTCCTATTACCGAGGCTTTACACTCCCCTATTGAAACCTGTTATCTCCCTACAGCATGGATAATGCCTCCCTATTAGTGTTGATCGAGCACCAAAGTGTTCGGGTGCTTGGGTCGAACACCTCGGGATGCTTGGGTGCTCTACCGAGCACCCGAGCACAATGGAAGTCAATGGGAGAACCCGAGCATTAAACCAGGCACCCTCTGCTCTGAAGAGGGGAGCGTGTCTGGTTCATAGGAAAAGGTCAGAAATTGATGGAAACACCACCGAAATGGTTCGGGAACAGCATGGGGGGATGTCTGGATGCATCTTGGACTCCCAGGTCGTTGCTGGGAACGATGTTGTCCAAATAGTACGCCACTTTTACAGACTGACAATAATACACACAAAACAGAAGATAAAATCGATTCTTTCCTGTATATTTAATTGTATATAAAGTACAAGTGCTGCCAAAAATTATAAGGAAGAGGCACTCCGAAACTACCTGTATATGGTAAATTGTTCGGGTAGTGGGACTCCTACACTTATAAAGCCTATGCACTAAGTGAAAGGGCTTAAAAAAATTACAAAGAACCGGCACTCCAATACAACCTGTATTACACATAAAGGAGGGCATCATACACCCTTGAAAAATTGATGGCCTGCTGGTGACCCTCCAAAACACGGGCGAGGGCCTGCTGCTGAGCTGACCATCTAAAACATTAGGGGTGAGGGTCAGCTGCAAAGCTGACTCTCTAAAACATTAGGGGTGAGTACCTGCTGCTGATCTGACCCTCAAAAACATTATATGCGGGGGCCTGCTGATGAGCTGACCCTGTAAAACATTATGGTTGAGGGCCTGCTGGCAAGCTGACCCTCAAAAATATTATATGCGAGGGCCTGCAGGTAAGCTGACCCTCTAAAAGATTGGAGGTGAGGGCCTGCTGGTGAGCTGACCCTATAAAACATTATATGCGAGGGCCTGCAGGTGAGCTTACCCTCTAGAACATTGTACATGAGGGCCTGATGGTGAGCTGACCCTCTAAAACATTATATGCGAGGGCCTGCTGGTGAGCTGACCCTGTAAAACATTATGGTTGAGGGCCTGCTGGCGAGCTGACCCTCAAAAACATTATATGCGGGGGCCTACAGGTGAGCTAGCCTGCTAAAAGATTGTAGGTGAGGGCCTGCTGATGAGCTGACCCTCTACAACATGTCGATATGATGGAAGAGGAGGAGAGTAGAGTTGAGCGGACACCTGGATGTTCGGGTTCGACGGGTTCGGCCGAACTTCGGAAAAAAGTTCGAGTTCGGGACCCGAACTTGACCCCGAACCCGAACCCCATTGAAGTCAAAGGGGACCCAAACTTTTGAGCACTAAAATGGTTGTAAAAATGTCATGGAAAGGGCTAGAGGGCTGCAAATGTCGTCAAAATGTGGTTAAGAGCATGGCAAGTGCTCTGCAAACAAATGTGGATAGGGAAATGACTTAAAATAACATAAAATATGTAAAAATAAAAAATAATAATCTTGATCTAGAAAGACCAGATCCATATGGAGTAGGAGGTTGAGGAGGCGGTGGATGTGGCGGTGTAGGTGGAAGTGGCGGTGGAGGAGGAGGAGGTAGCCTAAACTGCTTTTTGGTTTAAAATTTATTTTTATTTTTTGAAATTAGGGTACACCCCAAAACATTGGGAAATATAACCCTCCAGTCGTGCTAAACACACGTTCAGACAATACCCCGGCTGCAGGGCAGGCCAGCACCTCCAAGGCGTAAAGGGCAAGCTCAGGCCATGTGCCCAATTTGGAGACCCAGAAGTTGCACTGGCTGACCCCTGTCAGTCAGTTCATGTAGGCGTGTGCACACTTAGTGCCCCACCATGTCCCCGTGATGTTCACGATCCAATTTGATATCTGCTCTATCAACTTTCGATGTTCTTTTATGCACCTTCCATGGTGATCACGGGTGGCGGGGAATCAAGGTTCCAGGCCAGAGAGGGAGCATGAGAAAGACAGACCACATGCAAGGGAGGATTCATTTTTTCAAATTTTAAATTAGAGTTGAAATTTGGGAGAAATTATTAAAGCATAAAAGTGTGACAACTTTTCAAAGTTTAAGCATTGAATGAAAGGATGTGGTGCGCATTAATCACTGAATAATTTATTAAATTTCATTCCCTGTCACCTATGCATAGCAGGTGTTTATTCACGTCTAAAATTGTATAATGTCAACCCAGAAAAATTATTGAAAATTATTAAGCTGTCAACTAGGTAGAGGAGGGGTATATTACACCCAAAAATTGGTGAATTTCACCCAAAAAATCTAACTGACAATTTTATTTTTATTTTTCGGCCTACTAGGTATAGGAGTGGTACATCACACCCAAAAATTGGTTAATTTCACCAGAAAATGTAACTGACAATTTTTTATTTTTTTTTCACCGGTCCACTAGGTATAGCAGTGGTACTATACACACCAAAATTGGTGAATTTCACCCTAAAATGTAAATGACAATTATTTTTTTTTAACTGGCCTACTAGGTATAGCAGTGGTACTATACACCCAAAAATTTGATAATTTTACCATAAAATGTAACTGACAATTTTTTTTTTTTTTTTTTAACGGTCTACTAGGTATAGCAGTAGTACTATTCACCCAAAAATTGGGGAATTTCACCCGAAAATGTAAATGACAAAGTAGTGAAATTATATAAAATAAAAAAAAATGGATTTATGAGGTGGAGTTCCATATGGAGTAGGAGTTTGAGAAGGCGGTGGACGTAGCAGAGTAGGTGGAAGCGGCGGTGGAGGAGGACGAGATAGCCAACACAGGTTTTTGGTTTTGATTTAATTTTGTCAAATTAAGGTACACTCCAAAAGAGTGTGAAATATCCAAAATACAAACATGTGCAATTGCGCTGCAGTATAACAATGGCTGGTTAGTGCCGGTATACATGTCTATTCTGCACAAGGTACGGACAAGTCCTGAAGGATCCATGCCTGGTTCATTTTAATGAACGTGAGCTTGTCCACATTGGCTGTGGACAGGCGGCTGCGCTTGTCTGTAATGACGCCCCCTGCCGTGCTAAACACACATTCAGATAATACACTGGCTGCAGGGCAGGCCAGCACCTCCAAGGCGTAAAGGGCAAGCTCAGGCCATGTGCCCAATTTGGAGACCCAGAAGTTGAAGGGGGCAGTCCCGTCATTCAGTACATGTAGGCATGTGCACACATACTGCTTTACCATGTTGGTGAAATGCTGCCTCCTGTTAAGACGTTCCATATCAGCTGGTGGTGCTGGTTGTTGTGGCGTGCTGACAAAGCTTTTCCACATTTCGGCCATGCTAACCCTGCCTTCTGAGGTGCTGGTGGTGCCCCAGCTGTGTTGGCGACCTCTTCCTCGTTCTCTGCCTTCGCCTTGTGCATCCACTGTTCCCCCGCTGTCAGGTGGGAATGCCACCAGTAGCGCGTCTACCAGCGTGCGCTTAAACTCGCGCATCTTACGATCACGCTCCAGTGAGGGAATCAAGAATGGTACGTTGTCCTTGTAACGGGGATCCAGCAGCGTGGCCACCCAGTAATCAGCACAAGTTAGAATGTGGGCAACTCGGCGGTCGTTGCGAAGACACTGCAGCATGTAATCGCTCATGTGTGCCAGGCTGCCCAGAGGCAACAAAAAGCTGTCCTCTGTGGGAGGTGTATCGTCTGTGTCCTCTGTATTCCCACAGCCACGCACCAGTGATGGCCATGAGCTGGTCTGGGTGCCACCCTGCTGTGAACATGGCTTCTCCTCCTCCATCTCCTTCTCCACCTCCTCTTCCTCCAGAACTGTGCCCTGGCTGGACAATTGTGTACCTTGGGTTTGTGAGTGCAGGAACCCACCCTCGGAGCCACTTGGGAATGACTGGCCGGAAACCCTACGAAATGATCCCTCTTCCTCCTCCTCCTCCTGTGCCACATCCTCTTCCATCATCGCCAGGAGCGTTTTTTCAAGGAGGCATAAAAGTGGGATAGTAACGCTGAGAACGGCGTTATCAGCACTGGCCATGTTGGTGGAGTACTTGAAACAGCGCAACAAGGAACACAGGTCTCACATGGAGGCCCAGTCATTGTTGGTGAAGTGGTGCTGTTCTGCAGAGTGACTCACCCGTGCGCGCTGCAGCTGAAACTCCACTATCACCTGTTGCTGCTCGCACAGTCTGGCCAGCATGTGCAAGGTGGAGTTCCACCTTGTGGGCACGTCGCATATGAGGCGGTGAGCGGGAAGGCCGAAGTTACGCTGCAGCGCTGACAGGCGAGCAGCAGCAGGGTGAGAACGCCGAAAGCATGCACAGACGGCCCGCAGCAGCTCTGACATGTCGGGGTAATTTTAAAGGAATCTCTGCACCACCAAATTCAGCACATTCGCCAGGCAAGGGATATGCGTCAACCCGGCTAGTCCCAGAGCTGCTACGAGATTTCGCCCATTATCGCACACCACCAGACCGAGCTTGAGACTGACTGGCACAAACCACTCATCGGTCTGTTGTTCAAGGCCCGTCCACAGCTCCTGCGCGGTGTGGGGTTTGTCCCCCAAACAGATACGTTTTAAAACTGCCTGCTGTCGTTTATCCCTGGCAGTGCTGAAGTTGGTGGTGAAGGTGTTACGCTGACCGGATGAGGAGCTGGTAGAGGATGAGGAAGCAGAGTAGTAGGAGGAAGCAACAGGAGGCAAACTGAAGCGCCTTGCAATCCTCGTTAATGGAAGGACATGCGCCAAACTGCTATCCGCCTCAGGCCCAGCCGCCACTGCATTTACCCAGTGTGCTGTTATGGAGATATAACGGCCCTGACCGTGCTTACTGGTCCACATATCTGTAGTCAGGTGCACCTTGCCACAGATGGCGTTGCGCAGTGCACACCTGATTTTGTCCCCTACTTGGTTGTGCAGGGAAGGGATGGCTCGCCTTGAAAAGTAGTGGGGGCTGGGCAGAACGTACTGTGGGACAGCCACCGCATAAGGCCGTTAAAACTATCCGTCTCCACCAGACGGAATGACAGCATTTCAAAGGCCAGTAATTTAGAAATGCTGGCATTCAGGGCTAGGGATCGCGGGTGGGTAGGGGGGTACTTCCTCTTCCTCTCCAGCGTTTGGGAGATGGAGAGCTGAACACTTCCGTGGGACATTGTGGAGATGCTTGGTGACCCAGGTGTTGGTGTTGCTGGCAGATCCTCTGTTTGTGGGGTGCCAGGTGGCACTGTCACTCCAGAGTTGGTTCCTGCATCCCTTGTAATGGAGGCCATCATGGCACCAAAAATGGTAAAAGGCAGAGTGGATCCAGCATGCATGTGGATCCAACACTCCCTGAATTTTATGGCGGCCATTATGGCGCATAACAGGTAGTATTTAGTGTTAGGACCCGTCTAACAGAGATCGCCTTGACGTACGGCAGACGGGCTCAGATGGTTTTGTACAAAATGCATTGGCCAAGCATCTCCCTTTATAAATAAGCATAGCATTAGCACTATCATTTTTGTAATCATAATTTGTGACTATGGCATTGTTGTACTTTATCTGGTTTGCAGGGTGCTGCTGCATTGTCTTTTTTTCTTCTAGGTCTTTGCCATGGCAGCGTGCACCTGCGCACTGAGAGGTGCTGACTAACCCCCTTTTTTGCACATTTCTACAATGGGGTCATTTATGGGGTATCCACTATGTAAGCCTTACAAAGTGACTTCAGACCTGAACTGGTCCTTAAAAAGTGTTTTTTGTCATTTTTCTTAAAAATTTTAAGAATTGTTTCTAAAATTCTAAGCGTTCTAATGTCCTAAATTTTTTTAATTACATTTAAAAAATGATGCCAACAGAAAGTAGACACATGGGGAATGTTAAGAAATAAATATTTTATGAGGTATCACTTTCTGTTTTTAAAGCAGAGAAATAGAAATGTTGAAAATTGCTTTTTTTTCAACATTTTTGCTAAATTTGGGATGTTTCATAAATAAAGGTGAAATATATTGACTCAAATTTATGACCATCATGAAGTACAATGTGTCACGAGAAAACAATATCTGAATGGCTTGGATAAGTAAAAGAGTTCCAAAGCTATTACCACACAAAGTGACATATGTCAGATTTGCAAAATTAGGCCTGAACAGTAAGGGGGCCTGATGTGAAGTTGTTAACCGACTGGAAGCATTATCTGCTGCAATACAACCGACCACCTGGTCGCACAGGTGTGACTTCGAGAGCGTTGTCCTGCCCTGACATGCAAACTGCGACATGAAGCTAGGTATCGTGGATTTTTTTTTTTTTGTGCTCTGGCAGCAGGCACAGTTTCAACGCGCCCGGGGCCACGGCCTCTGCGTGCACCATCAGCATCATGGCCACTTCCCCGTCCCTTACTGCTCGCTTTCTTCATATTAAATGTTATATATGCTTGAAAGTATGCCACATGTACAGTAGCTTAAAAAAGTTATTTGGGATGTGGAAACGTCACACAGGAGATATACCACAGATAATGTTGCTGATGCCAGAAACGGCTAATAAAAAATGACAGTGAATATCACAGGTATTTTGGATGTGGAAACATTACAAAGGAGAAATTCCGCAGATAATGTCGCTGATGTCACCAGCGGCTAATAAAAAATTTACAGGGAATGTCACAGGTATTTGGAATGTGGAAACGTTATACAGGAGATGTACCCCAGGTAATGTCACTGTCAGCAACGGACACTGTCTACATAAAAAGTACACTGGATATCACTGATATTTTTTGGATGTGCACACGTTACACAGGAGATGTAGAGCAGCTAATGTCACTGTCTGAAGTAGACACCGTGTACGGAAAAAGTACAATGGATGCACAGATAATTTTGGGATGTACACACGTTACACAGGAGATTTAGCGCAGCTAATGTCACTGTCCGCAGCGGATACCGTCTACAGAAAAAGTACACTAGATGTCATAGATATTTTTGGGATGCACACACATTACACAGGAGATGTAACCCAGATAATGTCGCTGTCTACAGCGGCCTAACTATTGCACCACACACAATAGTCCTTAAAAGGACTTTTGGGAAGTGGACACGTTACACAGGAGAAATATCGCAGATAATGTCACTGATGTCACCAGCGGCTAATATAAAATTACAGGGAATGTCACAGGTATTTGGGATGTGGAAAAGTTACACAGGAAATGTACACCAGGAAATGTCACTGTCAACAGCGGACACGGTCTACGGAAAAAGTTCACTGGATGTCACTGATATTTTTTGGATGTGCACACGTTACACAGGAGGTGTAGCGCAGCTAATGTCACTGTCTGCAGCAGACACCATACACGGAAAAAGTACACTGGATGTCACTGATATCTTTTGGATGTGCACACGTTACACAGGAGATGTAGCGCAGCTGATGTCACTGTACACAGCGGACACCGATCTATGGAAAAAGTACACTGTCTGCAACGGACACCATCTACGGAAAAAGTACACTGGATGTCACAGATATTTTTGGGATGCGCACACGTTACACAGGAGAATTACGGCAGATGATGTCGCTGATGTCACCAGCGGCTAATATAAAATTACAGGGAATGTCACAGGTATTTGGGATGTGGAAACGTTACACAGGAGAAATACCACAGGTAATTTCGCTCATGTCACCAGCGGCTAATATAAAATTTGAGGGAATGTCACATGTATTTGGGATGTGGAAACATTACACAGGAGAAGTACCCCAGGAAATGTCAGTGTCCACAGCGGACACCGTCTGCGGAAAAAATACACTGGATGTCACTGATATTTTCTGGATGTGCACGCGTGACACAGGATATGTAGCGCAGCCAATGTCACTGTCCGCTGCGGACAACGTCTACGGAAAAAGTACACTGGAAGTCACTAATATTTTTTGGAATTGCACACGTTGCACAGGAGCTATAGCACAGCTAAAGTCACTGTCCTCAGTGGACACCATGTACGGAAAAAGTACACTGGATGTCACAGATATTTTTGGGACACACACACGTTACACAGGAGAAATACCACAGATAATGTGTCACGGTGGACAGGATATATGAAACACAGAAAAGTAAACAAACAAGTTCCTAGGCGAGAAGCTGGGAATAAGGTCACCTCCTGACAATCCCTATCAGCTGTCCCTATACTGCTAAGCCCACATTCAGACCCTTAAGGTGGGAATAATGTGTTCTCGTGCCTGGGCTGAAAATACCCTAAAATCCCTAAGATGGTGAAAGGGGAAAAGGGAAAGCCTGCTCCCTCAGGACATGGAGGGGACAGGCGTAACTCAAACAGCCTAGACAGTAAACCACAAGAAATCAGAAACAAACTTATCTTTTCTGAGCAGGAACTGCCAATCCTTCCTTCCTTGCTTCCACAGAGCCAGACAGAAGCTATAACCCGCAAGGAACACTGGAAGTGGGTGTGATTTAACCACTTCAGCCCCCTTAGCTTAAACACCCTTAATGACCAGGCCACTTTTTACACTTCTGCTCTACACTACTTTCACCGTTTATTGCTCGGTCATGCAACTTACCACCCAAATGAATTTTACCTCCTTTTCTTCTCACTAATAGAGCTTTCATTTGGTGGTATTTCATTGCTGCTGACATTTTTACTTTTTTTGTTATTAATCGAAATTTAACAATTTTTTTGCAAAAATTTACATTTTTCACAACATCCAAAGGTATTCCGTGAGGGGCATGGCGAGTTCCTAGAATTTTTTATTTTTTGTCACAAGTTAGTGGAATATGAGACTTTGTAAGAAAAAAATAAATAAAATAAAAATCATCATTTTCCGCTAACTTGTGACAAAAAATAAAAATTTCTAGGAACTCGCCATGCCCCTCACGGAATACCTTGGGGTGTCTTCTTTCCAAAATGGGGTCACTTGTGGGGTAGTTATACTGCCCTGGCATTCTAGGGGCCCTAATGTGTGGTAAGTAGTTTGAAATCAAAATGTGTAAAAAATGACCTGTGAAATCCTAAAGGTGCTCTTTGGAATGTGGGCCCCTTTGCCCACCTAGGCTGCAAAAAAGTGTCACACATCTGGTATTGCCGTACTCAGGAGAAGTTGGGGAATGTGTTTTAGTGTGTCATTTTACATATACCCATGCTGGGTGAGAGAAATATCTTGGCAAAAGACAACTTTTCCCTTTTTTTTTTTTTACAAAGTTGGCATTTGACCGAGATATTTCTCTCACCCAGCATGGGTATATGTAAAATGACACCCCAAAACACATTCCCCAACTTCTCCTGAGTACGGCGATACCACATGTGTGACACTTTTTTGCAGCCTAGATGCGCAAAGGGGCCCACATTCCTTTTAGGAGGGCATTTTTAGACATTTGGATCCCAGACTTCTTCACACGCTTTAGGGCCCCTAAAATGCCAGGGCAGTATAAATACCCCACATGTGACCCCATTTTGGAAAGAAGACACCCCAAGGTATTCAATGAGGGGCATGGCGAGTTCATAGAATTTAAATTTTTTTGCCACAAGTTAGCGGAAATTGATTTCTTTTTGTTTTTTCTCACAAAGTCTCCCTTTCCGCTAACTTGGGACAAAAATTTCAATCTTTCATGGACTCAATATGCCCCTCAGTGAATACTTTGGGGTGTCTTCTTTCCAAAATGGGGTTATTTGTGGGGTGTTTGTACTGCCCTGGCATTTGAGGGTCTCCGCAATCATTACATGTATGGCCAGCAT
This sequence comes from Bufo bufo, assembly GCF_905171765.1. NCBI lineage: Eukaryota > Metazoa > Chordata > Amphibia > Anura > Bufonidae > Bufo > Bufo bufo. Next base: position 555,488,414 of record NC_053390.1, on the reverse strand, counting down.
TAGGAGTTTCTGCTATTCTCCTTATATTGAGCATACGGGTAATGAGATTTTTTTTTTCCGTTCAGCCTCTGGGCTGAAAGAAAAAATGAATGGCACAGATTTCTTCATTCACATCGATCAATGTGGATGAAAAAATCTTTGCCCAAAAAAAAAAAGGAGGGGAAAGGCGTCTGCCAGGACATAGGAGCTCCGCCCAACATCCATACCCACTTAGCCCGTATGCCCTGGCAAACCAGATTTCTCCATTCACATCAATCGATGTGAATGAATAAATCATTGCCAGGATTTTTTAGTATTTTTTATATACAAAGTGTTTGCCAAAGTATATGAACACCGCCGCCTCCTCAGCTCATATGCCTCGGCAAACGTATCTTTTACTGCAGAGGAGAAATCTCGTCTTGCAGCGCCGCATACACTGACTTTTGTGTAATCTGACAGCAGCGCAATGCTTCTGTCAGAATGCACATCAGTGCTGCAGCTGGTTCATCGGTTGGTCCACCTGGAAGGTAAAAAAAACAAAACAAAAAAGAAAAAACCAGGCCGCAACGCAATAAATTTATTAACTTTATAATAACTTTTGAACAGAACATATAAACTTTATTGAACTGAACGTTAACTTTTTTTGATTACCGGTGTTTTTTTTGAAATGGAGGAGAGCATGTACACGTCACGCTTGTCTCTCCATTTCACCGCAAGCAGTTCTTCGTTACACAAGGCAGCCCTCTCCCCCCTTGAAAGACGGGTGGTAATGAGCCGTTGGGGAAAGCCCCGGCGACTAGGTCGCACGGTGCCACAGCAGCCAATCTGTTCTAGGAACAAATGCCTGAAGAGGGGCACACTTGTGTAAAAATTGTCCACATAAAGATGGTACCCCTTGCCAAATAAGGGTGACACCAAGTCCCAGACTGTCTTCCCACTGCTCCCCAGGTAGTCAGGACCGACCGGCTCCAGGGTCTGATCTTTTCCCTCATAGATCCGAAATTTGTGGGTATAGCCTGTGGCCCTTTCACAGAGCTTATACAATTTGACCCCATACCGGGCACGCTTGCTTGGGATGTATTGTTTGAAGCCAAGGCGCCCGGTAAAATGTATTAGGGACTCGTCTACGCAGATGTTTTGCTCAGGGGTATACAAATCTGCAAATTTCTGGTTGAAGTGGTCTATGAGGGGCCGAATTTTGTGGAGCCGGTCAAAAGCTGGGTGGCCTCTGGGACGGGAGGTGCTGTTGTCGCTAAAGTGCAGGAAACGCAGGATGGTCTCAAAACGTGTCCTGGACATAGCAGCAGAGAACATGGGCATGTGATGAATTGGGTTCGTGGACCAATATGACCGCAATTCATGCTTTTTGGTTAGACCCATGTTCAGGAGAAGGCCCAGAAAAATTTTAATTTCGGAAACTTGGACTGGTTTCCACCGGAAAGGCTGGTCATAAAAGCTTCCCGGGTTGGCGGCTATACAGTCATGTGAAAAAATTAGGACACCCTTTGAAAGCATGTGGTTTTTTGTAACATTTTTAATAAATGGTTATTTCATCTCCGTTTCAACAATACAGAGAGATTAAAGTAATCCAACTAAACAAAGAAAACTGAAGAAAAGTCTTTTCAAGATCTTCTGTAAATGTCATTCTACAAAAATGCCTATTCTAACTGAGGAAAAAGATAGGACACCCTCACATGTATTCCCTCTTAAATTGGCTCAGATCTCACACCAGGTGCACATAATTAGTAGATCGTTACTCTGCATGTTGAATGAGGCTTGCCCTATTTAAACCTCAGACATTTAGTTTGGTGTGCTCCTGACTGTTGAAGTGAGAGTGAGCACCATGGTGAGAGCAAAAGAGCTGTCAGAGGACTTCAGAAAAAAGATTGTAGCAGCCTATGAGTCTGGGAAGGGATTTAAAAAGATCTCAAAAGATTTTGAAATCAGCCATTCCACTGTCCGGAAGATAGTCTACAAGTGGAGGGCTTTCAAAACAACTGCCAACATGCCCAGGACTGGTCGCCCCAGCAAGTTCACCCCAAGAGCAGACCGCAAGATGCTAAAAGAGGTCTCCAAAAACCCTAAAGTGTCATCTCGAGAACTACAGCAGGCTCTGGCTACTGTTGATGTAGAAGTACATGCCTCTACAATCAGAAAGAGACTGTACAAGTTTAACTTGCATGGGAGGTGTGCAAGGAGGAAACCTTTGCTTTCCAAGAGAAACATCGAGGCCAGACTGACATTTGCCAGAGATAAAGTTGACAAAGACCAGGACTTCTGGAATAATGTTCTTTGGACAGATGAGTCCAAAATTGAATTATTTGGACACAACAGCAGAGGACATGTTTGGCGTAAACCAAACACAGCATTCCAAGAAAAGAACCTCATACCAACTGTGAAGCATGGAGGTGGAAGTGTCATGGTTTGGGGCTGCTTTGCTGCAGCAGGACCTGGTCAGCTCACCATCATAGAATCCACGATGAATTCTACTGTGTATCAGAAGGTGCTTGAAGAACATGTGAGACCATCAGTTAGAAAATTAAAGCTGAAGCGGAACTGGACCATGCAACATGACAATGACCCAAAACATACTAGTAAATCAACCAAAGATTGGCTGAAAAAGAAGAAATGGAGAGTCCTGGAATGGCCAAGTCAAAGTCCAGATTTGAATCCCATTGAGATGCTGTGGGGTGACTTGAAAAGGGCTGTACGTGCAAGAAACCCCTCAAACATCTCACAGCTGAAAAAGTTCTGCATTGAGGAGTGGGGTAAAATTTCCTCAGACCGATGTCGAAGACTGGTAGATGGCTACAAGAACCGTCTCACTGCAGTTATTTCAGCCAAAGGAGGTAACACTCGCTATTAGGGGCAAGGGTGTCCTATCTTTTTCCTCAGTTAGAATAGGCATTTTTGTAGAATGACATTTACAGAAGATCTTGAAAAGACTTTTCTTCAGTTTTCTTTGTTTAGTTGGATTACTTTAATCTCTCTGTATTGTTGAAACGGAGATGAAATAACCATTTATTAAAAATGTTACAAAAAAACCACATGCTTTCAAAGGGTGTCCTAATTTTTTCACATGACTGTAAATTGAGTGGCATACCGATTTATTTCTGCCACGACTAAGTCCAAGAGCTCCGCAGTCACCCATCTTTTCCAAGTTCACTTGAATCCTCTGCCAGATAGAAGACAAGGAGGAAGAAAATCTCTCCTCCTCTGGCATCCCAGAGGAACTAGTCCCAGAAAATGTACCAAACTGAGGATGAAAACCGTATGCGCCAAAAAATGGGGACTTACCCGTGGACTCCTGCCTACGGTTACAAGAATGAGACCCAGTCCTCCTGATTCTCAGCCACAAAGCACCTCAAGTAGGTCTCCAGGTTTTGATTAGTACACTCTGTCTGCTCATTCGACTGCGGATGAAAAGCCGAAGAGAACGAAAGTTGAATGCCAAGCCGAGAGCAGAACGCCCTCCAGAACCTGGAGACAAACTGCGTGCCCCTATCAGAAACCACATCCGAAGGAATTCCATGCAATTTCACGATATTATCAACAAAAATCTGCGCAAGAGTCTTGGCATTGGGCAGACTGGCTAACGATATAAAGTGATCCATTTTACTAAAACGGTCAACAACCACCAAAATTACTATCTTCCCGGAGGAACTCGGCAGATCCGTAATAAAGTCCATAGACAAGTGCGTCCAAGGACGAGACGGAATAGACAAAGGAAGAAGTGAACCAGCAGGTCGAGTATGAGCAACCTTTGACCGTGCACAGGTTTCACAAGCTGCCACGAAATCCTCAATGCTCTTACGTAACCTGGGCCACCAGAACCTCCGGGACAGAAGATCAAAGGTGGACTTACCACCAGGATGTCCAGCAAGGACAGTATCGTGATGTTCCTTGAATACCTTGTATCGCAGTTCATCGGGAACAAACAACCTCCCTGGGGGACAAGAACCAGGAGCCCCCTCCTGGGCTCCCAACACCTCCATCTCCAAATCGGGGTACAGAGCGGAGACCACCACTCCATCAACCAAAATCGGAGCAGGATCCTCAGAATCACATCCCCCAGGAAAACTGTGAGACAATGCATCTACCTTGACGTTATTAACCCCCGGGTGAAAAGTAACCGCAAAATTAAACCTGGTAAAAAACAGTGACCATCTGGCCTGTCTAGGGTTCAGACACTTGGCAGATTGCAGGTAAGCTAAATTCTTATGATCCGTATAAACTGTAACGGGATGAGACGCCCCCTCCAACCAGTGACCCCATTCCTCAAAGGCCAATTTGATGGCCAGCAATTCTCTATCTCCTACATTATAATTCCTCTCGGCGACCGAGAGCTTCTTGGAAAAAAAAGCACATGGAACCCATTTGCCAGGAGATGAACCCTGCGACAGCACTGCTCCAACCCCCACTTCTGATGCATCAACCTCCACCACAAATGGCTGAGACACATCTGGCTGCACCAGAATGGGAGCAGACGCAAAACATTCCTTAATAGTCGAAAAGCCCTTCAGTGCCTCATCCGACCAGACAGAGACGTCGGCGCCCTTCTTAGTCAGGTCAGTCAGAGGTTTTACAATGGTAGAATAGTTCAAAAATAAATTTTCTATAATAATTAGTAAACCCCAAAAATCGCATTAAAGCTTTCTGATTCTCCGGTCGGTCCCATTCCAGAACCGCCCGGACCTTTTCAGGGTCCATATGAAAACCAGAGTCAGAGAGCAGATATCCCAGAAACGGAAGCTCCTGCACAGAAAACACACATTTCTCCAATTTGGCATATAATTTATTCTCCCGAAGGATTGTCAAAACCTGTCTCACATGATCCTGATGGGTCTTCAGATCAGGAGAGTTAATTAAAATGTCATCCAAGTAAACTACCACGAACCTCCCCACAAAATGATGAAAAATGTCATTGACGAATCGCTGGAATACCGCTGGCGCGTTCGTTAACCCAAAAGTCTAACCAGATTCTCGAAATGCCCCTCATGTGTGTTGAAGGCTGTCTTCCACTCATCCCCTTCCTTGATTCTGATCAGATTGTAGGCCCCTCTTAAATCCAACTTGGAGAACACCTTGGCTCCAACAATCTGATCAAAAAGATCGGAAATCAAAGGAAGGGTATACGGATCCCGGACCGTAATACGGTTCAATTCCCGGAAATCCAGACAAGTTCTCAGCGATCCATCCTTTTTCTTTACAAAGAATAAACCTACTGCCACCAGAGACTTAGATGGCCTTATATGGCCTTTTGCCAAACTCTCGGCAATATACTTCCGCATGACCTCTCTTTCAGGTTGAGAAAGATTGTAAAGCCGAGACTTTGGCAACTTAGCCCCTGGGATGAGATTAACTGGACAATCATAGTCACGATGAGGGGGCAATTCCTGAGCCCCACCTTCCGAAAATACATCCGCAAAATCTGAAAGATACAGAGGTAGAGCCGTAGTGGACACACCAGAGATAGATGTGCCAAGGCAATTATCCGAACAAAATTCACATCAACCAATGATCTGTCTTGCTTGCCAATCTATGATTGGGTTATGTTTTGTCAGCCACGGTAACCCTAAGACAATGGGAGCGGGCAAGTCTTTCATGACAAAACAAGACATAAACTCAACATGTGAATCACCCACCCTCAACAGAATACCATGAGCAATATGAGTGAGACTCCTTTGAGAAAGAGGGGAAGAATCAATTGCGAAAACCAGAATCTCTCTTTGTAAAGTGCAAGTACTTAGACCCAGATTTTGAAGAAAAAGAGAATCAATAAGGTTTACCCCAGCACCACAGTCAATGAATACTTCAACAAAAAATGTTCTTGAGTCTAGCGCCACCATAGCTGGAAGGAGAAAATGAGAATTACGGGGAGCTTGCATACCTGCTTGCTCCACCACTCTATTCACACCACCAAGAGTCAGGAATGTTTCCTTTTTCTCTTTAAGTGAACCTCTTTGTGATTCTTTCTCATCCACATGCGGTTTAACAAAAGGACAAGCAAAAATAAAATGACCACTTTTTCCACAATAATAGCATAGTTTATGCAATCTCCTAAAGTCTCTACTACCAGAACGGAAAGATATCGGACCCAGCTGCATGGGTTTCTCCCCCACCCCAGAGTTACATGTAATATCACCCTGGGAAGCAGGTGAGATGAAACCACTCACAGAAGGGATCCCTTGCGCAAGGGGGGAGCCTTACACCTCTCTCTAATACGTCTATCTAACCGTACTGTTAAAGACATAGCATTCTCTAAAGTATCCGGGTACTCATGAAAAGCCAGGGCATTTTTCAATCTCTCAGATAACCCTTGACATAACTGACTACGTAACGCGGGATCATTCCACTCTGACTCAGTAGCCCATCTCCTAAACGCAGTAAGCCTCTGCAGTATGTTCACCTTGTAATAAATTACGCAGTTTAGATTCCGCCATCGAGACCCGATCTGGGTCATCATAAATCAATCCCAAGGCTTTAAAAAATTCTTCCACCGACCGGAGGGCCAGAGAACCGGGCGGCAGAGAAAAGGCCCAGGATTGCGCGTCCCCTTTAAGCAGAGAAATGATTACACCAACCCTCTGACTTTCATCAGCAGACGAAGATGGACGCAGCCGAAAATACAACTTGCATGACTCTTTGAAGCGGATAAAGTCATCCACACCCCCTACAAATCTATCAGGAAGAGCGACTTTAGGCTCCCCATAAATTTGGCTTGCACCTGATGCCAGAGCATTCTGACACAGTGTGACCGAATTACGCAGATCCGCGACCTCTAGGGATAATCCCTGCATGTGATCCACTAGCGCATCAATTGACTCCATCTCAAACCGCTGAGCAATGGCAGTCAAAGTATTGGCGGGTTATAATGTCACGGCGGACAGAATATATGATACACAGAAATGTAAACAAACAAGTTTCTAGGCGAAAAGCTGGGAATAAGGTCACCTCCTGACAATCCCTATCAGCTCTCCCTATACTGCTAAGCCCACATTCAGACCCTTAAGGTGGGAATAATGTGTCCTCGTGCCTGGGCTGAAAATACCCTAAAATCCCTAAGATGGGGAAAAGGGAAAGCCTGCTCCCTCAGGACCTGGAGGGGACAGGCGTAGCTCAAACAGCCTAGACAGCAAACCACAAGAAATCAGAAACAGCCAATCCTTCCTTCCTTGCTTCCACAGAGCCAGACAGAAGCTATAACCCGCAAGGAACACTGGAAGTGGGTGTGATTTAAACTGAAACCAACGACCCCACCCAGTGCACCTGAAGGAAGGAGGAACTAGCTCGAATTCAAAACAAAACAAAAAGGCTAGACACGTGCTGCTAATCTGGCAGACCTCCGCACATAGCCTGAGCAGGGCATGACATAATGTCGCTGATGTCAGCAGCGTCTAATATAAAATTATAGGGAATGTCACAGGTATTTTGGATGTGGAAACGTTAAACAGGAGAAATACCGCAGATAATGTCGCTGATCTCAGCAGCGGCTAATATAAAATTACAGGGAATGTCACAGGTATATGGGATGTGGAAACATTACACAGGAGATGTACCCCAGGTAATGTCACTCTCCGCAGCAGACACCGTCTATGGAAAAAGTACACCGGATGTCACAGATGTTTTTGGAATGCGCACACGTTACACAGGAGAAATACCGCAGATAATGTTGCTGATGTCACCAGAGGCTAATAAAAAATTACAGGGAATGTCACAAGTATTTGGGATGTGGAAACGTTACACAGGAAATGTACCCCAGGAAATTTCACACTCGGCAGCGGACACCGTCTACAGAAAAAGAATACTGGATGTCACTGATATTTTTGGGATGTGCACACATTACACAGGAGTTGTAGCGCAGCTAATGTCACTGTCGGCAGCGGACACTGTCTATGGAAAAAGTACACTGGATGTCACAGATATTTTTGGGATGCGGACATGTTACACAAGAGAAATACCTCAGATAATGTCGCTGATGTAACTCAGGTAATGTCACTGTCAGTAGCAGACACCGTCTACGGAAAAAATACACTGGATTTTACTGATATTTTCTGGATGTGCACACGTTACACAGGAGATGTAGTGCAGCCAATGTCACTGTCCGCTGCGGACGTCTACGGAAAAAGTACACTGGAAGTCACTAATATTTTTTGGAATTGCACACGTTGCACAGGAGATATAGTGCAGCAAAAGTCACTGTCCGCAGTGGTCACCGTCTACGGAAAAAGTACACAGAATGTCACAGATATTTTTGGAATGCGTACACGTTACACAGGAAAAATACCACAGATAATGTAGCTGATGCCACACGTTGCACAGGAGGTGTAGCGCAGCTAATGTCACTGTTCGAAGCGGACATCGTCTACGGAAAAAATACACTGGATGTCACAGATATTTTTTGGATGTGCACACAATGTGCACACGTTAAAAACAGGAGATATAGCACAGCTAATGTCACTGTACACAGCGGACACCAATCTATGGAAAAAGTACACTGGATGTCACAAGTATTTTTGGGATGCACACACGTTACACAGGACATGTAGCGCAGATAATGTCGCTGTATGCAGCAGCCTAACTATTGCACTCTATTTAGCGCAGGATGCACTAAAAATAGATATTGCTGCCACACACAATAGTCCTTAAAGAACTTTTGGGTCTGTAAAGTTTTAGCAATTTAGCCAGGTTGCGCTAAAAATATATATTGCTGCTGCCACACACAACAATAGTCATTAAAAGAACTTTTGGGTCTGTAAAGTTTTAGCAATTTAGCCAGGTTGCGCTAAAAATATATATTGCTGCTGCCACACACAACAATAGTCATTAAAAGAACTTTTGGGTCTGTAAAGTTTTAGCAATTTAGCCAGGTTGCGCTAAAAATATATATTGCTGCTGCCACACACAACAATAGTCATTAAAAGAACTTTTGGGTCTGTAAAGTTTTAGCAATTTAGCCAGGTTGCGCTAAAAATATATATTGCTGCTGCCACACACAACAATAGTCATTAAAAGAACTTTTGGGTCTGTAAAGTTTTAGCAATTTAGCCAGGTTGCGCTAAAAATATATATTGCTGCTGCCACACACAACAATAGTCATTAAAAGAACTTTTGGGTCTGTAAAGTTTTATCAATTTAGCCAGGTTGCGCTAAAAATATATATTGCTGCTGCCACACACAACAATAGTCCTTAAAAAAACATTTGAGTCTCTGACAAGTTTTTCTAGTTAAATTTTAAAAAATTCACTCCCTACACTATCTTTCCCTTCTTCAGCACAGCTCTTTCTGACTAACACTGAGCCAAACACGTGTCATCGGGAGGCTTTATAGCACCCGATGACGCGTTCCGGACAGCCAATCACCATAAGTAACCAACATGGCTACGGCATTACAGTGAAGGGCAGTACTTACCTGCACTTTTATTGGCTGTGTAGCAGCCAACAAACGTGTGGGGAGGAGACTCGAGCATTGCACACCTGCACGTCATCCCCTGAAGACGCCAAAATATTCGGCGAAACATGTAGGGATGCAGGAATAGATTTTAGTTCAGGGATTTAGAGGTAGGGACCCCAAAGTGGGAAATTGTATCTAGATAGTGTTAGACAAAGTGAAATCGCAGAGCCGAGAGACTTGAGGGGTGACCTGTTATTCCGCCCTGATAAGTTCAATCCGAATAGGAGATAGATCCCAAACCCAGATTTCCCTGAGGAATTTTAAGCTAGTTCCCAAGAATTATATGTTTTTTAAAAAGTGAACAATAAAGAATTTTTTTTATTACTATCAATCAGAGAGGCTGCAAAAAGTTACGCTAAGGTCCGAGTGACCATTAAATTTTATAGCGCAGCTAATGTCACTGTCCACAGCAGACACCATCTACGGAAAAAGTACACTGGATGTCACTGATATCTTTTGGATGTACACACGTTACACAGGAGATGTAGCGCAGCTGATGTCACTGTACACAGCGGACACCGATCTACGGAAAAAGTACACTGGATGTCGCAAGTATTTTGGGATGCGCACACGTTACATAGGAGAAATGCCGCAGATAATGTCGCTGATGTCAGCAGCGGCTAAAATAAAATTACAGGGAATGTCACAGATATTTGGGATGTGGAAATGTTACACAGGGGAAATACCACAGATAATGTCGCTGATGTCACCAGCGGCTAATAAAAAATTACAGGGAATGTCACAGGTATTTGGGATGTGGAAACTTTACACAGGAGATGTACCCCAGGTAATGTCACTGTCTGCAGCGGACACCGTCTACAGAAAAAGTACACTGGATGTCACTGATATTTTTTGGATGTGCGCACGTTGCACAGGAGGTATAGCGCAGCTAATGTCACTATCCGCAGTGGACACAGTCTACGGAAAAAGAACACTGGATGTCACTGATATTTTTTAGATGTGCACACGTTACACAGGAGATGTAGCGCAGCTGATGTCGCTGTACACAGCGGACACCGATCTACGGAAAAAGTACACTGGATGTCGCAAGTAGACAGAAGGAAGTTTCTGTAGTATATAGGAGTACAAGGCAGTTTGCATGAGAGTATTATGAATAGTGCCTAAATTTTTTCCAGGGGTTCCAGATATTAAGAAAAACAGACCTTGTTCCCAGCTCCCAATGAAAGATTTCTTCAAGTCTATTTATCTGATCAATCTTAGCATACCAACTCTCAAGACTGGGGGTGTCTGAGGTAAGCCAGAACCCTGGGAGAAGTAATCTGGCGGATCCCAGCATAAGGGAGAAAAGGGATGCTCTATATTTGGAGATTTTTTGCATCCCCAAGGTGAGGAGAGTTAATTCTGGGGTACAGGCAATATTAGTTTGACATATTTTGTTTGTAGCTCTCACTATCTCTTCCCACCACTCTTTGATTACACCGCAGGACCACCAGATGTGGAAATAGGAGCCTTTTTCTTTTTTACATCTCCAAAAAAGATCGGAAGAGTCTTTGCTATAAAGGCAAGTTTTGTCTGGGGTTTTATACCACCTAGACAGGATTTTGTAACTATTCTCCTGTGTTCTGGTGCATCTGGAGATCCTATTCGGAGCAGTCAACATAGAGGAGATCTCTGAATCTGACAAAGAGCGTTGTAGATCTCTTTCCCACAATCTCACTATAGCTGGTTTAGGATCAGAAGTTGGAGATTTCAGGTTCCTATATATTGTAGAGATAGGTTTTGAGGGATAGAGGGTAGTGCTCAGTAGTTTTTCGAACCAGGAAAGTTCTCTTTGGGGCGGGGTGTGTTTAAGGAAAGAGAGGATTTCTGTTTTAAGGAATCTCAGTGGAATGGGATTATAATTTTTTATTTTAAGGAGCTCACATATTTTTTGGTCAGGGGGTAGAGTTCCATCTGAATCTATTAACTCCCCTATGGGGGTGTCAGAAGATCATATGGAGAGGGGAAAGCATTCTCTAAGTTCTCTAGGGGCTAGGGAGACTATATCTCTAATAAGCAGCAAAGGGGAAGGTAGGGATATGGAGCCTTCTCTAGCTGAAAACCATTTCCAAGCTTTTAAAGTATTCCTAATCATAGAGTTAGGAATAAAGTGCAGACTAGGAGGGGGTTTACCAGACAATAGAAGGGCTCGTAACGATGAGTTTAGAAATGAGTTTTCCAGGGTAAGCCATGTCTTGGTGGGGGGAGACCTAATCCAATCAACTATCCTGGATAAAAGAATGGATCTCATGTAGATTTCAGGATCCGGTAGTCCTATTCCTCCGGCTTTTTTTGGCTTGGAAAGTGTAAGGAAGGAGATGCGAGGAGCCCTACCCTGCCATATGAATTTTCAGATGTGTTTGTTCAAAAGGCTAAAAAATGAATTGGGCAGTTCTATTGGGAGAGTCTGCATTAAGTATGTGAGTCTTGGCATTATTAGGGACATAAGAAGATTTTTTCTCTCAAACCAAGATAAGAAGGGGAAGTTTAATGAGTCTAGCTGAGCAATAATGGATGTTAGTAGAGGTTTATAATTTAGAGCATAAAGATCGGATAAGAATGGGGTAAGTTTTACGCCTAAGTATGTTAACTGTTGGGTGTCCCAATTAAATGGAGTGGAAGCCTTGAGGGAAGTGAGGGTTTTGGGGGGGAGTCCCATGTGTAGGACCTGTGATTTGGTAGGGTTAACTTTGAAATTAGATAGGGATCCAAATCGACTTAGTAATGAGAGAATGATGGGCATAGATTTAGAGGGGTTAGTCGTAATTATTAGGAGATCATCTGCAAAAGCAGCTGATTTGAATTCTAATCCCTCTACTTGTAGGCCTCTAATGTTTTCTTCCTGTCTCACGAAGATAAGGGGGGAAAGAGGGCATCCCTGTCTGATCCCGTTCCTGATCGGGAAGCCAGAGGAAAGGATTCCATTAACTGACATGGACGCTGAGGATTAGCCATACATCGAGAAGACTGAGTTAGCGAAAGAGTCCGGAATTTGGAATTTTTGTAAAGTGGAACGGATATAAGACCAATCAACTCTATCAAAAGCTTTCTCAGCGTCCGTGCCAATCAGGATCAAGGGTGTAAGTTTGTGGGAAGCGTAGTAAAGGGAATTTAGGACTTTGGTGGTGTTGTCTTTGCTCTCTTGTCCCTTGACAAAGCCCACCTGATCTGGATGGATTAAGGTGGAGAGAAAGTTATTCAGGCGAAGGGCGAGCATTTTAGCTAGAAGCTTTAGGTCCACATTGAGTAGGGAAATGGGGCGGTAGTTAGAGCAGGAAGTGGGATCCTTTCCGTCTTTGGGAATTATAGTAATAGTTGCTCTAGTCATATCTGTGGAGATAGGGGTCCCATCCAGCGAAGAGTTATAAATTGGGAGTAGGTGAGGGGTAAGAATGTTCTTAAAGGAGGAGTAATAAAGGTATCGGGAGGCCATCAGGGCCTGGACACTTCCCTCTAGAGGTTGTTTTTATAGCCGCCTCTAACTCTTGGGCCGAAAATGGTTTGGAAAGGAGGTCCTTTTGGGGAGGGGTCAAGGCTGGGAGGGTAAGGGAATCTAGGAAGTGTTTAATGTGAGGTATTTTTTCCTCAGGGGAGTATTTTAGTTCATGGGTGGGGAGATTGTATAGTGACTTATAAAAGAGTTTAAATTGTTCAGCGATTTCTTCTGATTTAAACAAAGAGGTACCTTGTGGGGATTTGATGCTTTGGACATATCGGGACTCTCTCCTTTGTTTTATCCTCCGTATCATATACTTGGAAGCCTTATTGCCATGGGCGTAAAACTTCTGCTGAGATGAAAGAAAAAACTTAGCTGAACGCTCATTCAAGAGGTTCTTTAGTTCTGATCTAAGGGACCGGAGTTCCGACAGATGCAAAGCAAGATGGGATTATTTATGCACTTTTTCAAGTGTGTGGATCCTTGACAGGAGGTGGTTTAATTTTTTCTCTGATTCTTTTTTGAGGAAAGAACAAAGGCTGATGAGTTTACCCCTAATATAGGGTTTATGGGCGTCCCATAATGTATGGGGAGAGATATCTGGGGTGTTGTTGAGAGAAAAGTATTCCTCAAGATAGGAGGCAATCTGGGTCTTATGAGTATTGTTGCTTAGTAAAGATTCATTGAAGCGCCAGTTTGGGGCTCTAGGGGGGCTCGTTAATAAATGTAGTTCGCATGTTATTGGGGCGTGATCGGATACCGTGATGTTTCCAATCCTTGCTAATTTACATAGCTGTAAATTTTCTTTAGTGTACGTGTTATTGGCCTGAGAGTAGTAGGAAAAATAAATCTCATCTGGGTGTAGACACCTCCAAACATCCACTAGGCCTAAGTTAAATAGTTTAACCTGTAGGGCTTTGAGACCCCTGGTGGAGACTGAGGACTTTTTAGAGGAGGAGTCTAAAAATGGATTGAGGGTTAGATTAAAGTCGCCCCCTAGGATTAGGGTGCCCTCTTTATGTTCCTCTAGCAGGTTCAGGAGGGAAAGGAACCAGTCTATCTGACCGGAATTGGGGGCATAGACGTTCACTAGAGTGAAGGCTTGTTGGCCTATTAATCCCTTCAGAATGAGGTATCTACCATCCGGATCTAGGATTTGTGTATGGAAGGTAAAAGGAAAATCCTTGCGGAAACCTATACTCACACCCCTTGAAGCAGCGCCACCAGCTCCACAATGGTACCATAAGTGAAATTTGGCGTACGAAAGATTAGGGTAATGACCATGCTTAAAATGAGTTTCCTGTAGAAAAATCACAGAGCTATTCTCTTTCCTCAGCATTGAAAAGATTCTACATCTTTTGGAGGGTGATCTTAGCCCTTTAACATTGAAGGAAACCAGGTGAACGTCCGCCATTATCTTATATAAAATGTGGGAAGGGGGGTATGGAAGGAGGCCAACCTGGTTTCCCCAAGAAAGGCGCTGCCTGGGGGGGGGGGGGGAGCTAGGGAGTTTAGCATAATAAAAATCTTACTTCTGATATCGACGAAGTAAGAGAACGCCTTCTTGGGCATAAATGAGATATACCTGTCACAATGAGAAAAAATGAGAACAAATAACAAAAAACATAACAAGAACTTGTAAGTAAGCTCAGATGTGAAAATACTGTTTAAGTATGTTAGTGCAGAAAACAGTAACAGTGGGGGGAGATATAGACATAACGTCATTTAAGTAAGTAGATAGAACCCTCAAGGGCCAGTACTACTGGATTGGAAAAGGTCAGGGACCTAGGGTAATAAGGGCTTTCATTTATCTGGCAATGAAAGTCTCTTTGGAGTAGATGCCAGGTAGCCTCTCTTATTCTTCTGTGATCTTGGAGTGCGCAGGGTCTCCCAGGGGGATACTGCAGGTAAAGGCGTCAGAGATGATAAATTCTGAACTATCTCCCAATTCTCTATGTCCAGAGGAGAGATTTTTAAATGAGCGAACGCTTTTTCTAGATCGCCATAGGAGGAGATGGTGGTGCGATGGCCTTCATGAAGAAACGACAGACCAAACGGGCAGGTCCAGCGGTAAGTGATGTTATGCTGACGGAGCCATTCCGTTAGGGGTTTCAGGGATCTGCGTTTCTTCAAGGTAGATTGTGCCAGATCTTGAAAGACAGCAATAGTATTATTTTCCCATCTCAGTTGTTCTGCTTGTCTGGCCCCGGACATTATGGCCTCTTTGACTGGGAAATGCAGAAATTTGCAAATAACCTCCCGAGGGGGTTCTGAGGGCTGTGGTTTAGGGCGAAGGGCTCTGTGTGCCCTCTCAATGATCACCTCATGAACTGAATCAGGCCCCAGGATTTGAAGACAAATCTGAATGACTGCATGCGGAACATTCTCTGGGGACACAGTCTCAGGTATACCTCGAAAACGCAGGTTATTCCTTATGCCTTTGTTCTCTTGCTCCTCAATAGCAGAGTATATGGAGTTAAGGTGTTTCTGGCACTCAGATAAGCTGTTAGCTGCTTCCTACTGATGTGTAATGATGGCCGCCTGATTCTCCTCCAGGGCTTCTACACATCTGCCTATGTGACGGACATCTTCTTTGATAGAAGTGAGGTCCAGGCTGAGGGGGCCCAAAGCGTCTAAGAGTGCCTCTTTGAGGTAAGAACGGGAGATGGGGAGGTTGTCAGGGTCAGGGGAGTCATCTCTTACCCCACCTGTGTCGGCCTTCTCTCTGGCTGGTCTGGAGTTGTTGCCTCGTGGAGTGCCGGGCGCCATCTTAGGTTCCCTGCTCACTGCAATAGCCGCTGCTTTTTTAATAAAACGATTCATGTCTCCGGGTTGGCTGGAGGAACGGGCTTGACTCGCTTGATCAGAGGGCTTTTGGCCACCTATCCTGACCATTTTGGTGACCAGTAGGGCTGTTTAAACAAGCTTAGAGGGTTAAATCAACGGGAGAGCAGCACTTCACATGACCGCTCGGCTCCGGCACTTGCTCCGCCCCTTGCCAAAAATATTTTAGGCATTATATAGAATGCTTAGGCATTTATACAATGTCTGTATTTTATTTATTTATGCCAGATGTTAATGCTCGCTTGTAAGTACTTACATTGATTTTATTACATTATTGAATGACATGCAGGACATCAGGAAGTATGAGAAATGGACACAAAATTACAAGAAAAAGTCACAGTCATTAATTCCAGGAGCATATAAACAAACTCCAGTTTTAACGAGCAATACATAGATCATTACCTCCTACCAATTTCCTGTACGTTAGTAAGGATGTTTCTCTTTAACATCACACTACCATAGATTAAAGGGATATATTTTAAGCAATGTGTACCCTCATTATATGACAGACTGGGTATATGACAAAATTAGATAACTTGGTGTGATTTTGCATTTAAATGAGCACTTACCGATTCATTTTATAGTGCAGTGACACATAAATCAGATGTATCAACTGTCAGGGAAATTCATTATTAGTGTTGATCGAGCATGCTCGGCCAAACACCAGTTCGGCTCGAGCATATTGA
Source organism: Bufo bufo (assembly GCF_905171765.1). Lineage (NCBI taxonomy): Eukaryota > Metazoa > Chordata > Amphibia > Anura > Bufonidae > Bufo > Bufo bufo. The sequence goes on along the minus strand of NC_053390.1, from coordinate 555,472,016 downwards.
TCCTTGGCACATGGCGGAATTCGGCCGAATACCGCATGTGCTCGAGCACAATGCTCGAGTCTCCTCCCCACACGTTTGTTGGCTGTAATGCCGTAGCCATGTTGGTTATTTATAGTGATTGGCTGGCCGGAACGCGTCATCGCGTGTGGCAGCAGCAATATATATTTTTAGCGCAACCTGCGCTAAATTGCTAAAACTTTACAGACCCAAAAGTTATTTTAAGGACTATTGTTGTGTGTGGCAGCAGCAATATATATTTTTAGTGCAACCTGCGCTAAATTGCTGAAACTTTACAGCCCCAAAAGTCCTTTAAGGACTATTGTGTGTGGCAGCAATATGTATTTTTAGTGCATCCTGCGCTAAATAGTGTGCAATAGTTAGGCTGCTGCATACAGCAACATTATCTGCGCTACATGTCCTGTGTAACGTGTGTGCATCCCAAAAATACTTGTGACATCCAGTGTACTTTTTCCATAGATTTGTGTCCGCTGTGTACAGTGACATTAGCTGCGCTATATCTCCTGTTTAACGTGTGCACATCCAAAACATATCTGTGACATCCAGTGTATTTTTTCCGTAGATGGTGTCTGCTGCGGATAGTGACATTAGCTGCGCTACACCTCCTGTGTAACGTGTGCACATCCAAAAAATATCAGTGACATCCAGTGTACTTTTTCCGTAGACGGTGTCTGCTGCGGACAGTGACATTACCTGGGGTACTTCTCCTGTGTAATGTTTCCACATCCCAAATACCTGTGACATTCCCTGTAATTTTATATTAGCCGATGCTGACATCAGCGACATTATCTGCGGTATTTCTCCTATGTAACTTTTCCACATATCAAATACCTCTGACATTCCCTGTCATTTTATATTAGCCGCTGCTGACATCAGCGACATCATCTGCCGTATTTCTCCTGTCACCCAATTATTACCGGACAGAAATAAATCACGAAAAAATTGAGCCACCAATATCACCCAAAAATTTAACCACAATAATCACAAAGTGAAAATTGAAAAAACTTTATTGACAATGTATAATAAATACATAAAGTTTTCACATCCCATATACCTGTGACATTCACTGTAATTTTATATTAGCCACTGCTGAGATCAGCGACATTATCTGCGGGATTTCTCCTGTGTAACGAGTGCGCATCCCAAAAATATCTGTGACATCCATTGTACATTTTCCGTAGACGGTGTCCACTGCGGATAATGGCATTAGCTGCGCTACACCTCCTGTGCAACGTGTGCACATCCAAAAAATATTAGTGACATCCAGTGTTCTTTTTCTGTAGACGGTGTCTGCTGCTGAGTGTGAAATTTCCTGGGGTACATTTCCTGCGTAACGTTTCCACATCCCAAATACTTGTGACATTCCCTTTCATTTTTTATTAGCCTCTGGTGACATCAGCGACATTATCTGCGGTATTTCTCCTGTGTAACGTGTGCGCATCCCAAAAAGATCTGTGACATCCGATGTACTTTTTCCGTAGACGGTGTCTGCTGCGGAGAGTGACATTGCCTGGGGTACATCTCCTGTGTAATGTTTCCACATCCCAAATACCTGTGACATTCCCTGTAATTTTATATTTGCCGCTGCTGAGATCAGCGACATTATCTGCGGTATTTCTCCTGTTTAATGTTTCCACATACAAAATACCTGTGACATTCCCTGTAATTTTATATTAGACGCTGTTGACATCAGCGACATTATCTGTGGTATGTCTCCTGTGTAACGTGTGTGTATCCCAAAAATATCTGTGACATCCAGTGTACTTTTTCCGTACATGGTGTCCACTGTAGACAGTGACTTTAGCTGCACTATATCTCCTGTGCAACGTGTGCAATTCCAAAAAATATTAGTGACTTCCAGTGTACTTTTTCCGTAGAAGTTGTCTGCAGCGGACAGTGACATTGGCTGCGCTACATCTCCTGTGTAACGTGTGCACATCCAGAAAATATCAGTGACATCCAGTGTATTTTTTCCGTAGATGGTGTCTGCTACGGACAGTGACATTACCTGAGTTACATCTCCTGTGTAACATTTCCACATCCCAAATACCTGTGACATTCCCTTTAATTTTATATTAGCTGCTGCTGACATCAGCGACATTATCTGCGGTATTTCTCCTGTGTAACGTTTCCACATCCAAATTACCTTTGACATTCACTGTAATTTTATATTAGCCGCTGCTGACATCAGCGACATTATCTGCGGTATTTCTCCTGTGTAATGTTTCCACATCCAAATTACCTTTGACATTCACTGTAATTTTATATTAGCCGCTGTTGATATCAGCGATATTATCTGTGGTATTTCTCCTGTGTAACGTGTGCGTATCCCAAAAATATCTGTGACATCCAGTGTACTTTTTCCGTACATGGTGTCCGCTGCGGACAGTGACTCTAGCTGCGCTATATCTCCTGTGTAACGTGTGCACTTTTAAAAAATATCTGTGACTTCCAGTGAACTTTTTCCATAGATGTTGTCCGCAGCGGACAGTGAAATTACCTGGGGTACATCTCCTGTGTAACATTTCCACATCCCAAATACCTGTGACATTCCCTGTAATTTTATATTAGCCGCTGGTGACATCAGCGAAATTATCTGTGGTATTTCTCCTGTGTAACGTTTCCACATCCCAAATACCTGTGACATTCCCTATAATTTAATATTAGCCGATGCTGACATCAGCAACATTATCTGCGGTATTTTTCCTATGTAACTTTTCCACATATCAAGTACCTCTGACATTCCCTGTAATTTTATATTAGCCGCTGGTGACATCAGCGAAATTATCTGCGGTATTTCTCCTGTGTAATGTTTCCACATCCCAAATACCTGTGACATTCCCTGTCATTTTATATTAGCTGCTGCTGACATCAGCGACATCATCTGCCGTATTTCTCCTGTCACCCAATTATTACGGGACAGAAATAAATCACGAAAAAATTGACTCACAAAACGTAGAGCCACCAATATCACCCAAAAATTGAGCCACAATAATCACAAAGTGAAAATCGAAAAAACTTTATTAACAATGTATAATAAATACATACATAATAATAGAAGGCAGCACAAAGGTGGAACACAAGGATGAGGAACAGGACCCAAGAGTGGGCCGAGAGGTCGGCACACCAAAAACAGGGAAAAGAATAAAAGATTAAAGAACACCAAGACACCTCTGAACAATAAGCCGCGGGCAATGGTGCAGTAGAGGCAAATATGAGGGCAAAAACTTGGTGATTAGAAAAGAATAAGCGTACCCTGGATGGTGTGTCGATCTCTCAGCCGCCTCCTCTTGGGTCCTGTTCCTCATCCTTGTGTTCCACCTTTGTGCTGCCTTCTATTATTATGTATGTATTTATTATACATTGTCAATAAAGTTTTTTCGTATTTTTTTGTGTAAAGTTTTCACATCCCATATACCTGTGACATTTCCTGTAATTTTATATTAGCCACTGCTGAGATCAGCGACATTATCTGCGGTATTTCTCCTGTGTAACGTGTGCGCATCCCAAAAATATCTGTGACATCCATTGTACTTTTTCCGTAGACGGTGTCCACTGCGGATAGTGACATTAGCTGCGCTACACCTCCTGTGCAACGTGTGCACATCCAAAAAATATTAGTGACATCCAGTGTACTTTTTCCGTAGACGTTGTCCGCAGCGGACAGTGACATTGGCTGCGCTACATCTCCTGTGTAACGTGTGCACATCCAGAAAATATCAGTGACATCCAGTGTATTTTTTCCGTAGAAGGTGGCTGCTACGGACAGTGACATTACCTGAGTTACATCTCCTGTGTAACATTTCCACATCCCAAATACCTGTGACATTCCCTGTAAATTTTTATTAGCCGCTGGTGACATCAGCGACATTATCTGTGGTATTTTAAAAAAATATCTGTGACATCCAGTGTACTTTTTCCATACATGGTGTCCGCTGCGAACAGTGACTCTATCTGCGCTATATCTCCTGTGTAACGTGTGCACTTTTAAAAAATATCAGTGACTTCCAGTGTACTTTTTCCATAGATGTTGTCCGCAGCGGACAGTGAAATTACCTGGGGTACATCTCCTGTGCAACATTTCCCCATCCCAAATACCTGTGACATTCCCTGTAAATTTTTATTAGCCTCTATTGACATCAGTGACATTATCTGCTGTATTTCTCTTGTGTAACGTTTCCACATCCCAAATACCTGTGACATTCCCTGTAATTTTATATTAGCCGCTGCTGAGATCAGCGACATTATCTGCGGTATTTCTCCTGTTTAACGTTTCCACATCCAAAATAATGTTGACATTCCCTGTAATTTTATATTAGACGCTGCTGACATCAGTGACATTATCTGTGGTATTTCTCCTGTGTAACGTGTGTGTATCCCAAAAATATCTGTGACATCCAGTGTACTTTTTCCGTACATGGTGTCCACTGCAGACAGTGACTTTAGCTGCGCTATATCTCCTGTGCAACGTGTGCAATTCCAAAAAATATTCGGAGTGCCTCTTCCTTGTAATTTTTGGCAGCACTTGTACTTTATATACAATTAAATATACAGGAAAGGATGTTTCCTAACACTTTTCCCTCTAAAATCGATTTTATCTTCAGTTTTGTGCGTATTAGTGTCAGTCTGTAAAAGTAACGTACTACTCGGACAACATCGTTCCCAGCAGCGACCTGGGAGTCCAAGATGCATCCAGACATCCTCCCGATGATGTTCCCGAACCCTTTCGGTGGTGTTTCCATCAATTTCTGACCTTTTCCTATGAACCAGACACCCGCCCCTCTTCAGAGTAGATGGTGCCTGGTTTAATGCTCAGGTTCTCCCATTGACTTACATTGTGTTCGGGTGCTTGGTAGAGCACCCAAGCATCCCGAGGTGTTTGACCCGAGCACCCGAATACACGAGCACTTTGGTGCTCGATCAACACTATTATTTATGTTATGTTACATTACATTTAATGTACATTTTTTTGTGACTCATTTTCTTTAGTGTGGTGATTAACCAGGCACCATATAAAACACTAGCATTACACGTGACATAATTTACAGTCATGAGAAAAACAAAAGTATACCCTTTTTTAATTCTATGGTTTTACGTATTAGGACATAATAAAAAAAAATATCTCATCCTCTGATGAGCAACATGTGAAAAAATACATGCTGTCATCATTTAACCCCTTAAGGACTCAGCCCTATTTTACCTTAAGGACTTGTCAATTTTTTGCAAATCTGACCAGGGTCACTTTACGTGCTGATAACTTTAAAACACTTTTACTTACCCAGGCCGTTCTGAGATAGTTTTTTTCGTTACATATTGTACTTCATGACACTGCTAAAATTGGGTCAAAAAAGTTAATTTTTTTGCATAAAAAATACCAAATTTACCCAAAATTTGGATAAATTAGCAAATTTCAAGGTTTCAGTTTCTCTACTTCTGTAATACATAGTAATACCCCCAAAAACTGTGATGACTTTACATTCCCCATAAGTCTACTTCATGTTTGCATCATTTTGGGAATGATATTTTATTTTTGGGGGATGTTACATAGCTTAGAAGTTTAGAAGCAAATTTTTTAATTTTTCAGAAAATTTCCAAATCCCACTTTTTATGGACCAGTTCAGGTCTGAAGTCACTTTGTGAGCTTACGTAATAGAAACCATCCAAAAATGACCCCATTTTAGAAACGACACCCCTCAAGGTATTCAAAACTGATTTTACAAGCTTTGTTAACCCTTTAGGTCTTCCACAAGACTTCATGGCAAATGGACATAAAATTTAAGAATTTAGATTTTTTTGGAAAATTTTCCAAAACAATCCATTTTTTCCAGTAATAAAGTAAGGGTTAACTGCCAAACAAAACTCAATATGGGTTGCCCTGATTCTGTAGTTTGCAGAAACACCCCATATGAGGTCGTAAACTACTATTTGGCCAAACGGGAGGACATAGAAAGAGGGGAACACCATATGGGTTTTGGAAGGCAGATTTTGCTGGACTGGTTTTGTTTATACCATGTCCCATTTCAAGCCCCCCGTTGCACCCCTAGAATAGAAAATCCAAAAAAGTGACTCCATCTAAGAAAGTACACCCCTCAAGGTATTCAAAACTGGGTTTACAAACTTTGTTAACCCTTTAGGTGTTCCACAAGAGTTAATGGCAGATGGAGAAACAATTTTGTAATTTCTATTTTTTGGAAAATTTTCCATTTTAACCCTTACTTTATTACTGGAAAAAATGGGTTAACAGCCAAACAAAACTCAATATGGGTTGCCCTGATTCTGTAGTTTGCAGAAACACCCCATATGTGGTCGTAAACTACTATTTGGCTAAACGGCAGGACATAGAAGAAGGGGAATGCCATCTGTTTTTTGGAAGGCAGATTTTGCTGGACTGGTTGGGCGACTATCTAATGTAGGGGCTCATTTTTTGTGGGATGAGATGGCGGTTTTATTGGCACTAATTGGGGGTGCATATGACATTTTGATCGCTCGCTATTACACTTTTTGTGATGTTAGGTGACAAAAAATGGCTTTTGTTTACACCTTTTATTTATTTTTTTAACGCTGTTCATCCGGGGGGGGGGGTTGGGTTAAATGTTATTTTTATAGAGAAGATTTTTACGGACGCGGCGATGCCCAATATGTATGGCTCTCAGACTTTGGAGACACTAAGCAGGCATCCTCAAACTGCGGCCCTCCAGATGTTGTAAAACTACAATTCCCACCATGCCCTGCTGATGGCTGTAGGTTGTCTGGGCATGCTGGCAGTTATAGTTTTACAACATCTGGAGGGCCGCAGGTTGAGGATGCCTGCGCTAAAACTAATATTTTTGGGAAAAAAAATTGTTTCCGTGTCTCCAAAGTCTGAGAGCCATAGTTTTTTATGTTCTCTAGGGGACTGTTGGGGATTATAAAAATGTAGTACTCCATGGAAGTGTGATACTCCCTGAAGCAATCGATAACGCAGAGGCCCAGATGATCGGGGCAAGTGTCACATTGAGTGGTGGTGTCCTTCCGTATCCCCCTCTTGTGACACACTCTGCATCTTTTTTGGGTTCGTCCCTTCTTTCCAGTATGGGGGACCACACCTGGAAAATGTTGGCCAGGGACGATCCGGGCGCCTCCAATTCCCGAGGTACTCCGGCCTGCTCTTTCCCGGTCTGAAAAAATCAGGTCCTTGAGGACTTCCTCATAGAATTGGAGGAATGTCCCTGTGCTGCCAGCGCTTCGGGATAGTACAAAAGCGTTGTACAAGGCAACCTGTACCAAGTAGACCGCAACTTTTTTGCACCATGCCCGGGTTTTGCGCATTGCATTATATGGCTTGAGGACTTGATCAGAGAGATCAACTCCTCCCATATACCGATTGTAGTCGACGATACAATCGGGCTTGAGGACTGTTGCCGCAGGGACAGGGGTGATGCCATTACCGTGGATTGTGGACAGTACAAGGACATCCCTCTTGTCCTTATACCTGACCAGCAACAGGTTTCCACTGGTAAGGGCACGGGTCTCACCCCTGAGGATAGGTACCTGGAGGGGGTGGGCAGGGAGGCCGCGCTGATTTCTCCGCACGGTCCCACAAGCGGACGTGGATCTGGCGGCAAGGGACCTGAACAAGGGAATGCTAGTATAAAAGTTATCCACGTACAAGTGGTAACCCTTATCTAGCAGTGGGTTCATAGGGTCCCACACGAGTTTCCCGCCAACACCCAGAGTGGGGGGACATTCTGGGGGTTGAATACGGGAATCTCGCCCTTTGTACACACAAAATTTGTAAGTGTACCCTGAGGTACTCTCACAAATTTTGTACAGCTTCACACCATACCTCGCCCGCTTAGTGGGAATGTATTGGCGGAAACTAAGTCTCCCCTTGAACGCAACGAGAGACTCAACCGCGACCTCCCTTGCAGGTACGTATGCCTGCGCAAATTTGGCCCCGAAGTGATCGATGACCGGCCATATCTTATACAGACGGTCATAGGAAGGATCACCTCGGGGGGGACATGCTGCATTATCTGAATAATGCAGACATTTCCGGATGGCCTCAAACCGGGGACGTGTCATGGCCATACTGTAGAGTGGGGTCTGGTAGAAGATGTCCCCACTCCAGTATTGCCTGACACTGGGTTTTTTCACTAGACCCATGTGCAGCACGAGGCCCCAAAATGTCCTCATCTCGGCTGCACTGACCGGCACCAGCCACCAGGTCTAGCCAAAAAGGAGCCCGGGTGCTGAGCAACGAACTGTTGGGCGTACAGGTTCGTCTGCTCTTCCATCAGATTCACAAATGGGTCACTGAAAAAAAAACTAAAAAAGTAAATTTTTTAGGACGGACGGGGTCTGGTGGTGGTGGTGGGGGTGGGGGTAAGTGGCAGGGGGGGGTCTAGGGTCTCAAAGCTAGAAAACAATAAATTTAGATAAAGTGTTTTTTTGTTTTTTTTCCTAACTAACTTTTCCCTTCTATCCCTGCCTAACGGTGCCTCTCCCTCACTGACCCTAACCTACCTGGAGGGTGATGGGTGCAGGAGGGTGATGGGTGCCGACAGGGGATTGCAGGAGCCTGGTGAGGTCGGTGCTGGACGGTGCAGGTGCTGAAACAGGAAGAGGAGGGGAGAGAGGAGCGCCAGGAGTCTGAATCTCCCGCCTCTCTCCAGCACCAATCAGCACCCTGGACAGCAGCCATCAGCACCACGGCCAGCACCGCCTCTCCCAAATGCTCGGATCACAGTCCTTTTCCGGTTCATCGGGTCACCGGAGACCCGAATGGACCGGAAACGCAGCAAACCGCAGGTCTGAATTGACCTGCGGTTTGCTGCGATCGCCGATACCGGGGGGTCACATGACCCCCCCCTGGCGTTGTGACAGGATGCCCGCTGAATGATTTCAGCGGACATCCTGTTCCAATTAACCCACGCCGCTCCGCAATCGCGTTTTAAACCCATGACGTACCGGTACGTCATGGGTCCTTAAGGACTCGGGAACCATGACGTACTGGTACGTCATGGGTCCGTAAGGGGTTAACAGAAACTAGGCCAAACTGCAGAAGCTGTGTGTTAAAAATTAAGTACATTCTTACTGCTTCTATAGGAATTAAGAGATTAAGTAGCAGCCAGGTGCTAACAATCAAATGGACTTGATTAATTGATAAACAGAGTACCTACCAGCACCTCTATAAAAGCAGGCATTTGGGCGGTTTGCTGGTTCTGGAGCACTCAGGTGTGTGTTAACACAATCCCAAGGAGGAAAGACATTAGCAATGATCAGAAGCAATTGTTGCTGCCCATGAATCTGGGAAGGATTATAAGGCCATTTCTAAACAAATTTAAAGTCCAACATTCTACATTGAGAAAAATTATCCATGATTTGGAGGGTACTAACTCTCCTTGGGGAGAGAGCTCCTTGGGGGCTTATAGGCCATACATACATACTCCTCTGTAATTCTAGAAAGAAGGGGATGCAAATAAGCTCTTAACAAGCTCTGCCTCTAATGCCACCAGATGTAAGGCAGCTATCCCATAAGTCAATGTTTGACCCTTTTAAATAGGCCTTGAGACATGACTCGGGTATTAAATAAGCCAGCACCTCATCTGCAGACAGCTATTTATGGGCGATTGTCCCTCATCAGTGCAGAGCAGATGGTACAGGCCTAAGTCAGGATTTGGCCCTTCCCTAGAGTGAACTTATAAATTATATAAAGCTATATCAATATAACTTGCCATTCTAATACTCTAACTATTAGGCCTCTTTCACACGGGCGTCACGGGTGATGGCTGGATGCGATGCAGGTGCGGTAAGGGAAAATCGTGCGAGTAGGCACGGAATTTCAGTCAGTTTTGAGTGCAATGCGTTTTGCACGCGCGTGAGAAAAACTGAATGTGGTACACAGAGCCGAACCCGGACTTCTTCACTCTAGTTCGGGTTTGGTGTTCTGTAGATTTTATTATTTTCCATTATAACATGCATGAAAATCACCGCTCATCTGCACAGCCCCATTTATGTGAATGGGTCCGGATTCAATGCGGGAGCAATGCGTTCACCTCACGCATTGCACCCGCAGAATTCTCGCCCATGTAAAAGGGGCCTTAGAAAGCTTCACTAAGTTAATAGCACTATATGTGAATAGAGCAATGTCGTTTTCACACAGTCAGGCCTAGTTCACACTTCAGTGATTTCCATCAGTGATTATGAGCTAAAACCAGGTGTTGGTTGAACTGAGCCCACCTTAGGATAGGTGCAATTATATAAGCAATTCTACAGTCATGTGAAAAAATTAGGACACCCTTTGAAAGCATGTGGTTTTTTGTAACATTTTTAATAAATGGTTATTTCATCTCCGTTTCAACAATACAGAGAGATTAAAGTAATCCAACTAAACAAAGAAAACTGAAGAAAAGTCTTTTCAAGATCTTCTGTAAATGTCATTCTACAAAAATGCCTATTCTAACTGAGGAAAAAGATAGGACACCCTCACATGTATTCCCTCTTAAATTGGCTCAGATCTCACACCAGGTGCACATAATTAGTAGATCGTTACTCTGCATGTTGAATGAGGCTTGCCCTATTTAAACCTCAGACATTTAGTTTGGTGTGCTCCTGACTGTTGAAGTGAGAGTGAGCACCATGGTGAGAGCAAAAGAGCTGTCAGAGGACTTCAGAAAAAAGATTGTAGCAGCCTATGAGTCTGGGAAGGGATTTAAAAAGATCTCAAAAGATTTTGAAATCAGCCATTCCACTGTCCGGAAGATAGTCTACAAGTGGAGGGCTTTCAAAACAACTGCCAACATGCCCAGGACTGGTCGCCCCAGCAAGTTCACCCCAAGAGCAGACCGCAAGATGCTAAAAGAGGTCTCCAAAAACCCTAAAGTGTCATCTCGAGAACTACAGCAGGCTCTGGCTACTGTTGATGTAGAAGTACATGCCTCTACAATCAGAAAGAGACTGTACAAGTTTAACTTGCATGGGAGGTGTGCAAGGAGGAAACCTTTGCTTTCCAAGAGAAACATCGAGGCCAGACTGACATTTGCCAGAGATAAAGTTGACAAAGACCAGGACTTCTGGAATAATGTTCTTTGGACAGATGAGTCCAAAATTGAATTATTTGGACACAACAGCAGAGGACATGTTTGGCGTAAACCAAACACAGCATTCCAAGAAAAGAACCTCATACCAACTGTGAAGCATGGAGGTGGAAGTGTCATGGTTTGGGGCTGCTTTGCTGCAGCAGGACCTGGTCAGCTCACCATCATAGAATCCACGATGAATTCTACTGTGTATCAGAAGGTGCTTGAAGAACATGTGAGACCATCAGTTAGAAAATTAAAGCTGAAGCGGAACTGGACCATGCAACATGACAATGACCCAAAACATACTAGTAAATCAACCAAAGATTGGCTGAAAAAGAAGAAATGGAGAGTCCTGGAATGGCCAAGTCAAAGTCCAGATTTGAATCCCATTGAGATGCTGTGGGGTGACTTGAAAAGGGCTGTACGTGCAAGAAACCCCTCAAACATCTCACAGCTGAAAAAGTTCTGCATTGAGGAGTGGGGTAAAATTTCCTCAGACCGATGTCGAAGACTGGTAGATGGCTACAAGAACCGTCTCACTGCAGTTATTTCAGCCAAAGGAGGTAACACTCGCTATTAGGGGCAAGGGTGTCCTATCTTTTTCCTCAGTTAGAATAGGCATTTTTGTAGAATGACATTTACAGAAGATCTTGAAAAGACTTTTCTTCAGTTTTCTTTGTTTAGTTGGATTACTTTAATCTCTCTGTATTGTTGAAACGGAGATGAAATAACCATTTATTAAAAATGTTACAAAAAACCACATGCTTTCAAAGGGTGTCCTAATTTTTTCACATGACTGTATAACAGCTTTCTAATTCAAGAGTTTATTGGGTTTTACAATTTTTCAACCACAAATAGAGAAAATAAGGACAAAAGGTGGATAGAACAGTACAGGATTATATGGTCATCTGAAAGATCTACAAAGCTAGTTCACCGTGCAGTGCAAGAGCCCTACAAAAGACATCATACAGTAGTACAATACCATACAATAAGTATGACAAATACGTTGGTGTGAGTCAAAACTAGACATCATTGAAGTAATGATAAAAGGCATGTTTAGAAACATATGATGTAAAACCAATTACATATAAGTACTATTTGAAAAGGACAACAAATAAATAATTATAAATTAAAATAATAATAAAATAAAAAAGGGGGGGAGGGCAAGGAGCAGAAGGGGGCGAGAAAAGGAATGGAAGAAAAAGATAGATGGAAGACATGAAGAAAGTAGAGATGGGCCAAGGGTGAGAAGTCCAGCTAAAATGTCATGTACGTCTCAGAGTTGCAAAAGGCATTCCAAGGACTCAGAATCTTCAAAAATCGAGTATGGGCCTGAGGGGTATGGGTTATAAGTTCCTCCATTCTTTGATTCTATAACACCTTTATTGTCAAATTGGGGTTAATAAGCTGTGCAATCTAACCTTTATTTGGGTGCCCACCTTGTAGTGAATAAACAGTGTAATATAAACATTAGAGTGGTGTCCACCTGATTTCATAGATAAGCAATTCCTTTAGGCGTTGGTTATCATATTGGGGTGAATAAATAAGCACGGTCAGGGGCGTTATATCTCCATAACAGACAGCACACTGGGTAAATGCAGTGGCGGCTTGTCCTGAGGCGGATAGTAGTTTGGCGCATGTCCTTCCACCAAAGAGGATTGCAGGGCGCTTCAGTTTGCCTCCTGTTGCTTCCTCCTCCTACTCCGCTTCCTCATCCTCTACCAGCTCCTCATCCGGTCAGTGTAACACCTTCACCACCAACTTCAGCACAGACAGGGGTAAACGACAGCAGGCAGTTTTAAAATGTATCTGTTTGGGGGACAAACCCCACACCGCGCAGGAGCTGTGGACGGGCCTTGAACAACAGACCGATGATTGGTTAATGCCAGTGAGCCTCAAGCCCGGCCTGGTGGTGTGCGATAATGGGCGAAATCTCGTAGCAGCTCTGGGACTAGCCGGTTTGACGCACATACCCTACCTGGCGCATGTGCTGAATTTGGTGGTGCAGTGATTCCTTAAAATTACCCCCATATGTCAGAGCTGCTGCATAAAGTGCGGGCCGTCTGTGCGCGCTTTCAGCGTTCTCACCCTGCTGCTGCTCGCCTGTCAGCGCTGCAGCGTAACTTTGTCCTTCCCGCTCACCGCCTCATATGCAATGTGACCACAAGGTGAAACTCCACCTTGCACATGCTGGCCAGACTGTGCGAGCAGCAACAGGCGATAGTGGAGTTTCAGCTGTAGCACGCATGGGTGAGTCACTCTGCGGAACAGCACCACTTCACCACCAATGACTGGGCCTCCATGCGAGACCTGTGTTCCTTGTTGCTCTGTTTTGTGTACTCCACCAACATGGCCAGTGCCAATAACACCGTTCTTAGCGCTACTATCCCACTTCTATGCCTCCTTGAAAAAACGCTGCTGGCGATGATGGAAGAGGATGTGGCACAGGAGGAGGAGGAGGAAGAGGGATCATTTCATAGGGTTTCCGGCCAGTCATTCACAAGTGGCTCCGAGGGTGAGTTCCTGCACCCACAAACGCCAGGTACACAATTGTCCAGCCAGGGCACAGTTCTGGAGGATGACGAGGTGGAGGATGAGGAGGAGGAGATGGAGGAGGAGGAACCATGTTCACAGCAGGGTGGCACCCAAATCAGCTCATGGCCATTACTGGTGCGTGGCTGGGGGGATACAGAGGACACAGACGATAGACCTCCCACAGAGGACAGCTTTTCGTTGCCTCTGGGCAGCCTGGCACTCATGAGCGATTACATGCTGCAGTGTCTACGCAATGACCGCCGAGTTGCCCACATTCTAACTTGTGCTGGATTACTGGGTGGCCACGCTGCTGGATCCCCGTTACAAGGACAACATACTGTCCTTAATTCATAAGATGCGCTAGTACAAGCGCACGCTGGTAGACGCGCTGCTGGTGGCATTCCCACCTGACAGCGGGGGCACAGTGAAAGCACAAGGCGAAGGCAGAGGAGGAGGAAGAGGTCGCCAATGTAGCTGGGGCACCGCCAGCTCCTCAGAAGGCTGGGTTTGCATGGCCGAAATGTGCAAAAGCTTTGTCAGCACGCTACAACAACCAGCACCACCAGCTGATATGGAACGTCTTAGCAGGAGGCAGCATTTCACCAATATGGTGGAGAAGTATGTGTGCACACGCCTACACGTACTGAATGACGGGTCTGCCCTCTTCAACTTCTGGGTCTACAAATTGGGCACATGGCCTGAGCTTGCCCTGCAGCCATTGTATTATCTGAACGTGTGTTTAGCATGGCAGGGGGTGTTATCACAGACAAGCGCAGCTGCCTGTCCACAGCCAATGTGGACAAGCTCACGTTCATTAAAATGAACCAGTCATGAATCCCACAGGACTTGTCCGTACCTTGTGCAGAATAGACATGTATACCGGCCTTAACCAGCCATTATTATACTACAGCGCAATTGCTCATTCTTGCATTTTGGATATTTTACACTCTTTTGGAGTGTACACTAATTAAAAAAATTATTTTTCATTCCCCATTTTTACAGCCATTTTAGTGCTCAAAAGTTCGGGTCCCCATTGACTTCAATCGGGTTCGGAGTCAAGTTCGGGTCAAGTTCGGGTCCCGAACTCAAACTTTTTTGTGAAGTTCGGCCGAACCTGTCGAACCCGAACAGCCGGGTGTCCGCTCAACTCTAGTTGTGAACAGTCAGGCACCCGGACATGAGACTGGTGAGGTTACATCAGTGACGTGCAGACAGTAGTGGATGATGACATAGCCGATCATACGTGGGAGCTGGTTGAAGTGGGAGCTTCATCATCATCATTGTCAGGGGATGAGGTTGGCAGCTTGTGCATGAGCCAGCAGGGTGCTAGCGTGGCCATGAGTGAGCAGGGTGGCAGCAGTGTGAGGTCTGGAGCCGAACATGCACAGGGTAGACTGCTGCTCAGGACAGAAACCCCTAGTGGTGCACGGGTTCATAGAGGCAGCAGCAGCAGGCAGTCAACAGACAGCAGTGTGGGGTAAATGCCATACTTACCTGTGTGGGAATTTTTCATTAAGTTGTTTGAGGACATCAGAGTGGCCAAATGTAGGATCTGTGGGCAGAAGGTGATGGGCGGCCATGGGGCCAATATTGGCACCAGCACTCCGGCGTCAACAGATGGAGTGTCACCATAAAGTGGCCTTTGAAAACCGTGGTGCTAATGTAGTGGTACATCCTGATGCATCTCCCAGCGGCCCCCACCCCTTCCCTATTAGTCAGGGCTCCACCACCTCAGCAGAAGGAAGCTATGATTCCTTCCCATCATCTACTGGTCCTGATGCTCCTCCTTCACCTACTCCTTGTCACTCATTTCGCCAGCAATTGATCACTGAGGCGATTGCAAAGAGACAACAGTATGCATGCACTCAACCATCAGTGCAGAAGCTGAACCTGCTCCTGGCCAAGTTGCTGGTACTACAGTTCTTCTCTTTCCATGTGGTTAACTCTGCACATTTCAGAGAACTGATGGCTTGTGCCGAGGAAAGGTGGAGAGTCCAAAGCCATCATTACTTCTCTAAAAAAAGCTTTGGGCCAGTCCTTGAGCCTGTTGGTGTTTGGTACAGTTCACCTGCAGTGCCGACATGTGGAGCTCTAACTATGGTCAAGGACAATGTATGTCCTTTACAGCTCACTGGGTAATTGTGTTTCCGGACCAGGGACGCCAGCAATGTGGCCAGGTGATGGCAATGCCTTCTCTGTGTTCTCATGCTGTGATTGCAGCCAATGTCTCCTCATCCTCCACCTTGTCCTCAGCCTCCACTGTAGGCCCAGTTTAGAGTGGTCCTCCAGCATACCACCTATGCAGACCACGTCAGTGTCACGCTGTTCTGCACCTGGCCAGCCTGGGCAATGGAGTCACACCGGGGAGGAATTGCTCAGCATCATCAACCAACAAATCGAATGCTGTCTCTTTGCCAAGTGAAGATCAGAACTATTATCACCGATAACAGAAAGAACATTGTGTCAGTGCTACATCAAGGAGGGTTGACCCATGTGCCCTGCATGGCGCACATTTTTAATCTGGTTGTAATTTGGTTCCTCAAGTTTTCCACCCAGCTGCAAGATGTTTTGAAAATGTCCAGGAAACTGTGAATGCACTTCAGACACTCTTGCCATGGAAAACATGCCCTACTTGAGCTGCAAAGGCAGAATGGTGTTCCCCAAAATCGCCTGATATGCCACGTTTACAAACATTGGAACTCCACCCTCCACATGTTGGACCGACTATATGAGCAGAGAAAGGCCACAAACGATTTCTTGATGATGCAGACAAACAGGGGTACTTTTGTTAGCTACGTTAGCTAGTGGCAGCTCATGCATGACACCTGACATTTGCTTAGGCCCTTTGAGGAGGCCACTTTATTTGTTAGTCACAAGGACTATGGGATGAATGATGTCACTCTACTCCTTCATGTCGGATGCTGATAAATCTGGCTGGCCAGGGGACAGGAGAAAAGGCGGCTACATTTTACAGTCACCTAAGCCCTATGGGGGATGAACTGGTGGAGCCAGAGAAGGAGGACATTAACGGCCAGGAATTGTATACAGAAATAGGTGCTTTATCTGCCCAAGCAACAGGACAGGAATAGAAAAACCTTGGATCTTTTATTGGGTGAATTAAAACAGTGTATATTATGAGGAGACTATTTTCGTAGCCATAGTGAATGGAAAGAAAGATTATCATCAATCCAACTGGAAAGGTTTCCACTCCACGAGAGAGGGGAAATGGAAGGGCAGGCAACACAAAAGGAAGAAACAGAAAACACATAACCATCATCTCATAGTAAGAGATTTGAGTAAGTAGCTGCATGTTTTGCATGATTTGCAGTGGCTTAATGGCCTAGGGGTCAGTTTGACTTCACCGTCGCCTATTAGGATTCCTAAATACTGTATCTGTGTAAAAGGTAGAGGCAAGGAAACAGGCAGTAAGAGGAAGGATCGTTAAATGGATCAGGGTTAGTGTCGAAATGGGGGTCTTTATTGACACGAAGGACCTCAGATTGATACATTCAAAATGTAACCTAGTATAAGATACAAAATAGTGTAACCCTAGCAACACCAACAGTAAACATTATTGGTGAGTCTCCATCGATGGTGAGGAGCTCCATAGATGAGATCCCGATAACCCACAGAGGGAGACCCACACAGTAGGAAAACAAATGGAATAAAATCCATAACAGCAGAATGAGTGTGGGGGTTTTCAAAAATGTGCAAACCTTTCTATTATACCTTATCTGTGTAGGATTCACACCTGGTTTTGGCTCACAATCACTGATCAAACACTGACCAAATACTGTGGAACACGGCCGTGTGCATAAGGCCTAACACTGACAAGACAAGGATTGTAACATCAATATGCATGTTTGTGTTAGTGATGTATGTACAGTATGTGTGCAAGATATAGCAGTAATATGGATGTGTGCAGCACTGTTTGTGTACAGTGTAACAGTACTACAGTATGTATGTGTGCAGCTTAGCTGTATGTACTGTATGCTACATCAGAAACAAAATCAGTTAAAGAGGACCTTTCACCACTCCTGACATGCCTGTTTTAACAGCTGCATGCATTCCTCATGTAATAACAATTCAGGAGCATCTATTCTTATGGCTCTATTCTACTAGAAGTTATAATGGCATGCGAGCAGTCTGAAGTAAGAGTACAGAGGGATGGTAACCAGTTGGGGGGGTGTACCTGCAACAGTCTGAAAATGGCAGCACTGATTGGATAGAGCGAGTCTAGGCAGGTACAAACCCCCAACTAGTTACTATCCCTCTGTGCCCTTACTGCAGACTGTTAGCAATTCATTTATACCTTCTAGTTGAAATAATAAAGGAATGGCACAACAGAGACACATAAGAGCAGATGCACCAGAATTGTTATTACATGGGGAATGCATGACGCTATTCAAACAGGCATGTCAGGAGTGGTGAAAAGTTCTCTTTAAATTATTGGCATGTGTGTGTGGTGATGGGGATGGGAGGCGCCACATTGAATTTTATCTCTTCACCTTTATAAAAAAAGAAATAAGTCCTGGGTTTATAGGGATTTTCTATGTAAAAATCCTCTTTAAGGGTCTCTTAGGGTATTAGTAAAAGTGTAAAACTAATATTGTTACGTCATTCTTGTCTGTTTCCATGCTGCTTTTCTGCTTTACCCCTCTAAGGCTACTTTCACACTAGCGTTCGGGGCTCCGCTTGTGAGCTCCGTTTGAAGGCTCTCACAAGCGGCCCCGAACGCATCTGTACTGCCCTAATGCATTCTGAGTGGACGCGGATCCGCTCAGAATGCATCAGTCTGGCAGCGTTCAGCCTCCGCTCTGCTCAGCAAGCGGACACCTGAACGCTGCTTGCAGTGTTCGGGTGTCCGCTTGGCCGTGTGCGGAGGCAAACGGATCCGTCCAGACTTACAATGTAAGTCAATGGGGACGGATCCGTTTGAAGTTGACACAATATGGCTCAATTTTCAAACGGATCCGTCCCCTATTGACTTACAATGTAAAGTCAAAACGGATCCGTCTGAACTACTTTCACACTTAGAATTTTTTCTAAACAATAATGCAGACAGATCCGTTCTGAACGGATCCAAACGTCTGCATTATATGAGCGGATCCGTCTGTGCAGACAGCAGACGGACCGCTCTGAACGCTAGTGTGAAAGTAGCCTAAACTGTCAGCATACAAGATTTCTTGATGACAGGTGAGCTATAACCCATTTTATAGTAATGAAGTGGTGAGGGTTTTTCATTACTTTGTGTATATGCTGTGCTTCAACAATCACTGCATTTCCAGTGGAAAGTCAGATAATCGGGAAAGGTTTTCTTTTTTGTCTTGCTTTTCAAGTTGGGCTCGACTTTAAGTAATGACCTACATGGAGATGATTAAATAGAACAAACTGTCTCTTGTGATTAGAGTTAAATTGAAATGTTGACCAATAGAAAAATGATTATTTAAATTCTCTGTTTCTTTGAAAACCACTTTGTGATCTATAAATACATATAAATGTTCCTAATTGCTTTTATATTCAAAACTGCTTTCAAAAAGAAATTATGGATAAAGGTGGAGCAAATAATTGGCGTGGGAACACGAATATGTATAGATTTACATGAAAAGGAAAAACTCCATGTGTGACTCCATGTTGTGAGGTCAGAATGTATGCATCTATGCTCTAATATAATGAAACCTGCAAATAATATAACTAATAGCAAGCAAATCAATTTTTGTATATTATTGTAAATCACGCTTCTTATGTTTTTCCATGTCACCTATACGTCAAGAGAGAGAATGTGGGAGTTTCCATTAGCTGGATCCCATACTGATTGCTAGAACTTATGGGTGAGGAATCTCTAAGCACTGGGTCTCTTCAGCTTAAAGGGAACAGGTCACCCATGTCACCTCAATGAGTCCAATATAAAGTAGTGAGAAACACCATGATGTCAGTGGTCTATTACTTATTTTCTATTGTAAAAGAGGTTTCTGAGAACTTACCGTATAATGCTGGCACTGGAGAAGAATCAGGCACTGCCAGAGAAGAGTCCTGCTTATTTGTGAGCTCTGTCTGATGCAGCCTTTCCATAAAACAAGCAAAAAAACTCTATTATACCATAATTTGGGACTTTTTTTTTTACACCACAAAGATTTAGCAAATGTCCCTCATTGATTTAAATGGTACCACAGAATGCTGAGCTGAGAAGGCCTGGTGCTTGGTACTCTGGTGATATCTTTTGACCTGTCTCTGTAATGTGTCAGAAGTTTGAATATACAGTACAGATGTAGTAGAGCTAACACACATGCTTTCTGAGACGTGTTATCTAAGCTACCGTATTTTTCGCCCTATAAGACGCACCGGCCCATAAGACGCACCTAGGTTTTTGGGGAGGAAAATAAGAAAAAAAATATTTTTAACCAAAAGGTGTGCTGTGTGTTTGGTGGGTTTGGAACTAATGGTGGTCTGTGGATGGCACTATTACTGGGGATCTGTGGATGACGGACACTGTTATGGGGGGATCTGTGGATGACGGACACTGTTATGGGGGGATCTGTGGATGACGGACACTGTTATGGGTGGGATCTGTGGATGACGGACACTGTTATGGGTGGGATCTGTGGATGACGGACACTGTTATGGGGGGGATCTGTGGATGACGGACACTGTTATGGGGGGATCTGTGGATGACGGACACTGTTATGGGGGGGATCCGTGGATGACGGACACTGTTATGGGGGGGATCTGTGGATGATGGACACTGTTATGGGGGGATCTGTGACGGACACTGTTATGGGGGGATCTGTGGCTGGCACTGTTACAGGGGGATCTGTGGCTGGCACTGTTACAGGGGGGATCTGTGGATGGCACTGTTACAGGAGGGGATCTGTGGATGGCACTGTTATGGGCTGGGGGGATCTGTGGATGGCACTGTTATATATGTGCCATCCACAGACCACCCAGCCCATAACAGTGCCATCCACAGACCCCCCCAGCCCATAACAGTGCCATCCACAGATCCCCCAGCCCATAACAGTGCCATCCACAGATCCCCCCAGCCCATAACAGTGCCATCCACAGACCCCCCCAGCCCATAACAGTGCCATCCACAGATCCCCGCTCCCCCCCTAGTAGCCCCCCCGCCGCCGCTCCAGTATACAAATATAAGATGTCTTATATAATTAATAGTTATTAAACATGTCCCCTCACTCCTAATAGTACCTTACATCCTAACCGCTTCAGTACAATGCAGGCAGGCAGGCCGGGCGGCCGGCGCGTCCCTCACTGACGTCACTTGCCTGCGCCGCCTGCTTCATTCATAAAGTAGGCGGCGCAGGCACGTGACATCAGGGAGTTACGCTGCCGCCCGCCCGGCCTGCCTGCCGGCATTCTACTGAAGCTGTTAGGATGTAAGTTACTATTAGGAGTTGGGGGATATGTTTAATAATTCAATTAATTGAATAAGACATCTTATATTAGTATACCGGAGCGGCGGGGCGGAGCTATACTACACTGACTGCACCACCCCGCCGCTATTGCCGGCCCCCAGCTCCTCCTCCCAGTCCCTCCCGAGTCCCCGCTCGCTCCTACATCTCAGCTTGTGATGTAAAACTGCAAGCATTCGCCCCATAAGACGCAGGGGCATTTCTCCCCCATTTTGGGGGGAGAAAAAGTGCGTCTTATGGGGCAAAAAATACGGTAAATGTGTTAAGCAAACACCTTCAATTGCTTTTCAATCACTTTTGTTACAAGATAACGCGATGAGTTAAGAAATTTGAGTTAAGAGTTTGTGTTAACCCTGCTACATCTGTATTTTGTAATCCCTGTATGGAATATTACAGTTTATTCCATAGATCTGGCATACAGTGTCTTGAAAAAGTATTCATCCCCCTTGAAACTTTCCACATTTTTTCACGTTACACATACAAACTTAAATGTATTTTATTGGGGTTTTATGTGATAGACCAACACAAAGTAGCAAGTATGGGGAAAGTGAAAAGAAAATGATACACAATTTTCAAAAAATTTTATAAATAAAAATCTGGAAAGTGTGTCGTGCATTTGTATTCAGCCCCTCCTGAGGCAATACTTTGTAGGACCACCTTTTGCTGTAATTACAGCTGCAAGTCTTTTGGGCTATGTCTCTACCAGTTTTGCACATCTAGAGACAGAAATGTTTACCCAAGTCTTCTTTGCAAAATAGCTCAACCTCAGTCAGATTGGATGGACAGCGTTTTCAAGTCTTCCCACAGATTTAAAATTTAGGTCTGAACTTTAACTGGGCCATTATAACACATGAATATGCTTTGATCTAAACCATTCCATTGTAGCTCCGGCTGTATGTTTAGGGTCGTTGCCCTGCTAGAAGGTAAACCCCCTCCCTAGTATCAAGTCTTTTGTAGCCTCAAGGTGTTCTTCTAGGATTGTCCTGTATTTATCTCCTTCCACCTTCCCATCAACTCTGACAAGCTTCCTTGTCCCTGCTGAAGAAGAGCATCCCCACATGATGTTTCACATTGGCGATAGTGTGTTTAGGGTAAAGTGTAGCCTTAGTTTTCCACCACACATAGAGGGTAATTTATTAAGAGAGGCATGTTAGACATTGGTCTTAATAACCCCTGCGCTGGTGGAGGCGCCGATCTGTACATAACTTTGGTGCTTCCACCGCTGGTCTACATCTATGGCAGCTTCCTAGCTGGCGTAGATTTAGAACATTTTCTATGCTAAAACAGATGTAGAAAATGATAAATGAGATAGGCCTGGTGGCTGGCCTCCTTCTCTGCCCATGTAATTCCCCCATTTTTAGACCTGGCATGAGCGGGGAAAAGTCGCAGATTGAGGTGCAAATTACCTTTACACTGTACAGATATACACTAAAAAACTGGCGTGAATCAATTAGTAAATGACCCCCAAAATGTTTTGCATTTAAGAAAAAAAGTTCAACTTTGATCTTATCTGAACAGAGCACCTTCGTCCACGTTTGCTGTGTCCCCTACATGGCTTGTGGCAAACTACAAACAAGACTTCTTATAGCTTTCTTTAAAAAATGGCTTCTTCTTGCCACTCTTACATAAAGGGCAAATTTGTGGTGTACACTAGTGTTGAGCGCGAATATTCGAATAGCGAAATTTTTTATCGAATATCGGCACTTCGCTAATTCGCGAATATTTAGAATATAGTGATATATTTTCGTTATTTCGAATATTAGTTTTTTTTATTTATTTTTTTATTGTTACCCTAGCTTTTCAAAAGGTGGTACTTTTAAGAGAGGATTTCCTGCTCCCTGCCCGCTAAAGTCAGTGCCCGTTGCCGCCTCTATCTACTTCCCGTGCGCATGGAGCGTCCCCATCACCATGGGAACGCCTCCATGCTAGAATGTACTGTCGGATTTGAGAATCAAGTTGCAATCGCAATGCGAATAATATAACTTGAATAAATCGCATAACGATTTTACCTTGTACCTGGTTTACAATGGTTGGCTTTCTTGAATTAGCGAAGATGGAGAATATTTCGTTTTGACTAATAAATATATTGTCATCCTCGCTAATTGAAAGTAATTTAGTAAACCAGGTCTAAGTTGAAATCCCAATGCGATTAATTCAAGTTATATTAATCGCATTGCGATTTTAACTTGAAGCTGCTGCTGAGTCTCTAATGGAATGGGTCAGCTTGCTAGAATTAACGAAGTTAACGAATATGGAATCTAGCAGTGCTAATTTGTAATCGCAATGCGATAATATTTGCTATTATTATTAACCGCATTGCAAATCCAACTTTTATAATCCACTATTCTTAGATATAGTACTATATTCGTTATCCGACCGTTAATTCTCCCAATACCACCATTATCAAAATCGCCTAAGTTGTAATCGCAATGAGATATATTTTCTATTATTAACCGCATTGCGAATCCAACTTTTATAATGCACTATTCTGACATACAGTACTATATTTGTTTTATTGGTTAATTCTACCAATACCACCTATAGCAAAATCGCAAAAGCTGGAATTGCAATGCGATAATATTAGTCGCATTTCGAATCCAACACTGATGCTAAAAGATTCGTATTGCTTGTATTGTTATAGTTAACAAGTGACCACTACATCTTATGGGTTAAATGTCCACCATCGGTATTACTGACGGTCACGGACATTAGCCGTGGGTGTATGCAGCCACACAAAGCAGGTGGCCACGGCGCCCGCATAAGGATTGATCCATGTTTAATTATTCTGCTGGATGAAGTATAGCTACGTCATTGGGTGTGAAGCGGTAAATGATTATGGCACAAATTATAGTGGTTACATCACACTACAATGTCTGTAACATGTATGTATGGATAGCAGACAAATATCTCTCATATGCACATAGCACCTCCATTTTCATGCTACATACTGTATATCCCACGCTATAAAACCTCCAACAACCACCCCTCCCCCCTTAAACCCTCCACCACCTTAAACCCCCCTCCATCAACTCACCCCCCCCCCCCCCACCTCCTCACTCACACACACACAGTTTAGGAGAAGTAATGATCGACCACCAGTATTTCAGTATTTGCAGGTTCATTTAGCATAATCCAGCGTGCACCACGTGGAGGCGAACCAGCTGTACACCCCATACCGTACTGTCACTTCACTACACAGGTACACCTCTCCTCAGATGGCCAATACTCCATTCCTCATACACCACAGACATAGAATTTTAATTCAATGTAATGTTATAACGGTAACCTAAAATCAAACCCAAACGAGATGGTTTGGGGTGAGCTGGACCGCAGAGTGAAGGCAAAGGGGCCAACAAGTGCTAAGCATCTCTGGGAACTCCTTCAAGACTGTTGGATGACCATTTCAGGGGACTACCTCTTGAAGCTCATCAAGAGAATGCCAAGAGTGTGCAAAGCAGTAATCAAAGCAAAAGGTGGCTACTTTGAAGAACCTAGAATATGACATATTTTCAGTTGTTTGACACTTGTTTGTTATGTATATAATTCCACATGTGTTAATTCATAGTTTTGATGCCTTCATAGTCATGAAAATAAAGAAAACTCTTTGAATGAGAAGGTGTGTCCAAACTTTTGGTCTGTACTGTATATATATATATATATATATATATATATTTGTGATCCGGTCGGCTATCAGATTGCGATACCTAACACTAGCAGTGGAGGTGTGGCGGAACTGCTTACGGAAGGATAGCCTAAAGGGGGCCACCCTAGGATGGAGGAGATGAGAGCTGAGGGCTATGGGTGGGAGGGTGCGTCACCCTCGTAGATCGCGTAGGTAAGGAGAGCGCTACCCCCCACCTAAGTAGGCTGAGCCAGAGCCTCCCCTCACACAAATGCGGCGTCTGCCACGCCTAAACTTGTGATCGGGTCGGCTATCAGATTGCGATACCTAACACTAGAAGTGGAGGTGTGGCGGAACTGCTTACGGAAGGATAGCCTAAAGGGGCCAAAAGGGAAACACTAGACACGAGTGGATCAAATAGAATTCATGTTATACATTGTTACAACAATAGTTTCTGAAAAGCAGCAGACATTATGCGCGGATTAGGAATATACCCGGTATAACAGGAGGACTCCCACTACCTAATTTCTTGATGATATGAGTCGGAGTATCATTTTTAGATGCCGCCGATGCGGCGCCTATCCTAAAAGAATGCCCGGTGATTGATCGTGGATTTAACTTTAGGTTGGATAACAGGATCTGTACATGCTTCAAGAAAACTTGAATGCTAAGAGGAGCGGAGACGTGTGCTAATAGTGGTGAATGTGCCGTGGCATGTTCGATGGTGTCTAACCAACCGTGTAGAACTGCTACTGGGCACCAGGAATTCCCGGTGGAAAAATATCTTACTTGTACGGTTTCCCCCGTCCGCACTGTTTTGGAATGGTGTAAAAAAAGTGAGAAATGAGAACCATCCCAAGCGAGATGTTTCTTCTGTAGGAAATCTGGGGTAGAACCTGAGCATGTGAATTCGCCTGGCCGGAGGAAACCGTAAAAGCTTAAATATACCGCTGTCTTGTTTAGTAGGCTGGTGTAGTGCCCAAAAGGCTCGTTATCCAACATGTGAGACAGGGATTTAAACATCTCCCCTGTAACCGGCTTTCATAATGCTTTCGTTTTGACCGTCGTACATTGAATCCCCTTCAAGACAGCTTTAATGGGGTGTGCCAAAAAAAAAGACGGTCTGTCAGGGTGGAGTATGTACCAGAAATGTTGGATGCCGATTAAATATAATTTGATCGTGCAATGGGATAGTTTGAGAGTAGGGATGAGCGAACCCGAACTGTATAGTTCGGGTTCGTACCGGATTTTGGGGTGTCCGTGACACGGACCCGAACCCGAACATTTTCGAAAAAAAGTCCGGGTTCGGGTTCGGTGTTCGGCGCTTTCTTGGCGCTTTTTGAAAGGCTGCAAAGCAGCCAATCAACAAGCGTCATACTACTTGGCCCAAGAGGCCATCACAGCCATGCCTACTATTGGCATGGCTGTTATTGGCCAGTGCACCATGTGACCCAGCCTCTATTTAAGCTGGAGTCACGTAGCGCCGCACGTCACTCTGCTATGATCAGTATAGGGAGAGGTTGCAGCTGCGACGTTAGGGCGAGATTAGGCAGATTAACTCCTCCAAAAGACTTCATTCTGTGATCGATCTGCAGCTGTGGATCATTGAAGTGCTATTATTGACTTGCTCACTTTTTTGAGGCTGCCCAGAGCGTTTTTAGATCACTTTTTTTCTGGGGTGATCGGCGGCCATTTTGTGACTTGTGGTGCGCCAGCACGAGCTATCACCAAGTGTATTTAACCATCGATAGTGTGGTTATTTTGTGCTATATCCTACATCAGCTGCAGGCTGAGCCTGTGTCACCGAAGTGCATTTAACCATCAACAGTCTGGTTATTTTTTGGCCATATACTACATCTGGTGCAGGCTGAGCCTGTGTCAAAGAAGTTCATTTAACCATCAACAGTCTGGTTATTTTTTGGCCGTATACTACATCTGGTGCAGGCTGAGCCTGTGTCACCCAAGTGCATTTAACCATCAACAGTGTGGTTATTTTTTGGCCATATATTACATCAGGGGCAAGTTGAGCCTGTCACCCAGCGCCTAAAAAATAGACCTGACATTTCTATTCAACCAAATCTGCACAGTTTTAGCTGGTCAAGTTATTTGTAGTGACCGTAAAAGCAGACTTTTTGTTCTGGGTTGAAAAAGCATTCCCAAATTTGCCATTCTGAAAATAACTAGTTTGTGGTATTTGAGGCCTACTTGAAATCTATCCCAAAAAGAAAATCTTACATTGAAGGTATTGATAGTGTCATTCAGAAAAACCTAAGACACACGCTAGCGTGCTGATAGAAGTGTCATTCTGTGATTAAACCTATAACTGTCACACAGCGCAAAAAAAAACAGGTCTCACATCTCTATTCAACCAAATCTGCACAGTTTTAGCTGGTCAAGTTATTTGTAGTGACCGTAAAAGCAGACTTTTTGTTCTGGGTTGAAAAAGCATTCCCAAATTTGCCATTCTCAAAATAACTAGTTTCTGGTATTTGAGGCCTACTTGAAATCTATCCCAAAAATAAAATCTTACATTGAAGGTATTGATAGTGTCATTCAAAAAAACCTAAGACACACGCTAGCGTGCTGATAGAAGTGTCATTCTGTGATTAAACCTATAACTGTCACACAGCGCAAAAAAAAACAGGTCTCACATCTCTATTCAACCAAATCTGCACAGTTTTAGCTGGTCAAGTTATTTGTAGTGACCGTAAAAGCAGACTTTTTGTTCTGGGTTGAAAAAGCATTCCCAAATTTGACATTCTGAAAATAACTAGTTTGTGGTATTTGAGGCCTACTTGAAATCTATCCCAAAAAGAAACACTTACATTGAAGGTATTGATAGTGTCATTCAGAAAAACCTAAGACACACGCTAGCGTGCTGATAGAAGTGTCATTCTGTGATTAAACCTATAACTGTCACACAGCGCAAAAAAAAACAGGTCTCACATCTCTATTCAACCAAATCTGCACAGTTTTAGCTGGTCAAGTGTTTTGTAGTGACCGTAAAAGCAGACTTTTTGTTCTGGGTTGAAAAAGCATTCCCAAATTTGCCATTCTCAAAATAACTAGTTTGTGGTATTTGAGGCCTATTTGAAATCTATCCCAAAAAGAAAATCTTACATTGAAGGTATTGATAGTGTCATTCAGAAAAACCTAAGACACACGCTAGCGTGCTGATAGAAGTGTCATTCTGTGATTAAACCTATAACTGTCACACAGCGCAAAAAAAAAACAGGTCTCACATCTCTATTCAACCAAATCTGCACAGTTTTAGCTGGTCAAGTTATTTGTAGTGACCGTAAAAGCAGACTTTTTGTTCTGGGTTGAAAAAGCATTCCCAAATTTGCCATTCTCAAAATAACTAGTTTGTGGTATTTGAGGCCTACTTGAAATCTATCCCAAAAAGAAAATCTTACATTGAAGGTATTGATAGTGTCATTCAGAAAAACCTAAGACACACGCTAGCGTGCTGATAGAAGTGTCATTCTGTGATTAAACCTATAACTGTCACACAGCGCAAAAAAAAACAGGTCTCACATCTCTATTCAACCAAATCTGCACAGTTTTAGCTGGTCAAGTTATTTGTAGTGACAGTAAAAGCAGACTTTTTGTTCTGGGTTGAAAAAGCATTCCCAAATTTGCCATTCTCAAAATTGTGGTGAACGGGAACAATGAGGAAAACATCAAATAAGGGACGCGGACGCGGACGTGGACATGGTCGTGGTGGTGTTAGTGGACCCTCTGGTGCTGGGAGAGGACGTGGCCGTTCTGCCACAGCCACACGTCCTAGTGAACCAACTACCTCAGGTCCCAGTAGCCAGCAGAATTTACAGAGATATTTGGTGGGGCCCAATGCCGTTCTAAGGATGGTAAGGCCTGAGCAGGTACAGGCATTAGTCAATTGGGTGGCCGACAGTGGATCCAGCACGTTCACATTATCTCCCACCCAGTCTTCTGCAGAAAGCACACAGATGGCGCATGAAAACCAAGCCCATCGGTCTGTCACATCACCCCCATGCATATCAGGGAAACTGTCTGAGCCTCAAGTTATGCAGCAGTCTCTTATGCTGTTTGAAGACTCTGCTGCCAGGGTTTCCCAAGGGCATCCACCTAGCCCTTCCCCAGGGGTGGAAGAGATAGAATGCACTAACGCACAACCACTTATTTTTCCTGATGATGAGGACATGGGAATACCACCTCAGCACGTCTCTGATGATGACGAAACACAGGTGCCAACTGCTGCGTCTTTCTGCAGTGTGCAGACTGAACAGGAGGTCAGGGATCAAGACTGGGTGGAAGACGATGCAGGGGACGATGAGGTCCTAGACCCCACATGGAATGAAGGTCGTGCCACTGACTTTCACAGTTCGGAGGAAGAGGCAGTGGTGAGACCGAGCCAACAGCGTAGCAAAAGAGGGAGCAGTGGGAAAAATCAGAACACCCGCCGCCAAGAGACTCCGCCTGCTACTGACCGCCGCCATCTGAGACCGAGCACCCCAAAGGCAGCTTCAAGGAGTTCCCTGGCATGGCACTTCTTCAAACAATGTGCTGACGACAAGACCCGAGTGGTTTGCACGCTGTGCCATCAGAGCCTGAAGCGAGGCATTAACGTTCTGAACCTTAGCACAACCTGCATGACCAGGCACCTGCATGCAAAGCATGAACTGCAGTGGCGTAAACACCTTAAAAACAAGGAAGTCACTCAGGCTCCCCCTGCTACATCTTCTGCTGCTGCCGCCTCGGCCTCTTCTGCTGCTGCTGCCGCTGCCTCGGCCTCTTCCTCCGCCTCTGGAGGAACGTTGGCACCTGCCGCCCAGCAAACATGGGATGTACCACCAACACCACCACCTGCGTCACCAAGCATCTCAACCATGTCACACGGCAGCGTTCAGCTCTCCATCTCACAAACATTTGAGAGAAAGCGTAAATTCTCACCTAGCCACCCTCGATCCCTGGCCCTGAATGCCAGCATTTCTAAACTACTGGCCTATGAAATGCTGTCATTTAGGCTGGTGGACACACACAGCTTCAAACAGCTCATGTCACTTGCTGTCCCACAGTATGTTGTTCCCAGCCGCCACTACTTCTCTAAGAGAGCCGTGCCTTCCCTGCACAAACAAGTGTCCGATAAAATCAAGTGTGCACTGCGCAACGCCATCTGTGGCAAGGTCCACCTAACCACAGATACGTGGACCAGTAAGCACGGCCAGGGACGCTATATCTCCCTAACTGCACACTAGGTAAATGTAGTGGCGGCTGGGCCCCAGGCGGAGAGCTATTTGGCGCACGTCCTTCCGCCGCCAAGGATCGCAGGGCAACATTCTTTGCCTCCTGTCTCCTCCTCCTCCTACTCAGCTTCCTCCTCCTCTTCTTCCACCTGCTCATCCAGTCAGCCACACACCTTCACCACCAACTTCAGCACAGCACGGGGTAAACGTCAGCAGCCAATTCTGAAACTCATATGTTTGGGGGACAGGCCCCACACCGCACAGGAGTTGTGGCGGGGTATAGAACAACAGACCGACGAGTGGTTGCTGCCGGTGAGCCTCAAGCCCGGCCTGGTGGTGTGTGATAATGGGCGAAATCTCGTTGCAGCTCTGGGACTAGCCGGTTTGACGCACATCCCTTGCCTGGCGCATGTGCTGAATTTGGTGGTGCAGAAGATCATTCGCAACTACCCCGACATGTCAGAGCTGCTGCATAAAGTGCGGGCCGTCTGTTCGCGCTTCCGGCGTTCACACCCTGCCGCTGCTCGCCTGTCTGCGCTACAGCGTAACTTCGGCCTTCCCGCTCACCGCCTCATATGCGACGTGCCCACCAGGTGTAACTCCACCTTGCATATGCTGGACAGACTGTGCGAGCATCAGCAGGCCATAGTGGAGTTTCAGCTGCAGCACGCACGGGTCAGTCGCACTGCGGATCAGACCCACTTCACCACCAATGACTGGGCCTCCATGCGAGACCTGTGTGCCCTGTTGCGCTGTTTCGAGTACTCCACCAACATGGCCAGTGGCGATGACGCCGTTATCAGCGTTACAATACCACTTCTATGTCTCCTTGAGAAAACACTTAGGGCGATGATGGAAGAGGAGGTGGCCCAGGAGGAAGAGGAGGAAGAGGGGTCATTTTTAGCACTTTCAGGCCAGTCTCTTCAAAGTGACTCAGAGGGAGGTTTTTTGCAACACCAGAGGCCAGGTCCAAATGTGGCCAGACAGGGCCCACTACTGGAGGACGAGGAGGACGAGGATGAGGAGGAGGTGGAGGAGGATGAGGATGAAGCATGTTCACAGCGGGGTGGCACCCAAAGCAGCTCGGGCCCATCACTGGTGCGTGGCTGGGGGGAAACACAGGACGATGACGATACGCCTCCCACAGAGGACAGCTTGTCCTTACCTCTGGGCAGCCTGGCACACATGAGCGACTACATGCTGCAGTGCCTGCGCAACGACAGCAGAGTTGCCCACATTTTAACGTGTGCAGACTACTGGGTTGCCACCCTGCTGGATCCCCGGTACAAAGACAATGTGCCCACCTTACTTCCTACACTGGAGCGTGATAGGAAGATGCTCGAGTACAAGCGCACGTTGGTAGACGCGCTACTGAGAGCATTCCCAAATGTCACAGGGGAACCAGTGGAAGCCCAAGGCGAAGGCAGAGGAGGAGCAAGAGGTCGCCAACGCAGCTGTGTCACGCCCAGCTCCTCTGAGGGCAGGGTTAGCATGGCAGAGATGTGGAAAAGTTTTGTCAACACGCCACAGCTAAGTGCACCACCACCTGATACGGAACGTGTTAGCAGGAGGCAACATTTCACTAACATGGTGGAACAGTACCTGTGCACACCCCTCCACGTACTGACTGATGGTTTGGCCCCATTTAACTTCTGGGTCTCCAAATTGTCCACGTGGCCAGAGCTAGCCTTTTATGCCTTGGAGGTGCTGGCCTGCCCGGCGGCCAGCGTTTTGTCTGAACGTGTATTCAGCACGGCAGGGGGCGTCATTACAGACAAACGCAGCCGCCTGTCTACAGCCAATGTGGACAAGCTGACGTTCATAAAAATGAACCAGGCATGGATCCCACAGGACCTGTCCATCCCTTGTGCAGATTAGATATTAACTACCTCCCCTTAACAATATATTATTCTACTCCAGGGCACTTCCTCATTCAATACTATTTTTAATTTCATTTTACCATTATATTGCGGGGCAACCCAAAGTTGAATGAACCTCTCCTCTGTCTGGGTGCCGGGGCCTAAATGTGTGACAGTGGCCTGTTCCAGTGGTGGGTGACGTGAAGCCTGATTCTCTGCTATGACATGAATACAGATTCTGCGCTGACATAAGGCCAGATTCTCTGTTACGGGACCGCTCTCCTCTGCCTGGGTGCCTGGGCCTAAATGTGTGACAGTGGCCTGTTCCAGTGGTGGCTGACGTGAAGCCTGATTCTCTGCTATGACATGAAGACAGATTCTGCGCTGACATAAGGCCAGATTATCTGTTACGGGACCGCTCTCCTCTGTCTGGGTGCCGGGGCCTAAATGTGTGACAGTGGCCTGTTCCAGTGGTGGGTGACGTGAAGCCTGATTCTCTGCTATGACATGAATACATATTCTGCGCTGACATAAGGCCAGATTCTCTGTTACGGGACCTCTCTCCTCTGCCTGGGTGCCTGGGCCTAAATGTGTGACAGTGGCCTGTTCCAGTGGTGGGTGACGTGAAGCCTGATTCTCTGCTATGACATGAAGACAGATTTTGCGCTGACATAAGGCCAGATTCTCTGTTACGGGACCGCTCTCCTCTGTCTGGGTGCCGGGGCCTAAATGTGTGACAGTGGCCTGTTCCAGTGGTGGGTGACGTGAAACCTGATTCTCTGCTATGACATGAAGACAGATTCTGTGCTGACATAAGGCCAGATTCTCTGTTACGGGACCGATCTCCTCTGCCTGGGTGCCTGGGCCTAAATGTGTGACAGTGGCCTGTTCCAGTGGTGGGTGACGTGAAGCCTGATTCTCTGCTATGACATGAAGACAGATTCTGCGCTGACATAAGGCCAGATTCTCTGTTACGGGACCGCTCTCCTCTGCCTGGGTGCCTGGGTCTAAATGTGTGACAGTGGCCTGTTCCAGTGGTGGGTGACGTGAAGCCTGATTCTCTGCTATGACATGAAGACAGATTCTGTGCTGACATAAGGCCAGATTCTCTGTTACGGGACCTCTCACCTCTGTCTGGGTGCCGGGGCCTAAATATGTGACAGTGGCCTGTTCCAGTGGTGGGTGACGTGAAGCCTGATTCTCTGCTATGACATGAATACAGATTCTGCGCTGACATAAGGCCAGATTCTCTGTTACGGGACCGCTCTCCTCTGCCTGGGTGCCTGGGCCTAAATGTGTGACAGTGGCCTGTTCCAGTGGTGGCTGACGTGAAGCCTGATTCTCTGCTATGACATAAAGACAGATTCTGCGCTGACATAAGGCCAGATTCTCTGTTACGGGACCGCTCTCCTCTGTCTGGGTGCCGGGGCCTAAATGTGTGACAGTGGCCTGTTCCAGTGGTGGGTGACGTGAAGCCTGATTCTCTGCTATGACATGAATACAGATTCTGCGCTGACATAAGGCCAGATTCTCTGTTACGGGACCTCTCTCCTCTGCCTGGGTGCCTGGGCCTAAATGTGTGACAGTGGCCTGTTCCAGTGGTGGCTGACGTGAAGCCTGATTCTCTGCTATGACATGAAGACAGATTCTGCGCTGACATAAGGCCAGATTCTCTGTTACGGGACCGCT
The DNA here is from genome assembly GCF_905171765.1 of Bufo bufo. Classification (NCBI taxonomy): domain Eukaryota; kingdom Metazoa; phylum Chordata; class Amphibia; order Anura; family Bufonidae; genus Bufo; species Bufo bufo. Next base: position 555,438,575 of record NC_053390.1, on the reverse strand, counting down.
CTCCTCTGTCTGGGTGCCGGGGCCTAAATGTGTGACAGTGGCCTGTTCAAGTGGTGGGGTGGTGGGTGACGTGAAGCCTGATTCTCTGCTATGACATGAATACAGATTCTGCGCTGACATAAGGCCAGATTCTCTGTTACGGGACCGATCTCCTCTGCCTGGGTGCCTGGGCCTAAATGTGTGACAGTGGCCTGTTCCAGTGGTGGGTGACGTGAAGCCTGATTCTCTGCTATGACATGAAGACAGATTCTGTGCTGACATAAGGCCAGATTCTCTGTTACGGGACCTCTCACCTCTGTCTGGGTGCCGGGGCCTAAATATGTGACAGTGGCCTGTTCCAGTGGTGGGTGACGTGAAGCCTGATTCTCTGCTATGACATGAAGACTGATTCTGCGCTGACATAAGGCCAGATTCTCTGTTACGGGACCGCTCTCCTCTGCCTGGGTGCCTGGGCCTAAATGTGTGACAGTGGCCTGTTCCAGTGGTGGGTGACGTGAAGCCTGATTCTCTGCTATGACATGAAGACAGATTCTGTGCTGACATAAGGCCAGATTCTCTGTTACGGGACCGCTCTCCTCTGTCTGGGTGCCGGGGCCTAAATATGTGACAGTGGCCTGTTCCAGTGGTGGGTGACGTGAAGCCTAATTCTCTGCTATGACATGAAGACTGATTCTGCGCTGACATAAGGCCAGATTCTCTGTTACGGGACCTCTCTCCTCTGTCTGGGTGCCGGGGCCTAAATGTGTGACAGTGGCCTGTTCCAGTGGTGGGTGACGTGAAGCCTGATTCTCTGCTTTGACATGAAGACAGATTCTGCGCTGACATAAGGCCAGATTCTCTGTTACGGGACCTCTCTCCTCTGTCTGGGTGCCGGGGCCTAAATGTGTGACAGTGGCCTGTTCCAGTGGTGGGTGACGTGAAGCCTGATTCTCTGCTATGACATGAAGACTGATTCTGTGCTGACATGAAGCCAGATTCTCTGCTATGGCATGAAGAGACTGATTCTCTGCTGACATGAAGCCAGATTCTTTGCTATGGCATGAAGAGACTGATTCTCTGCTGACGTGAAGCCAGATTCTCTGCTATGGGACCTCTGTCCAATTGATATTGGTTAATTTTTATTTTTTTTATTTTTATTTTAATTCATTTCCCTATCCACATTTGTTTGCAGGGGATTTACCTACATGTTGCTGCCTTTTGCAGCCCTCTAGCTCTTTCCTGGGCTGTTTTACAGCCTTTTTAGTGCCGAAAAGTTCGGGTCCCCATTGACTTCAATGGTGTTCGGGTTCGGGACGAAGTTCGGGTCGGGTTCGGATCCCGAACCCGAACATTTCCGGGAAGTTCGGCCGAACTTCTCGAACCCGAACATCCAGGTGTTCGCTCAACTCTATTTGAGAGTTTTATGGCAATATGCTATGAATGCTAAAATGTATGAAACATGGTCTAGCTCAGATTGCGGAAACAAGCGTTGGAATCTGATAAAGTGTCCCCAGGCAGTATTGTAATTTCTCCGTGTATTTTTAAACAATGACTGATTAATGAGTGACCTAGCCATTTCCAAGTGCTGCCTCAATCCATGTAGAGGAGGTTGTGAGTTGGCGTTGGAGTAGGGAATGAATCTGCGTCCGGAGAAACCTGGAAGAAAGACTGCACGTTAAGGGTCCATTCACACGTCCGTTGTTTCTTTCCTGATCTGTTCCGTTTTTTGCAGAACAGATCTGGACCAGATCTGGACCCATTCATTTTCAATGGGTTCTGGAAAAAATAGGACTGCTCAATGTCTGATTGTTTTTCAGGACCCTAAGTCTGGACAATGCATCTGCAGCCAAATTTGCCTTTCCGGAAATGTGCGCGACTTCAGAATGAAAATGATGTTGTAATGCCAACCACACGAAGCGTCTCAAAAATGACATAATTTCCCCGGATGCTGATCTACCTTTGTTGACCAGATCCACCACGGCAGTATTGTCTGAAATAAACAGCACTGTTTTGTTTGCCCAAAGACCACCCCAGGCCTGCGCTGCTGCAACTATGGGGTAAATCTCAAAAAGCGGTGATGATTTGGAAAACCCAGGGATTATGGCTACTACTGACGGCCAGCTACTAGCCATCCAGTGTTTACCATATATTGCTGCAAACCCCACAGATGAAGAGGCGTCTGTGTGTATGACAGGGGAGTCACTGGAGACCACAGGTATGAATAACGACACTCCGTTCCAGTGCATCAAAAACTGATCCCACATTATGAGATCCGCCATGGCTTGGTGATCGAGATGGATCAGAGCCTCTTGATCTGTAGCAGAAGGCAACAACCGAAGGAGCCTAGAAATAAATGATCTACCTTGGGGGATTATTCTCATGGCAAAATTAAGCATCCCTAAGAGGCTCTGTAGCTCCACTTTAGAAGTAACTCCCCCCTGAACCAGCCTGTGTACTGAATCTCTGATTCTTATCAACTTATCCTCGGGCAAACTGGCCTTAGCTGTGTCTAATTGGATGCCTAAAAAGGTTAGCCTGGTACCGGGCCCATCTGTTTTATTATCTGCTACTGGTACCCTGAGATTCCTGAAAACCTGAATCAATATGTTCAGGTCACACGGGGACTGAGAAGGGGGTTCAATTAGCAAAAAATCCAGATAATGTATGACATGGTATGCGTTAAATTTGTTCTCCAAGATCCAATGCAGGCATTTGGCAAATTGATCAAATAGCCACGGACTAGATCTAGAACCAAAAGTTAATTTGTTAGCGAAATAATAAGAACCATCCCATTTGATGCCATGCCACTGCCACAACTGAGGTAATATGGGGAGCAGGGGCGTAGCTATAGGGGGTGCAGAGGTAGCAGTCGCTACCGGGCCCAGGAGCCTAAGGGGGCCCAAAGACCCTTGTGCCACATAAGACACTGGCATCATAGAAAGTGCATACTGGTCAATTTACACCTCTGGCTGGAGGGAAGGGGCTAGGTTAAGAATTTGGCATGAGGGGGTGCCCTTTCAAAGTTTGCCTCAGGCAGCAGGAAGGCTATGTGCTCCCCTGCCCCTTGGCAACAAGCACTGAGGGATGGGGGCCCAAGCTGAACTCTTGCACCAGGGCCCATGAGCTTTTAGCTATGCCCCTGATGGGGAGGAGTTTAAAGGCGTCCGTGATATCCGCTTTGGAGAGCCATGCCTGTTTGCCTAAAGACAGAATGACCTGAATAGCTTAGTCTATGGAGGAATATTTCATCGTGAATTCTTCGGCTGGAATGAGTGAGTTGAGACTGGGTGTGAGTAAAGAATGTGGAGCTGACAAATCATAAATTAGTCGTTTTTTATTTGAAAATTTCCTGGAGACCACCCCTATTGGATTGATCCTGAAAGACTCAAACGGGGGTTTGGAAAATGGTCCTATGAGGTAAGCCTTCCCTAATTCGGCCTGGATCAGTTGGGAGACTACCTCTGGGTCCCTTATGGCTGATTGTAAGTTTTTGCATTGAAAAGGTGCCTGGGGTACGGCAACCTGTCCTGTGTGGAAACCTGATGAAAACCCAGATATGACAAACTCGACCCATGCTGGGTCTGGATGACCCATCATGTAATCCGCAAGTGTGTCTATGCTAACCACTCCTAGTCTTGTGGGATTATGCCCTTTTTGTGGGCATGTGACCCGGGGGTGTGCCCTGAAGCAATTGGCGCATAGATGCAATAGCCTGCACTGACTATAGAAGCAACCCCCTGCGTTGAAATTATTGCAGATTTGCGACTTAATGGGCCGACCTAACTTATCCACCCCAGAGACTGTCATTGACAAAAATGGATCCGGGGAGCTTTTAGGGATGGGATTATCCGCACGTGTGCTGGCATTTGAACACCATTCTGATGAATGGGAATAGGAACCACAGTTAAAGCATGCGGGTGTTTTGAGCCCGGCGAAGTGCCGACAGAATAACTCAGTATCAATGACCGCCCAATGAACTGTGTGCTGGAATTGGGCTAATAATGCTGCCGCTTTGGCTGAGAATGAGTGGTGGTACTCATAGAAAGCCGTACCACCATACTTATGGCCTAGGTCCACCACCTTGTATAGGTAAAGGTCTAACTCCTCTCTGCAGATGGGTGACACTGAACAGATCACATCTCTATATAAGCTAAAGGCCAATACAAATTCCGTGATTCTGAGTTTTTTTGTTCAGTCTGATATCCCTGGATTTTAATATAACCGACACTTCGCCACATGCTATTGTTTTATTGTCAGGCACCTCGTGAGTAGCTATCAATAATGAGGCTAGATTAACATCCTTACCCTCTAAAATGTCTTTCCTCAAGTTAGCAGGAATGAAATGAGATGGGGCTATATTAGGAAAATTAGACGGGCAATTAACGGATGTGGCAGCAGACGTGGATGGGACCACCGGACCCTGACTGTCAGCAGTGGATGAAGATGCCCTATTTTCAATGACTTCGAGTCTAGACTGAAAGTTGGACATGGATGAAGACATGTTGTTAATTGCAGCGTGCAGCTTAGTGATAGATGTTTGTATCATGTTCATAGAGACTGTTTCTTGACTGGGGCCTGGTTCCGAATGTAATAGATGATATAAAGCGGCCTTCCTGGCGGATTCGGGGAAAAGGATCCCTCTCCTCAGGAGTTCCGTAGTAAGTTTAGGAATGGTCCAGGATCTCAAGGAAGGGGCATTATCCCTGTCAGACTGAAGATCGAGACTTCTGGGTGATGCGACTGTAGCCTAGCTCCCTTGATCCTGTGATGGTTCCATCTAAAACAGTACGAGACATGAAGACCACGTTTCCCGAATGCGCCCCCGAATGAGCATGCACTAGTGCTCCCAGAACCTGAGATCACCTGTGAAGTAGTAACCTAACCCGTGCACCAGCCCCTAGTGATGACATTGAAAATACTATGTGTGAGATTATCGCCACCAGAGTAGTGAGTAGTGTGAAGCCTACCTGCATGTGGGAAAATGTATGCGACATGACAATCAAGTTTAAGACATAAATTAATGCTTGGGCCTAAAAATCCATGAGTCAAACAAACAGAACTTTTTTTTTTTTTTTTTTACGAGTCCGAAGACTTGCGTTTTTGCCTGAAGTCGTGACAGGACTTGAATCGTGTCCTGAAATCGTGACGGACTTACGTATTTGCCTGAAGTCGTGACAGGACTTAAATCGTGTCCGAAGACGTGACGGACTTGCGTTTTTGCCTGAAGTCGTGACAGGACTTAAATCGTGCCCGAAGACGTGACGGACTTGCGTTTTTGCCTGGAGTCGTGACAGGACTTAAATCGTGCCCGAAGACGTGACGGACTTGCGTAATCGTGTGGAACCGTGAGTTGGCTCCACGTGGAGTCCAATCGAGTGACGGACTAGTGGTTATGCTAACAGAGCTAGTTTTGGACTGATAGGATATGATGGATTGTACATAACAATCGTGAGAACTCAGATTCTAGACCAACCTCTAGTAACCCCAAACATGCGCTTATATCATGGCCAGTATCCTCCTGATATCAAGCGTTATATCTGGCAACTAACTAAGCTCATCATAGGTCGCAGGCATTTCCCACAGCAGGGTTAAAAATTATTATTATTATTTTTTTATTTACCTTGCTGTATACTTAACAGAGCACAAGTTGCCGCCCCGTGAGAACACTGTTAAAATGGACAAAGACCGCAATGAGTGTATCCCCCAATGCTGCACAGAACCCAGCTGCCAGCAAGCCAATACCTGGCTGGACGATTGAGATCCTGCCTGGGTCGAGATGATGCTGCAATACAACGTACCCCCACCTGAAAAAGAATGCACAAGCGGAAAGGCATAAACAATTCCCCAGTCTGATCATGCAGGAAGAGATGAGCGCTGATTCTGCCCTGACGTGATTCGTACCAGCATAGTGAGGAGGTTAGCGCTGTACTATGTGCTGCCACCGGCTGCCCCTGACCCCTGCTTACCCTGTGGGAGCCACTGTGTGTAGTGCCGCCGATCGAACCGCCTGATGCCATGTACCTTACCTGTTACCGACCGCACGCTATGGAGGTTGCTTGAAAGACGCGCTCCACGCCGGCGCAGGCGCAGAAGACCAACAGGATGCGTCGCCCTCGTAGATCGCGTAGGTAAGGAGAGCGCTACCCCCCACCTTAAGTAGGCTGAGCCAGAGCCGCCCCTCACACAAATGCAGCGTCTGCCGCGACTAAACATATCAAATGTACCGTATGTATGTATGTTCCTCAAAAACTCCAAAACGCAACCATTTATTTCAATGAAACTTGCAATACAGATCCTTTGCTACCAGGAAAGAATTGTTGCGGTGTTCTATGCTCTCTTGGATGTACTATCCCGATAAATACCCCAAAAAATAACAGTATGATAGCCAATACAATCCTAACAGCCATACATACACATGGTCAAGTTGTCTTATCAGTTAATAGAAGCTCGCTGGTCCTATCCCCGGTTGCCAGAAGCAATTATCACAAGTTTTGACCACTTTTCAGCTGCTGAAATATTCAGTCATATGACGGATGATGGCACAACTACACAGCTATATGCTATGAGGTAGGTGTTACGCAATGTCACGTCCCTATCCGGATCTTATTCATACAAATTTTTAGGAGTATAATCCGGGTAACTGTTAGTGTAAAATATGAATATTAAGCCAGGAAGCATGACATCCATATGGCCGCTCCTGTAGCCTCTGAACAACAGACCCTAATCACCACCTGCTGAGATCACCTCACACCTCAGGCAGCTTCATAAGGAAACCTGCTATTGTTAGGCACCCAAGCTAAACACATGCTAATTGCCCCTACCTTTATGCCTGGTTAATTTACACCTCAGACATGCAGAGAGCTGGGAGGGAGGATTAGCATAATGAGACATGTAGGGACAATCTCTTAGCCACCCAGGAAAATAAATTTTGCAATAACTCAGGCCAGAATTATGGTACCGGTATGAGAGCCCCCCAAAATGAAGCCTGTATCGAGGGAAGAAGATAGAACCCAGACATGACAAAGCTGGGGCCTCACTCACACGAGAAATGGGGTGACGGTCTCCTGTAATGCAGAGGGGTGGCGTGTAATTGTTCATAAATTCATGGAGGACCCAGCACAAGCGCAGGCGTTTCCGTAACTATTGCACAGTCAAAGTTATGGGCCATCTTTGTAAAATTAGAGAAAATTAGCCTGATCGCCAATCACTATTAATAGGATACTGTTGATTTAATTTTATGACCCATGGAAACATGCAAAAAAATACATGAAATATACCCACGCGAAGCATGGTCCTTCTGCTAGAGTAAATATATATAGATATATCTACTGTATTTTTCGCTTTATAAGAAGCACTTTTTTTCCCCCAAAAGAGGGGGGAAAATGACAGTGCGTCTTATAAAATGATGGTTGACTTTTTTTACAGGGCTGACACGGATGTATCGCCGGCCGCTATGCTGCACAGTGTGGCCGGCGATACATCAGTCACAGTGCGGGGAGGGAGGAGGGGCTGGAGGCAACTCACAGCGGGGTCCGGTGCAATCACTGTAGTACACCGAGCCCCGCGCACAGAAGTCTCTTTGTATGTAAAATCTTTCATTAATCCTTTATACCGTAAATCGCTCTCCTTTTGATGAACTTTACTAGCCTAATCGCCTGCATCAGTACTCACTATGAATGTAGCTTGCGGTCCGGCCGGCGTGTGACTGATGTCACGCTCCTCCCACTTCATTAATGAAGCAGGAGCAGGATGAAGTCATGCGCCGGAGGCACCGCACGCTACATTCATAGTGAGTACTGATGCAGGCGATTAGGCTAGTAAAGTTTATCAAAAGTAGAGCGATTTACGGCATAAAGGATTAATGAAAGATTTTACATACAAAGAGACTTCTGTGCGCGGGGCCCGGTGTACTACAGTGACTGCACCGGGCCCCGCTGGAAGTTGCCTCCAGCCCCTCCTCCTTCCCAGCACTGTGACTGATGTATCGCCGGCCACACTGTGCAGCATAGCGGCCGGCGATATATCAGTGTCAGCTAGTTTATCAAAAGGAGAGCGATTGATTCAGGATTAAAGAAATATTTTACATACAAAGAATAAAGTACTGTAATGCTGTGAAACATAGGGCCATGAGGGGGACCAGCATAAGATGCTATATGTGTGTCACCCACACATATAGCATCTTATGCTGGCCCCCCTCATGGCCCTATGTTTCATAGCACATATCCCCCATAACAGTGCATCATCCATAGATCCCCCCCATAACAGTGCATCATCAACAGATTCCCCCCCCATAACAGTGCATCATCCATAGATCCCCCATAACAGTGCATCATCCACAGATTTCCCCCCCCATAACAGTGCATCATCCATAGATCCCCCCATAACAGTGCATCATCCATAGATCCCCCCCATAACAGTGTGTCACCCACAGATCCCCCATAACAGTGCGTCACCCACAGAGCCCCATAACAGTGTCATCCCAAGACCATTAGTTCAAAAACCACCAAAAGCACACCTTTTGGTTAAAAAATTTTTTTTTCTTATTTTCCTCCTCAAAAACCTAGGTGCGTCTTATAATCAGGTGCGTCTTTTAAAACGAAAAATACGGTATATACAGTCGTGGCCAAAAGTTTTGAAAATGACCAAAATATTAGTTTTCACAAAGTTTGCTGCTAAACTGCTTTTAGATCTTTGTTTCAGTTGTTTCTGTGATGTAGTGAAATATAATTACACGCACTTCATACATTTCAAAGGCTTTTATCGACAATTACATGACATTTATGCAAAGAGTCAGTATTTGCAGTGTTGGCCCTTCTTTTTCAGGACCTCTGCAATTCGACTGGGCATGCTCTCAATCAACTTTTGGGCCAATTCCTGACTGATAGCAACCCATTCTTTCATAATCTCTTCTTGGAGTTTGTCAGAATTAGTGGGTTTTTGTTTGTCCACCCGCCTCTTGAGGATTGACCACAAGTTCTCAATGGGATTAAGATCTGGGGAGTTTCCAGGCCATGAACCCAAAATGTCAACGTTTTGGTCCCCGAGCCACTTAGTTATCACTTTTGCCTTATGTCACGGTGCTCCATTGTGCTGGAAAATGCATTGTTCTTCACCAAACTGTTGTTGGATTGTTGGAAGAAGTTGCTGTTGGAGGGTGTTTTGGTACCATTCTTTATTCATGGCTGTGTTTTTGGGCAAAATTGTGAGTGAGCCCACTCCCTTGGATGAGAAGCAACCCCACACATGAATGGTCTCAGGATGCTTTACTGTTGGCATGACACAGGACTGATGGTAGCGCTCACCTTTTCTTCTCTGGACAAGCCTTTTTCCAGATGCCCCAAACAATCGGAAAGAGGCTTTATCGGAGAATATGACTTTGCCCCAGTCCTCAGCAGTCCATTCACCATACTTTCTGCAGAAGATCAATCTGTCCCCGATGTTTTTTTTGGAGAGAAGTGGCTTCTTTGCTGCCCTTCTTGACACCAGGCCATCTTCCAAAAGTCTTCTCCTCACTGTGCGTGCAGATGCGCTCACACCTGCCTGCTGCCATTCCTGAGCAAGCTCTGCACTGGTAGCACTCCGATCCCGCAGCTGAATCCACTTTAGGAGACGATCTTGGCGCTTGCTGGACTTTCTTGGACGCCCTGAAGCCTTCTTAACAAGAATTGAACCTCTTTCCTTGAAATTCTTGATAATCCTATAAATTGTTGATTGAGGTGCAATCTTAGTAGCCACAATATCCTTGCCTGTGAAGTCATTTTTATGTAACGCAATGATGGCTGCACGCGTTTCTTTGCAGGTCACCATGGTTAACAATGGAAGAACAATGATTTCAAGCATCACCCTCCTTTTAACATGTCAAGTCTGCCAATTTAACCCAATCAGCCTGACATAATGATCTCCAGCTTTGTGCTCGTCAACATTCTCACCTGAGTTAACAAGACGATTACTGAAATGATCTCAGCAGGTCCTTTAATGACAGCAATGAAATGCAGTGGAGAGTTTTTTTGGGATTAAGTTAATTTTCATGGCAAAGAAGGACTATGCAATTCATCTGATCACTCTTCATAACATTCTGGAGTATATGCAAATTGCTATTATAAAAACTTAAGCAGCAACTTTTCCAATTTCCAATATTTATGTAATTCTCAAAACTATTGGCCACGACTGTATACATATATATATATATATATATATATATAGGAAGTAGAAAAACAGCCAGCAGCACTCCAAATTGACAAAAGAAAAGTGTAGTTTATTGGACCCAAAGTCAAGCGACGTTTCAACAGCTTGTTGCTGTCTTTATCAAGCATGCTTGATAAAGACAGCAACAAGCTGTTGAAACGTCGCTTGACTTTGGGTCCAATAAACCACACTTTTCTTTTGTCAATTTGGAGTGCTGCTGGCTGTTTTTCTACTTCCAGTTCATTGGACCTAGGTGCTGGTCCACATTGGCCGGACGTGCACCCCTCGTTTATACAGTGTGCTGCTTCCTCATTTTCTCAAGGCTGCTGCCCTCTTAACAGACTCAAAAATGCACTGTGCTGGATGACAGTGTTGGCGATCCACTGTGCCTGTCAGCCCCGCCATGCAGAAGTATGCACCGTTTGCGCCTGACACTAATACCCGGGTGTTCAAATTAGGCCCTTATAATGGATCATTATGCCCTAGGACCGGCAAGAGATCATGCAGGTTGCTCACTGGTGGAAGCCCCAATGTGGACCCTTCCATCAGCCTTGGAACAACGCTGCTTCATCGCCAAAGGGAGTTTGTGTTGCCCCCGTCGGATCATGACGGAATGCTTCCAGACTCCGGCCGATGAAACTTGGCTCATAACTCCCTTCAGTGCTCACACAGGCACATGAGGGATGGGTGTAGCAGTTGGATGTAGACTAGCGTGTGTGCGATACTGATCGTGTATGGGTGGGTGGAGCGTCGGGACACATTCCTCCTCACTGACATGAGGAGGAACGAAAGAGCCGCTGCTAAACACCGACACTTCCACAGCCCTCTGGCTTCGAGAAAATACATGATGTCGTTGTAAGCGAAAACGCAGTGTTCTGCTGCATCTTCCATGTGCCTAATCGGTAAACCTGGACCAGACTAGTGAGGTCAGATTGTGTGCTGTGTGGCCATGCACACTAATTACTTTAAAAAATCAATTAAGAAAATAAATAATGTCTGATTATTTAAAAATGGATCAATACTTTATCAATACATAAATATAATTAAAAAAACAACTGTACATTTCATATTTTGAATAATCTACATATTATACAGTAAATACATTTAGAAATACAATATATATGTGAATATAACTATAAATATATAAAAAATTATCACAATCAGTATTATTATTTATAGAAACATGATCAATACATTACAATAAATAAAAGCGTTAATCAATATGTAAATAATTAAAATAATATGTCATACACCCTATTACTGAATTAAAACAGACATGATTATATTAAATTTAAAAATCAAAAAACACATTAAAAAAAACAATACATATATATATCAATTTAAAATTTCATGATTAATAAATTAATAAATAGATAAAATATAAGGCAAATTCATATAAATATATATATATATATATATATATACAGTACAGAACAAAAGTTTGGACACACCTTCTCATTCAAAGAGTTTGCTTTATTTTCATGACTATGAAAATTGTAGATTCACACTGAAGGCATCAAAACTTTGACTTAACACATGTGGAATTATATACATAACAAACAAGTATGAAACAACAGAAAATATGTCATATTCTAGGTTCTTCAAAGTAGCCACCTTTTGCTTTGATTACTGCTTTGCACACTCTTGGCATTCTCTTGATGAGCTTCAAGAGGTAGTCCCCTGAAATGGTTTTCACTTCACAGGTGTGCCCTGTCAGGTTTAATAAGTTGGATTTCTTGCCTTATAAATGGGGTTGGGACCATCAGTTGCGTTGAGGAGAAGTCAGGTGGATACACAGCTGATAGTCCTACTGAATAGACTGTTAGAATTTGTATTATGCCAAGAAAAAAACAGCTAAGTAAAGAAAAACGAGTGGCCATCATTACTTTAAGAAATGAAGGTCAGTCAGTCAGCCGAAAAATTGGGAAAACATTGAAAGTAAGGGCTATTTGACCATGAAGGAGAGTGATGGGGTGCTGCGCCAGATAACCTGGTCTCCACAGTCACCGGACCTGAACCCAATCGAGATGGTTTGGGGTGAGCTGGACCGCAGAGTGAAGGCAAAAGGGCCAACAAGTGCTAAGTATCTCTGGGAACTCCTTCAAGACTGTTGGAAGACCATTTCAGGGGACTACCTCTTGAAGCTCATCAAGAGAATGCCAAGAATGTGCAAAGCAGTAATCAAAGCAAAAGGTGGCTACTTTGAAGAACCTAGAATATGACATATTTTCAGTAGTTTCACACTTGTTTGTTATGTATATAATTCCACATGTGTTAATTCATAGTTTTGATGCCTTCATAGTCATGAAAATAAAGAAAACTCTTTGAATGAGAAGGTGTGTCCAAACTTTTGGTCTGTACTGTATATACAGTTGCAAGAAAAAGTATGTGAATCCTTTGGAATGATATGGATTTCTGCACAAATTGGTCATAAAATGTGATCTGATCTTCATCTAAGTCACAATAATAGACAAACACAGTCTGCTTAAACTAATAACACACAAAGAATTAAATGTTACCATGGTTTGATTGAACACACCATGTAAACATTCACAGTGCAGGTGGAAAAAGTATGTGAGCGCTTGGATTTAATAACTGGTTGAACCTTCTTTTGGCAGCAATAACTTCAACCAAACGTTTCCTGTAGTTGCAGATCAGACATGCACAACGGTCAGGAGTAATTCTTGACCATTCCTCTTTACAGAACTGTTTCAGTTCAGCAATATTCTTGGGATGTCTGGTGTCAATCGCTTTTTTGAGGTCATGTCACAGCATCTAAATCGAGTTGAGGTCAGGACTCTGACTGGACCACTCCAGAAGGCGTATTTTCTTCTGTTTAAGCCATTCTGTTGTTGATTTACTTCTATGCTTTGGGTCGTTGTCCTGTTGCAATACCCATCTTCTGTTGAGCTTCAGCTGGTGGACATATGGCCTTAAGTTCTCCTGCAAAATGTCTTGATAAACTTGGGAATTCATTTTTCCTTCGATGATAGCAATCCGTCCAGGCCCTGACACAGCAAAGCAGCCCCAAACCATGATGCAGCCACCACCATACTTCACAGTTGGGATGAGGTTTTGATGTTGGTGTGCTGTGCCTCTTTTTCTCCACACAAAGTGTTGTGTGTTTCTTCCAAACAACTCAACTTTGGTTTCATCTGTCCACAGAATATTTTGCCAGTACTGCTGTGGAACATCCAGGTGCTCTTGTGCAAACTGTAAACGTGTAGCAATGTTTTTTTTGGACATCAGTGGCTTCCTCTGTGGTATCCTCCCATGAAATCCATTCTTGTCTAGTGTTTTACATATCGTAGATTTTCTAACAGGGATGTTAGCATATGCCAGAGACTTTTCTAGGTCTTTAGCTGACACTCTAGGATTCTTCTTCATCTCATTGAGCAGTCTGCGCTGTGCTCTTGCAGTCATCTACAGGACGGCCACTCCTAGGGAGAGTAGCAGCAGTGCTGAACTTTCTCCATTTATAGACAATTTGTCTTACCGTGGACTTATAAATAGCAAGGCTTTTGGAGATACTTTTATAACCCTTTCAAGCTTTATGCAAGTCAACAATTCTTAATCGTAGGTCTTCAGAGAGATCTTCTGTGTGAGGCATCAGTCACATCAGGCAATGCTTCTTGTGAAAAGCAAACCCAGAACTGGTGTGTGTTTTTTATGGGGCAGGGCAGCTGTAACCAACACCTCCAATCTCATCTTATTGATTGGACTCCAGTTGGCTGACACCTCACTCCAATTAGCTCTTGGAGATGTCATTAGTTCACATACTTTTTCCACCTGCACTGTGAATGTTTACATGGTGTGTTCAAATAAAACATGGTAACATTTAATTATGTGTGTGTTATTAGTTTAAGCAGACTGTGATTGTCTATTGTTATGACTTAGATGAAGATCAGATACATTTTATGACCAATTCGTGCAGAAATCAATATAATTCCAAAGGGTTCACATACTTTTTCTTGCAACTGTATATATATAATAAATAGAAAAATAAATAATTCATCAATAAATTCATAACTAAATTTATCAATAATAAATTCATTGTAATTAATAAATAAATCAATTCATATATAAATATAAATAAATAAATAATTTAATAAATAATAAAAAATATCAATAAATAGGTTAAAAATATTAAAAGACAACAGATTTTTGGAGGGAGAGAAAAGGAGAGTGATGGACAAGGGACCTCTCAACGGCCTGAACCTACAGCGGGGGCCAAGAAGTCACTGCCGATCCAGGACGGGTCCTCTTGTTAGTGACCACCCCACCTGCCGCGCTGAAAGTCCGCTCAGACAGTATGCTGGAGGGGGGGCAAGACAGTACCCCTAGCGCATACTGAGCGAGCTAATGGCAGGTGTCCAGCCTGGCGACCTAGTACTACATGGGGTCGTCGGTGCTCATGCTGTCAGAAGCACTGACTGACTCCATTGTAGTCAGCCACCATGCGGGCCAGCCGCTGGTGGTGACTACTACTGCTGCTGCTGCTACTGGGTCGCGCAGACTGGTAGAACAGCCTCATCTCACCCATAAGGTCACCAACTCGGCTGTTGCTGCTGGGACCAGCCATCGGCTGGGTGAGATGGGCGGGGATAACTGGAGCCTGAGGCCGCGGGTTAGCCTCCTCCAGCCATTTGATGAGACAGGCCCGCAGTTTTTCCATCCGGGTCTGTCTCCGGCTGGCTGGGATGAACTGCTCCAGCTTCCCCTTGCATCTAGGGTCTAAAAGGGTGGCCAACCAGAAATCGTCACTCTCCTTCATTTTCCTGATCCGGGGGTCCCTCCTGAGGCAGCGCAGCATGTGGGCAGCCATGGGGAAGAGGACAGCCCTCTGTGTCTCCTCATGGCTGCCAGGGACCATGACATCCTGGTCCTCAAGCTGCTGTTCATGATGATCCCAGTTGCTGCTGCCCCACCCCCGGACTAACGGTGCCCCCAACACTGTCTCTCCCTCTGACCAGGCACAGACTGCTGGACGTCGTGAATGTCTTCCTCCTCCTCCACGTCGTCCTGGGCCTGGTGGAGCAAGGCCGCCTCATCTTGCTCCACCAAGGCACTCTCCCCAGCCTTGAGCAGGCGATCTAGTCTCCTGTCCAGCAGGAACACTAAGGGGAGCACGTCATTGAGGCCGACATGCTCCCCGCTGACCATGTTGGTCGCCTGCTCAAATGGGGCCAACACGTGGCAGACCTTCTGTATTTGCCTCCACTCCGCATTAGTGATGTATGGGAGTGGGTTGGTTGGCCCTGGAGTGCCTAGGTCCAGCAGGTATTCCCTCACGCCCTGCTCTGCTCCCACAACCTCTCCAGCATGTGGAGGGTGGAGTTCCACCGCGTCACGCTGTCGACAAGCAGCCTGTGAGGGGGCAGGCTGTTGTCCTGCTGCAGTCTGGACAGGGACGCGGAGGCAGTTGGGGAGCGTCGGAAGTGACTGGCAATCCGACGGACACGTTGCACAATGTCACTCAACCCTGGAAATGTGTGAAGGTATTTCTGTACAACCAGGTTGAGGACATGTGCCATGCAGGGGACGTGTGTCAGACTGCCAGCATGGAGGGTGACGAGGAGGTTGCTGCCGTTGTCACAGACAACAATACCTGCCTGGAGCCTTCGGGGTGTCAGCCACTTCTGGACCTGATCCTGTAGTGCTGCTAGAACATCAGGTCCAGTGTGTCTCAGTTCCCCTAAGCTAGCAAGCTGGAGCACAGCCTGGCAACGGATGTGCCCCACACATGAGTAGCTATGGGGATGCTTGCTGGGGGGCTTAGCAGCTGTGGAGACAGTGGCTTGAGGGAGACTAGTGTTTCTCCCTTGGACACCCCATGGCGGCACCACAAAGTCTGATGCCGCTGTTCCCTCCCCGGCGCCTCGGAGGGACACCCAATGGGAGGTAAAACTAATGTAGCGCCCCTGCCCATGCCTGCTGGTCCAGGCATCCACGATCAGATGCACCCTGTCGCTGACAGCGTGATTCAGTGACAGGGATACATTCTGCACCACATGCTGGTGGAGAGCAGGGATGCCCGTCCTGGCGAAGAAATGGCGGCTGGGGACACACCATCTAGGTTGGGCCTGCTTCAACATCTGCCTGAATGGATTGCTATCCACAAGGTTGAAGGGCAGCAGATTTTGGGCAATAACCCTTGCCAGGAGCCCATTGAGAGAACGCATGTGTCTGTCCCCGGGACGTAGGGCGCGGTGCGTTCGAAAGCCTCAGCAATTGAGGGCTGGCGCCGGACGGCAGAGCAGGAGGACATGGAGGAGGGTGCAGTGGAGGCAGAGGTATGGCTACCGGTACCAGTACCTCTAGGAGAGGGAGCGGTGGAGTGGGACTGAATTTTAGTCTGCTGTTGCTGCTGAACAGTGGCAGGAGGTGCTGTCCCCTGCACACTGGTGGTGGCTCTGCTGCTACGACCACCCCGCATCTCTTCCCACCCCCGCCAGTGATTGACTCTATGGTGCTGGGTCAGGGCAGTAGTATCCAGCCGAGCCAAACACCTCCCTCTCCTCACCCTGGCATGGCATAGCTGACAGATGCCAATTGTGACATCATCTGCTGCCAGGGTGAAATAGGCCCAAACAGGCGACTTCCGCCCACACCTCTGGTCAGATGGGGCGGAGGATACCTGCGCCTGTTCAGGCTCGGTGCGCACAGTAGGAGCTGGCTGCTACTGCTGCCTGCCGCTCTTACCAGTGGAGCCCCTGACACTGGGCTCCCTGGTGACCTGGCGCACCATTTGCCTCGCCTGCCTACCTTCGTCACTGCTGCTATCACGTGACGAAGGAGGTGGCACACACTCTGGGTCACCCTCCTCTTCAGACTCAAGGCCCCCATGTGATGGATTGAGAGGACCAGTTAACCCTGCCATGGCTCTGCTGTCCTCTCACTGACACCAGAGTCTGACTAGGTGCGGGAGTAGTGTGGCTTACCCCACCCGTGCCCGTTGGAAGGGATGTCACAGGGGTACTCACAGGAGGTACCCCCTGCTCCTCCTTTATCCCTTCCATAAGGTCCTGACGATCCGGTGGACTAAATTCCAAATCACCCTCGTGCATTAACTCCCCCAAGATGTCCCTCTCACTGTTGCTAAACAGGAGCAGGGTAGAATCTTGGGGACTGGGGGGTGGTGAAGCAGGAGGTGGAGTTGCCCCACCGCTGCTGATGCTGCTCCTGCTGCGAGCCTGGGCGGATGAATCAGTGGTGCTAGATTGTGCCACATAAGCCACAATTACATCCGCATCGTCAGAACTGATTAGGCGGCTGCCATGCCCATAAAACTCTGGGATCAGGCGTGCTCCACTACTGACTGCGCCTGCCTGTCCATGACTGGCGGAGCGTCCACGTGCTGGCTGCTGTGCAGCGGTGTTCCTTCTCCTGCCCCTACTACTACTCTGGCTGCGTGCCCCGCCTTTGTGGCTCATTTTTTTGTTTTTATAACAACCACCAAATAAATAAATGGGAGAAACTTTATTGGGATGGTGACAATCAAAAAAAAAAAAAAAAGTAATATTAAATAACAAAAATAATAAAATAAAAGTTATTGAGACCCAAAAGAAATTAACTTGAAAAAAAAACTAAAAACAGAAGACTAATGAATTATTAATATGTGTTGTTTTTTTTAAATTATTTTTATTATTACTTTTTTTTGTTATTGTTCTTTTCTCCTACCTACAACGACGCAGACAAAGACAAAAAGAACACGAGTAACACTAAAACTTTTTTTTGTTTTTTTTGTTTTTTTTCTCCTACCTACAAAGACACGGACTAAGACAAAACGAACACAAGTAACACTAAAACTATTTTTTTTTCTCCTACCTACCTACAACGACACAAAGACAAAACGAACACAACACTAAAACTTTTTTTTTGTTTTTTTGTTTTTTTTCCCCTAACTACCTACGACACAAAGACAAAAAGAACACAAGTAACACAAAAACTTTTTTTTTCTACTACCTACCTACAATGAAACAAAGACAAAACGAACACAAGTAACACTAAAACTTTTTTTTAAATTTTTTTTATTTTCTCCTACCTACCTACAACGACACAAGGACAAAAAGAACAAACTCGGGACAGACAATGAAAGACTCCAAATTTACACAGAAGGACACTAAACTAAGACCCTACACTAAGCTAACATATCCCAAGTTAACCTAAACCCTAACTATAACTAACTGTACATAATAAAGTAGACCCTACACTAAACCCTAAAAACTAAGCTAATTGATCCTGAAAGTACTATCTAATTCCCTATCTGTATTTAATCAATTCAAACTAACTAGTCCCTACTCTACACTGAACTTTATATAATAAACTAAGCCCTAACACTGCCTAAACTAACTTTCTGACCTACCCTGCACCCTACAAACTATCTAATTATTCACTTCCCTAATCCCTATCTAATAAACTCTAATTTAGATCAATGCACAATTCTCAGACTGACAGACAAACGCTTTTGCTCCTCTCAATCCAACAACTAAACCCACAAAATGGCAACCAGGCGGTGTCTTTATTTATATAGTGAAGGGGCAAGCTACTAAACGATTGGTTGCTATGGATGTTGCTAAGGTGTGACAAGGGCCTTCCCATTGGCTATTCAAGCTAGGAGAAGGGAGGGTTGACGATTCTCCTCTGTCAGTTCGCAAAAAAAAATAATTATGATTTTATCCCGTTTATTTAAAATCGCATTTCTTTTTTCATGGCCACTCCTATGGTAAATGTCTTGCCATTTATTTTTTTATAGACATTTTCGCTTATTTTAACTGATGTCTAGTCTACCAACTATCCAACACTGTTTGCAAAATTTTATGTGAAGCGATTTTTATGATTAAAAGATTGTCAACACGCTATACTCGATATGGGACAACAAAATCGCCTTACTCGATAATGACGTAGTTGTCATTGTCACGTAATGCGATAGTAACTTTAATACGGTGTTAAGCTAACTTTTGTGGAGCATTAAACATAGGAAGATATATCGCCTTACTCGATAATGACGTAGTTGTCATTATCGCTTAATGCGATAGTAACTTTAATACGGTGTTATGCTAACTTTTGTGGAGGATTTCAATGCTGTATTGGGACAACATAGGAAGATATATCGCTTTACTCGATAATTACGTAGTTGTCATTATCGCGTAATGAGATAATAAATGAAATTGAGGAAGATGTAGAATACTTCGCTATCTTCGTTGATGTAGATTCTACATCAACGAAGATAGCGAAGTATTCTACATCAACGAAGATAGCGAAGTATTCTACATCAACGAAGATAGCGAAGCGATCGATATCTTCGTTGATGTACAGGGTGGGCCATTTATATGGATACACCTTAATAAAATGGGAATGTTTGGTGATATTAACTTCCTGTTTGTGGCACATTAGTATATGTGAGGGGGGAAACTTTTCAAGATGGGTGGTGACCATGGCAGCCATTTTGAAGTCGGCCATTTTGAATCTAACTTTTGTTTTTTCAATAGGAAGAGGGTCATGTGACACATCAAACTTATTGGGAATTTCACAAGAAAAAACAATGGTGTGCTTGGTTTTAACTTAACTTTATTCTTTCATGAGTTATTTACAAGTTTTTGACCACTTATAAAATGTGTTCAATGTGCTGCCCATTGTGTTGGATTGTCAATGCAACCCTCTTCTCCCACTCTTCACACACTGAGAGCAACACCGCAGGAGAAATGCTAGCACAGGCTTCCAGTATCCGTAGTTTCAGGTGCTGCACATCTCGTATCTTCACAGCATAGACAATTGCCTTCAATGACCCCAAAGATAAAAGTCTAAGGGGGTCAGATCGGGAGACCTTGGGGGCCATTCAACTGGCCCACGACGACCAATCCACTTTCCAGGAAACTGTTCATCTAGGAATGCTCTGACCTGACACCCATAATGTGGTGGTGCACCATCTTGCTGGAAAAACTCCAGGAACGTGCCAGCTTCAGTGCATAAAGAGGGAA
This sequence comes from Bufo bufo, assembly GCF_905171765.1. Taxonomy (NCBI): domain Eukaryota; kingdom Metazoa; phylum Chordata; class Amphibia; order Anura; family Bufonidae; genus Bufo; species Bufo bufo. The sequence goes on along the minus strand of NC_053390.1, from coordinate 555,418,431 downwards.
ACACATCATCATGTAGCAATTTCGCATATCCAGTGGCCTTGAGGTTTCCATTGATGAAGAATGGCCCCACTATCTTTGTATCCCATATACCACACCATACTATCAATTTTTTTGTTTCAACAGTCTTGGAGGGATCTATCCAATGTAGGTTAGTGTCAGACCAATAGCAGTGGTTTTGTTTGTTAACTTCACCATTCACATAAAAGTTTGCCTCATCACTGAACAAAATCTTCTGCGTAAACTGAGGGTCCTGTTCCAATTTTTGTTTTGCCCATTCTGCAAATTCAGTGCGCTGATCTGGGTCATCCTCGTTGAAATGCTGCAGTAGCTGGAGTTTGTAAGGGTGCCATTTGTGAGTAGCTAATATCGGCCAAAGGGATGTTCGACTAATGCCACTCTCCAGTGATATGCGGCAAGTGCTACGCTGTGGGCTCTTGCTGAATGAAACTAGGATAGCCACTGATGTTTCTTCATTAGAGACAGATTTCATGCGTCCACATTTTGGCAAATCCAACACTGAACCAGTTTCACAAAACTTAGCAAGCAGTTTGCTAACTGTAGCATGGGAGATGGGTGGTTTCGTAGGGTGTCTTGCATTGAAATCTGCTGCAATGACCCGGTTACTGCGTTCACCAGACATCAACACAATTTCTATCTGCTCCTCAAGTGTTAACCTCGGCGACATGTCAATGGCTGTAAACAAAGAGAAACTTGTAAATAACTCATGAAAGAATAAAGTTACATTAAAACCAAGCACACCATTGTTTTCTTGTGAAATTCCCAATAAGTTTGATGTGTCACATGACCCTCTTCCTATTGAAAAAACAAAAGTTGGATTCAAAATGGCTGACTTCAAAATGGCCGCCATGGTCACCACCCATCTTGAAAAGTTTCCCCCCTCACATATACTAATGTGCCACAAACAGGAAGTTAATATCACCAACCATTCCCATTTTATTAAGGTGTATCCATATAAATGGCCCACCCTGTAGAATACTTCGCTATCTTCGTTGATGTAGAATAAAGAATACTTCACTATCTTGATTCTTTTATTAATATAAAGACATAGAATATAGCGCTATATTCGTGTTAAATCTAGATCTCCGAGATTAAAGAATAGGAAAGTTGCCTTATTATTAAGTTATAAGGCAATTAGAAGTTATAATTTATAACTTCTAATTCTAAGCTTAAAAATTGCAATATGTGAATGATTAAATCGCATATTAATCGCGATAAATACAAAATTTGTGAATATTCGATTTCGACTAATATTCAAGCGAATATTCACGAAATATCACGAAATCAAATATGGCACCTCCCGCTCAACACTAGTGTACACGACAATAGTTGTTATGTGGACAGATTCACCCATTCTGAGCTGTGAATCTCAGAAAATCTGAGAGATCACTGTGAGATAACCATGCTGAGAGATAACAGTGCATTATCTGTAATGAGAGATCACTGTGTGTTATCTGTACTGAGAGATCACTATGCGTTATCTGTACTGAGAGATCACTGTGCGTTATCTGTACTATGAGATCACAGTGTGTTATCCATACTGAGAGATCACTATGCGTTATCCATACAGTAAGATCACTATGCGTTATCCATACTGAGAGATCACTATGCGTTATCCATACTGAGAGATCACTATGCGTTATCTATACTGAGAGATCACTGTGTGATATCTGTACTATGAGATCATAGTGTGTTATCTGTACTGAAAGATCACTATGCGTTATCCGTACTGAGATCACTATGCGTTATCCGTACTGAGAGATCACTATGCGTTATCCATACTGAGAGATCACTATGCGTTATCTGTAATGAGAGATCATTATGCGTTATCAATACTGAGAGATCACTATGCGTTATCCGTACTGAGAGATCACTATGCGTTATCCGTACTGAGAGATTACTATGCGTTATCTGTACTGAGAGATCACTGTGCGTTATCTGTACTGAGAGATCACTGTGCGTTATCTGTACTGAGAGATCACTGTGCATTTGTCACGACTGAGAGTGGGGCAAACCCTCAACCGTGCGATGTTATAGATATAGGGAAGCTGCTAGGCCAGGACAACAGAATCAGGGAGCAGGTCACCTCCTAAAGTGTCCCTAACTCTGACCCTGACTCCTAACCGTATGAGCCAACCCAGAAGGTAGGAGGGCTCATACTCAGGAACCTCGGGTCCCTACTAGCCCTCAGAGAATCCCTGATAGGAGCTGGGTAAGACGACCTGTTCCTCCTAGACACGGACGAACAGGAGTCTAAACTGGCCAAGCTGCAAGGAAAGGGAAACATATACAACATATGGATATGGCAGGTGAGTGAAACCACTTCCAAACCTACCTGCCACAGACACACTGACTAGAACCCGTGCTCAAATGCTGATGTCCACACCAAACATAGAGGGAGACAGAACACACACATTAAACACATAGGTACCAGATCCATAGCTGCAATTAGGTAAAACACCACACAAACATACGCTTAAAGGGATTCTGTCACCTGCTTTTACCATTTTAAGCTAGCACCATCGCTATGTTGACTAAAGTACCTTATTTCCAGCAGTCTTCTTTTTACTTCATTTCGTTTTGTAGTTTTGATATAAAAGCGCTTTTTCTGTTATGCTAATTAGGGTCCAAGGTGCCCAGAGGGGCGTTTTTTTCACTCTCCGGAGCCCAGTGACGCCCCCCGGCAGTGCCCAAGAACGCCTCCTGATCATCAAATAACCTCCCACAGCCCCGGCAAACGGTTCCGCCCCCTCCCACGTCATAGTCTACCTTATAGAAATGCCCCGTCCTTCTTCCTGTCTGCGGCCAGAAAACTCGCGCAGGCGCAGTACTGCCAGCGGCCTGCGCCTGCACGATCATCAACGTCCTGAGGGCAACAGCCTCAAAAGTCTCACTGGGCATGCGCCGAGCCCAGTGATGTGACCTGAGCGCTGTTGCCCTCAGGAGGTTGATGATCGCGCAGGCGCAGGCCGCTGGCAGTACTGCGCCTGCGCGAGTTTTCTGGCCGCAGACAGGAAGAAGGACGGGGCATTTCTATAAGGTAGACTATGACGTGGGAGGGGGCGGAACCGTTTGCCGGGGCTGTGGAAGGTTATTTGATGATCAGGAGGCGTTCTTGGGCACTGCAGGGGGGTGTCACTGGGCTCCGGAGAGTGAAAAAAACGCCCCTCTGGGCACCTTGGACCCTAATTAGCATAACAGAAAAAGCGCTTTTATATCAAAACTACAAAACGAAATAAAGTAAAAAGAAGACTGCTGGAAATAAGGTACTTTAGTCAACATAGCGATGGTGCCAGCTTAAAATGGTAAAAACAGGTGACAGAATCCCTTTAACATCAATACATGTTTTATGACCACAAGGGTAGCCCTCACTGGACAGATGGTATAAGACCAGGAGGATGACTCCAGCATAAGGCATGACTGGAGTACCCCTCAGCTACAGGGATGCAGCAGAGGCTAAATAGCCCAAGTAGCCACACCCACACACACAAACTATGAAAGGAGTTAACCCTTCCAACACCAGACAAGGTAAGTGTCACTTAAAGGGGAAATGCACACATAACATAAATCCCGTGCACACCAAAAAGGGAAAGTGAACACATACATACATATGTTGCCAGATGCAACCGTATGCCTTGACAGCGAGCCGCCTAGCAACCAGCCCAGGCTGCTACACTGCCAAACCTCATTATGTTGCCAGCGGCAACCACACGTGAGACAAACATACAAACTGTCCTCACCTGCGGTAGACAACAAGCAGACCGCTGGCAACTGCATGCGACACAAAGAGTCACGACCATAGGCCGTGACAGCGTTATCTGTACTGAGAGATCACTGTGCGTTATTTGTACTGAGAGATCACTGTGCGTTACCTGTACTAAGAGATCACTGTGTGTTATCTGTACTGAGAGATCACTGTGTGTTATCTGTACTGAGAGATCACTAGGCGTTATATATACTGAGAGATCACTATGCGTTATCTGTACTGAGAGATCACTGTGTGTTATCTGTACTGAGAGAACACTATGCGTTATCCATACTGAGAGATCACTATGCGTTATCTATACTGAGAGATCACTGTGCGTTATCTGTACTGAGAGATCACTGTGCGTTATCTGTACTGAGAGATCACTGTGCGTTATCTGTACTGAGAGATCACTATGCGTTATCTGAAATGAGAGATCACTGTGCGTTATCTGTACTGAGAGATCACTGTGCGTTATCTGTACTGAGAGATCACTGTGCGTTATCTGTACTGAGAGATCACTGTGTGTTATCCATACTCAGAGATCATTATGCAGGGCTCCAGATGGCGACCAAAATGGTCGCAAATGCGACCTAGAATGGAGCGAACCATATTGTGCATGCAATGTGGGGAGCCATGATGTCATAGCACCAACATTAATGATTGACAGGTTTATAAATATATTACTTACCTGCTTTAGGAATGGGTTAATCCTGATGCAGCGTGTGCTCATGTTGACTTGAAGGAATTTGATTGGAGATCTCTTCAACAGTCATTCGGAGCCTATAAAAGAACAGAAATAACGTTACTGGCGCATTCACGTAAGTATCACTTCAAGATACAGACCCGCTTTCATCATCGCTATGGAGGATCTTCTAAAGCAGCTTATTCTCAAGGCAGAGAATCGTGGTGGTGAAGCCTGGCTCAGAAAATGTCTGCAAGCTGACCTGGACCAGAAAGAAGTACAGCTACCATCAATTGATTCTGACTGCTACGTAGGAACCGGCGCGAGCCCAGAGTGAATCGATCCTGTCTCTGTTACTGGCGCACGCATGCGCAGTACCTCAGGGACAGTCTCTCCGGTCCGGAATAGGCAGAGGAAGGATAAGAGGGCATGGTCTCCTTCTTAATATGCGCCTCCTTCTAGCAATAGGCCGAATATTCAATCTTCATCTTCTTCTATTAGAAGGAGTAGAAATGATCAACATCGCAACGTCCAGCCAACGGTCGTCCGGGAGCCATCTCCTTTTCCAACTGTCAACCATCCAACTGCAGAATCTTCTTCTGGTGAGCCACCCATAGTAAAAATTTTAAGCTACTGCAACTTGCAGGGCACTTCTAGCCAAGACATTACTTCATTTAACAATGATTCTTCTCATCCGAAGATTCAACTGTTTAATGAATTCTTACAATATTTATCCAAACTTACTGAAACACCTGCTAATGTTTGGACTGAGCCTTCTAATGTCAGTCAAGCTACTACACATAATATATTGGCTGATGTTATTCCAACTAACCCGTTATCTTCTCAAATTTTCAGTCTAGCTGCCCTTTGTACTGGTCTTTTTTACCATGTTGATTCTTTTTTAGAAGTGTACAAGAATTTTGGTGGAATAGGCTGGTGCTCATATGACGAATCATTTCGTCAAAAACTTGCGGTTTATCCTAATCTCAATTGGGGGAACAAAGACGTAGGGCTCTGGTTAAACCTGATGCTTCCTAACAAAAATCATCTTTTTCGTCAATCCAGTATCCAAAATATCAAAAAAGGTATCTGTTTTGTGTTCAATGAGAAATTATGTAAATGGAAACACAACTGCAAATACCGACATGAATGTTCTTTCTGTGCTGGATCACATTCGGCTTCTAAATGTTTTAAGAAACAGGGAATTCACTTCCCAAATTCCAACAAAGAATTTCTACCATTTAAGCAAGGTGACTCCTCTGAATTTGCCAAGACTAATTCAGTGGCTAAGTCACTATCCAAACACTCCGATAGCTAATCTTTTGATCGTTAGTAGGGATGAGCGAACCCGAACTGTATAGTTCGGGTTCGTACCGAATTTTGGGGTGTCCGTGACACGGACCCGAACCCGAACATTTTCGTAAAAGTCCGGGTTCGGTGTTCAGCGCTTTCTTGGCGCTTTTTGAAAGGCTGCAAAGCAGCCAATCAACAAGCGTCATACTACTTGGCCCAAGAGGCCATCACAGCCATGCTTACTATTGGCATGGCTGTGATTGGCCAGTGCACCATGTGACCCAGCCTCTATTTAAGCTGGAGTCACGTAGCGCCGCACGTCACTCTGCTATGATCAGTATAGGGAGAGGTTGCAGCTGCGACGTTAGGGCGAGATTAGGCAGATTAACTCCTCCAAAAGACTTCATTCTGTGATCGATCTGCAGCTGTGGATCATTGAAGTGCTATTATTGACTTGCTCACTTTTTTGAGGCTGCCCAGAGCGTTTTTAGATCACTTTTTTTCTGGGGTGATCGGCGGCCATTTTGTGACTTGTGGTGCGCCAGCACGAGCTATCACCAAGTGTATTTAACCATCGATAGTGTGGTTATTTTGTGCTATATCCTACATCAGCTGCAGGCTGAGCCTGTGTCACCGAAGTGCATTTAACCATCAACAGTCTGGTTATTTTTTGGCCATATACTACATCAGCTGCAGGCTGAGCCTGTGTCACCCAAGTGCATTTAACCATCAACAGTCTGATTATTTTTTGGCCATATACTACATCTGGTGCAGGCTGAGCCTGTGTCACCCAAGTGCATTTAACCATCAACAGTGTGGTTATTTTTTGGCCATATATTACATCAGGGGCAAGTTGAGCCTGTCACCCAGCGCCTAAAAAATAGACCTGACATTTCTATTCAACCAAATCTGCACAGTTTTAGCTGGTCAAGTTATTTGTAGTGACCGTAAAAGCAGACTTTTTGTTCTGGGTTGAAAAAGCATTCCCAAATTTGCCATTCTGAAAATAACTAGTTTGTGGTATTTGAGGCCTACTTGAAATCTATCCCAAAAAGAAAATCTTACATTGAAGGTATTGATAGTGTCATTCAGAAAAACCTAAGACACACGCTAGCGTGCTGATAGAAGTGTCATTCTGTGATTAAACCTATAACTGTCACACAGCGTAAAAAAAAACAGGTCTCACATCTCTATTCAACCAAATCTGCACAGTTTTAGCTGGTCAAGTTATTTGTAGTGACCGTAAAAGCAGACTTTTTGTTCTGGGTTGAAAAAGCATTCCCAAATTTGCCATTCTGAAAAAAACTAGTTTGTGGTATTTGAGGCCTACTTGAAATCTATCCCAAAAAGAAAATCTTACATTGAAGGTATTGATAGTGTCATTCAGAAAAACCTAAGACACACGCTAGCGTGCTGATAGAAGTGTCATTCTGTGATTAAACCTATACCTGTCACACAGCGCAAAAAAAACAGGCCTCACATCTCTATTTAACCAAATCTGTACTGTTTTAGCTGATCAAGTTATTTGTAGTGACCGTAAAAGCACACTTTTTGTTCTGGGTTGAAAAACCATTCACAAATTTGCCATTCTCAAAATAACTAGTTTCTGGTATTTGAGGCCTACTTGAAATCTATCCCAAAAAGGATATCTTACATTGAAGGTACTGATAGTGTCATTCAGAAAAACCTAAGACACACGCTACCGTGCAGATAGAAGTCTGATTCTGAGATTAAACCTTAACCTGTCACACAGTGCAAAAAAAAACAGGTCTCCCATTTCTTTTCAAGCAAATCTGTACTGTTTAATCTGGTCAAGTTATTTGTAGCGACCGTAAAAGCCCTATTTTTTTTCTGGGTTGAAAAACTATTCCCAAATTTGCCATTCTCAAAATAACTAGTTTCTGGTATTTGAGGCCTACTTGAAATCTATCCCAAAAAGGATATCTTACATTGAAGGTACTGATAGTGTCATTTAGAAAAACCTAAGACACACGCTACCGTGCAGATAGAAGTCTGATTCTGTGATTAAACATTAACCTGTCACACAGTGCAAAAAAAAAACAGGTCTCACATTTCTATTCAATGGTCTGCCGGGTGTTCACTCCAAGGTCATGGAAGTCACGCCTGCGGCCACCCCGTTCTCCGAGGGATATGTCCTGAAATCCAGCTGAAAGCTGCAGAACATCAGTCGGAGGTCTCTCCACTACTGGTGGGCCTCTCTGGCGCCCTCTTCCCACAAGCAAAGGCTCGGCTGGTGGCTGCTGGGGTCTTTCAATGCGTCTAGGTTCTTGAGCCTCTTGCTCCTGTCCAGGCTGTCCTTGGCTGGGCTGCCCCCTGGCACGTGCTCTTCCGCGGGCTCTGGCTCGTCCACTCATCTTCTATTCCTGAGAGGATATAAACCGCTAATAAGGTCAATCTGCCGCCTAGCAGCTCCGCCGTGGCACAATCACCTCAGAACTCGCACACTGGTGACTTTAGGTATCTTCACTGGTCACTTTGAGCAGAATGATGACATCCGAGTCACGGCACCAAATGTAACCCTCTTTTCCTTGCACCATCTGCGACACCTCCAGCTTTCACACTCACTCGGTCACCAGCTCCTCCAGGCATAAACTCTAAGTGGACTCTAAGGGACGACACTCAGGTCTTCTGTGGTTTAAAGCTTTATTGAGGTGTAGTGCACTTGGCTGGAGCCTGTAATACAACAGGGAAACACTGCCACTATGTGGTATACAGCCAGGTCACCAGCCCACCTATATCATAACAGGCAGTTATTATATTACATTCCCACATACATGTTACAGGATATAACAAAGCATACAGAAAAATGAACAAGAGAAAATCATTTACAAAGATATTGCAGCAGGGTGACCTGGAATACAGCATGTCTTGCAGCCATTTTAGGAAGAACACATGTCTCTTTAACTGTACATCATCTACTCAGCCTAGCATGTGCTGCAGGGTTTAAAGGCTGCTAAAAAACATACAGTCACCTCTTTACATTCTACAGAACTATTATGGGTATATATTATAACTTTTTACAATAGATAAATGAACTTTAGCTTTAGAGAACTTAGACAGAGATCCTACCTCCTTCACAGTAAATGTCTGCACTGAGGAGACCAAACCAAGTAGCAGAATACACAGGGGGCTTTCTGGAAGAGTCCACTGTAAAGACTCTGTCTGTTAAAACTTTCCTCAGTTATCTAATAGCACATTTGAAGAGGTTTATTTAGCATGTCCTGACTCTCTGCTAACAGCTTATGAATATATGGAACTATATTTAACAAGTGATCATTGCTGCAGCTCCTGTATATTGGTATGACCCTATTGCAAACCTGCAGACTGGATATTTGGTGAAACTTCATGTGGTTCATATCGACTGTACTACACCACTGACTTGGTGCCTGGGCCTAAATATGTGACAGTGGCCTGTTCCAGTGGTGGATGACGTGATGCCTGATTCTCTGCTATGACATGAAGACTGATTCTGCGCTGACATAAGGCCAGATTCTCTGTTACGGGACCTCTCTCCTCAGCCTGGGTGCCTGGGCCTAAATGTGTGACAGTGGCCTGTTCCAGTGGAGGGTGACGTGATGCCTGATTCTCTGCTATGACATGAAGACAGATTCTGTGCTGACATAAGGCCAGATTCTCTGTTACGGGACCTCTCTCCTCTGCCTGGGTGCCTGGGCCTAAATGTGTGACAGTGGCCTGTTCCAGTGGTGGGTGACGTGAAGCCTGATTCTCTGCTATGACATGAAGACAGATTCTGTGCTGACATAAGGCCAGATTCTCTGTTACGGGACCTCTCTCCTCTGCCTGGGTGCCTGGGCCTAAATGTGTGACAGTGGCCTGTTCCAGTGGTGGGTGACGTGAAGCCTGATTCTCTGCTATGACATGAAGACAGATTCTGCGCTGACATAAGGCCAGATTCTCTGTTACGGGACCGCTCTCCTCTGTCTGGGTGCCGGGGCCTAAATGTGTGACAGTGGCCTGTTCCAGTGGTGGGTGACGTGAAGCCTGATTCTCTGCTATGACATGAAGACAGATTCTGCGCTGACATAAGGCCAGATTCTCTGTTACGGGACCTCTCTCCTCTGCCTGGGTGCCTGGGCCTAAATGTGTGACAGTGGCCTGTTCCAGTGGTGGGTGACGTGAAGCCTGATTCTCTGCTATGACATGAAGACAGATTCTGCGATGACATAAGGCCAGATTCTCTGTTACGGGACCTCTCTCCTCTGTCTGGGTGCCGGGGCCTAAATGTGTGACAGTGGCCTGTTCCAGTGGTGGGTGACGTGAAGCCTGATTCTCTGCTATGACATGAAGACAGATTCTGCGCTGACATAAGGCCAGATTCTCTGTTACGGGACCTCTCTCCTCTGCCTGGGTGCCTGGGCCTAAATGTGTGACAGTGGCCTGTTCCAGTGGTGGGTGACGTGAAGCCTGATTCTCTGCTATGACATGAAGACAGATTCTGCGCTGACATAAGGCCAGATTCTCTGTTATGGGACCGCTCTCCTCTGTCTGGGTGCCTGGGCCTAAATGTGTGACAGTGGCCTGTTCCAGTGGTGGGTGACGTGAAGCCTGATTCTCTGCTATGACATGAAGACAGATTCTGCGCTGACATAAGGCCAGATTCTCTGTTACGGGACCGCTCTCCTCTGTCTGGGTGCCGGGGCCTAAATGTGTGACAGTGGCCTGTTCCAGTGGTGGGTGACGTGAAGCCTGATTCTCTGCTATGACATGAAGACAGATTCTGCGCTGACATAAGGCCAGATTCTCTGTTACGGGACCGCTCTCCTCTGTCTGGGTGCCGGGGCCTAAATGTGTGACAGTGGCCTGTTCCAGTGGTGGGTGACGTGAAGCCTGATTCTCTGCTATGACATGAAGACAGATTCTGCGCTGACATAAGGCCAGATTCTCTGTTACGGGACCTCTCTCCTCTGCCTGGGTGCCTGGGCCTAAATGTGTGACAGTGGCCTGTTCCAGTGGTGGGTGACGTGAAGCCTGATTCTCTGCTATGACATGAAGACAGATTCTGCGATGACATAAGGCCAGATTCTCTGTTACGGGACCTCTCTCCTCTGTCTGGGTGCCGGGGCCTAAATGTGTGACAGTGGCCTGTTCCAGTGGTGGGTGACGTGAAGCCTGATTCTCTGCTATGACATGAAGACAGATTCTGCGCTGACATAAGGCCAGATTCTCTGTTACGGGACCTCTCTCCTCTGCCTGGGTGCCTGGGCCTAAATGTGTGACAGTGGCCTGTTCCAGTGGTGGGTGACGTGAAGCCTGATTCTCTGCTATGACATGAAGACAGATTCTGCGCTGACATAAGGCCAGATTCTCTGTTATGGGACCGCTCTCCTCTGTCTGGGTGCCTGGGCCTAAATGTGTGACAGTGGCCTGTTCCAGTGGTGGGTGACGTGAAGCCTGATTCTCTGCTATGACATGAAGACAGATTCTGCGCTGACATAAGGCCAGATTCTCTGTTACGGGACCGCTCTCCTCTGTCTGGGTGCCGGGGCCTAAATGTGTGACAGTGGCCTGTTCCAGTGGTGGGTGACGTGAAGCCTGATTCTCTGCTATGACATGAAGACAGATTCTGCGCTGACATAAGGCCAGATTCTCTGTTACGGGACCTCTCCTCTGCCTGGGTGCCTGGGCCTAAATGTGTGACAGTGGCCTGTTCCAGTGGTGGGTGACGTGAAGCCTGATTCTCTGCTATGACATGAAGACTGATTCTGCGCTGACATGAAGCCAGATTCTCTGCTATGGCATGAAGAGACTGATTCTCTGCTGGCATGAAGCCAGATTCTTTGCTATGGCATGAAGAGACTGATTCTCTGCTGATGTGAAGCCAGATTCTCTGCTATGGGACCTCTGTCCAATTGATATTGGTTCATTTTAATTTTTTTAATTTTAATTTTAATTAATTTCCCTATCCACATTTGTTTGCAGGGGATTTACCTACATGTTGCTGCCTTTTGCAGCCCTCTAGTTCTTTCCTGGGCTTTTTTACAGCCTTTTTAGTGCCCAAAAGTTCGGGTCCCCATTGACTTTAATGGGGTTCGGGTTCGGGACGAAGTTCGGTTCGGGTTCGGATCCCGAACCCGAACATTTACGGGAAGTTCGGCCGAACTTCTCGAACCCGAACATCCAGGTGTTCGCTCAACTCTAATCGTTAGTTTTTCCAAAGGTTTTTTCATACCTGAGTTTGTTGGTCCAGGTTGTATTATCGTTGAAAATGCTTTATCTGTAAAACAAAACATTGATATTGTTAAGGAAAAAAATTTTGTCGGAAATATCTGCTGGTAGAATAGCTGGTCCCTTTATCTCCCCTCCTTTTCCGAATTCCCATACATCTCCTTTGGCACTAGTACCGAAAAAAGAACCAAATTCTTTTTGTTTGATTCACAATTTATCATACCCTAAATACAGTTCTCTAAACTATGAAATAGATAAAAATAAAGCGAGTGTGAAATATTCGTCTTTTGACCAAGACTTGTCATTTCTTCAAAAAGCGGGTCGACATGCTCTTCTTGCCAATGCTGACATTAAATCAGCATTCAGATTATTACCTATAAATAGAGATGTCGCGAACATAAAATTTTCCGTTCGCGAACGGCGAACGCAAATTTCCGCAAATGTTCGCCGAACGGGCGAACCGGGCGAACCTCCATAGACTTAAATAGGCAGGAAAATTTTAAAACCCACAGGGACTCTTTCTGGCCACAATAGTGATGGAAAAGTTGTTTCAAGGGGATTAACACCTGGACTGTGGCATACCGGAGGGGGATCCATGGCAAAACTCCCATGGAAAATTACGCAGTTGACGCAGATTCAGGTTTTAATCCATAAAGGGCATAAATCACCTAACATTCCTAAATTGTTTGGAATAACGTGCTTTAAAACATCAGGTATGATGTTGTATCGATCAGGTAGTGTAAGGGTTACGCCCGCTTCACAGTGACAGACCAAACTATGACAGACCAAACTCCCCGTTTAACGCACCGCAAACAACCGCAAACAGTTCATTTGCACAAGGTTGGATTCCAAGCTAGGCATGTCCTGTTCCTTGTCCTCACTGACGTCATTGAAGGTCTCTTCCTCCACCCAGCCACGTACAACACCAAGGGTCCCCGAAAGGTGACAACAAGCCCCCTGGGACGCCAGCTGTGGTTGGTCTTCCACCTCCTCAAAGCCACCTTCCTCCTCTGACTCCTCTTCTTCAGACTCCTCTCTCTGCTTTGCCACAGGTCCAGCAATCAACGACGACAAGGCTGCTTCTGGTGGTGATGGTGACCACAACTCTTCCTCTTCATGCTCATCTACGGCCTGATCCAGCACTCTTCGCAGGGCACGCTCCAGAAAAAGCGCATATGGGATGAGGTCGTTGATGTTGCCTTGGGTTTGACTGACCAGGTTTGTCACCTCCGCAAAAGGACGCATGAGCCTACAGCCATTGTGCATGAGCGTTCAGTAACGCGGCCCAAAAATACCCAGCTCCGCAGAGGCTGTCCTCTTTTTTTTTATAAAAAAAAATCTGTTCTTACCAGTTTAATCTCTGTTTTGTCGACTATCAGGGGCCGGTGTGGTGTATGGAATAGATTTTAGGAACCGGGAGATGGAAAAAGATGCTTGGTCGGTCCTCTTACCTCCAATTTGAGGCACTGCGCGTGCGCCGTGCAATTTACTGTGCTACCAGATATGAGTGGTATTTGTCACGGATGGTGTTGCAGAAAGCTGGAACTTATAAATAAACATCTGACTGGATTGATCCCAAACTAAGGAGCATATGGGTGAGCCCCTATAAAACCCCTAGAGCTCTCCCTGACTGCTATGCCCATGCAAAGATCTCCCTGCACTTAGTACAGACGGAGTCAGGGTCACCTAGAATCAAGCCAGCAAGGAAACACAAATAAAGGAAAAAGATTATCTTGAGAAATCAGCAGCAGCAGCAGCAGCCTCCAGCAGTGAACACAATCCAGGAAGTAGTATAAACCGCAAAGTGAGGCAGTATGGGAGGGATTATAAATGGAGGCAATTAGTGTAAATAGGTGACAGCTGGGAGAAGGAAAGGAGATGACAAAGTGAAACCAAAACAAAGAACGTCATGCAAGAGGTAGAGAAGAACGTCTGCCAGACCTTCTCAGAGAACTGGCGGTGACTGGCGGTGACTGGCGGTGACAGTACCCCTCCCACCTTCTCAGGATGAGACCTATGGAAAGCCCTGATGAGACGAGTGGCCTTAATGTCCGCCACTGGGACCCACATCCTCTCCTCAGGACCATAACCCTCCCAATGAACGAGGTACTGGAGAGAACCACGGATAATGCGAGAATCCACAATCCTAGAGACCTGAAATTCAAGATTACCATCAACAACAATCGGAGGAGGAGGCAAAGAGGAGGGTACAGTGGGTTGGACATAAGGTTTTAATAGGGACCTGTGAAAAACATTATGGATCTTCCAAGTCTGAGGAAGATCAAGACGGAAGGCAACGGGATTTATGATGGACAAGATCTTGTAAGGCCCAATAAACTTAGGACCCAAATTCCAGGAGGGAACCTTCAGTTTGATATTCTTTGTAGACAACCACACCAGATCACCAACATTCAGGTCTGGACCAGGCACACGTCTCTTATCCGCCACACGCTTATATCTCTCACTCATCCTCTTCAGATTACCCTGAATCTTTTACCAAATAAATGACAAAGACGAGGAAAATCTCTCCTCATCAGGTAAACCAGAAGACCCCTCTCCAGAGAATGTCCCAAACTGCGGATGAAACCCATATGCACCAAAAAATGGTGACTTATCAGAGGACTCCTGGCGACGGTTATTTAAAGCAAACTCAGCAAGGGACAAAAAAGAACACCAATCCTCCTGATTCTCCGCCACAAAACAGCGCAGATATGTCTCCAGATTCTGATTGACGCGTTCGGTCTGAGCATTCGACTGCGGGTGAAAAGCAGAAGAGAACGACAACCGAACCCCCAAACGAGAACAGAGGGCCTTCCAGAATCTGGAAACAAATTGCGTGCCCCTATCAGAAACGATGTCTGAAGGAATGCCATGCAATTTAACAATGTGATCAACAAACGCTTGCGCCAGCGTCTTAGCATTGGGTAACCCAGGAAAGGGAATGAAATGCGCCATTTTGCTAAAACGGTCCACTACTACCAGAATCGCAGTCTTCCCCGAGGAACGAGGCAGGTCCGTAATAAAGTCCATGGACAGATGCGTCCAAGGACGGGAAGGAATGGGTAACGGGAGGAGAGAACCCGATGGCTGTGAATGATGGACCTTGGCACGAGCACAGGTCTCGCAGGCTGCCACAAAACCCTCAACCGTCTTACAAAGAGCCGGCCACCAGATTCTCAGAGCAATGAGATCCACTGTGGCTCTACTCCCCGGGTGCCAGCAAGGACAGTATCGTGGTGCTCCTTAAAACCTTGTGTCGTAAAGCGAGAGGCACAAACAACCTCCCAGGAGGACAAAGATCAGGAGCCTCTGCCTGGGCTGCCTGAACCTCTGCCTCCAAATCAGGATAAAGAGCAGAGACGACCACCCCTTCAGCCAAAATGGGACCCGGGTCTTCAAAGTTTCCCCCTCCCGGAAAACAACGTGACAGGTCATCCGCCTTCACATTTTTAACCCTAGGGCGGAACGTAACAACAAAATTAAACCTAGAAAAGAACAAAGACCATCTGGCCTGTCTCGGGTTCAAACGCTTGGCCAATTCCAAGTAGGCAAGATTCTTATGGTCTGTAAACACGGGATTAGGGTGTCTGGCTCCCTCTAACCAATGGCGCCATTCCTCAAAAGCTAATTTGATGTCTAACAACTCCCTATCTCCCACATCGTAATTTCTCTCTGCAGAGCAGAGTTTCCTTGAGAAAAAGGCACACGGTCGCCATTTGGCAGGAGAGGGACCCTGAGATAAGACCACACCCACCTCAGAAGCGTCCACCTCAACAATAAAAGGTACAGAGACATCAGGTTGTACCAAAATGGGAGCGGAAGAAAAACTCTTTGATACTAGAAAAGGCTTTAAGCGCATCTACCGACCACGAAGAAAAATCTACCCCCTTTTTAGTCATATCAGTGAGTGGCTTAACAACAGTGGAATAATTCAAAATGAACTTTCTGTAATAATTGGCAAAACCCAAAAACCGCATCAGCGCCTTCTGATTCTCAGGAAGCTCCCAATCAAGCACAGCGCTGACCTTCTCAGGGTCCATGCGAAAACCAGAAGCAGAGAGAAGAAAACCAAGAAATTGAATCTCCGGAACCGCAAACACACATTTTTCCAGTTTAGCGTACAATTTATTCTCCCGCAGAATCAGCAGGACCTGACGTAGGTGGTCTCGATGAGTCTTTAAATCAGGAGAAAAAAATCAAAATGTCATCTAGATACACCAGTACACATTTCCCCATTAACCACCTCAGCCCCCAGTGCTTAAACACCCTGAAAGACCAGGCCACTTTTTACACTTCTGACCTACACTACTTTCACCGTTTATTGCTCGGTCATGCAACTTACCACCCAAATGAATTTTACCTCCTTTTCTTCTCACTAATAGAGCTTTCATTTGGTGGTATTTCATTGCTGCTGACATTTTTACTTTTTTTGTTATTAATCGAAATTTAACGTTTTTTTTGCAAAAAAATGACATTTTTCACTTTCAGTTGTAAAATTTTGCAAAAAAAAACGAGATCCATATAGAAATTTTGCTCTAAATTTATTGTTCTACATGTCTTTGATAAAAAAAAAATGTTTGGGTAAAAAAAAAAATGGTTTGGGTAAAAGTTATAGCGTTTACAAACTATGGTACAAAAATGTGAATTTCCGCTTTTTGAAGCAGCTCTGACTTTCTGAGCACCTGTCATGTTTCCTGAGGTTCTACAATGGCCAGACAGTACAAACACCCCACAAATGACCCTATTTCGGAAAGTACACACCCTAAGGTATTCGCTGATGGGCATAGTGAGTTCATAGAACTTTTTATTTTTTGTCACAAGTTAGCGGAAAATGATGATTTTTTTTTTTTTTTCTTACAAAGTCTCATATTCCACTAACTTGTGACAAAAAATAAAAACTTCTATGAACTCACTATGCCCATCACGAAATACCTTGGGGTCTCTTCTTTCCAAAATGGGGTCACTTGTGGGGTAGTTATACTGCCCTGGCATTCTAGGGGCCCAAATGTGTGGTAAGGAGTTTGAAATCAAATTCTGTAAAAAATGACCTGTGAAATCCGAAAGGTGCTCTTTGGAATATGGGCCCCTTTGCCCACCTAGGCTGCAAAAAAGTGTCACACATCTGGTATCTCTGTATTCAGGAGAAGTTGAGGAATGTGTTTTGGGGTGTCTTTTTACATATACCCATGCTGGGTGAGATAAATATCTTGGTCAAATGCCAACTTTGTATAAAAAAATGGGAAAAGTTGTCTTTTGCCAAGATATTTCTCTCACCCAGCATGGGTATATGTAAAATGACACCCCAAAACACATTCCCCACCTTCTCCTGAGTACGGAGATACCAGATGTGTGACACTTTTTTGCAGCCTAGGTGGGCAAAGGGGCCCATATTCCAAAGAGCACCTTTCGGATTTCACAGGTCATTTTTTACAGAATTTGATTTCAAACTCCTTACCACACATTTGGGCCCCTAGAATGCCAGGGCAGTATAACTACCCCACAAGTGACCCCATTTTGGAAAGAAGAGACCCCAAGGTATTCGCTGATGGGCATAGTGAGTTCATGGAAGTTTTTATTTTTTGTCACAAGTTAGTGGAATATGAGACTTTGTATGAAAAAAAATAAAAAAATAAATCAGCATTTTCCACTAACTTGTGACAAAAAATAAAAAATTCTAGGAACTCGCCATGCCCCTCACGGAATACCTTGGGGTGTCTTCTTTCTAAAATGGGGTCACTTGTGGGGTAGTTATACTGCCCTGGCATTTTCCAGGGGCCCTAATGTGTAGTAAGTAGGTAAATGACCTGTGAAATCCTAAAGGTGCTCTTTGGAATATGGGCCCCTTTGCCCACCTAGGCTGCAAAAAAGTGTCACACATGTGGTATCGCCGTATTCAGGAGAAGTTGGGGAATGTGTTTTGGGGTGTCATTTTACATATACCCTTGCTGGGTGAGAGAAATATCTTGGCAAAAGACAACTTTTCCCATTTTTTTATACAAAGTTGGCATTTGACCAAGATATTTCTCTCACCCAGCATGGGTATATGTAAAATGACACCCCAAAACACATTCCCCAACTTCTCCTGAGTACGGCGATACCAGATGTGTGACACTTTTTTGCAGCCTAGATGCGCAAAGGTGCCCAAATTCCTTTTAGGAGGGCATTTTTAGACATTTGGATACCAGACTTCTTCTCACGCTTTGGGGCCCCTAGAATGCCAGGGCAGTATAAATACCCCACATGTGACCCCATTTTGGAAAGAAGACACCCCAAGGTATTCAATGAGGGGCATGGCGAGTTCATATAATTTTTTTTTTTTGGCACAAGTTAGCGGAAATTGATATTTTTAATTTTTTTCTCACAAAGTCTCCCGTTCCGCTAACTTGGGACAAAAATTTCAATCTTTCATGGACTCAATATGCCCTTTACGGAATACCTGGGGGTGTCTTCTTTCCGAAATGGGGTCACATGTGGGGTATTTATACTGCCCTGGCATTCTAGGGGCCCTAAAGCGTGAGAAGAAGTCTGGAATATAAATGTCTAAAAAATTTTACGCATTTGGATTCCGTGAGGGGTATGGCGAGTTCATGTAAGATTTTATTTTTTGACACAAGTTAGTGGAATATGAGACTTTGTAAGAAAAAAATAAAATAATTCCGCTAACTTGGGCCAAAAAAATGTCTGAATGGAGCCTTACAGAGGGGTGATCAATGACAGGGGGGTGATCAATGACAGGGGGGGTGATCAGGGAGTCTATATGGGGTGATAACCACAGTCATTGATCACGCCCCTGTAAGGCTTCATTCAGACGTCCGGATGCGTTTTGCGGATCCGATCCATCTATCAGTGCATCCGTAAAAATCATGCGGACATCTGAATGGAGCTTTACAGGGGGGTAATCAATGACAGGGGGGTAATCAATGACAGGGGGGTGATCAGGGAGTCTATATGGGGTGATCACCACAGTCATTGATCACGCCCCTGTAAGGCTTCATTCAGACGTCCGGATGCGTTTTGCGGATCCGATCCATCTATCAGTGGATCCGTAAAAATCATGCGGACGTCTGAATGGAGCTTTACAGGGGGGTAATCAATGACAGGGGGGTGATCAGGGAGTCTATATGGGTGATCACCACAGTCATTGATCACGCCCCTGTAAGGCTTCATTCAGACGTCCGTATGCGTTTTGCGGATCCGATCCATCTATCAGTGCATCCGTAAAAATCATGCGGACATCTGAATGGAGCTTTACAGGGGTGTGATCAATGACAGGGGGGTAATCAATGACAGGGGGGTGATCAGGGAGTCTATATGGGGTGATCACCACAGTCATTGATCATGCCCCTGTAAGGCTTCATTCAGACGTCCGGATGCGTTTTGCGGATCCGATCCATCTATCAGTGGATCCGTAAAAAAATCATGCGGACATCTGAATGGAGCTTTACAGGGGTGTGATCAATGACAGGGGGGTAATCAATGACAGGGGGGTGATCAGGGAGTCTATATGGGGTGATAACCACAGTCATTGATCACGCCCCTGTAAGGCTTCATTCAGACGTCCGTATGCGTTTTGCGGATCCGATCCATTTATCAGTGGATCCATAAAAATCATGCGGACATCTGAATGGAGCTTTACAGGGGGTTGATCAATGACAGGGGTGTAATCAATGACAGGGGGGTGATCAGGGAGTCTATATGGGGTGATCACCACAGTCATTGATCACGCCCCTGTAAGGCTTCATTCAGACGCCCGTATGCGTTTTGCGGATCCGATCCATTTATCAGTGGATCCGTAAAAATCATGCGGACATCTGAATGGAGCTTTACAGGGGGTTGATCAATGACAGGGGTGTAATCAATGACAGGGGGGTGATCAGGGAGTCTATATGGGGTGATCACCACAGTCATTGATCACACCCCTGTAAGGCTTCATTCAGACGCCCGTATGCGTTTTGCGGATCCGATCCATCTATCAGTGGATCCGTAAAAATCATGCGGACATCTGAATGGAGCTTTACAGGGGGTTGATCAATGACAGGGGGGTAATCAATGACAGGGGGGTGATCAGGGAGTCTATATGGGGTGATCAGGGGTGATCAAGGGTGAATAAGGGGTTAATAAGTGACAGGGGGGGGGGGTGTAGTGTAGTGGTGCTTGGTGCAACATATTACTGAGCTACCTGTGTCCTCTGGTGGTCGATCCAAACAAAGGGGACCACCAGAGGACCAGGTAGCAGGTATATTAGACGCTGTTATCATAACAGCGTCTAATATACCTGTTAGGGGTTAAAAAAAACACATCTCCAGCCTGCCAGCGAACGATCGCCACTGGCAGGCTGGAGATCAACTCTCTTACCTTCCGTTCCTGTGAGCGCGCGCGCCTGTGTGCGCGCGTTCACAGGAAATCTCGCGTCTCGCGAGAGGACGCACCGGCGCGTCCACCCAGAAGAGCAGGGCCGCCGCAAAGACGCAATCCTGCATACGGCGGTCCTGAGGAGGTTAAATTATAAAAAATGCTGTTCACAAAATGTTGGAAGACGGCCGGAGCATTCATCAAACCAAAGGGCATAACCAAATTCTCGAAATTACCCTCAGGGGTATTGAAGACCGTCTTCCATTTGTCCCCTTTCCTGACCTTGACTAGGTTGTATGCCCCTCTTAAATCCAACTTAGAAAAAAGTTTAGCCCCAACAACCTGGTTAAACATGTCCGGGATCAGAGGAAGCGGATATGGGTCACGAATCGTGATACGGTTCAGCTCCCTGAAATCCAGACAAGGTCTTAAAGAAACATCTTTTTTCTTAACAAAAAAAAACCCAGCGGCGACAGGTGACTTCGAGGGTCGGATGTGTCCCTTTCTCAGGCTCTCAGAGATATAAGTACGCATAGCGACCCTTTCAGGTTGGGAGAGATTGTATAGTCGTGATTTTGGCAGCTTGGCGCCTGGGATGAGATTAATAGGGCAGTCGTACTCCCGGTGAGGGGGCAATTCCTGGACACCAGTCTCGGAAAACAGATCCGAAAATTCAGAGAGAAAAGATGGCACAGTCTTGGTAGAAACCTCTGAAAGAGATGACATGAAGCAATTCTCTCTGCAAAACTCACTCCAACCATTTGTTTGCCTTGCTTGCCAATCAATGGTGGGGTTATGTTTAGTGAGCCAGGGTAGCCCCAACACTAGAGGAGTAGGTAATCCGCTTAAGACGAAACATGACATATCCTCAACATGAGTGTCACCCACAGTCAAACGGATATTGTGAACTATGCCCTTTAATGATCTTTGAGAAAGTGGAGCGGAATCGATAGCAAAAACAGGTATATCCTTTTCCAAAGTGCATACCTGGAAACCATGCGTTGTTGCAAATAGATTATCAATGAGATTGACAGCTGCTCCACTATCTACAAAAATCTCACAATGTTCTTGCTGTCTAGCGCCACCCTGGCAGGTAGGAGAAAACGGGAACTACAAGCAAATGGCAAACCTTCAATTTCCGCATCAACCTTGTCAATAGTAGCAAATGGAAAGGTTTTAGAGTTTTTTTTTTGTTTTGTTTTGTTTTGATTACTCTCAGAAAACTTCATGAATCTCCTAGATGGGCAAACATTAGGTAAATGATTTATACCCCCACAACAGAAACAAACCCTCTTCTGAGAGCTGAATCCTCTACTATAAGAGGCAAGCAAACCCAGCTGCATGGCCTCCTCCTCAGAGGGGATTGAGACAGACTGAGACCCCTGCGCACTGAATGAGACAGCCCCACTGTCCTTGGGCTGAATATGACAGGAAAGAGTAGTCTCCTCTCTCTCTCTAAGACGCCTGTCAATACGAACAGCTAGAGACATGGCTGACTCTAAAGACGCTGGTCTCTCATGAAAAGCGAATGCATCTTTCAATCTTTCCGAAAGACCATGGTAAAATTGACTTCGGAGTGCAACATCATTCGAACCAGTATCAGCTGCCCATCTCCGAAATTGACAATCGCCCCAATCACTCCGAACAATATATCTCTGCGGAGTGTTTACCCTGGCATAAAAAATGCAGTTTAGATTCAGCCAGAGCAAAACGATCCGGGTCATCATATATCTGCCCCAGGCAGGGCTACAAAAAATTCATCCACCGATCGGAGAGGCCGTGCCCCCACCGGCAGCGAAAAGGCCCAAGACTGAGCGTTATCCCTGAGCAGCGAGATGATGATCCCCACCCTCTGCTCCTCATCACCAGAGGAATGGGGAAGTAGGTGAAAATTGAGTTTGCAAGCCTCTCTAAAGCGAACAAAATTCTCACTACCCCCGGAGAACGTATCCAGAAGCGAGATCTTAGGCTCGGAACAAACTCCATGAACGCCAGCAGAACCGGTCAGCTGAAACTGAGACACAGTTTTACGGAGATCTGCTACCTCCAGTGAAAGACCTTGCATGCGGTCAATCAATGCTGAAACCGGATCCATGCTTAAGACGGTAATGGCAGTTTATAATGTCACGGGTGAAGTTTGCAGATAGCTGGAACTTATGAATAAACGAGCGACTGACTTGATCCCAAACTAAGGAGCTTATAGGTGAGCCCTATAAAACCCTAAGAGCTCTCCCTGACTGCTATGCACATGCAAGGGTCTCGATGGTAGACGATTGCATGCCCACGTACCTAAGTCTGTGCGACACCTAAAAACCCTATAATAGTGAGGGGACACAACCACAGGCTCCCTACACTTAATACGGACGGATTTAGGGTCACCTAGAATCAAGCCAGCAAGGAAACACAATAAAGTAAAGGACTTGTCTGAACAAACAGCAGAAGCAGCCTCCAGCAGTGAACACTTCATCCAGGAAGTAGTATAAACCGCAAAGTGAGGCAGTATGGGAGGGAACATCATACAAGAGGTAGAGAAGAACATCTGCCAGAACTTCTCACAGAACTGGCGGTGACAATACCGCTGCAGGTTTTGTCGCCTACTCGCACCTGAGGTAGGGGCTTCACTTGTGCGTGTAGCTGGCACAGATCGACCACGTCCTCTCCCTGCAACAGGAGCTCCACCAGCAGCACCACGACCTGGGCCACGTCCCTTATTTGACGCTCTCCTCATATTTTTCGAATTTAGGATCTTGCCCTAAATGGGTGTTTAATTAATAGTAGAATAGAACAACAGTATGTAAAGGCTGTATCTCACATGGCCTGAACCAGACTAGGCCTTAATTAAAGATTTATTTGCCCAAAATGGCTGTATTTCAAATGTCTGAATCAAACCCCTGTATGTAGAGGGGGTATCTCACAGGGCCTGAACCAGTGTAGACCTAAATTAAATATTTCTTTACCCAAAATGGCTGTGTTTCAAATGGCTGTATTTTAAATGCCTGAATCAAACCCCTGTATGTAGAGGGAGTATCTCACAGGGCATGAACCAGTGTAGGCCTAAATTAAATATTTCTTTGCCCAAAATGGCTGTATTTCAAATGGCTGTATTTCAAATGCCTGAATCAAACCCCTGTATGTAGAGGGGGTATCTCACAGGGCCTGAACAAGTCTAGGCCTAAATTAAATATTTCTTTGCCCAAAATGGCTGTATTTCAAATGGCTGTATTTCAAATGCCTGAATCAAACCCCTGTATGTAGAGGGGGTATCTCACAGGGCCTGAACCAGTGTAGGCCTAAATTAAATATTTATTTGCACAAAATGGATGTATTTCAAATGCCTGCATTTCAAATGCCTGAATCCAACCCCTGTATGTAGAGGGGGTATCTCACAGGGCATGAACCAGTGTAGACCTAAATTAAATATTTCTTTACCCAAAATGGCTGTATTTCAAATGGCTGTATTTTAAATGCCTGAATCAAACCCCTATATGTAGAGGGAGTATCTCACAGGGCATGAACCAGTGTAGGCCTAAATTAAATATTTCTTTGCCCAAAATGGCTGTATTTCAAATGGCTGTATTTCAAATGCCTGAATCAAACCCCTGTATGTAGAGGGGGTATCTCACAGGGCCGGAACAAGTCTAGGCCTAAATTAAATATTTCTTTGCCCAAAATGGCTGTATTTCAAATGGCTGTATTTCAAATGCCTGAATCAAACCCCTGTATGTAGAGGGGGTATCTCACAGGGCATGAACCAGTGTAGACCTAAATTAAATATTTCTTTACCCAAAATGGCTGTATTTCAAATGGCTGTATTTTAAATGCCTGAATCAAACCCCTGTATGTAGAGGGAGTATCTCACAGGGCATGAACCAGTGTAGGTCTAAATTAAATATTTCTTTGCACAAAATGGATGTATTTCAAATCGCTGTATTTCAAATGCCCGAATCAAACCCCTGTATGTAGAGGGAGTATCTAACAGGGCATGATCCAGTGTAGGCCTAAATTAAATATTTCTTTGCACAAAATGGATGTATTTCAAATGGCTGTATTTCAAATGCCTGAATCAAACCCCTGTATGTAGAGGGGGTATCTCACAGGGCCTGGACCAGTGTAGACCTGAATTAAATATTTCTTTGCCCAAAATTGCTGCATTTCAAATGGCTGTATTTCAAATGCCTGAATCAAACCTCTGTATGTAGTGAATGTATCTCACACGGCCTGAACCAGTGTAGGTCTGAATTAAATATTTCTTTGCCCAAAATGGCTGTATTTAAAATGTCTGCATTTCAAATGCCTGAATCAAACCTCTGTATGTAGAGGGGGTATCTCACAGGGCCTGAACCAGTGTAGGCCTAAATTAAATATTTCCTTTCACAAAATGGATGTATTTCAAATGGCTGTATTTCAAATGCCTGAATCAAACCCCTGTATATAGAGGGGGTATCTCACAGGGCCTGAACCAGTGTAGGCCTAAATTCAATATTGGTACACCTAATGGCGGAATTTAAAATTTCTGAATGTAACCCAAATGTATTGAGGGTGTATCTCACAATGACATCTGCATCAAAGGCTGCCAACAAAAATTTTTGTGCCCAAATGAGTGTTTGTTTAACAACTGAATTTGACAGCAGTATATAAGCCTGTAATTTCACACGTGCTGATGCTGCAAGGCCTGAAAATTGTGTTTTTTGTCAAAAAAGAGTGTTTTTTAAACCCCAGAAAATGATGGGTGTATTTCTAGCTTAAATTGCACACTGACTAATCCAGATGTTGTATATTGCCAAAAAAGTGTTTTTTTGGTAACAGAATATGAAAGCTGTATATATTAAACTTGAATTTAACACTTGCAGATCAGAAAAATACTGCTTTTTGAAAAAAATGTGTGTTTTTCAAACCCTAGAAAATGATGGGTGCATTTCTACCTTAAATTGCACACTGACTAATCAAGATGTTGTAGATTGCCAAAGACTTTTTTTTTTTTTGGTAACAGAATATGAAAGCTGTATATATTAAACTTGAATTTAACACTTGCAGATCAGGAAAATACTGTTTTAAAAAAAAAAAAAAAAAGTGTGTTTTTCAAAACCCAGAAAATGATGGGTGTATTTCTAGCTTAAATTGCACACCGACTAATCCAGATGTTGTATATTGCCAAAAAAGTGTTTTTTTTTTTGTAACAGAATATGAAAGCTGTATATATTAAACTTGAATTTAACACTTGCAGATCAGGAAAATACTGTTTAAAAAAAAAAAAAAGTGTTTTTCAAACCCTAGAAAATGATGGGTGTATTTCTACCTTAAATTGCACACTGACTAATCCAGATGTTGTAGTTTGGCAAAAAAAATGGTGATTTGCAATGTCCCAAAAATCCCTGATGCACTTATCTTGCATAAAATGGCCGCCGCCCTCCTAACTAACAGAATTATAAAAGTTTTTTTTTTTTTTTGGTCAATAGGCTCAGGGCAGGGTAAAACGATTGTGCCCTGCACCCACACAACTATTTCTCTGTAGATCGTTGAGTTAGATTCTCTCCTATTCTCTCCGTGATATCACAAGTCCAGCAGCATCCTCTCCCTACACTTAGCACAGCAAAGTGACATGCAGCCCTACGTGACTCAAGCTTATATAGAGCCTGGGTCACATGCTACTCTGGCCAATCACAGCCATGCCATTAGTAGGCATTAGTGATGAGCGGCAGGTGCCATTAGTAGTCATGGCTGTGATGGCTTCTAAGGTCAGACAGTTAACTGCTGCTGTGCAGCCTTTCAAAAAGCGCCAAGAAAGCACCGAACACTGAACCCGAACCCAAACTTTTACAGAAATGTTCAGGTTCGTGTCCGGGGTCCAAAAATCATAAAGTTCGGTATGAACCCAAACTTTACAGTTCGGGTTCGCTCAACTCTATAGAACTGGCTTAGTTGCCCATAGCTAACAATCAGATCCATACGGGCCATAGACTAGACAATAGACAGGAACTAACCCCCGTGACTTATATGGGAAAGTTTTCTAGGCATGTTCTATGACCTCTGCAGAGGTCAGGAGGGAACTGATGAGCAGTGATATCACCTATTGTAAATGGTGGATCATATCTTATTTATATAGAGATGTTACTTTCCATTGTAATTTTAGGCTAGTTTCATAATAGTGCTATGGATCGGGTGGACTGTTCTCTCTGCATTACAGCATTGCTAGAAGCTTGAACGCCTCTGTCTGGCCTCATTAACTAAGGTATAATGGGGATCAGCTGAGATCCGGCTGCAACCCGGCAAATATGCAAAGAATCGTCTGGAAGAAAACCACTGCATGTACAATTTTGGTCATCTCTGTATAGGTGACTGAATTAGAGAAAGGGCAGAGGAAAGCGAGCAAGGTAATTAAGTGAATGAGTGAATGTTTGGGGCTTAAGCAATCAAGCATTTTTGTTTCATTTTTTCATTGTCGCATTCCAAGAGGTATAACATTATAATTTTTCTGTCAATTTAGTTGTGTGAGGGCTTTTATTTTTTTTTGTGGGACTAGTTTTAGTTTTTAACTCCTTAGTGACCAGCCTGTTTTGGGCATTAATGATTTTTTTCATTTTTTCATTCCAAGAGGTATAACTTTTTTATTTTTCCGTCGATGTATCCATATGAGGGCTTGTTTTTTGCGGGTCAAGTTATAATTTTTAATGATGCCATTTTGGACTACATATAACTTAGTGATTCACTTTTATTAACTCTTTCTAGGGGGATGGGAAAAGCAGCAATAATGGCACTGAATATATGTTATAAATTTTGTGGCTTTCATTCTTCAGCATAAATAACATGATATCTTTACTCCCTGGATCACTATGATCATGACAATATCAAATTATATAACAAATGTATATATAGTTTGTAAGTCACCAGTGCTAATCACTGAGCCTCTATGCTGTTCATGAATAGGACATAAGCAGGGCTTTTTATGTCTGGTGTTTTTGGTTTTTGGTTTTAATCCTCTAAATTATTTTTGATTCGCTTCTACTGATTGATGGTCAGAAAGACAGCAGTGCTGCTGTGCAGAGAAAAAAATGAAAAGAGGCCAGAATACTAAACTATTGATAGTGTCCCTTATTTCTTAGGCTTAGTTATACTGTAGCTTCCCAATGCAGAGCAGTGGTACACTGCAAAACTGCAAAGTGGTTTCACAAATATTGTTTAATGTGGTATAAGTGTTTTTTTTGGTAACAGAATATGAAAGCTGTATATATTAAACTTGCATTTAACACTTGCAGATCAGGAAAATACTGTTTTTTGAAAAAAAAAGTGTGTTTTTCAAAACCCAGAAAATGATGGGTGTATTTCTAGCTTAAATTGCACACTGACTAATCAAGATGTTGTAGATTGCCAAAAAAGTTTTGTTTTTTTTTGTAACAGAATATTAAAGCTGTATATATTAAACTTGAATTTAACACTTGCAGATCAGGAAAATATAGTTTTTTGAAGAAAAAAAGTGTGTTTTACATGTACATGGTATTAATAGTCTATATCCACAGTCACCACTAGATGGAGCTGATATCACCCTTTGCATATAGAGAGGAGGACTGAGAACATTTTAGTCAGTCTAATGAATCAATCAATCAGTCCGATCAGTAGTCAGAGAGTCTAGTCTGAGACAGTGAAGGAAGCACATGTTCAATGTAGTAGCTGACAGAGAAGCCAGCCATGGATTAGGTGCCAGCCAGGACCTGGTCAGAAAATAACTTTACTGAAAAAGCAGGCCAGAAGAGAAGGAAAGAGAAAGGTCCAGAGTAGAAGTTCTGGGGAGATGGATTGCATTGCTTATAGGCTGTATATCCATATTGTCCAATTGTGTAAAGGCTTCCAGCCCTGGACATACTTACCCAACAGCTTGGTTACCTGCGTAGAAGTATCCACATCCCACAGAAGCATATTGTGAAAGCATACGACAATTTGTTAAAAAAAGATGCATAGTCTGAAATTTAGGGTCTGTCCTGTGATTGCCTTGACTAAAGAAAAGTGTGCCCCCTATGCCTGGCTTAAATACAAGTCAGTTAGAGGAGTGCAGTGTAAGGAAGATTTCCCTAAATAGACAACCAGGCCTATCAATTACCTATGCAGCCGTCAAACCTGTAAAATGGAACGTGCATTTTGTGCACCAACTGCCAGTCTGTGCATGCAAAGAACTGTTTTTGTATGTTTGCATTTGAATTCTTGAGTAAAGAACTATTCTACTGCACAACTGTCTAATCATTGCTTCCTGCACCACTATACTGCACCAGCATCCACAGCTACACCAAGAAACCCAAACCTTCAATATCCAGGGTACCTCAACTGTCTTCAGGCAGAAGAACCGCAGAACCAGAGTATGCCTGGAATGGAACAAAGGAACCCCCTTCCCATGACTGGCCCAAGGGAGTGGTAGTGCTATCACTCCTCTCCTCTGCGGCACACTATAATACAGGGATGGCCTATCCTAGTGATGAAGATCCATTTTAATTATCAAATTGGGTAAAACTTTTAAAGGGACTATGTCAACACATTTAGAGAGATTTAGAGAGGCCTGCATGAAGTAGTGACAGACACAGTGATTTGATTTGTGCCTTTAAAATAGTTTTCCTGAAACTTATAGTGTATTATTTGCAGCAGGATGCTAGTGCTGAAAACTAGGAGTCCACCATATTCATGGGCTGCAGACCCTTCTGCTATCCACTGCTGATTGACAGCTTTTACCTTATGCACAGTTTTACGGTTACAGCTGTCAATCAGTGGTGGATATGCAAGGGGTGGGGAGCCTGCAGTTAAGAGCCAGCAAGTTTGGCTTTATAAGTATACATTTGGCCATTACTCTGAAACCACTGAATGGATAATTGTGGTCCATTGACTAAAATGGTGATGGACTCACCCCAACAATGGTTACAATCTGTTAAATGCACACATCAATCTAATAACACTGATCTCCGCCTTTCCCAATCTTCTTTGGTCATTCTACCGTAGATAGCCTTCAGAACATTTGTATAGCCCTATCCTACGATGTCTGCCTTAGGCCTCATGCACACGACCGTTCCGTTTTTTGCGATCCGCAAACCGCGGATCCGCAAAATACAGAAGCCGACCGCGTGCCTTCCACAATTTGCGGAACGGAACGGGCGGCCCATTGTAGACATGCCTATTCTTGTACGCAAAACTGACAAGAATAGGACATGCTATTTTTTTTTTGCGGGGCCTCATAACGGAGCAACGGATGCGGACAGCACACGGAGTGCTGTCCGCATCTTTTGCGGCCCCATTGAAGTGAATGGGTCCGCACACGAGCCGCAAAAACTGCGGCTCGGATGTGGACCCGAAAAACGGTCGTGTGCATGAGGCCTTACACATGCATTTACTCTCATACTGCTATTAAATGCGCTGGCCAAATTTGTATGTAATTAAATATGTGAATTCATTTTCAGGCTTCTACAGAAAAAATTCTGTAGCCTATTGAACCCAAATTATTGTCCCATTTGCAGCTTGATAAGGACATTGTTGATTCCGATTACGTGTAAATTTATTTTTTCAAAACAGTGAAACCTTTTAAATTCACACTGACGCACTTTCCATTGAGATACACTGAATTAATATTTTCAGGCATGTGGTCTGCTGCTAAATAATATACTAAATATAATCTACAGTTCTTTTATTTAAGAAATTCAGAAAGGACAAATCATTCCAGGAGCATCAGATTCAATGCAGGAATAAGAAAAGGGAACATTTTTCTTGTCTACAAAATGGCACCCTGAAGGAAGATATAGATTTGATGCACTTAGTTCTTACAATTTGTCCAAAGCTAAAAAACAGGGCAGAAAAACGTTTTTTTTAAATACATTATTGGATATTAGAACATTATTTTCTTTTTAGAGATAAGCTTTGAGTGACACTATTATTCTGCCATATCATTTTCAGAAGTGCCTCAAATATTATTTCTATGTACTCTCAAAAAGCCTACTCACTCCATTATCTAGCTTGCTGCCTGTTGATTCTTGCTTACTTCCATTACTGTTATTGACTGATGACACTATAACTGTATTTTAAAAAAAATGTAAACGTGTGTGACAGGCACATGGTGAGTAATGACACTTGTCTCTATCTCGCATTGGTTTATGTTGCTTGTAGTAAAAGTATACCTTTGAGGATGTGCTTTATAATCACAGTGGACAAGCTTAAAATCAATGTAACAAAAACACACAAAAGACCATTCAGAGACTTGCGAACGTCTCTAGGACAAACAAACTGTACCTTAGGTTTATGAAAGCATAGCCCTGTTAGAACCTGCTGTCCAAGAATACCATCAAGGTCCTCCTCTCACTTCAATGACATGTTCAGTTGCATATATTTGTAGGGTTCAGTTTTTTTGCTTTACTGTCCTGTCCATGAACAAGACTGCCAAGGGGTGGGCATTTTGGGTAATTTTGAGGGTGTTCTCTTTTGGGAAAAATGTGCTCTTTGGACAGGAAATGCCCCATTATTACTGATATGAAATGAATACAGCAGCATTTGGGAGTAAATCAAATGCCAAAAGCAACTGTTAAATGTTCAGGCAGGGATACCTTATGAAGGAAGTGTAGGGTCTGTAGTTTACCGGAAAAAACTGTTTGTCATTTGCAGGGTTATATAGTTTTTATTGGTGAGAAAAGACATGTACAAGTACAACCCCGGGAGAGGTGAGAACGTAGAAGAAGGGGAGGGAGTTAAATTAGTGGCTAGAGATGTCCCGAACTATTCGCTGGCGAACATCGCTTGTTCGCGTTCGCCGTGGCGGGCAAACATATGCGATGTTCGGTCCGCCCCCTATACGTCATCATTGAGCAAACTTTGACCCTGTACCTCACAGTCAGCAGACACATTCCAGCCAATCAGCATGCCCTCCCTCCCAGACCCTCCCCCCTCCTATCAAAAAGCAAGGACAGCATCCATCTTAGATTCATTCTGAAGCTGCAGTGTTAGTGAGAGCAGGGAGAGTGCTGCTGCTGCTGAATTAATAGGGAAATCGTTAGCTAGGCCAGTGTTCTGTGTCCACTCCAGTCCTCAAAGACTCATCTGCTGTAAGGACAGCGTCCTGACAGCACCCCAAAAAGCCCTTTTTAGGGCTAGTACATCAGTCTGCTTTTTTCTTTTTTCTCTGTAATATAATTGCAGTTGCCTGCCAGTGTGTGTCAGGCCCACAGAGTGTACTGTGCCCACTGCCCACCACTCATATTGGGTGGCACAGTACCTTGCACGCATAGTAACACTAATCTAAAAAAAAATGACAGGCAGAGGCAGGCCACCCCGCAGGGGCCGTCGTGGTCGTGGTGCTGTGATTTCCTTTGGCCCTAGAATAATGCCCAGTGTTCAGAGGCCACGTACCCTGAACTCGAAAAGTTCTGAGGACATAGTTGACTGGCTAACACAGGACACCCAATCTTCTACAGCTTCCGTTCGGAACCTTGATGCACCATCCTCCTCCAACTCAGCTTCGGGCACCTCTCAAATTACCACTCGCCCGCCTGCTGCCCGCCTGCTCCCTGTCAGAGGAGTTATTTACACATCAGTTGGAAGAAATGAGTGATGCGCAACCATTATTGCCAGAGGATGTAGATAACAGGGATATGTCTCAGTCAGGCAGCATTACACACATGGACGTACGGTGTGATGATGATGATGTTGTACCCGCTGCTGCTTCCTTTGCTGAGTTGTCAGATACAAGTGAAGCAGTTGATGATGATGATGTGTCCGTGGATGTCACGTGGGTGCCCGCTCGAAGAGAAGAAGAACAGGGGGAAAGTTCAGATGGGGAGACAGAGAGGAGGAGGAGACGAGTTGGAAGCAGGGGGAGGTCGTCGCAAGGAGCTAGTGGCACAGTCAGACAGCATGTATCGGCACCCGGGGTCAGCCAGACAGCACGCCAATCAACGCATACTGTTGCCACCACCAGAATGCCGTCATTGCAAAGCTCAGCAGTGTGGCATTTTTTTTGTGTGTCTGCCTCTGATAACAGCGAAGCAATTTGTAACCTGTGCCAAAAGAAACTGAGTCGTTGGAAGTCCAACACCCACCTAGGTACAACTGCTTTGCGAAGGCACATGATCTCACATCACATCAACGCCTATGGGACCAACACATGATGAGTACAAGCAGCACAAAAACTCAAAGCCACCATTCCTCCTCCTGGTCCAGCATCTTCAGTCACGTCAACCACTGCTGTCCTCCTTGCCCCCTCTCAACCACCCGCCACTCCGCCTCTCACCTTCAGAAGTTCCTGCTCATCTGCCCACAGTCAGGTGTCTGTCAAGGAAATGTTTGAGTGTAAGAAGCCAATGTCAGAGTCACCCCCTTGCCCGGCGTCTGACAGCTGGCTTGTCGGAACTCTTAGCCCACCAGCTTTTACCATACAAGCTGGTGGAGTCTGAGGCCTTCAAAAAATTTGTAGCTATTGGGACACCGCAGTGGAAGGTACCCGGCCGAATTTTTTTTTCACAAAAGGCAATCCCCAACCTGTACTCTATTGTGTAAAAGGAAGTCATGGCATGTCTGGCACACAGTGTTGGGGCAAGGGTCCATCTGACCACTGATACCTGGTCTGCAAAGCACGGTCAGGGCAGGTATATCACATACACTGCGCATTGGGTAAACCTGCTGACAGCTGCCACGCATGGAATGCGTGGCTCTGCAGAGGAGTTGGTGACACCGCCACGACTTGCAGGCAGGCCTGCTGCCACCTCCTCTACTCCTCCTACTCCATCCTCTTCGCTAACCTCCTCGCCTGAGTCCTCTTCTGCTGCTGCGCCTTGCTCCACATCAACTGCACCCCCCAGCTCCCCAGGGGCTATTCCACATCCCGTATACGACAGTGTCACGCCGTCTTGGGGTTGACTTGCCTGAAAGCAGAGAGCAGAGCACTCCTGTCCGCCCTGAACGCACAGGTGGATCAGTGGCTAACCCCGCACCAACTGGAGATCTTCAAAGTGGTGTGTGACAACGGAAGCAATATGTTGGCGGCATTGAATTTGGGCAAGTTGACACATGTGCCGTGCATGGCACATGTGTTGAATCTGATCGTACAACGCTTTTTGCATAAGTACCCAGGCTTACAGGACATCCTCAAGCAGGCCAGGAACGTGTGTGGCTATTTCAGGCGTTCCTACACGGCCATGGCGCACTTTTCCGATATTCAGCGGCGAAACATGCCAGTGAGGCGCTTGATTTGGGACAGCCTGACACGTTGGAATTCAACACTCCTAATGTTCGACCGCCTGCTCCAACAAGAAAAAGCCGTCATCAAGTATTTGTATGACCAGGGTGCTAGGACAGCCTCTGCGGAGCTGGGAATTTTTTTGCCACGTTACTGGACGCTCATGCGCAATGCCTGTAGGCTCATGCGTCCTTTTGAGGAGGTGACAAACCTAGTCAGTCGCACCGAAGGCACCATCAGCGACATCATCCCATTTGTTTTCTTCCTGGAGCGTGCCCTGCGAAGAGTGCTGGATCAGGCCGTAGATGAGCGTGAAGAGGAAGAGGAAGAGTTGTGGTCACCATCACCACCAGAAACAGCCTTATCAGCATCGCTTGGTGAACCTGCGGCAACGCTGGAAGATGAGTCTGAAGAAGAGGAGTCAGAGGAGGAATGTGGCTTTGAGGAGGAGGAAGACCAACCACAGCAGGCATCCCAGGGTGCTCGTTGTCACCTATCTGGTACCCGTGGTGTTGTACGTGGCTGGGGGGAAGAACAGACCTTCAATGAGATCAGTGAGGATGAGGAACGGGACATGAGTAGCTCGGCATCCAACCTTGTGCAAATGGGGTCTTTCATGCTGTCATGCCTGTTGAGGGACCCTCGTATAAAAAGGCTGAAGGAGAATGACCTGTACTGGGTGGCCACGCTACTAGACCCCCGGTATAAGCAGAAAGTGGCTGAAATGTTACCGAATTACCGGAAGTCAGAAAGGATGCAGCAGTTCCAAAACAAGTTAAAAAGTATGCTTTACACAGCGTATAAGGGTGATGTCACAGCACAACGGGAATCTAACAGGGGAAGAGATGAAAGTAATCCTCCTCCTACCACGACCACACCGGCAAGGACAGGACGCTTTACAGATGTGTTGTTGATAGAAGACATGCAGAGCTTTTTAAGTCCTACGCATCGCCACAGCCCTTCGTGGTCCACCCTCAGAGAACGACTCGACCGACAGGTAGCAGACTACCTTGCCTTAACTGCAGATATCGACACTCTGAGGAGCGATGAACCCCTTGACTACTGGGTGTGCAGGCTTGACCTGTGGCCTGAGCTATCCCAATTTGCGATAGAACTTCTGGCCTGCCCCGCTTCAAGTGTCCTGTCAGAAAGGACCTTCAGCGCAGCAGGAGGTATTGTCACTGAGAAGAAAAGTCGCCTAGGTCAAAAAGTCTAGATTCCCTCACCTTTATTAAGATGAATGAGGCATGGATCCCGAAGGGACTGACAGTGGGGGATGCATTTGACAAAAAAAGGCCTGATAAGATGCCTTGGGCTAAAAATGGTTCACACGCTGCTGTATTTAATCTCTGCATGCCGGATGACTTGCGTGACTTCTCCGCCACCAACTAGGGTTCAAGCCGCAATGTTTTAGTGCACTTTCTGCCTGGAAAACATAAATTTTAGCAATTGTAGCAGCGGCTGCAACAATACCTAATTTTTCAGGCATGTGTACATGCCTAATTTTTCTGGCCTCTTATGCTGCACTGTGGCTGCAAAAACAAAATAAAAAAAAAGGCACATACATGTGTCAATTCCCCTTCGTGATCGTTACCTTGTTGTGGTGAAGGGGCTTGCGTATCACAATGAAGCGATCACCTCTATGAGTGTGTTGGCAATGGCAATGTTGGCACACCCCAGATGATAAGGTCGTTGCTTCATTGTGAACAGACCAAAAGCGATCGGCTGGATAATTTTGCATAGAAAAAACATGAATTTTCTTTGTGATCATCTAAGGTGATCATTAAAGCCTACTAGGCCAACAATGGTCCCACACTGCAGAATCATTGTTTTCTGGGTCACTTAACTGTCACTGAACTACCTCAACACGACCATAGGCTTTGAAAAACCGCCATCGCCTGCAATCTCCCAAACGTGCACACGAGCACAGTCATCACTACACCAAGATTGACGCATAGAGGAATAAAATTTATGTCATGAGTGTGTCAACTATTGACAACTCTTTGTGGTTGTCTAAACTCTATTCGATACACATCCCCTGATAGGGGACGTAACAGGGATTAAACTGATAAGAATAGTACTACTTAACACACCACTCATATAGGGTGGCACAGTACATTGCACGGCGCACGCGCAGTGCCCCAAATTGGAAGTAAGAGGACCAACCAAGCATCTTTTTCCATCTCCCAGTTCCTAAAATCTATTCCATACACCGGCCCCTGATAGGGGACGTAACAGGGATTAAACTGATAGGAATAGTACTACTTAACATATCACTCATATAGGGTAGCACAGTACATTGCACGGCGCACGCGCAACGCTCCAAGTTGGAAGTAAGAGGACCGACCAAGCATCTTTTTCCATCTCCCGGTTCCTAAAATCTATTCCATACACCGGCCCCTGATAGGGGACGTAACAGGGATTAAACTGATAGGAATAGTACTACTTAACATATCACTCATATAGGGTAGCACAGTACATTGCACGGCGCACGCGCAGCGCTCCAAGTTGGAAGTAAGAGGACCGACCAAGCATCTTTTTCCATCTCCCGGTTCCTAAAATCTATTCCATACACCGGCCCCTGATAGGGGACAAAACAGAGATTAAACTAGTAAGAACAGATTTTTTTAATTTAAAAAAAAAGGACAGCCTCTGCGGAGCTGGGTATTTTTTGGCCTCGTTACTGAACGCTCATACACAATGGCTATAGGCTCATGCGTCCTTTTGTGGAGGTGACAAACCTGGTCAGTCAAACCCAAGGCAACATCATCGACCTCATCCCATATGCGTTTTTTATGGAGTGTGCCCTGCGAAGAGTGCTGGATCAGGCCGTAGATGAGCATGAAGAGGAAGAGTTGTGGTCACCATCACCACCAGAAGCAGCCTTGTCGTCGTTGATTGCTGGACCTGCGGCAACGCAGAGAGATGAGTCTGAAAAAGAGGAGTCAGAGGAGGAAGGTGGCTTTGAGGAGGTGGAAGACCAACCACAGCAG
Source organism: Bufo bufo (assembly GCF_905171765.1). Classification (NCBI taxonomy): domain Eukaryota; kingdom Metazoa; phylum Chordata; class Amphibia; order Anura; family Bufonidae; genus Bufo; species Bufo bufo. Next base: position 555,381,949 of record NC_053390.1, on the reverse strand, counting down.
GCGTCCCAGGGGGCTTGTTGTCACCTTTCGGGGACCCTTGGTGTTGTACGTGGCTGGGTGGAAGAAGAGACCTTGAATGACGTCAGTGAGGACAAGGAACCGGACATGGTTGTGCAAATGTTCCGTTAAACGGGGAGTTTGGTCTGTCAGAGTTTGGTTTGTCACTGTGAAACGGACGTAACCCTTACATTACCTGATCGATACAACATCATACCTGATGTTTTAAAGCACGTTATTCCAAACAATTTAGGAATGTTAGGTGATTTATGCCCTTTATGGATTAAAACCTGACTCTGCGTCAACTACGTAATTTTCCATGGGAGTTTTTATCCATGGATCCCCCTCCGGCATGCCACAGTCCAGGTGTTAGTCCCCTTGAAACAACAACTTTTCCATCACCATTGTGGCCAGAAAGAGTTCCTGTGGGTTTTAAAATTCGCCTGCCTATTGAAGTCTATGGCGGTTCGCCCGGTTCGCCCATTCGCGAACATTTGCGGAAATTCGCGTTCGCCGTTCGCGAACGGAAAATTTTATGTTCGCGACATCTCTATTAGTGGAAGTGTAACTAGATAATGCCACACAAAGCACAGGCATAAGTCTACCTCTGAATATCAGAAGAGCTAACGGAGTTGTCCACTTCATGGGCAATGTTAATCAATGTATGTTTAAGGTAAATATACCCCACTTGCTAAAATATTTTCTGTTCTGCACCATTGACTTAAGGAGGTAAGATCATTTCCAGACCCTTCCCACCAACCACTTCCCCCTACCCCCAGTAAGCACACAAATCCTGAATTCTTGGTGGAAAGGCCATAGCAGCCGTTTATTAAATAACAATATTTTAATCCAACATCATTATAATGCAAACATGAGATATACATATATGCAAACATCAACAGTACAATGTCCCAACAATCACTTTGCGGAAGGATCCTAGAAGGCAACCAAAGCAAGCTGCTATCTTCACTCCTCACATCTTATCCTTTTACCCTCGGCCGCACTCTCCGACCCAAGGGCACCGAATCCTCCAGAATCCATATCTTCCTCTACCCCTGTAGGCCTTTTAGCCCAACAGGAGCCCCCCAGTTTTCAGCTTACCAAACCACATAAGATGCACGCTCCAACGTGTCATGCACCTAATAAAACGTAGAATTGCCTTCCAGGACCCCCCGTTAACCTGCCCCCTGCTATGACATGAAAAAATTTCCCCCAAAACAACTTAAAACAGGGCGGGTGGGTGGGCAACTCGCCTAGGCGCAACGGACACTGATGCCGATCCCGCCCCTAACCCCAGCCTATATACGGCGCGCGAACCCCCTGCCACCCCCACAGACCCTCCCCAGAAACACTCCACCCTTTCCTAACCACATTAACCCTAACCTGCCTGGACACTTCCCCCTTCCAGTCAATTTCCACTGCGCTACGTCTGCGCCTCGCTCCGTTGTCATACTTCTTCATTCTTGAAGCCACACCCATTTTTTTTAACAAGCCTGCTGTCCATTCTACACCATATTCACATTCATAAGATGGCTGTCGATGGAGGGGCATGTGACCATGTACTGTATGTCTATCAGGCTCCTCTATTCAAACACAATGTGCCTGCACTAGATTCCTGGTCTGGGCAGGCACTGTGGGATGGTGCAGTGTATTTAAATGGTGAAAAATGAAGAAATGGGCGCAACACTTAAAAAATTGGCCTATATTAGGCGTATTTCAGGCGCAGATTGCAGAGCAACAGATACTTGTGCCACAATTTGGGACTTCTCAACGCCAACGCCGGGTCTAAAATTGTGGGTGTGGAAGGGGCGGGCCGAGAGACCCCTCTCATTTACCTTTTTTTACACATGTTTTAGGTGTAGAAAAATGTAAATGTAAGCTAAATGTAAGACAGAAAAGAAGCTGTCTTTCATTTCGAAGTGGCAGAGGATTCGCTGAAGTTATGTAGAGGCCGGACCAACCGCCAGCTTAGAGGTTTATTAAGACCGGCGTCTAAAACGACGATCTTAATAAATGTGCCTCAAAGTTACCAACTCCTTTAAATATTTAAAGTGAATATATAGTAGAATATACTATATGTAAGGGATCGCTTTCTCTCAGGGGGTCTCAATCACAGATTTCTCGCAGACAACCGGATTGAAGTCCAAACAATGCTTTATTTTCTAGCACTTTAGCACAATACAGCAATGAAAATAACTCCTGCCCGTCTAGGCACTACCTAATACATAATTCATTCCCTGACTCACCTCTAAAGAACATAGTTCACACACGTGATCAGATGCGACTTTCTCAGCCCAAACAGTTCAGCAGCCTCCAGGCTGTGACTACAACATCAGTACATTTGGGGGATTGTGGCCCAGAATTCCGCCTGACTCTGGCCGTGCGATACTCTCTCCGCAGGCGTTGCTATGTCCCCCAAACTCAGGCTTCCTCAGCCTTTCTTTCTCACTCTCAGGCCTCCTCAGTTTTTCCTTCCCCCTGACTAAGGCTTCATTCACACGTCCGTGGAACACGGTCCGTGAGATACCGGACTGGCATCCTGGTTAGTGCAGGAGCGCACAACGTCATTGGTTGCTATGACGCCATGTGCTTTTTGCCGCCACCGCAGTACAGTAATTCACTCGTATAGATCATACAAGTGTATTACTGTACTGCGGCGGCGGCACAAAGTGCATCTAACAGACCATGTTCCACGGACGTGTGAATGAAGCCTAACACACCAAGGGTTGGTTTTATGCCTTCTTGATTAGAGCAGGCCTCACCTGCGATCATCTCAGGTGAAAGGGAATACCTGTGCCGGAAGGGTGTGGACTGGCAGTTCCCACTACCAAACCTATCTGCCAATCCAAGGAAAATCCAGCCCAGAAGAAAATGTATACAAAACTGTCTCAGCAAACTATACTTTTCTAAGACCACTGCAGTTTTCCGGATTTTAGTTATCTCACCCAGCTGAGGTATCTGGGTGGGAAACACACGCCTTCCTCCACTGTCTACATTACCACATATAATACTTATAATTGAATATAGCAACAGAAAATTACTTGTTTTTATGTTAAACATATCTTTTGGGGGGCGTGACCAACCGCCGACATGAGCGAACACGTTTGATAGCTGCTCTGGTTCCCGATTAGAATCATTCTTCATCCTGGCACAAAATCTGCTGACAAAATAGAGTGGACAGTGTATTAGAGATGGAGGAAGTCCCGACAGCATGCAATAAGCCCAAGTAAAGCGCAGGCGGCCGCAGAGCAGCTCAAAGAATATGCACGGCCAGAGGCAACGAGCTGTGGCTACTCGTGGACAAACAACACAACACACTGAGGCTGAGGGTTCAGAAGAGTCTGAATTGACATTAAAGGCAGCCCATGATCAGCTAATGTCTGCCATACCAGCATGCCAAACCTCACTTACCGGCAAGATAGATGAGGTGAGAGTGTATCTGGGTTTGCTGAGACACGATGTGCAGCAATTGAGAGAGAGAGTTCGCCATACTGAGGATAGAGTTGCTGCTCTGGAAGACTTTATGCAACCTCTGGCAGTAAAGATACAAGATATGGAGAGTTCAGTAAATCTATGGAAACAGAAGTGTGACGACTTGGAGAACAGGGCCAGAAGGAATAACGTCAGGATTCTGGGCATGCCAGAGAGAGCAGAAGGCTCAGACCCTGCTACATTTATAGAGCATTGGTTTAAATCCACATTTACCGATGCAGCTTTTTCTGCGGCCTATGCTGTGGAGAGAGCCCACCGAGTACCTGCCCGATCACCACCACCGGGAGCTCCACCTAGACCTCTTCTCTCGCGAATGTTGAATTGGAGAGACAGAGATCTTGTACTCAGCCAAGTGAGGAACATAAAAAGTTATAACATATGAAAACACAAATATATCGCTGTTTCCTGTTTTCTCAGCAGAGCTTTAAAAGAAACGTGCTACGTTCATATGAGTAAAAAGACGCTTAAGAGATTTGAATTTGCAATACTCAATGGCATATCCTGCATGCCTACGTGTTGGTTGATAGCAGGAAAGCAATCTTTTTTCAAACTTTAAAGAAGCAGAATAATGGGTGTCCAGGAGACCGGGCCACATTCCACTTAGATGAAGATCATCGGGACTCTGAAGTTTCATTTGTTATATGCATCTCAAGGGGGAAATACTTGAAACAGGACTGATAGGTTAATCCTTAAGGTCAACGTCTAGGACAGCTGGTATTGTACTTTGATTATGAATATATCTACCTGGTATCATAACCCCTAGATGTCTAAAGTAGGTTGTTACTGCCCATAACTATAACTATTGTAATTGTTTATGGCCACATGTAAAAGCAACGGGAGACCGGTCGGCTACCTGCATGGTTATTCCATCTTGCTATACTATGCAGATCCTCGACCACATGGCCACGGAGAAAGAGAGTGTATTATATGTTTAGTACATTTGGTTCTGGTTTTCTATATTATGTTATATGTTGTTTTCTTTTGAAAAGGTATAGCACCATAATTCTAGATTCAAGCAATGGAAGGCATATGGGTCTATGAGGAGAGATGAGGGGGGAGTTGTCCAGTCTCCTCAAATAAGGTCAATTCTGAGGATGATATAATGCACCAAACATGTCCACCTTAAATGTGATGTCCTGGAATGTGAGAGGCTTGGGAGGCCCCAGAAAGATAATAGCAGTGTTTTCTCATATCCGTAAATATAACCCACATATTATAGGACTCCAGGAGACACCCCTAATGGCAGACACCGGAGGGAAGATTAGGAAATCCTGGGTTCAATGGGCTGAAAATGCATATGGAAGCTCCTATTCCAGAGGGGTAGCTCTGATGGTTCATCGCTCCATTAGATGGGAAGGTACAAAGGACAGTGTTAGATCTGGATGGGAAATACATCTTTGTTTTCGCCTACATTAACTGTATTCCTCATATAGTGCTAAATATATATAATCCTCCCCCGCCAATACTTCTGTACTCCATGCAGCAACAGGATTCGTGGCGCAATATCCCAATGTTAGACTGATATGCATGGGAGATTTTAATATGGTGATGAAAAACAGCCTAGACAGGTTTCACACTGAAGCATCTAGAGCAGACCAACAACCTTCTATAACTGTACTTTCCAGGCTGACTGCTGAGATGAGATGGGTGGATTTGTGACGGGAAAGAAATCCATTACAGGAGACATACTCATGCTTTACCCAGTCAAGGAGAGCATTATCTAGAATAGATTATATCCTGGGTAATACCAATACATTCACTGATTTAGTAGACGTCTGGTAAGGCCCACAGGAAGTTTCAGATCATGCACCAGTGATAGCGAGGCTACTATTACCTCATACTATAAAACATGGAAATAAAATGCGTATTCATCCCTTCTGGCTAACCCTCATGTCAAACAATGATAGAATACCTGACCAGCTTAAAATGTTTTTTGAAGTACATGACGGGATAACGGATGAGTTATTAATCTGGGAAATATTGAAAGCATATTTGCGACGCAGTCTTAAATCCTCCATATCATATATTAAAAAGGATACACAATGTAAAGACGACGAGTTGAGTAATTGTTGGAAAGAGGCAGAGAGTAACTACATATCTAACCCAACTGAGGACAATAGGAAAGAGTGGATGCAAAGAGGGAGACAATACATGATATATCTTAGGGAAAAAAGTGAACGCAAACTGTTCTTCCTTAAACAACAAACATTTGAAATGGGTAACTAGGCAGGCAAAGTACTGGCCAATGTGGTAAGTGGTAATAACACAGCTCCACCAGTGTTACGTATAAAAACATAGCAGGTACAGTAGTGGAGTCGATAGAAGGATTTTATCAAGACCTATATAAATCCGAGGTACAATATACCAATCATAACCTAGAACAATACCTCCAAGAAGTGATGTGTCCAAAGTTAAGCAATCAGAATAGAGAGCTTTTGGAGGAGGATATCACGCTAGAGGAAATTCAACTGGCTATAAAAGGGCTGACCCCGGGTAAAGCACCTGGCCTAGATGGCCTTCCGATAGAGGCATATTCTGAATACATAGATACAGGTAAAACTCGAAAATTTAGAATATCGTGAAAAAGTCCATTTATTTCAGTGATGCAAATTAAAAGGAATTGCATTAATGCAGCTTAAAATTAGAATTTTGTGAAAATGTTCAGTATTCTAGGCTCAAAGTGTCACACTCTAGTCAGCTAATTAATACATACCCCCTGAGCAAAGGGTACCTCAAAATTTAGACTTTGGGGTTTTATAAGCTGTAAGCCATAATTATCCAAATTATAAGAAATAAAGGCTTGAAATATCTCGCTTTGCATGTAATGAGTCTATCTCGTATATTAGTTTCACCTTTCAAGTTGCATTACTGTAATAAATGAACTTTGCACGATATTCAAATTTTTCGAGTTTCACCTGTATATTAAGACCGCAACTACATAAAATGTACAAGGCAGCTCAGCGAAAAGAATATCTGCCAGAGTCACTGTATGATGCCTCCATAATGGTATTACTGAAACCTGACAAAAAACAATTGGAGTGCAGCTCTTATAGACCGATATCCTTATTAAATATAGATTATAAAATACTTACTAAGATTCTCGAGAACAGATTAAAGTTATCACAACTATAGTACATGGTGACCAGACTGGATTCATCCTGGAAAGGTCGACATCTACTATTATTAGAAGAGCACAAGTTGTAACGCAGATAGGAGTAGCAGAGAATATACAGTGGGCTCCAGCATCACTGGACACAGCCAAAGCCTTTGACAGTGGAATGGCCATATCTATTAGGGGCACTAAAAAGCTTTGGCCCGATGTTTATTAAATGGATTAACAAATATATTAGTCAATGGAACCCAGTCAGAACCAATTTAACTGAGCAGAGGCAGGAGGCAAGGGTGTCCCCTTTCACCTCTTTTATTCGCAGTGGCCATAGAACATCTTGCACTCAGATTACGTCAGGATTCTATGTTTTGGGGGATAGCAATAGGAGAAAAAGAGGACAGAATAGGGTGATATGCTGATGACTTGATTCTATTCATAGATAACATGGAAGTTACTCTTCCAAGAGCTATAGAGCTCATCCTACTTCTTAGGACTACACATAAACTGTTCTAAATCTGCAGTCATGCCCCTCTGGATAAATGATTGGAAATTAACCTATCACAACTTTCCCGTAGTGGATCATTTCAAGTACTTGGGTATAGTTATTACCAGAGACCCACTTATGGCATTCACTAAAAATATTGCACCCCTGGAGTCCCTCTTTGCTGATAAAGACGTTGAAAACTCTCCCTCTGTCGATCATGGGGCGACTAAATCTCATTAAAATGATTCTATTACCCAAGGACTTGTACTTATTGGAACATGCCAGTACGCCTGTGCCGTTTAGTTTTTTTTGACCGACTTCACGCCATGATGGCGTCCTTTGTGTGGGGTAAGGCAAGATGCAAACTTGCTCTGAGTACACTACAGAGAACAAAACATCAGGGAGGTGCGGCTCTACCTGACAGTGTCTGCCCCTTTAACAGTGACCTCCACAGTGCCTGCCCCTTTAACAGTGACCGCCCTTTTAACAGTGACCTCCACTGTGCCTGCTCTTTTAACATTGACCACTCCTTTAACAGTGACCTCAACAGTGTCATCCCCTTTAACAGTGACCTCCACAGTGCCCGCCCTTTTAAGAGTGACATTCACAGTGCCCGCTCCTTTAACAGTGCCCGTCTCTTTAACAGTGACCTCCACAGTTCCCACCCCTTTAACATTGAAAACCCCTTTAACAGTGATCCTCATAGTGGCTGCCCCTTTAACAGTGACTTCCACAGTGCCCGCCCCTTTAACAGTGACCTCCACAGTGCCCGCCCCTTTAACATTAACCTCCACAATCGCCGCCCCTTTAACATTGACCTCCACAGTGGTCGCCCCTTTAACAGTAACCTTAACAGTGTCCGCCCCTTTAACAGTGACTTCATCTTTAACAGTGACCTGCACAGTGCCTGCCCCTTTAACTGTTCCCGCCCCTTTAACAGTGCACGCCCCTTTAACAGTGCCCGTCCCTTTAATAGTGACCTCCACAGTGCCCGTCCCTTTAACAGTGAGCTCCACATTGCCTGTCCATTTAACAATGACCTCCATAGTGCCCGCCCCTTTAACAGTGACTTCCACAGTGCCTGCCCCTTTAAAAGAGACCTCCATAGTGCCTGCCCCTTTAACAGTGACCTCCACAGTGCCCGCCCGTTTAACAGTGCCCGCCCCTTTATAGTGATCTTTACAGTGTCCGCCCCTTTAACAGTGACCTCCACAGTACCTGCCCCTTTAACAGTGACCTCCACAGTGCCCGGCCCTTTTGATTTGACCACCCCTTTAACAGTGACCTTCATAGTGGCCTACCCTTTGACAGTGACCTCCACAGTGCCCGCCCCTTTAACAGTGAACTCCACAGCGGCTGTCGATTTAATAGTGGCCCCTGCCTACCATGCATGTAGCCGTGTAGTTGTGCTGTCATACGTCATATGACTGAATATTTAAGGACCTGCGAACTGCTAAAACCTGTGATCCAGCAACCTGGAGTAGGACCTGTGAGCTTCTATTGGCTAATAAGGCACATGTGACCGTGTAAATGGCAATTCGGATTTAAGTGAAAGGCTTGCTGGCTTCTATTGGCTAATGCAGGTGATTTTTTTGGGAATATCTCAGGAACGGTAAGTCCTAGAGAGCTGAGACCCGGTCTAAAATCTTCCCGTACACCTGATGTACCTGTGTGCCAAATTTGGTGAAGATCGGTCTAGACGTTTGGTTGCGCATAAAGAACGTCCAGACAGAAACTAATTTTTATATATATAAGAGACTAGCAGAGAGATCCGGCTTCGCACTGGTATATTTCATCAATTTAATTTATAGTTTCCCTATGTTGTAAAAAGATATTAACAGTATTCCCCATAACAGTGACCTCTACAGTACCCGCCCCTTTAACAGTGATCTCCACAGTGCCCTTCCTTTAACAATGACCATCTATTTAAAAGTGACCTGCACAGTGCCTGACCCATTTTCAATGACCTCAACCGTGCCTACCCCTTTAACAGTGACGTCCACAGTGGCCGCCCCTTTAACAGTGACGTCCACAGTGGCCGCCCCTTTAACATTGACCTCCACAGTGCCCGCCCCTTTAACAGTGACTTCCACAGTGCCTGCCCCTTTAAAAATGACTGCATATTTAACGGTGACCTGCCCAGTGCCTGCCCTTTTAACAGTGACCTTAACATTGACCACCCCTTTAACAGTGACCTCCACAGTGCCTGCCCCTTTAACAGTGATGTCAACAGTTCCCGCCCCTTTAACAGTGACCTGCACTGTGCCTGCCCCTTTAACAGTGACCTCCACATTGACCGTCCCTTTAACAATGACTTCCACAGTGCCCGCCCCTTTAACAGTAACATTCACAGTTCCCACCCCTTTAACAGTGACCTCCACAGTGCCCACCCCGTTAACATTGACCACCCCTTTAACAGTGTCCTTCATAGTGGCCACCCCTTTAACAGTGACCTCCACCGTACCCGCCCCTTTAACAGTGACTTCCAAAGTGTCCGCCTCTTTAATAGTGACCTCCACATTGTCTGTTCCTTTAATAGTGACCGCCCCTTTAACAATGACCTCCACAGTGCCCGCTTCTTTAACAGTAACCTCCAGAGTGTCTGCCCCTTTAAGTGACCTTCACAGTTGCTGCCCATTTAACAGTGACCTCCACAGTGCCCGCCCTTTAAAAATGACCACCCCTTTAACAGTGACCTTCATAGTGGCTGACCCTTTAACTGTGACTTCCACAGTGCCCGCCCATTTATCAGAGACCTCCACAGTGCCCGCCACTTTTATAGTGACCACCACAGTGTTTGCCCCTTTAACAGTGACCTCCACAGTGCCCACCCCTTATCAGTGACCTCCACATTGACTGTCCCTTTAATAGTGCCCGCCCCTTTAACAGTGACCTCCACAGTGCCCGCCCCTTTAACGGTGACCTCCATAGTGCCCGCCCCTTTAACATTGATCACCCCTTAACAGTGACCTTCACAGTGCCCGCCCCTTTAACAGTGACTTTCACAGTGCCCATCCCTTTAACAGTGACTTCCACAGTGCCCGCCCCTTTAACATTGACCACCCCTTTAACAGTGACCTTCGCAGTGGCCGACCCTTTAACTTCTGACTTTCACAGTGCCTGCCCCTTTAACAGTGACTTCCACAGTGCACGCCCCTTTATCAGAGACCTCCAAAGTGCCCGCCCCTTTAATAGTGACCTCCACAGTGTTCGCCCCTTTAACAGTGACCTCCACAATGCCTGCGCCTTTAACATTGACCACCCCTTTAACAGTGACCTTCACAGAACCCGCCCCTTTAACAGTGACTTCCACAGAGCCCACCCCTTTAATAGTGCCCACCCCTTTAACAGTGACATCCACAGTGCCCTCTTCTTTAACAGTGACCTCCACAGTGCCCGCCCCTTTAACAGTGACCTTTACAGTACCTGACCCTTTAACAGTGACCTCCACAGTGCCCACCCATTTAACATTGACCATCCCTTTAACAGTGACCTTCATAGTGGCCGCCCCTTTAACAGTAACCTTCACAGTACCCGCCCCTTTAACAGTGACTTCCACAGTGCCCGCCCCTTTAACAGTGACCTTCACAGTACCCACCCCTTTAACAGTGACTTCCACAGTGCCTGCCCCTTTAACCCCTTAAGGACACTGCCATATTTCACCTTAAGGACCAGGCCATTTTTTGCAAATCTGACTAGTGTCACTTTATGTGTGAATAACTTTAAAACGCTTTTACTTATCCAGGCATTTCTGAGATTATTTTTTCGTCACATTTTGTACTTCATGACACTGGTAAAATGGAGAAAAAAAAAAATGTATTTATAAAAAAATTCCAAATTTATCAAAAATGTTGAAAAATTTGCTAATTTCCAAATCTTTATTTCTCTACTTCTTTAATACATAGTAATACCTCCAAAAATAGTTATTAATTTGCATTCCCCATATGTCTACTTCATGTTTGGATCATTTTGGGAATGCCATTTTATTTTTTGGGGACGTTAGAAGGCTTAGAAGTTTAGAAGCAAATCTTGAAATTTTTCAGAAACTTTCTAAAACCCACTTTTTCAGGACCAGTTCAGGTCTGAAATCACTTTGTGAGGCTTACATAACAGAAACCACCCAAAAATGACCACATTTTACAAACTACACCGCTCAAGGTATTCAAAACTGATTTTACAAACTTTGTTAACCCTTTAGGTGTTCCAAAAGAATTAGTGGAATATAGAGATAACATTTAAAAATTTCACTTTTTTGGCCGATTTTCTATTTGAATTCATTTTTTCCAGTTACAACGCAAGGCTTAAAGGGAACCTGTCATCTGGATTTTGAGTATAGAGCTGAGGACATGGGTTGCTAGATGGCCGCTAGCACATCCGCAATACCCAGTCCCCATAGCTCTGTGTGCTTTTATTGTGTCAAAAACCAATTTGATACATATGCAAATTAACCTGAGATGAGTCCTGTCCCTGACTCTTCTCACATACAGGACTCATCTCAGGTTAATTTGCATATGTATCAAATCAGTTTTTTGACACCATAAAAGCACACAGAGCTATGGGGACTGGGTATTGCGGATGTACTAGCGGCCATCTAGCAACCCATGTCCTCAGCTCTATACACAAAATCCAGGTGACAGGTTCCCTTTAACAGCCAAACAAAACTCAATATTTATGGACCTGATTCTGTAGTTTACAGAAACACCCCATATGTGGTCGTAAACTGCTGTACGGGCACACGGCAGGGAGCAGAAGGAAAGGAATGCCATACGGTTTTTGGAAGGCAAATTTTGCTGGACTGGTTTTTTGACACCATGTCCCATTTAAAGCCCCCCTGATGCACCCCTAAAGTAGAAACTCCAAAAAAGTGACCCCAATTTGGAAACTACGGGATAGGGTGGCAGTTTTGTTGGTACTGCTTTAGGGTACATATGATTTTTGGTTGCTCTATATTACACTTTTTGTGAGGCAAGGTAACAAGAAATAGATGTTTTTTCACCATTTTTTTTATTTACAACATTCATCTGACAGGTTAGATCATGTGGTATTTTTTTAAAGCAGGTTGTCACAGACGCGACAACACCTAATATGACTACTTTTTTTGGTTGTTTGTTTCAGTTTTACATAACAAAAGCTTTTTTTTTTTATGATTCTTTAGTGTCTCCACATTATGAAAGCCATAGTTTTATTTATTTTTTGGGCGACTGTCTTGTGTAGGGGCTCATTTTTTTCGGGATGAGATGACAGTTTGATTGGCACTATTTTGGGCTGCGTATGACTTAAGGTGATGATATAACGTGATGATATAAGGTGACCAAAAATTGCTTTTTTTACACAGTTTTTTAGGTCATGTGATATTTTTATAAAGCAGGTTATTACGGACGCGGCGATACCTAATTTCTAATTTGTCTGCTTTTTTTTATTGATGTAAGTTTTACACAATGATTTCATTTGTGAAACAAAAAAAATTATGTTTTAGTGTCTCCATAGTCTGAGAGTCATAGTTTTTTCAGCTTTTGAGCGATTATCTTGGGTAGGGTATGATTTTTGCGGGATGAGATGACGGTTTGATTGGCACTCTATTTTGGGGTCCGTATGACTTTTTGATAGCTTGCTATTACACTTTTTGTGATGTAAGGTGAAAAAAAATGACTTTTTTTTCACGGTATTCACCTGAGGGGTTAGGTCTAGAGTTGAGCGGACACCTGGATGTTCGGGTTCGGCAGGTTCGGCCGAACTTGAAAAAAAAGTTCGGGTTCGGGACCCGAACTTGACCCGAACTTGAACCCGAACCCCATTGAAGTCAATGGTGACCCGAACTTTTGGCCACTAAAATGGCTCTAAAATAGCCCTGGAAAGAGCTAGAGGGCTGCAAAAGGCAGCAAAATGTGCTTAATGTGATAAAAAAATAAAAATTAGGAATGATGTAGGAGGAAGAGGTTGAAGAGGTGGTGAATGGATGGATGTGGCCGTGTAGGCTCACGTGGCGGTCTAGGTGGAAGTGGTGGTGAAGGAGGAATAAGGAATAAGTGCACTTGAGTACAAGGATGGATGGTTGAGGCTGTTAGAACTGTCTATTCTGCACAAGGTACAGACAATTCTTGTGGGATCCAGGCATGGTTCATTTTAATGAACGTGAGCTTGTCCACGTTGGCTGTGGACAGGCGGCTGCGTCTGTCTGTAATGACGCCTCATGCCGTGCTAAATACACGTTCAGAGAGTACACTGGCTGCAGGGCAGGCCAGCACCTCCAAGGCATACAGGGCAAGCTCTGGCCATGTGGACAATTTGGAGACCCAGAAGTTGAATGGGGCAGAACCATCAGTCAGTACATGTAGGCGTGTGCACAGGTACTGTTCCACCATGTTGTTCAAATGCTGCCTCCTGCTAACATGCTCCATATCAGCAGTTGGGGCCGGTTGTTGAGGCGAGGTGACAAAGCTTTTCCACATGTCGGCCATGCTTACCATGCCTTCTGAGGTGCTGGCGCTGACACAGCTGCGTTGGCGACCTCTTCCTCCTCCCCTGCCTTCGCCTTGTGCTTCCACTTGTCCCCCGGCGTCAGTCGGGAATGCTCTCAGGAGCGCGTCTACCAGCGTGCGCCTGTAGTCGCGCATCTTCTGATCACGCTCCAGTGAGGGAATTAAGGACGGCATCCAGCAGGGTGGCCACCCAGTAGTCAGCACACGTTAAAATGTGGGCAACTCTGCTGTCATTGCGCAGGCACAGCAGCATGTAGTCGCTCATGTGTGCCAGGCTGCCCAGAGGTAAAGACAAGCTGTCCTCTGTGGGAGGCGTATCGTCTGCGTCCTCCGTATCCCCCCAGCCACGCACCAGTGATGGGCCCGAGCTGCGTTGGGTGACACCCCGCTGTGAACATGGTTCATCCCCATCCTCCTTCTTCTTATCCTCCTCCTCCTCGTCCTCCTGTAGTGGGCCCTGGCTGGCCAAATTTGTACCTGGCCTCTGCTGTTGCAAAAAACCTCCCTCTGAGCCACTTCTAAAAGACTTACCTGAAAGTGTTAGAGATGACCCCTTTTCCTCCTCCTCGTCCTGGGCCACATCCTCTTCCATCATCGCCCTAAGTGTTTTCTCAAGGAGACATAGAAGTGGTATTGTAACGCTGATAACGGCGTCATTGCCACTGGGCACACAGGTCTCGCATGGGGGCCCAGTCATTGGTGGTGAAGTGGTGCTGTTCCGCAGTGCGACTCACCCGTGCGTGCTACAGCTGAAACTCCACTATGGCCTGCTGCTGCTCGCACAGTCTCTCCAGCATGTGCAAGGTGGAGTTCCACCTGGTGGGCACGTTGCATATGAGGCGGTGAGCGGGAAGGACGAAGTTATGCTGTAGAGCAGACAGGCGAGCAGCGGCAGGATGAGAACGGCGGAAGCGCGCACAGACGGCCCGCACTTTATGCAGCAGCTCTGACATGTCGGGGTACTTGTGAATGAATTTCTGCACCACCAAATTCAGCACATGCGCCAGGCAAGGGATGTGCGTCAAACTGGCTAGTCCCAGAGCTGCAACGAGATTTCGCCCATTATCGCACACCACCAGGCCGGGCTTGAGGCTCACTGGCAGCAACCACTCATCGGTCTGTTGTTCTATACCCCTCCACAACTCCTGCGCGGTGTGGGGCCTGTCCCCCAAACAAATCAGTTTCAGAACAGCCTGCTGACGTTTACCCCTGGCTGTGCTGAAGTTGGTGGTGAAGGTCTGTCACTGACCGGATGAGGAGGTGGTAGAAGAGTAGGAGGATGCCGAGTAGGAAGGGGAGGCAACAGGAGGCAAAGAATGATGCCCTGCGATCCTTGGCGGCGGAAGGACATGCGCCAAACAGCTCTCCGCCTGGGGCCCAGCCGCCACTACATTTACCCAGTGTGCCGTTAGGGAGATATAGCGTCCCTGGCCGTGCTTACTGGCCCACGTATCTGTGATTAGGTAGACCTTGCCACAGATGGCATTGCGCAGTGCACACTTGATTTTATCCGATACTTGGTTGTGCAGGGAGGGCACGGCTCTCCTGGAGAAGTAGTGGCGGCTGGGAACGACGTACTGTGGGACAGCAAGCGACATGAGCTGTTTGAAGCTGTCCGTCTCCACCAGCCTGAATGACAGCATTTCAAAGGCCAGTAGTTTAGAAATGCTGGCATTCAGGGCCAGGGATCGAGGGTGGCTAGGTGGGAATTTACGCTTTCTCTCCAAGGTTTGTGAGATGGCGAGCTGAACGCTTCCGTGTGACATGGTGGAGATGCTTGGTGACGGAGGTGGTGTTGTTTGTGGCACATCCTCTGTTTGCTGGGCGGCAGGTGCCAACGTTCCTCCAGAGGCGGAGGAAGAGTCCGAGGCAGCAGCAGAAGAGGGAGCAGAAGGGGCCTGAGCCCTTTCTTGGTTTTGAAGGTGCTTACTCCACTGCAGCCCGTGTCTCGCATGTAGATGCCTGGTCATACAGGTTGTGCTAAGGTTCAGAATGTTAATGCCTCGCTTCAGGCTGTGATGGCACAGCGTGCAAACCACTTGGGTCTTGTCGTCAGCACATTGTGTGAAGAAGTGCCATGCCAGGGAACTACTTGAAGCCCCCCTGATGCACCCCTAGAGTAGAAACTCCATAAAAGTGACCCCATCTAAGAAACGACACACCTCAAGGTATTCAAAACTGATTTTACAAACGTTGTTAACCCTTTAGGTGTTCCACAAGAATTAATGGAAAATAGAGATACAAATTCAAAATTTCACTTTTTTGCCCGATTTTCCATTTTAATATTTTTTTTCCTTTTACAAAGCAAGGGTTAACAGCAAAACCAAACTCAATATTTATGGCCCCGATTCTGTAGTTTACAGAAACACCCCATATGTGGTCGTAAACTACTGTACGGGCACACGGCAGGGCGCAGAAGGAAAGGAATGCTATACGGTTTTTGGAAGGCAGATTTTGCTGGACTGTTTTTTTTTACACCATGTCCCATTTGAAGCCCCCCTGATGCAACGCTAGAGTAGAAACTCCATAAAAATGACCCCATCTAAGAAACTACACCTCTCAAGGTATTCAAAACTGATTTTACAAACGTCGTTAACTCTTTAGGTGTTCCACAAGAGTTATTGGCAAATTGAGATGAAATTTCAGAATTCAGAATTTAAATTTTTTGGCACATTTTCCATTTTAATCCATTTTTTCCAGTAACAAAGCAAGGGTTAACAGCCAAACAAAACTCAATATTTATTGCCCAGATTCTGTAGTTTACAGAAACACTCAATATGTGGTCATAAACTGCTGTACGGGCACACGGCAGGGCGCAGAAGGAAAGGAATGCCATACGGTTTTTGGAAGGCAGATTTCGCTGGACTGTTTTTGTTTTTACACCATGTCCCATTTGAAGCCCCCCAAATTAAAGCTGACAGTCTGCAGTTAAAGCACATCTTGTTCGTTTCATTTCAAATCCATTGTGGAGTGTATAGAGCCAAAAATGTTAGAATTGTGTCGATGTCCCAATATTTATGGACCTGACTGTACATACATACGTCCTTTTTTATATATAGATTCTTTTTTTTTTACAGTTGCATAAAAAAGGTGTACATTTTTCAAAATATTTAACATTATTTCACCCAAGAAAAAGAGTTAATTTACATATTTTGTGGCCAAATGACAGGGAAACCAAAAGAAAAAGATGAAATACTAAATACTAAAATGATGTCTTGCTTAAGGTTATGCGTACCCATTCAACGGCACAAAAACAACTCTTCTGAGGCTTCATGGTCAATTATACATGTAATAAAGTATTACTGTTGAGATTCATTTTATTTAATTTAACAGCATAGTGACATAAAAAAACCTAATAGCTAAGATGTGAGTAATGATATAGAACATATGTTGTGACACAGGCAATTACTATACTTATGTGCTCAAAAAGTTAAATATAGTACATAAAATGCTGTAATTTCTGTATACTGTAATTTCTCAGAACCAGAACTCCCTTTGTGCAGACGCAATAACGTGTCATGTAAAATACTGATGTCTTCTTTGATGGCAAAGAGATCTTTGTGTCCCCTCAAAAACCAGGGCCATGTGTAGTACTGCAGACCTGGGGGTACTACAAATGGTTTACTGTTTTATATGCAATGTGAATGTAATGACATATGATGCACCTTGTTTTCCAGCAGATGGGGTATGGTTGGCAATGTTTGGTAAACAGCGGTGTATTGAGTCTATCTTACGCCCTGTGCTGTTTACTCATCTTGGGCCCCCTCCATCTATTTACCCCGACCCCCCCCCCCCCTTTGCATTGTACACTATATATTTTTTTTTCTGGTAAATATGTTTTCTGTTATAAAGTATAACACCCTCAGCCCCTCATAATGTATAGTGTACAACTTTCCACAGTATGCAGTATTACACCCCACAGTATACTGTATATAGTATAACAACCCAGTCCTGCACAGTGTATAGTATAACATCCCCTCATAGTGTACAGTGTACAACATCCCACAGTATGTAGTATAACACCCAACAGTATATCATTTACACAAGATGGCCCACGAAAAAGTAGCCGTCCTCCAGCGATAGTATGACAAGATGAATGAGCAAGTGGATTGAGGTGAGGTGCGGCATGTTGCCCCATTTTGTTGCAAAAAGCAGGATATTTTTTTCATCTGCAGCATCAACATAATCCGATGTGGCCAAAAATGTATAGATGTGAACGGGGACCACTTTCAGCATATTTTGTGACTTGTGGCTAATTAAAAAAAACAATCCACTTGCTTGTTCAACTTGTCATTCAATTGCTGGAGGTGGGCTACTTTTTCGTGGCCAACCCTGTAGTATAACACTCCCAGCCCCTCATAGTATATAGTTTACAACAACCCACAGTATACAATATAACACCCCAAGTATACAGTATATCATCCCCAGCCCCTCATAGTATATAGTATACAACACTCCACAGTATACAGTATATAGTATAACACCCCATAGTATACAGTATAACAAATCACAGTATACCATATGTAGTACCTCACAGTATGCAGTATACAGTATAACACCCCACATTATGCAGTACCCTACAGTATGCAGTATACAGTATCACAGTCCACAGTATTTACTACCCCACAGTATGCAGTATACAGTATAGCACCCGACAATATGCAGTAAAACACCCCACAGAATATAGTACCCCACAGTATGCAATATACAATATAATACCCCACAATATATAGTAACTTACAGTATGCAGTATATACTATAACACCTACAGTATGCATTACCCCACAGTATGCAGTATATAACACCCTCTGTCACCTTTTCCTGATGTAATATCCATATAAAACTATGCAAATTTTTCCTGCAGCAACACCAGAAACATCTATGTTACTAGTCCTATGGTGATGATGTCCTCACAGGTCCTTTCTCCTACGAGCATCACACTTTCCTTCCTTGTATTGGGAATTTTTGGGTGGTGATGGGCCCCACAGAAATGTCTGGCCCAGGGCTACCGACCCAAATGCCCCTGTTCTAATCCACCATTGTTGGTAACAGGAATGAAAATTACCATTACATTCCTTCCCTCCTAGGAGTGGGCTGGTCCAACTTCCTGCCAGGGAAGTATGTAGTGTGAGGAGTGAGGGAGAATATAATCCCACTCCTCTGGGCCATGAAGATCACAGAGGCAGGTCATCATGAGGGCTACTACTCCAGAGAGCCTACAGGATCCTAGACCACAGAAGATTTGCAAGCTACAGTGTATTAGCAGAGTGATCAAGCGACCAAACTATTGTTTCTGCAATGTGGTGAGAAACATGTTAAGACACCAGCACTAGAGTTCAGGACATGCATAGCTAGAAGCCTGTATCATTCAGTGGATACCTACGTTCAAACGTGACAGAGTAAATTCATAGGGAAAGGATTCCTGAGAAAGACTGCGTCAGCCAGCAAGTTTCTGAGTACCATCTTTGCCGCATTCCCAGATACCATCATCTGGGAGGAAAGAAGCTGTCCGAACTGCTGATAAATGTTCGGTTATCTGTTTTTGCACTCAGCAAAGGAAGATTTATTTGTTCAATCATTTCTGCCTGGTTTCTTTCATCATCAGTTCCTCACTTTTCACTGTAATGGACCCCATGGAGTGATGGCCTAACACTACATCAGGGCCACTACCCACTCCCATCCTCTACACGGGGCTCGCTGCACATGCCCTAAAGCTACAACACTGAAATTATCACATAGTTGAAGGAAAGCTACTACTGATCTGGGTTCTTCCAACCCTGTTAGAATCATATGAACAATTTTTAGACAGTCTAACGTACAGGACTGCCTGACTCTTTCTAATATTGCCAATGCCCAGATAACTCTTCAGTGGTAATTAGCATACAGCAATTCATTTTACAGATTTTTCTTCATTTTAAAAGGGAACCTGTCACCTCTACTACGCTACCCTCACTGAGCGTTTCTAAATGTTTATTGTGTTACCCTGAACATAAATTACACTTTTAATTTTATTTGCAGACAAATTCATTAAGTATTAGGCATTTTTGCACTTCCCTCCTTTTATGCAAATTAACATAAAAGAGTCATATCTTACTTGTGTGACCAGAGAAGAGTCATATTTTCTAGCTCTGACTCATCTCAGGTTAATTTCCATATGTATAAAATGTTGTTTTTTTTTTACACAATTAAAGCACAGAGAGCTACGGGGACTGGGTATTGCAGATGTGCTAGCGGCCATCTACCAACCCATGTCCTGAGCTCTATACCCGAAATCCAGGTGACAGGTTCCATTTAAATAATACACTGAGTGCAGAATTATTAGGCAAATGAGTATTTTGACCACATCATCCTCTTTATGCATGTTGTCTTACTCCAAGCTGTATAGGCTCGAAAGCCTACTACCAATTAAGCATATTAGGTGATGTGCATCTCTGTAATGAGAAGGGGTGTGGTCTAATGACATCAACACCCTATATTAGGTGTGCATAATTATTAGGCAACTTCCTTTCCTTTGGCAAAATGGGTCAAAAGAAGGACTTGACAGGCTCAGAAAAGTCAAAAATAGTGAGATATCTTGCAGAGGGATGCAGCACTCTTAAAATTGCAAAGCTTCTGAAGCGTGATCATCGAACAATCAAGCGTTTCATTCAAAATAGTCAACAGGGTCGCAAGAAGCGTGTGGAAAAACCAAGGTGCAAAATAACTGCCCATGAACTGAGAAAAGTCAAGCGTGCAGCTGCCAAGATGCCACTTGCCACCAGTTTGGCCATATTTCAGAGCTGCAACATCACTGGAGTGCCCAAAAGCACAAGGTGTGCAATACTCAGAGACATGGACAAGGTAAGAAAGGCTGAAAGACGACCACCACTGAACAAGACACACAAGCTGAAACGTCAAGACTGGGCCAAGAAATATCTCAAGACTGATTTTTCTAAGGTTTTATGGACTGATGAAATGAGAGTGAGTCTTGATGGGCCAGATGGATGGGCCCGTGGCTGGATTGGTAAAGGGCAGAGAGCTCCAGTCCGACTCAGACGCCAGCAAGGTGGAGGTGGAGTACTGGTTTGGGCTGGTATCATCAAAGATGAGCTTGTGGGGCCTTTTCGGGTTGAGGATGGAGTCAAGCTCAACTCCCAGTCCTACTGCCAGTTTCTGGAAGACACCTTCTTCAAGCAGTGGTACAGGAAGAAGTCTGCATCCTTCAAGAAAAACATGATTTTCATGCAGGACAATGCTCCATCACACGCGTCCAAGTACTTCACAGCGTGGCTGGCAAGAAAGGGTATAAAAGAAGAAAATCTAATGACATGGCCTCCTTGTTCACCTGATCTGAACCCCATTGAGAACCTGTGGTCCATCATCAAATGTGAGATTTACAAGGAGAAAAAACAGTACACCTCTCTGAACAGTGTCTGGGAGGCTGTGGTTGCTACTGCACGCAATGTTGATGGTGAACAGATCAAAACACTGACAGAATCTATGGATGGCAGGCTTTCGAGTGTCCTTGCAAAGAAAGGTGGCTATATTGGTCACTGATTTGTTTTTGTTTTGTTTTTGAATGTCAGAAATGTATATTTGTGAATGTTGAGATGTTATATTGGTTTCACTGGTAAAAATAAATAATTGAAATGGGTATATATTTGTTTTTTGTTAAGTTGCCTAATAATTATGCACAGTAATAGTCACCTGCACACACAGATATCCCCCTAAAATAGCTAAAACTAAAAACAAACTAAAAACTACTTCCAAAAATATTCAGCTTTGATATTAATGAGTTTTTTGGGTTCATTGAGAACATGGTTGTTGTTCAATAATAAAATTAATCCTCAAAAATACAACTTGCCTAATAATTCTGCACTCCCTGTATACAGGGACATGTTTGGAAACATTATCGGGTACTATAATAAAGAATGGTAACAGTTAATGTGGTAAAATGACAGTTTCCCTTTAATAAAGGTATACACTGACATCTCAGCAGGGGCGTAACTACCATAGCAGCAGACCATGCGACTGCTATGGGGCCGAGGGCAAGAGGGAGCCCAGTCTTAGTTGGGAGTATTTCCTCTTGTATTGGAGGTGAAAACTTGGCCACGAACAAAAGGAACAACTTTTAGCAAATGAAGCAGTGGAAAAATGGCCCAATGGTCATTGAAAAGGGTTTAGTCAGAAACCCTTCTGTCCTGTGTGGGGGGCCTGGTTTGATCCTTGCTATGGGGCCCTTACTTCTTTATGTATGCCACTGCATCTTGGTGGCATTAAATTGAAAACCTACCCCAAACTTACATTTAGCAGGTTGATAGATTTCTGAGCACATGGTCCTGCTGTATCATCTTTCAAGAGAGCGCCATAGACCAGCATCACTTATACAATGTGCTCTCAAATTGACCCTCTTGTTCAGTGCACTTGAATTGTTTGATGTATCAGTGAAGATAACTGGATATTGTGCTTATGTTATAGTAATGTGTGTACCTTTAGTTTACAGATAATGTATTGTAGTTCATTGTACCATCATTACAACTGTGCCTTTGTTAGAGAATAAGCAGGTTCCAAATGACAGAAAAAGACGTTTGATTGACATGCAAAGAATTGGATGATAGATTGTGGAAACCTAAGCCCGTCTCTTACAAGTGCCCTGGTACACTTTCACGGAGAGTGACCAAGCCCACCTCGAGAAGAGTTCCCAGTGACTCCCTTTGCACTATTATATCCATCCCCTCCTTCCCCTTACCTCATCCACTTGCACGTGCATGGACAGTCACTCCTCACTTGATGCCGAAGAAACTGAGCTCCCTGTGTGATGATGTCGCCATGCACTCCCAGCGATCATGCTGGGAGCTTATGGTGAAGTAATTATGCTGAGATTGCAGGTCATTTTTCCCAAATGTACCCATTTTTAATTACCTAAAATGGGCGCACTCCTGTCTAAACTGCTCCACTGATTTCAATAGAGTCTGTCTGGCCGTGAAAACAGCCTATTTTTTGATAGACACTATACACTGGCCATTTTATAAAAGGCCATGTGAATAGCCCCATTGACTCCTGTTGGTTGTGAAGACAGCCATGTCACAGCAGTTAAAAAAGAGTCATTAACGCTGCTGTTTTTCATTGTCATGTGAATGTAGACTAACCATTAAGCTGCATGTCCAACAGAAACTGGACCTGCCAGCCCAAATGAGGCTGTATATCCATCTGGTACTGTAAACACCAAGCTGTCTACTAATAATTTTCACCACCAAGCTGTGTACCCATGCTGTAACTGCCAAACTAACAGCCACTGTCTGTACTCATTACACATTGTGCCCCAGTGGAAGTAATGTTCTGTTTCTTTGAACTACCAGTTCCATTAATGTACCATCTTCATATGGGGTACCATGTCAGGGTCAGGCGTAACAACCTATCTCTTACCTAGCTTCTATTATGCTTTAGGGTTTTTTGTAGTTTGGTACTTTATGCTCTCTTGTGGCTAATTGTCTCCTTCCCCTATTCCCCTTTTTTTCCCTCGCTTTTCATTCTTTTCGGTGTTCCTCTATACTGTACATTTTCTTTATGTAGTGTGTTGTCTGCCTTTCACACTGTAAAGTATGCTATAGCTTAGATATTTTCTTTTTCTTCTAAACTGAGGTCTGACATTCAAAGAGTTGATGTGCTTTAAAAGCCTGCACCATTTAACTATTTGAAGTTAAATGGTGCCTTTTATGTTTGCCTTTTCTTTCACGCTAAAGCTTTCATGGGGGGCCATATCTCAGGACTTTTTTAAATCTACACTGCTATTATTCTTATACTTTGCCACCTAAAACTTCAATAAATATGAGTTTATGAAAATGGTGCATACATTACGATTACAGTAAGTTCACAATCCATCTAGTTCCATAGTTCCATATCTTCCATCTAGCTACGTACATTGCTCCAGCTTGGACCTTTCAGCAGATCAGATACAGTACAGACTGATTTACCGCATCATTTCCGTTTGAGTGATAAAATGTGCATTAAATCCTGAGCGCAAGAAAGACTATCCACAATAAAACAAAATTACAGATTGCATTTGTTGACATTCTAATAAAATGCCATTATCATAAGTCATCCAACTGATAAAACAGGATATCAGTGTGTAGAGGAGCTCAAATAATGAACTCTGCTGCAGGAATCAACTCTGATCCATAAATTACAGGGTTTTATAAAAAGAGGACATGAAAAGTGAAGCGGAGTAGTGCATAACTTCCTGCTTTTTATTATGTTCAATTTAGTTTACTCGTGTTTAACCAAAAAATTGTGTTGCTGTTTTAACATTTCTTCCAATCCCATACTGTAGATCGCAATGTACACTTGTGTACATTTCTAGCATGGTGACTGGATAGCTTGGTGTAACAAGTCAAGATGTATTTTTATGTAAATCAAAATATAGTTAATCTTAACCATTACAGAATATTGTTTAAACAGTGTTTTATAATTATGTCTTATACAGTACAAGCAGTTCATCTGAAAGTCTAAAATGACAACATAACAGCTCCAGGGGGAGCATTTTGCATATTTAAACCAACATACTCATCTTCAGACAATGTCACAAAAAACATGCAAGAAATATAGTCATTAATTATGTATATAAAGGGCTGTAGTAAAATCAAAAAATATTGGGACCAAGTGTTCTCTTCCCTACAAAAGGAGTCCGCGTCGAATTACAAGCCGGGTATTTTGACAGTGATTTTGGGATATTATATCTCAGAAATGGAAACCCCCCACCGGGTCAGACAGATCTGGATGAGGGGTCTGATGGTCGCTAAAGCTATGTTGGTTAAGTATTGGGGCTCTGTCTCCCCGCCCTCGGTAAGCGAGTGGAGTTTATACCTCCAACAAATTAGAGTATGTGAGGATATCGCAAGAAAGCAGGGGGGGGTCACGCAAGACCACTTAGGAATATTTAATGTTGTTCCATAGCTGATTGAATGGATTGGACGGCAGCCAATTTGGGGGGGGGGGTATTATTAGTATAACTATTATTATATTGGGTGTAAACCTATATTGATCGGTACAAGTTTGCCACAATGATGTTTATAAGTATTGTGTTATGTATACTGATTTGATCAATATTCGATTTCGTACTAATTTGTGGTTTCTAAAATAAAATAAATATTTATTAAAAAAAAATTAAAAAAAATTATGTATATAAAGTATATTGTGTTAATATTTCTACTGTAGGGAGTCTCTGAGCCCCTAAGACGAAAATACCAGGCTATTTGCTTTGAAGTAAAGTTTAACGAAGTGAGTCATATAATATTGTCTACCAAATGTACAGTATATTTGTAGTAATACTGTAATTATAATGAGTAGAACTGGATGGCTGCTATACAGTAAAAAGGTGGAAGCAATACAAAATTTCAACATATAGAATTTCCTCAACTAAAATAATGAACTGCCTCTCTTTTCAGGAAAATCAACTCGCCTAGGAGAGTGTCCAGATAATATGCTAGCCACGTGCTATTCATGTGCCAAGACTCTCAGTGATCAGCTGTAATCTGTGGGTTAGGCCAACAGAAAAGTTCAGTTTCTCTATAGTAGGGTCACAGGAAATGATTGGTAACCACTGTCTATAAACTCTGAATTCCTAATGGAATATTTAAAAATATTTTTTTTATTTTTCTTAAACCAAACTTCTTTACCCTTTGGCACAAAATGACACATTTTAATTAAAGCACCATGTTCATTACAGTCAGTGTGCATGCATAAAAAAGAGAAGCTGTGCAACCACCATGGGAGCCCCACAGTGATTGACAGCTGGGCTCCCAATGTAATGTCTCGGATTAGAGAAACCTCTGATTAAGTGATTGCTTATTCAATGAAATTAATAAAATTAAATCTCCCGCAAAAAACAAACCTACATATGGCTAGATTGATGAAAATATAACGTCGTTGCTCTCAAAATGCTTTTTTCACTTTATGGTAAATTAGGTCTCTGCCATTAAATGTGTGGTTTTGCCTAAATCCTGGGCCTACTCCCAATGTACCTCCATTCTTTCCTACCATACTATCTATCTATTTAGGGGTAAAATGTTCTCCACCACACTGTCATATAATTTTATGCCATGCTTACAGCCACTGCAGTTTATCTAGCCAATGTCATACCAACAATTCAGAAGGCAATTCAAGCTATGTACAGTACAGACCAAAAGTTTGGACACACCTTCTCATTCAAAGAGTTTTCTTTATTTTCATGACTATGAAAATTGTAGATTCACACTGAAGGCATCAGAACTATGAATTAACACTTGTGGAATTATATACATAACAAACAAGTGTCAAACAACTGAAAATATGTCATATTCTAGGTTCTTCAAAGTAGCCACCTTTTGCTTTGATTACTGCTTTGCACACTCTTGGCATTCTCTTGATGAGCTTCAAGAGGTAGTCCCGTGAAATGGTTTTCACTTCACAGGTGTGCCCTGTCAGGTTTAATAAGTGGGATTTCTTGCCTTATAAATGGGGTTGGGACCATCAGTTGCGTTGAGGAGAAGTCAGGTGGATACACAGCTGATAGTCCTACTGAATAGACTGTTAGAATTTGTATTATGGCAAGAAAAAAGCAGCTAAGTAAAGAAAAACGAGTGGCCATCATTACTTTAAGAAATGAAGGTCACTCAGTCAGCCGAAAAATTGGGAAAACTTTGAAAGTAAGGGCTATTTGACCATGAAGGAGAGTGATGGGGTGCTGCGCCAGATGACCTGGCCTCCACAGTCACCGGACCTGAACCCAATCGAGATGGTTTGGGGTGAGCTGGACCGCAGAGTGAAGGCAAAAGGGCCAACAAGTGCTAAGCATCTCTGGGAACTCCTTCAAGACTGTTGGAAGACCATTTCAGGGGACTACCTCTTGAAGCTCATCAAGAGAATGCCAAGAGTGTGCAAAGCAGTAATCAAAGCAAAAGGTGGTGTCACGGCTGTAAGTGAGCAACTAGAGCATACACAGAAAATAGAGCCACTGACCGGACCCAAACTAGGGAGGATAAAGGGTGACCCATGTCAGACCCTCAAAGCTTTCCCTATGCTGCTAAGCACATACCCGGATCCTAATGGTGGAACGAGGCATGCCCGCGTACCTAAGACTGATGACCACTGTAACCCCTACAATAGTGGAAGGGGCACGGCCACCGGTGCCCTGCTCAGTATATGGAGGGAACCGTGGTCGCCTCGGATCCGGTCAGAAAACAAACATATACACTACAATGTCTGCACACTTAGCTGAAGGTGCTGCGGCAGCAGAGAAGACGGATCCAAAGACAGGTGGCAATATCCGGAGTTCTTGCTGCAGCAGAACAAGGGTCCAGGGAAAAGATAGCATACAAGTGAAGATACTCAAGCAAGAGCTACAACTCAAATGGGAAATATAATCCACACTCTACAAAAGGAGGAGGGGTGATTTAAAGACAGAGAAATAAAACATAGGAGGAACAGCTGGAAGGAAGGAAACAGAAAGTAATGACCTCATCCCAGGGGCGGAGAAACAGAGCAGTGAGAACTCCTCCAAGCTCTGATAGTGACATCATCACAGGGGTGGAGAAACAGAGCTGTGAGAACGTCTCAAATCTCTGGTAGTGACAGTACCCCCCCTCTACGGGTGGACTCCCGACACCCAGGACTCACCTTCTCAGGATGAGCCCTATGAAATGCCCTGATGAGGCGAGTGGCTTTAATGTCCGACACCGGAACCCACATCCTCTCCTCAGGACCATAACCCCTCCAATGAACGAGGTACTGAAGAGAACCGCGGACAATGCGAGAGTCCACAATTCTGGAAACCTCAAACTCCAGATTGCCATCAACCAAAATCGGAGGAGGAGGCAAAGAGGAGGGTACCGTGGGCTGGACATATGGTTTTAAGAGAGATCTGTGAAATACATTATGTATCTTCCAAACCCGTGGAAGATCAAGACGGAAGGCAACAGGATTGATGACTGACAAGATTTTATAAGGCCCAATAAACTTGAGACCCAATTTCCAGGAGGGAACCTTCAGTTTAATATTTCTTGTAGACAACCACACCAGATCACCCACATTCAGGTCCGGACCAGGCACACGTCTCTTATCAGCCACACGCTTATACTTCTCACTCATCTTTCTAAGATTACTCTGAATCTTTTGCCAAATGGTAGACAAAGACGAGGAAAATCTCTCCTCCTCAGGTAAACCAGAAGGAGCCCCTCCCGAGAATGTCCCAAACTGCGGATGGAACCCATATGCACCAAAGAATGGTGACTTATCAGAAGATTCCTGACGACGGTTGTTCAGAGCAAACTCAGCAAGAGGGAGAAATGAACACCAATCCTCCTGATTCTCTGCCACAAAACAGCGCAAATATGTCTCCAGATTCTGATTGAGGCGCTCAGTCTGACCATTCGACTGCGGGTGAAAAGCAGAAGAGAAGGACAGACGAACCCCCAGGCGAGAACAGAAAGCCCTCCAGAATCTAGACACAAACTGCGTGCCTCTATCGGAAACAATATCAGAGGGAATGCCATGCAACTTAACAATATGGTCGACAAAAATTTGCGCCAACGTTTTAGCATTGGGTAAACCAGGGAAAGGTACGAAATGAGCCATCTTGCTAAAACGGTCCACCACCACCAGGATCACCGACTTCCCTGAGGAACGAGGAAGATCCGTGATAAAGTCCATGGACAGGTGTGTCCAAGGACGGGAAGG
Source organism: Bufo bufo (assembly GCF_905171765.1). Taxonomy (NCBI): domain Eukaryota; kingdom Metazoa; phylum Chordata; class Amphibia; order Anura; family Bufonidae; genus Bufo; species Bufo bufo. The sequence goes on along the minus strand of NC_053390.1, from coordinate 555,353,697 downwards.
TATGGGTAACGGGAGAAGGGAACCTGAAGGCCGTGAACGAGGGACCTTAGCGCGAGCGCACGTCTCACAAGCAGCCACAAAACCCTCCACCGACTTACGAAGAGCCGGCCACCAAAATCTCCGAGCAATGAGATCTACCGTGGCTCTACTCCCGGGGTGACCAGCAAGAACAGTATCATGATGCTCCTTGAAGAGTTTGTGATGTAGCTCAGGAGGCACAAACAACTTCCCAGAAGGACAACGGGCAGGTGCCTCAGTCTGGGCAGCCTGGACCTCAGCCTCCAAATCAGAATATAGAGCAGAAACAACTACACCCTCCGCCAAAATGGGACCCGGGTCCTCGGAGTTTCCTCCTCCCGGAAAACAGCGAGAGAGAGCATCAGCCTTCACATTTTTGATCCCAGGGCGGAATGTAACGACAAAATTGAATCTGGAGAAGAACAGAGACCATCTGGCCTGTCTCGGATTCATACGCCTGGCCGACTCCAAGTATGCTAGATTCTTATGGTCGGTAAAAACGGTGATAGGGTGCCTGGCCCCCTCCAACCAATGGCGCCATTCCTCGAAAGCCAACTTGATGGCCAACAACTCCCTATCTCCCACATCATAGTTTTTCTCTGCCGGGGAGAGTTTTTTTAGAGAAAAAGGCACAGGGTCGCCATTTGGCAGGAGAAGGGCCCTGGGACAAAACCGCACCCACACCCACCTCGGAAGCATCCACCTCAACAATAAAAAGTAAGGAAACATCGGGATGCACCAAGACGGGAGCAGACGCAAAACTCTCTTTAATCTTAGAAAAAGCTGCAAGCGCCTCCTCCGACCAAGAGGAAAAATCCGCCCCCTTTTTTGTCATGTCAGTAAGGGGTTTGACAACAGAGGAATAATTCAAAATTAACTTTCTGTAATAGTTCGCAAAACCCAGAAAGCGCATCAATGCCTTCTGATTCTCGGGAAGCTCCCACTCAAGTACAGCACGGACCTTCTCCGGATCCATGCGAAAACCAGAAGCAGAGAGGAGAAAACCCAGAAATTGAATCTCTGATACCATAAAAACACATTTTTCCAGCTTGGCGTACAATTTATTTTCCCACAGAATCTGCAGAACCTGAAAAAGATGATCCTGATGGGTCTGAACATCAGGGGAAAAAAATCAAAATATCATCAAGATACACCAATACAAATTTCCCCATTAAATGGTAGAAAATACTGTTAACAAAATGCTGAAAGACGGCCGGAGCATTCATCAGGCCGAAAGGCATAACGAGATTCTCGAAATGCCCGTTAGGGGTATTAAAGGCCGTTTTCCATTCATCCCCCTCTCTGACCCTGACCAGGTTGTACGCGCCTCTTAAATCCAATTTGGAAAAAACCTTGGCCCCAACAATTTGGTTGAAGAGGTCCGGGATCAGAGGAAGGGGATAGGGATCGCGAATCGTGATACGGTTCAGCTCCCTAAAATCTAGGCAAGGTCTCAGAGAGCCATTTTTTTTTTAACAAAAAAAAAACAGCGGCAACTGGTGATTTTGAGGGACGAATATGCCCCTTATCGAGACTCTCGGAGATATAGGTTCGCATTGCGATTCTTTCCGGTTGTGAGAGATTGTAGAGGCGTGCTTTTGGCAGCTTGGCGCCGGGAATGAGGTTAATGGGACAGTCAAACTCCCGGTGAGGAGGTAGCTCCTGAACACCGCTCTCGGAAAACACGTCCGAGAAATCAGAGAGAAATGATGGCACGGTTTTAGTAGACACCTCTGCAAAAGTCACTGTGAGACAATTCTCTCTGCAAAAGTCACTCCACTCATTTATTTGCCTTCCTTGCCAATCAATAGTGGGGTTATGTCTAGTGAGCCAGGGTAACCCCAAAACTAGAGGAGAAGGCAATCCGTTAAGGACAAAACAAGATATATCCTCCACATGAGTGTCACCCACAGCCAACCAGATATTGTGAACAATGCCCTTCAGAGATCTCTATGAGAGTGGAGCAGAGTCAATAGCAAAAACAGGTATATCCTTTTCTAATGTACAAACCTGAAAACCATGCATGGCTACAAATTGAGTGTCAATAAGATTGACGGCCGCTCCACTATCGCCAAAAATCTCACAAGAAATGACTTTGCTCTCTAGCGCCACCCTGGCAGACAGGAGAAAACGGGAACTGCAGGTCAGAGGAAAAGCATCAATTCCTACATCAACTTTGCCCAAAGTAGCAGATGAAGCAGAGTTTGATGATTTACCTTTTGAGGTTTTTCTCTTATTATCGCTCTTAGTACAGTTCAAGAATCTCCTAGACGAACAAACATTTGCCAAATGACCTATGCCCCCACAACAAAAACACACCATACTCTGAGGACTAAATCCTCTTTTATCAGGGGCAAGTCGACCTAGCTGCATGGGCTCATCCTCAGAGGGGACCGAGACAGGATGAGGCCCTTGCACACTGAATGAGTCCGCACCACTGCCCCTAGACTGACAATGGCTGGACAGAGAGGTCTCGTTTCTTTCTCTTAGACGCCTGTCAAGGTGTACCGCCAATGACATGGCAGACTCTAAGGACGTTGGTCTCTCATGGAAAGCAAACGCATCTTTCAATCTCTCTGAGAGACCATGACAGAACTGACTCCGGAGTGCAGCATCATTCCAACCTGAATCAGCTGCCCATCTCCGAAATTCAGAACAATAAAACTCCGCAGACAGTTTGTTCTGGCATAAAAAACGTAAGTTAGATTCGGCCAGCGCAACACGATCCGGGTCATCATATATCTGCCCCAGGGCCACAAAAAATCTTTCCACGGATCGAAGGGAGGGATTCCTTGATGGAAGCGAAAATGCCCAAGTCTGAGCATTACCCCTGAGCAGGGAGATGGCAATCCTCACCCTCTGCTCTTCATTACCAGAGGAATGGGGACACAAGCAAAAATGGAGTTTGCATGCCTCTCTGAAGCGAACAAAATTCTCACTGCCCCCGGAGAATGTTTCCGGAAGTGAGACCTTTGGCTCGCAACAGACTCCATGGGCCGGAGCAGAGCCCAATGCTTGAAGCTGAGTCATAGATTGACGGAGATCCGCTACCTCCAAAGAAAGACCCTGCATGCGGTCAACCAGGCCAGAAAGCGGATCCATGTCAAAAGAGACGGTTTTGGTGGATTATAATGTCACGGCTGTAAGTGAGCAACTAGAGCATACACAGAAAATAGAGCCACTGACCGGACCCAAACTAGGGAGGATAAAGGGTGACCCCTGTCAGACCCTCAAAGCTTTCCCTATGCTGCTAAGCACATACCCGGATCCTAATGGTGGAACGAGGCATGCCCGCGTACCTAAGACTAATGACCACTGTAACCCCTACAATAGTGGAAGGGGCACGGCCACCGGTGCCCTGCTCAGTATATGGAGGGAACCGTGGTCGCCTCGGATCCGGTCAGAAAACAAACATATACACTACAATGTCTGCACACTTAGCTGAAGGTGCTGCGGCAGCAGAGAAGACGGATCCAAAGACAGGTGGCAATATCCGGAGTACTTGCTGCAGCAGAACAAAGGTCCAGTGAAAAGATAGCATACAAGTGAAGATACTCAAGCAAGAGCTACAACTCAAATGGGAAATATAATCCACACTCTACAAAAGGAGGAGGGGTGATTTAAAGACAGAGAAATCAAACATAGGAGGAACAGCTGGAAGGAAGGAAACAGAAAGTAATGACCTCATCCCAGGGGCGGAGAAACAGAGCAGTGAGAACTCCTCCAAGCTCTGGTAGTGACATCATCACAGGGGTGGAGAAACAGAGCTGTGAGAACGTCTCAAAGCTCTGGTAGTGACAGTACCCCCCCTCTACGGGTGGACTCCCGACACCCAGGACTCACCTTCTCAGGATGAGCCCTATGAAATGCCCTGATGAGGCGAGTGGCTTTAATGTCCGACACCGGAACCCACATCCTCTCCTCAGGACCATAACCCCTCCAATGAACGAGGTACTGAAGAGAACCGCGGACAATGCGAGAGTCCACAATTCTGGAAACCTCAAACTCCAGATTGCCATCAACCAAAATCGGAGGAGGAGGCAAAGAGGAGGGTACCGTGGGCTGGACATATGGTTTTAAGAGAGATCTGTGAAATACATTATGTATCTTCCAAACCCGTGGAAGATCAAGACGGAAGGCAACAGGATTGATGACTGACAAGATTTTATAAGGCCCAATAAACTTGGGACCCAATTTCCAGGAGTGAACCTTCAGTTTAATATTTCTTGTAGACAACCACACCAGATCACCCACATTCAGGTCCGGACCAGGCACACGTCTCTTATCAGCCACACGCTTATACTTCTCACTCATCTTTCTAAGATTACTCTGAATCTTTTGCCAAATGGTAGACAAAGACGAGGAAAATCTCTCCTCCTCAGGTAAACCAGAAGGAGCCCCTCCCGAGAATGTCCCAAACTGCGGATGGAACCCATATGCACCAAAGAATGGTGACTTATCAGAAGATTCCTGACGACGGTTGTTCAGAGCAAACTCAGCAAGAGGGAGAAATGAACACCAATCCTCCTGATTCTCTGCCACAAAACAGCGCAAATATGTCTCCAGATTCTGATTGAGGCGCTCAGTCTGACCATTCGACTGCGGGTGAAAAGCAGAAGAGAAGGACAGCCGAACCCCCAGGCGAGAACAGAAAGCCCTCCAGAATCTGAAAGAATATTCACAAAATGGGTAGCTTTATTAATACTTAACATTTAATTATTTAAAAGTTAAAATAATAGGCCCTTAATATATAGAAAAAATCTAGACTGAGTGCAATATTGCATACAACTCTCTGTTGGCATGCCAATATAGAGAGAGGAAAAATGGACCAAAAAGGAGGAAGGGACAGATATAATGATAGGTTGAGAAGAGAGGATGCGTAGTAAGAGGGACACACTGCTGAGTCACAGCCCTAGATGTCCCTTATCCTAACTCCTCAACACACTATAAATCTATCACTAGCCCTAGTTAGCCCTACCTAGACCTGGACTGCCCAGCTTTGTCCGAAAGATAGAATGTGGTCCCTATTTCTAGAGAATAGCATACCAGATCAGAGAAAGGAGGGCAGTAAATAAGAGACTGACAAACAAAAAATATATATCTGTATATGAGACAACCTATATAAATTGCGATGAATGAACTATATAGGTACAGTGCTCAGGGATCAGTAGTGGGTCCCAAGTTGATAAAGAACGTCTCATATATATATATATGACACAACCTATATAATTTCCGATGAATAAATTCAATAGGTACAGTGCTCAGGGATCAGTAGTAGGTCCCAAGTTGATAAAGAACGTCCCGACGCGTTTCCTTGAAGGTTAGCAAATCTTCAGGGGACTACAACCTTTAAATGTATTGGTCACAAAATTTGACTGAATTGTAAATGTCACAAATTCAGTCCAATATTTCAATTTCTGCAAAAGGTAGCTCTCAAGTATCCAGAGCAATAGCCACACTAATGATACACAGAAATATTGTCATTTCACCAAAAAGGACTCAGAGAACCACCCTATGACCACCTGTATTCAGGGTCATGGACTCAATGGTTGTCAAGTAGCTGTGTCTAGAGTCATTTTGGTTAAAAAGCATTCAAACTAACACGTGACCACCTGTTTGAGGGTCGCTAGTTTGATTCATCAATCAGCAAAAATAATAAAGTGACTATCTGTTCAAAAGTCAATCATAAAGCATGGTATAACAGATAGACCACCAGTTTAAATAAAATCCAGGTATAAGACAATACAAATGACCTGAATTGCACTCAGAGAAACTAGAAAAGCTGTCTCTCAAGCATTGAATCAGCTTTGCTGGTGTATTATCACCCACCAGATGATATTCAAAAGCCGTTCAATGCTATGTGCCAGAAAGCGCTTGTACAGCGATAAGAATTGAGCACATGCAGTCAGCAAGGTACTTATCTGTACAGTCGTGATACACCAACTGTTCACAGGGGGGTGCAGGTGTCACGCCTCGGCATTCCGCGTATGGCAGCTGCAACGAGGGTGAGTTCGCGGCTCGCTTAAAAAGCCGTCCAGTCCCGCCCATTCTCCGCCCATTGACGTCATCTCGCCAGCTGATCGGGTCACGTGACAACAGCACGTGATAGTTTCCCGATCAGATGACCCGGCCGGGATGGGAGGCGCTCGGCGAGTCATGCTGTCATAGCAACCGCATACACAACAGCCTTTACCTCGGAGTAGAGACCTAGGCAACTCAGTTGTCAGTCCAGCGGCCGCAATGGCCATAACGCCGCCCCAAACCGCACAGGATTGACGTTACAACAGAGCGGATTTGTTTCAATGTGTCAGCGAAGTAAGTAGGCAAGACATCTCCACATGACACATTAAACAATATGTTCATGCATCGATGATTCCTTGATCTCCGAGTCATGTGTTTATTTAGAGCTCATATAGTTAGGTTTCATAATAACTGTTTTGATTTAAACTATAAACTGCTTCCACCACAGAAAGCAGCAGCAATTACAGGAGACAAGAGGAAGAAAGGAGACAGGTAAGGATTAAAGGATGTACAGATATAGGGGTACACATAGATGAGTGGATCAATGGACTTAAGGGTCTATGTAACTGCTGAATGACAACTGTTCATTCAACCCCAAAGGAGCCACAGTTTGCAATTGGAAGATCCACCACGTCTCTCTCTGTAAAATCCTCCTGTCCCAGTCGCCCCCTCGTCTTGGTTTTTGAACAATTTCAATTCCCATGAATCTTAGGCCAGATATATCACCTCCATGTACAGTATTAATATGTGTGGCTAGGGGTGTGTCCCTATCATTCCTGACATCACCCAGATGTTCCCCAACCCGACGACGTAGTTCACGGGTGGTCTTGCCCACATACTCAAGGCCACAGATACAGTTTGCTTTATATATCACGCCCCTTGAGCGGCAGTTAACAAATTGTCTAATCTGGTACGTCTTTCCAGTGACACTACCACAAAATGTGCGTCCCTGTGTAATATGAGGGCACGCTACACAGCCACTGCAGCGAAAACTACCAACAGGTCGTCGGAGCCAGGTTTCTCTGCCCTCCTGATTTTCGCTGAAGTGGCTGTGGACCAAGCGGTCCTTGAGGCTCAAACCCCTGCGATATGTGACCTGTACTGTTTCGGAGATGGCATTTCTGATATCAGGGTCTAGTAGGAGGACCTCCCAGTGGTTCCTGAGTATCTGTTTTACTTCATCCGAGGCACCATCAAATGTGCCTATCAGACGTATCGGTCCACTGGTTGTTGTTTTTGGTTTAGGGTATAATAATTCATCCCTCTTGCTGTTACAAGCCCTCCTATAAGCTGATCTCAAAACTGCATCTGGATACCCCCTCTCACGAAACCTGCACCGTAGATCTTGAGCCTGTTTCTTAAAATCATACCAGGTGGAACAGTTCCTCCTGATGCGCAGGTACTGTCCCACCGGTATCCCTCTTTTGAGGGGTTGTGGATGATGACTCGTCCAGTGTAGCAGCGCATTCGTGGAGGTAGGTTTCCTAAAAGTTTTAGTTTGTAGCATATTATCCTTGTCCCTTGATATCTCTATATCCAGGAAGGGCAAGGTGTTGGTTTTGAATTCAAAGGTGAATCTCATATTGATGGAATTAATGTTCAGTTCTTTTATAAATGCAATGAACTCACTCTCATTGCCCTTCCAGACGACAAAAATGTCGTCTATAAATCTGGCCCACGTTAAAACGCATGGGATGAAATTATTAGGTGCATCGTTGAATACCAGGGTCCGTTCCCACCAGCCCAGGAACAGATTTGCATACGATGGGGCACAAGAACTCCCCATCGCAGTGCCCCTGAGCTGGTGGTACAGAACCCCGTCGAACAAAAAGAAATTCCTTGTCAAGACAAAATTCAATAGACGTAAGACAAATGAGTTGTGTGAATGGAACTGACGTCCCCTTGTACTCAAGAATGTTTCCACAGCCCTCAATCCTAGGGAATGGGGTATTGAGGAGTATAAGGCCTCCACGTCAATCGAGGCCAAAGATGTACCCTCCTCCATGGATACCCCCTCTAAGCGACCCAATAGATCGCTCGTGTCCCTCAGGTAAGAGGGCAAGGTCTTGACAAAGGGTGCCAAAATGTGATCTATATAGATCCCCACATTCTGTGTCAAGCTGTTTACACCCGACACAATGGGGCGACCTTTGACAGGGGTGCCACCCTTGTGAATTTTTGGTAAACTATAAAAGGTGGCTAGAGTTGGATGTTTTTTATAAAGGAAATCAAATTCCTCCCCTGAGATCAGATCTTCCATTTTGGCTTCCCGTAGAATGCAAATCAGTTCTTGCTGGAAAGTGCCGGTAGGGTCACTATTAAGTTTCTCATAAGTGTCTCCATCACTGAGTAAAGACTGGCACATTGCCCTATAATCTGTAGTGTCCATCAGGACAATGTTGCCCCCTTTATCAGAAGGTTTGATGGTGAGATTTTTCTTTTGTTCAAGATTTTGTAGAGATTTGTATTCAGCTTTGCTACAATTAAAGTCGTGTAAAGATGGTACCAGGTTTGACAAATCTCGACATACTTGATTAACAAATACATCGATACAAGTAGGATCCCCTGATGGTGGGGTTTTAACACTTTTATTCTTCAGAGTGGTAAATGGACCCTTACCTTCCTGAGGTACACTCTCACTAAGGCTAAATAATAGACGGACATCCTTCAAAATGTCTGGTGAGACACCCATCTCTTTGCTTTCACGTTTCTCAACCAACGCAAAATGTTTGCGCCACCTGAGTTTCCTCGCAAAGAGATGGATGTCTCTCACCCAGCTGAAAAGGTCGAAACTTGATGCAGGGACAAAGGAGAGGCCCTTACTTAAAATACACATCTCCGAATCCTGTAAAGACTGGCTAGATAGGTTGACTATTTGGCTATATTTCCCTGGGGCCTTGTTGTCTGTAAAGGTGGTTTCTGAGGACCCCGATTGCGGAGTGGATAGGGTGTCTCTAAAAAATTAAACCCACCACCAGACTGACCCCCTCTTGAATTATTCCTATCTCCTCTGCGACCTCCTGTCCTTTGTCGACCTCTACCTCTAGTGTAGTGGCCTGCCTCTCTCTCGTTATCAGAGGCATCAGTTTCACTAGATGTAACATCTGGCTCTGGTCTTTTATATTGCGAGGTATTTCGATCTACAGTGGAGTAAACTCTATTTTCCCTAAAATCTTGGAGATCACGATTAAACTGACGATGTTTTCGTTCTTTTAAATGGAATTGGAATTTTTCCAAGATGTTTTTAAGTTGTAATTCCTTATTGTTAAACTCTGTCTCAGTTTTGAATTTTTGTGTGAGCTCAATCTGTTCTCTCAGTTTATTTTCTAAGGTTACAAGATTGCTCTTCTCCTCGTCCAGTAGTAGCTGCATGAACCGCAGCGAGCTTTTTGTGGCTTCCTCCTCCCATTTACTGATCAACGAGGCGGTTCTGCATCTATTAGCCGGTGTCAGAGTGATCCTCAATCCTCTAGGGACAATTTTATTCTTCAGGTAGTTTTCAATTGACTGAATCTCCCACCATGAAGTGATTTGCTCTTTATAGATTTTAGTAAGATCTTTAAATGCTGCTTTAAATGAAGGTGCGTATTTACTCTGTACTAGTGTTTTCTCCGAAAAGACCTCACTAGCCTCAGAGAGTAATAGTTGTTTGTCAACACCAGTGGAGAGAAACCCAGCCATGCTCTAAGAAAAATGAAATCAATTGACACAACCAAGATAAGGGTTTTGGTCAGACCGATACTATTAAAGTGGGCTAAACCCTAAAGTCCAAAAGAATATTCACAAAATGGGTAGCTTTATTAATACTTAACATTTAATTATTTAAAAGTTAAAATAATAGGCCCTTAATATATAGAAAAAATCTAGACTGAGTGCAATATTGCATACAACTCTCTGTTGGCATGCCAATATAGAGAGAGGAAAAATGGACCAAAAAGGAGGAAGGGACAGATATAATGATAGGTTGAGAAGAGAGGATGCGTAGTAAGAGGGACACACTGCTGAGTCACAGCCCTAGATGTCCCTTATCCTAACTCCTCAACACACTATAAATCTATCACTAGCCCTAGTTAGCCCTACCTAGACCTGGACTGCCCAGCTTTGTCCGAAAGATAGAATGTGGTCCCTATTTCTAGAGAATAGCATACCAGATCAGAGAAAGGAGGGCAGTAAATAAGAGACTGACAAACAAAAAATATATATCTGTATATGAGACAACCTATATAAATTGCGATGAATGAACTATATAGGTACAGTGCTCAGGGATCAGTAGTGGGTCCCAAGTTGATAAAGAACGTCTCATATATATATATATGACACAACCTATATAATTTCCGATGAATAAATTCAATAGGTACAGTGCTCAGGGATCAGTGGTAGGTCCCAAGTTGATAAAGAACGTCCCGACGCGTTTCCTTGAAGGTTAGCAAATCTTCAGGGGACTACAACCTTTAAATGTATTGGTCACAAAATTTGACTGAATTGTAAATGTCACAAATTCAGTCCAATATTTCAATTTCTGCAAAAGGTAGCTCTCAAGTATCCAGAGCAATAGCCACACTAATGATACACAGAAATATTGTCATTTCACCAAAAAGGACTCAGAGAACCACCCTATGACCACCTGTATTCAGGGTCATGGACTCAATGGTTGTCAAGTAGCTGTGTCTAGAGTCATTTTGGTTAAAAAGCATTCAAACTAACACGTGACCACCTGTTTGAGGGTCGCTAGTTTGATTCATCAATCAGCAAAAATAATAAAGTGACTATCTGTTCAAAAGTCAATCATAAAGCATGGTATAACAGATAGACTACCAGTTTAAATAAAATCCAGGTATAAGACAATACAAATGACCTGAATTGCACTCAGAGAAACTAGAAAAGCTGTCTCTCAAGCATTGAATCAGCTTTGCTGGTGTATTATCACCCACCAGATGATATTCAAAAGCCATTCAATGCTATGTGCCAGAAAGCGCTTGTACAGCGATAAGAATTGAGCACATGCAGTCAGCAAGGTACTTATCTGTACAGTCGTGATACACCAACTGTTCACAGGGGGGTGCGGGTGTCACGCCTCGGCATTCCGCGTATGGCAGCTGCAACGAGGGTGAGTTCGCGGCTCGCTTAAAAAGCCGTCCAGTCCCGCCCATTCTCCGCCCATTGACGTCATCTCGCCAGCTGATCGGGTCACGTGACAACAGCACGTGATAGTTTCCCGATCAGATGACCCGGCCGGGATGGGAGGCGCTCGGCGAGTCATGCTGTCATAGCAACCGCATACACAACAGCCTTTACCTCGGAGTAGAGACCTAGGCAACTCAGTTGTCAGTCCAGCGGCCGCAATGGCCATAACGCCGCCCCAAACCGCACAGGATTGACGTTACAACAGAGCGGATTTGTTTCAATGTGTCAGCGAAGTAAGTAGGCAAGACATCTCCACATGACACATTAAACAATATGTTCATGCATCAGAGATCGATGATTCCTTGATCTCCGAGTCATGTGTTTATTTAGAGCTCATATAGTTAGGTTTCATAATAACTGTTTTGATTTAAACTATAAACTGCTTCCACCACAGAAAGCAGCAGCAATTACAGGAGACAAGAGGAAGAAAGGAGACAGGTAAGGATTAAAGGATGTACAGATATAGGGGTACACATAGATGAGTGGATCAATGGACTTAAGGGTCTATGTAACTGCTGAATGACAACTGTTCATTCAACCCCAAAGGAGCCACAGTTTGCAATTGGAAGATCCACCACGTCTCTCTCTGTAAAATCCTCCTGTCTCAGTCGCCCCCTCGTCTTGGTTTTTGAACAATTTCAATTCCCATGAATCTTAGGCCAGATATATAACCTCCATGTACAGTATTAATATGTGTGGCTAGGGGTGTGTCCCTATCATTCCTGACATCACCCAGATGTTCCCCAACCCGACGACGTAGTTCACGGGTGGTCTTGCCCACATGCTCAAGGCCACAGATACAGTTTGCTTTATATATCACGCCCCTTGAGCGGCAGTTAACAAATTGTCTAATCTGGTACGTCTTTCCAGTGACACTACCACAAAATGTGCGTCCCTGTGTAATATGAGGGCACGCTACACAGCCACTGCAGCGAAAACTACCAACAGGTCGTCGGAGCCAGGTTTCTCTGCCCTCCTGATTTTCGCTGAAGTGGCTGTGGACCAATCGGTCCTTGAGGCTCAAACCCCTGCGATATGTGACCTGTACTGTCTCGGAGATGGCATTTCTGATATCAGGGTCTAGTAGGAGGACCTCCCAGTGGTTCCTGAGTATCTGTTTTACTTCATCCGAGGCACCATCAAATGTGCCTATCAGACCCTGATATCAGAAATGCCATCTCCGAGACAGTACAGGTCACATATCGCAGGGGTTTGAGCCTCAAGGACCGATTGGTCCACAGCCACTTCAGCGAAAATCAGGAGGGCAGAGAAACCTGGCTCCGACGACCTGTTGGTAGTTTTCGCTGCAGTGGCTGATTTTAGGGAAAATAGAGTTTACTCCACTGTAGATCGAAATACCTCGCAATATAAAAGACCAGAGCCAGATGTTACATCTAGTGAAACTGATGCCTCTGATAACGAGAGAGAGGCAGGCCACTACACTAGAGGTAGAGGTAGAGGTCGACAAAGGACAGGAGGTCGCAGAGGAGATAGGAATAATTCAAGAGGGGGTCAGTCTGGTGGTGGGTTTAATTTTTTAGAGACACCCTATCCACTCCGCAATCGGGGTCCTCAGAAACCACCTTTACAGACAACAAGGCCCCAGGGAAATATAGCCAAATAGTCAACCTATCTAGCCAGTCTTTACAGGATTCGGAGATGTGTATTTTAAGTAAGGGCCTCTCCTTTGTCCCTGCATCAAGTTTCGACCTTTTCAGCTGGGTGAGAGACATCCATCTCTTTGCGAGGAAACTCAGGTGGCGCAAACATTTTGCGTTGGTTGAGAAACGTGAAAGCAAAGAGATGGGTGTCTCACCAGACATTTTGAAGGATGTCCGTCTATTATTTAGCCTTAGTGAGAGTGTACCTCAGGAAGGTAAGGGTCCATTTACCACTCTGAAGAATAAAAGTGTTAAAACCCCACCATCAGGGGATCCTACTTGTATCGATGTATTTGTTAATCAAGTATGTCGAGATTTGTCAAACCTGGTACCATCTTTACACGACTTTAATTGTAGCAAAGCTGAATACAAATCTCTACAAAATCTTGAACAAAAGAAAAATCTCACCATCAAACCTTCTGATAAAGGGGGCAACATTGTCCTGATGGACACTACAGATTATAGGGCAATGTGCCAGTCTTTACTCAGTGATGGAGACACTTATGAGAAACTTAATAGTGACCCTACCGGCACTTTCCAGCAAGAACTGATTTGCATTCTACGGGAAGCCAAAATGGAAGATCTGATCTCAGGGGAGGAATTTGATTTCCTTTATAAAAAACATCCAACTCTAGCCACCTTTTATAGTTTACCAAAAATTCACAAGGGTGGCACCCCTGTCAAAGGTCGCCCCATTGTGTCGGGTGTAAACAGCTTGACACAGAATGTGGGGATCTATATAGATCACATTTTGGCACCCTTTGTCAAGACCTTGCCCTCTTACCTGAGGGACACGAGCGATCTATTGGGTCGCTTAGAGGGGGTATCCATGGAGGAGGGTACATCTTTGGCCTCGATTGACGTGGAGGCCTTATACTCCTCAATACCCCATTCCCTAGGATTGAGGGCTGTGGAAACATTCTTGAGTACAAGGGGACGTCAGTTCCATTCACACAACTCATTTGTCTTACGTCTATTGAATTTTGTCTTGACAAGGAATTTCTTTTTGTTCGACGGGGTTCTGTACCACCAGCTCAGGGGCACTGCGATGGGGAGTTCTTGTGCCCCATCGTATGCAAATCTGTTCCTGGGCTGGTGGGAACGGACCCTGGTATTCAACGATGCACCTAATAATTTCATCCCATGCGTTTTAACGTGGGCCAGATTTATAGACGACATTTTTGTCGTCTGGAAGGGCAATGAGAGTGAGTTCAGTGCATTTATAAAAGAACTGAACATTAATTCCATCAATATGAGATTCACCTTTGAATTCAAAACCAACACCTTGCCCTTCCTGGATATAGAGATATCAAGGGACAAGGATAATATGCTACAAACTAAAACTTTTAGGAAACCTACCTCCACGAATGCGCTGCTACACTGGACGAGTCATCATCCACAACCCCTCAAAAGAGGGATACCGGTGGGACAGTACCTGCGCATCAGGAGGAACTGTTCCACCTGGTATGATTTTAAGAAACAGGCTCAAGATCTACGGTGCAGGTTTCGTGAGAGGGGGTATCCAGATGCAGTTTTGAGATCAGCTTATAGGAGGGCTTGTAACAGCAAGAGGGATGAATTATTATACCCTAAAACAAAAACAACAACCAGTGGACCGATACGTCTGATAGGCACATTTGATGGTGCCTCGGATGAAGTAAAACAGATACTCAGGAACCACTGGGAGGTCCTCCTACTAGACCCTGATATCAGAAATGCCATCTCCGAGACAGTACAGGTCACATATCGCAGGGGTTTGAGCCTCAAGGACCGATTGGTCCACAGCCACTTCAGCGAAAATCAGGAGGGCAGAGAAACCTGGCTCCGACGACCTGTTGGTAGTTTTCGCTGCAGTGGCTGTGTAGCGTGCCCTCATATTACACAGGGACGCACATTTTGTGGTAGTGTCACTGGAAAGACGTACCAGATTAGACAATTTGTTAACTGCCGCTCAAGGGGCGTGATATATAAAGCAAACTGTATCTGTGGCCTTGAGTATGTGGGCAAGACCACCCGTGAACTACGTCGTCGGGTTGGGGAACATCTGGGTGATGTCAGGAATGATAGGGACACACCCCTAGCCACACATATTAATACTGTACATGGAGGTGATATATCTGGCCTAAGATTCATGGGAATTGAAATTGTTCAAAAACCAAGACGAGGGGGCGACTGGGACAGGAGGATTTTACAGAGAGAGACGTGGTGGATCTTCCAATTGCAAACTGTGGCTCCTTTGGGGTTGAATGAACAGTTGTCATTCAGCAGTTACATAGACCCTTAAGTCCATTGATCCACTCATCTATGTGTACCCCTATATCTGTACATCCTTTAATCCTTACCTGTCTCCTTTCTTCCTCTTGTCTCCTGTAATTGCTGCTGCTTTCTGTGGTGGAAGCAGTTTATAGTTTAAATCAAAACAGTTATTATGAAACCTAACTATATGAGCTCTAAATAAACACATGACTCGGAGATCAAGGAATCATCGATCTCTGATGCATGAACATATTGTTTAATGTGTCATGTGGAGATGTCTTGCCTACTTACTTCGCTGACACATTGAAACAAATCCGCTCTGTTGTAACGTCAATCCTGTGCGGTTTGGGGCGGCGTTATGGCCATTGCGGCCGCTGGACTGACAACTGAGTTGCCTAGGTCTCTACTCCGAGGTAAAGGCTGTTGTGTATGCGGTTGCTATGACAGCATGACTCGCCGAGCGCCTCCCATCCCGGCCGGGTCATCTGATCGGGAAACTATCACGTGCTGTTGTCACGTGACCCGATCAGCTGGCGAGATGACGTCAATGGGCGGAGAATGGGCGGGACTGGACGGCTTTTTAAGCGAGCCGCGAACTCACCCTCGTTGCAGCTGCCATACGCGGAATGCCGAGGCGTGACACCCGCACCCCCCTGTGAACAGTTGGTGTATCACGACTGTACAGATAAGTACCTTGCTGACTGCATGTGCTCAATTCTTATCGCTGTACAAGCGCTTTCTGGCACATAGCATTGAACGGCTTTTGAATATCATCTGGTGGGTGATAATACACCAGCAAAGCTGATTCAATGCTTGAGAGACAGCTTTTCTAGTTTCTCTGAGTGCAATTCAGGTCATTTGTATTGTCTTATACCTGGATTTTATTTAAACTGGTGGTCTATCTGTTATACCATGCTTTATGATTGACTTTTGAACAGATAGTCACTTTATTATTTTTGCTGATTGATGAATCAAACTAGCGACCCTCAAACAGGTGGTCACGTGTTAGTTTGAATGCTTTTTAACCAAAATGACTCTAGACACAGCTACTTGACAACCATTGAGTCCATGACCCTGAATACAGGTGGTCATAGGGTGGTTCTCTGAGTCCTTTTTGGTGAAATGACAATATTTCTGTGTATCATTAGTGTGGCTATTGCTCTGGATACTTGAGAGCTACCTTTTGCAGAAATTGAAATATTGGACTGAATTTGTGACATTTACAATTCAGTCAAATTTTGTGACCAATACATTTAAAGGTTGTAGTCCCCTGAAGATTTGCTAACCTTCAAGGAAACGCGTCGGGACGTTCTTTATCAACTTGGGACCTACTACTGATCCCTGAGCACTGTACCTATTGAATTTATTCATCGGAAATTATATAGGTTGTGTCATATATATATATATGAGACGTTCTTTATCAACTTGGGACCCACTACTGATCCCTGAGCACTGTACCTATATAGTTCATTCATCGCAATTTATATAGGTTGTCTCATATACAGATATATATTTTTTGTTTGTCAGTCTCTTATTTACTGCCCTCCTTTCTCTGATCTGGTATGCTATTCTCTAGAAATAGGGACCACATTCTATCTTTCGGACAAAGCTGGGCAGTCCAGGTCTAGGTAGGGCTAACTAGGGCTAGTGATAGATTTATAGTGTGTTGAGGAGTTAGGATAAGGGACATCTAGGGCTGTGACTCAGCAGTGTGTCCCTCTTACTACGCATCCTCTCTTCTCAACCTATCATTATATCTGTCCCTTCCTCCTTTTTGGTCCATTTTTCCTCTCTCTATATTGGCATGCCAACAGAGAGTTGTATGCAATATTGCACTCAGTCTAGATTTTTTCTATATATTAAGGGCCTATTATTTTAACTTTTAAATAATTAAATGTTAAGTATTAATAAAGCTACCCATTTTGTGAATATTCTTTTGGACTTTAGGGTTTAGCCCACTTTAATAGTATCGGTCTGACCAAAACCCTTATCTTGGTTGTGTCAATTGATTTCATTTTTCTTAGAGCATGGCTGGGTTTCTCTCCACTGGTGTTGACAAACAACTATTACTCTCTGAGGCTAGTGAGGTCTTTTCGGAGAAAACACTAGTACAGAGTAAATACGCACCTTCATTTAAAGCAGCATTTAAAGATCTTACTAAAATCTATAAAGAGCAAATCACTTCATGGTGGGAGATTCAGTCAATTGAAAACTACCTGAAGAATAAAATTGTCCCTAGAGGATTGAGGATCACTCTGACACCGGCTAATAGATGCAGAACCGCCTCGTTGATCAGTAAATGGGAGGAGGAAGCCACAAAAAGCTCGCTGCGGTTCATGCAGCTACTACTGGACGAGGAGAAGAGCAATCTTGTAACCTTAGAAAATAAACTGAGAAAACAGATTGAGCTCACACAAAAATTCAAAACTGAGACAGAGTTTAACAATAAGGAATTACAACTTAAAAACATCTTGGAAAAATTCCAATTCCATTTAAAAGAATGAAAACATCGTCAGTTTAATCGTGATCTCCAAGATTTTAGGGAAAATAGAGTTTACTCCACTGTAGATCGAAATACCTCGCAATATAAAAGACCAGAGCCAGATGTTACATCTAGTGAAACTGATGCCTCTGATAACGAGAGAGAGGCAGGCCACTACACTAGAGGTAGAGGTCGACAAAGGACAGGAGGTCGCAGAGGAGATAGGAATAATTCAAGAGGGGGTCAGTCTGGTGGTGGGTTTAATTTTTTAGAGACACCCTATCCACTCCGCAATCGGGGTCCTCAGAAACCACCTTTACAGACAACAAGGCCCCAGGGAAATATAGCCAAATAGTCAACCTATCTAGCCAGTCTTTACAGGATTCGGAGATGTGTATTTTAAGTAAGGGCCTCTCCTTTGTCCCTGCATCAAGTTTCGACCTTTTCAGCTGGGTGAGAGACATCCATCTCTTTGCGAGGAAACTCAGGTGGCGCAAACATTTTGCGTTGGTTGAGAAACGTGAAAGCAAAGAGATGGGTGTCTCACCAGACATTTTGAAGGATGTCCGTCTATTATTTAGCCTTAGTGAGAGTGTACCTCAGGAAGGTAAGGGTCCATTTACCACTCTGAAGAATAAAAGTGTTAAAACCCCACCATCAGGGGATCCTACTTGTATCGATGTATTTGTTAATCAAGTATGCCGAGATTTGTCAAACCTGGTACCATCTTTACACGACTTTAATTGTAGCAAAGCTGAATACAAATCTCTACAAAATCTTGAACAAAAGAAAAATCTCACCATCAAACCTTCTGATAAAGGGGGCAACATTGTCCTGATGGACACTACAGATTATAGGGCAATGTGCCAGTCTTTACTCAGTGATGGAGACACTTATGAGAAACTTAATAGTGACCCTACCGGCACTTTCCAGCAAGAACTGATTTGCATTCTACGGGAAGCCAAAATGGAAGATCTGATCTCAGGGGAGGAATTTGATTTCCTTTATAAAAAACATCCAACTCTAGCCACCTTTTATAGTTTACCAAAAATTCACAAGGGTGGCACCCCTGTCAAAGGTCGCCCCATTGTGTCGGGTGTAAACAGCTTGACACAGAATGTGGGGATCTATATAGATCACATTTTGGCACCCTTTGTCAAGACCTTGCCCTCTTACCTGAGGGACACGAGCGATCTATTGGGTCGCTTAGAGGGGGTATCCATGGAGGAGGGTACATCTTTGGCCTCGATTGACGTGGAGGCCTTATACTCCTCAATACCCCATTCCCTAGGATTGAGGGCTGTGGAAACATTCTTGAGTACAAGGGGACGTCAGTTCCATTCACACAACTCATTTGTCTTACGTCTATTGAATTTTGTCTTGACAAGGAATTTCTTTTTGTTCGACGGGATTCTGTACCACCAGCTCAGGGGCACTGCGATGGGGAGTTCTTGTGCCCCATCGTATGCAAATCTGTTCCTGGGCTGGTGGGAACGGACCCTGGTATTCAACGATGCACCTAATAATTTCATCCCATGCGTTTTAACGTGGGCCAGATTTATAGACGACATTGCATTTATAAAAGAACTGAACATTAATTCCATCAATATGAGATTCACCTTTGAATTCAAAACCAACACCTTGCCCTTCCTGGATATAGAGATATCAAGGGACAAGGATAATATGCTACAAACTAAAACTTTTAGGAAACCTACCTCCACGAATGCGCTGCTACACTGGACGAGTATTAATAAAGCTACCCATTTTGTGAATATTCTTTTGGACTTTAGGGTTTAGCCCACTTTAATAGTATCGGTCTGACCAAAACCCTTATCTTGGTTGTGTCAATTGATCCCTCCGGAATCTGGACACAAACTGCGTGCCTCTATCGGAAACAATATCAGAGGGAATGCCATGCAACTTAACAATATGGTCGACAAAAATTTGCGCCAACGTTTTAGCATTGGGTAAACCAGGGAAAGGTACGAAATGAGCCATCTTGCTAAAACGGTCCACCACCACCAGGATCACCGACTTCCCTGAGGAACGAGGAAGATCCGTGATAAAGTCCATGGACAGGTGTGTCCAAGGACGGGAAGGTATGGGTAACGGGAGAAGGGAACCTGAAGGCCGTGAACGAGGGACCTTAGCGCGAGCGCACGTCTCACAAGCAGCCACAAAACCCTCCACCGACTTACGAAGAGCCGGCCACCAAAATCTCCGAGCAATGAGATCTACCGTGGCTCTTTTCCCGGGGTGACCAGCAAGAACAGTATCATGATGCTCCTTGAAGAGTTTGTGATGTAGCTCAGGAGGCACAAACAACTTCCCAGAAGGACAACGGGCAGGTGCCTCAGTCTGGGCAGCCTGGACCTCAGCCTCCAAATCAGAATATAGAGCAGAAACAACTACCCCCTCCGCCAAAATGGGACCCGGGTCCTCGGAGTTTCCTCCTCCCGGAAAACAGCGAGAGAGAGCATCAGCCTTCACATTTTTGATCCCAGGGCGGAATGGCCTGTCTCGGATTCATACGCCTGGCCGACTCCAAGTATGCCAGATTCTTATGGTCGGTAAAAACGGTGATAGGGTGCCTGGCCCCCTCCAACCAATGGCGCCATTCCTCGAAAGCCAACTTGATGGCCAACAACTCCCTATCTCCCACATCATAGTTTTTCTCTGCCGGGGAGAGTTTTTTTAGAGAAAAAGGCACAGGGTCGCCATTTGGCAGGAGAAGGGCCCTGGGACAAAACCGCACCCACACCCACCTCAACAATAAAAGGTAAGGAAACATCGGGATGCACCAAGACGGGAGCAGACGCAAAACTCTCTTTAATCTTAGAAAAAGCTGCAAGCGCCTCCTCCGACCAAGAGGAAAAATCCGCTCCCTTTTTTGTCATGTCAGTAAGGGGTTTGACAACAGAGGAATAATTCAAAATGAACTTTCTGTAATAGTTCGCAAAACCCAGAAAGCGCATCAATGCCTTCTGATTCTCGGGAAGCTCCCACTCAAGTACAGCACGGACCTTCTCCGGATCCATGCGAAAACCAGAAGCAGAGAGGAGAAAACCCAGAAATTGAATCTCTGATACCATAAAAACACATTTTTCCAGCTTGGCGTACAATTTATTTTCCCACAGAATCTGCAGAACCTGAAAAAGATGATCCTGATGGGTCTGAACATCAGGGGAAAAAAATCAAAATATCATCAAGATACACCAATACAAATTTCCCCATTAAATGGTAGAAAATACTGTTAACAAAATGCTGAAAGACGGCCGGAGCATTCATCAGGCCGAAAGGCATAACGAGATTCTCGAAATGCCCGTCAGGGGTATTAAAGGCCGTTTTCCATTCATCCCCCTCTCTGACCCTGACCAGGTTGTACGCGCCTCTTAAATCCAATTTGGAAAAAACCTTGGCCCCAACAATTTGGTTGAAGAGGTCCGGGATCAGAGGAAGGGGATAGGGATCGCGAATCGTGATACGGTTCAGCTCCCTAAAATCTAGGCAAGGTCTCAGAGAGCCATTTTTTTTTTTAACAAAAAAAAAAACAGCGGCAACTGGTGATTTTGAGGGACGAATATGCCCCTTATCGAGACTCTCGGAGATATAGGTTCGCATTGCGATTCTTTCCGGTTGTGAGAGATTGTAGAGGCGTGCTTTTGGCAGCTTGGCGCCGGGAATGAGGTTAATGGGACAGTCAAACTCCCGGTGAGGAGGTAGCTCCTGAACACCGCTCTCGGAAAACACGTCCGAGAAATCAGAGAGAAATGATGGCACGGTTTTAGTAGACACCTCTGCAAAAGTCACTGTGAGACAATTCTCTCTACAAAAGTCACTCCACTCATTTATTTGCCTTCCTTGCCAATCAATAGTGGGGTTATGTCTAGTGAGCCAGGGTAACCCCAAAACTAGAGGAGAAGGCAATCCGTTAAGGACAAAACAAGATATATCCTCCACATGAGTGTCACCCACAGCCAACCAGATATTGTGAACAATGCCCTTCAGAGATCTCTATGAGAGTGGAGCAGAGTCAATAGCAAAAACAGGTATATCCTTTTCTAATGTACAAACCTGAAAACCATGCATGGCTACAAATTGAGTGTCAATAAGATTGACGGCCGCTCCACTATCGCCAAAAATCTCACAAGAAATGACTTTGCTCTCTAGCGCCACCCTGGCAGACAGGAGAAAACGGGAACTGCAGGTCAGAGGAAAAGCATCAATTCCTACATCAACTTTGCCCAAAGTAGCAGATGAAGCAGAGTTTGATGATTTACCTTTTGAGGTTTGTCTCTTATTATCGCTCTTAGTACAGTTCAAGAATCTCCTAGACGAACAAACATTTGCCAAATGACCTATGCCCCCACAACAAAAACACACCATACTCTGAGGACTAAATCCTCTTTTATCAGGGGCAAGTCGACCTAGCTGCATGGGCTCATCCTCAGAGGGGACCGAGACAGGATGAGGCCCTTGCACACTGAATGAGTCCGCACCACTGCCCCTAGACTGACAATGGCTGGACAGAGAGGTCTCGTTTCTTTCTCTTAGACGCCTGTCAAGGTGTACGGCCAATGACATGGCAGACTCTAAGGACGTTGGTCTCTCATGGAAAGCAAACACATCTTTCAATCTCTCTGAGAGACCATGACAGAACTGACTCCGGAGTGCAGCATCATTCCAACCTGAATCAGCTGCCCATCTCTGAAATTCAGAACAATAAAACTCCGCAGACAGTTTGTTCTGGCATAAAAAACGTAAGTTAGATTCGGCCAGCGCAACACGATCCGGGTCATCGTATATCTGCCCCAGGGCCACAAAAAATCTTTCCACGGATCGAAGGGAGGGATTCCTTGATGGCAGCGAAAATGCCCAAGTCTGAGCATTACCCCTGAGCAGGGAGATGGCAATCCTCACCCTCTGCTCTTCATTACCAGAGGAATGGGGACACAAGCAAAAATGGAGTTTGCATGCCTCTCTGAAACGAACAAAATTCTCACTGCCCCCGGAGAACGTTTCCGGAAGTGAGACCTTTGGCTCACAACAGACTCCATGGGCCGGAGCAGAGCCCAATGCTTGAAGCTGAGTCATAGATTGACGGAGATCCGCTACCTCCAAAGAAAGACCCTGCATGCGGTCAACCAGGCCAGAAAGCGGATCCATGTCAAAAGAGACGGTTTTGGTGGATTATAATGTCACGGCTGTAAGTGAGCAACTAGAGCATACACAGAAAATAGAGCCACTGACCGGACCCAAACTAGGGAGGATAAAGGGTGACCCCTGTCAGACCCTCAAAGCTTTCCCTATGCTGCTAAGCACATACCCGGATCCTAATGGTGGAACGAGGCATGCCCGCGTACCTAAGACTGATGACCACTGTAACCCCTACAATAGTGGAAGGGGCACGGCCACCGGTGCCCTGCTCAGTATATGGAGGGAACCGTGGTCGCCTCGGATCCGGTCAGAAAACAAACATATACACTACAATGTCTGCACACTTAGCTGAAGGTGCTGCGGCAGCAGAGAAGACGGATCCAAAGACAGGTGGCAATATCCGGAGTACTTGCTGCAGCAGAACAAAGGTCCAGTGAAAAGATAGCATACAAGTGAAGATACTCAAGCAAGAGCTACAACTCAAATGGGAAATATAATCCACACTCTACAAAAGGAGGAGGGGTGATTTAAAGACAGAGAAATCAAACATAGGAGGAACAGCTGGAAGGAAGGAAACAGAAAGTAATGACCTCATCCCAGGGGCGGAGAAACAGAGCAGTGAGAACTCCTCCAAGCTCTGGTAGTGACATCATCACAGGGGTGGAGAAACAGAGCTGTGAGAACGTCTCAAAGCTCTGGTAGTGACAGGTGGCTACTTTGAAGAACCTAGAATATGACATATTTTCAGTTGTTTCACACTTGTTTGTTATGTATATAATTCCACATGTGTAAATTCATAGTTTTGATGCCTTCATAGTCATGAAAATAAAGAAAACTCTTTGAATGAGGTGTGTCCAAACTTTTGGTCTGTACTGTATGTCCTCAGAACTTTTCGAGTTCAGGGTACGTGGCCTCTGAACACTGGGCATTATTCTAGGGCCAAAGGGAATCACAGCACCACGACCACGACGGGCCCCTGCGGGGTGGCCTGCCTCTGCCTGTCATTTTTTTTAGATTAGTTGTACTATGCGTGCAAGCTACTGTGACACCAGATATGCGTGGTGGCACTGTGCACTGGCAGTATTTTGGCACAGTACACACTGTAGGCCTAACACACACGCTTGCAGGCAACTAACTGCAATTATATTACAGTCAAAAAAGTTTTTATTTTATTTTATGTAATCTACTGTGACACCAGATATGAGTGGCACTGGTGGCACTGTGCACTGGCAGTAGTTGGCACAGTACACACTGTAGGCCTAACACACTCGCTTGCAGGCAACTAACTGAAATTATATTACAGTCAAAAAAGTGTTTTGTTTGTTTTTAAATGTAATCTGTAACATCCCAGAGTGGGGTTACTATACGCTTTTACCCTGCTACAATCTGCTAAGAGCATTTATATTGTCATCTGATGTGATTTCCTCATGTCATTCACTACTGTGCAGTTGAAACCATTTTAAATGTTATATTTTCCTTTGTAATGTCTCAGGTCTACCAGCAGGTGGTGGCATCATTGGTAGGTATAGTTTTAATGTTATGGCCATTCAGAATGGAACATTCCAGTTCTGTTCTGCCCCCCTGCTTAAGGGAAGTGGAGTTTCCCACGCCCTGCAGCAAGGGAGGGAAGAAACCAGTTAGATCCGGTGTGTTCCAGCCCTCCCTGCTAGGGGAAGGCTGTGTGAAGAGGAGCTCCCAGAAAAACAGAGATCCCAACCAAGGATTCAGGCCTTTGCTGAAGCCCAAAAAGCAACCTTCCCAGCCTGAATTCCTTACCTCAGCTGGATGACAAAGAAAGCAGCCAACTTCAGAACTACTAGATCTCCAGGAAGAAACCACCATTCCCTGCGAGCAGTCCTGTAAGTACAGATTCCAAATACAAGGAGAAGATAAGTACCTCCATAGCTAGTCAGGCCCAAACAAAGCAGAAGATAGACAGAGCAGAAGACAGATACCTGCCAGATTCTTAAAGGTGTATGTACTAGATGCAGAAGATATATATAATTCCTGCCACATATTGCCAATACCTGCTGGGACCCTAGACTATTGCTGTAACATTGTATGGATCTAGAGCTGCATAAGATAACCTCAAGTAAAGACAAGTTGGACCCTATTCTCTGTGTGGAATTCCATCATTCCTCCATTACTCCTATTTCCAACACTCAATTTGTTGCATGTAAGCCAGGATACAGGAGTAGAGACATCGTTGACACAATACAGAGACAATATCCCCCTCTGGCATTCCTAACCTAGTACATGAGCTATACCATCTTAAAGGGCCCTTTTACAGTACCTGCGCAAGCTGCAACTGGCATCACGAACTTAGTTACACCTAAATCTGACCCACTGCATAGCAGCCCCAATGACCCAGTGTCCTGCTCATTGCAAATCTACTGTGACACCAGATATGAGTGGCACTGGTGGCACTGGCAGTAGTTGGCACAGTACACACTGTAGGCCTAACACACACGCTTGCAGGCAACTAACTGAAATTATATTACAGTCAAAAAAGTTTATTTTTATTTTTTATGTAATCTACTGTGACACCAGATATGAGTGGCACTGGTGGCACTGTGCACTGGCAGTAGTTGGCACAGTACACACTGTAGGCCTAATACACACGCTTGCAGGCAACTAACTGCAATTATATTACAGTCAAAAAAGTTTTTTTTTTTTTAAATGCAAGCTACTGTGACACCAGATATGAGTGGTGGCACTGGGCAATGGGCACAGTATACGCTGTGTGCCTGACACACATGCTGGCAGACAACTGCAGTTAGATTACAGAGAAAAAAGAAAAAAAAGAAGCAGACTGATGTACTAGCCCTAAAAAGGGCTTTTTGGGGTGCTGTCAGGACGCTGTCCTTACAGCAGATCAGATGAGTCTTTCAGGACTGGAGTGGACACTGAATACACTGGCCTAACTATCGATTTCCCTATTAAATCAGCAGCAGCTGCACTGTTCCTCCTCTCACTAACACTACAGCTTCAGAATGAATCTAAGATGGATGCTGTCCTTGCTTTTTGATAGGAGGGGGGAGGGTCTGGGAGGGACGGCATGCTGATTGGCTGGAATGTGTCTGCTGACTGTGAGGTACAGGGTCAAAGTTTGCTCAATGATGACGTATATGGGGCGGACCGAACATCGCATATGTTCGCCCGCCGCGGCGAACGCGAACAAGCGATGTTCGCCGGGAACTGTTCGCCGGCGAATAGTTCGGGACATCTCTACTCCTCAGTGCTAATCCCCTACTGCCACCGCTATTAACACTATGCAACGGCCATTACTACCACTACCACTACTACTACTACCACCAATAGTCAGCCGATCTACTGCCTTATGTGTTACATGCTATGCTGCTTCTGCCGCCTCTGCTATTGGAGCCACTTGCCATGACTTATGTCATATGGGCAGGCATTCTGACTCCATCAAAGCATTATTTTCAGATTCTTGTTCCCCAAACAACCCACTGATTTTTTTTTGTTTTTTATCCCATAACACCATGTGTGTTTAAACACCATCTACCCCCAATAGGGGATAATTTTTGGAAGCCTCCTAATATGAAAAAGCATGTGTTTTTAAACACGTTGTTCATCAACACCGTCAAACATGTGTTTACCCATAGCTATGTATGTCAGTGTCACTCAGATATGATTTACTATTGATATCATTGCATTCAAGAGCTTAGGGATGGGGAAGGGGGGAAAGAAAAATTCATAAAAAATTAACTAAAAAAATGTAAAAATTTTTCCTAAAAATTTGGAGTCCTAGGAGATGAGATGGAGTTATAAATCAATTTCCACAGCAATTGGAGCCAATTTGGTTCTTTCCGAATAGATTCGAAATTTTTTATTTTTTATTCAGCGAATCAGAACTGAACCAAATCTTGACAGGTTCACTATTCTGTAATTGCAACTTTCAAAATGTTTTCTGTCCCAAAACTTTTATATACCTGTAGAACAATAGTACCCATGTCCCTCACCTCTTTAAGTCCTTTGTATAGTGACCCAGAAAACCAATACCCAAGACTTCCTAATTTTTATGATTATTATATTGCCACCCATATGAGTTTCTTGAGTGAATGGTGAAGAGTTGATTACTCACAACATTGGATTTATGGGAGAGGCTTAGGGCTACAGATGAGGGGGAAGCGCTTACCCCTGACCTAAGCTGGCTGTGTTGTGCCGGGAGCCAGGAGCGAGGGTAAGCCTAGCAGTGGGCAAAAATAGACGAGGAGAGCAGAGTAGTGTCCAAAACATTTAATTCCTCTCAGAGAACGAGGTTACAGAAAGCCTGGGAAATCTCTACGTTCGGGTTCGGGATGTACCTCGTGAAGCAAGAAGAACGCCAGCGACCCATGCATTTGATCACGTGCGCCGGGACTCCATTTTTTTATGCTGAGGACGCAGCCCCGATTCGGAGCGAGTGCCCAGTGATGGCCAGCAGGTTGTAACCGAGACCTGAAGCCAGCGTTCTGATGTGGGACACAAACTGGATTGAAGTCAGGAAATTCCCATGCCAAGGAAGCAGCGGGCCATCTAGGGGGACATCTTGTAGCACCTGCAATCCCTGACGTTTAGGGGAGGTGCTGGTGAACTCACCTGGCCTAAGGAACCCAAAAAACCCAAGGTACATGGTGCCTTAATAACCAAACTAGTAGAGTGCCCAAAAGGATGTCCATCCAGCGCGGATGACAGTCTCCTAAACATCTCGCCGGAAACAGGCTGTCTACGGGTGGGAAGGGCATCCCCGCACTTCTGGATTCCCCTAAGGGCCGCCTTGACTGCCTGCACTGAAAAAATGGACCCTCCATTTGGATTATGAAGCATGGCGCAGTGCTGTATCCCAGCTAGGTACAGCTTGATGGTGTTGAATGACAGCCTGAGATTGCGGTGACAGTGGGCTATGAACGCCAGGGTGTAGGAGACATCGTCCAAACCACCTTGCACCTGGAAAAAACTTTGTAAACCTTGACGCCGGCTTGGTAGTTCCTGATGGTATTGGAGGAGAGGGAATGTTGTACCAGGTTCCTGGCGTGAGCAAGGAGGGACTCTGGTCCATCAGCAGAGACTGGAAGACCGGAAGAGGGGACCCCGTGGGGTCCGCTCCTGGCAGCACCTGAAAAAAGAGGGGGGAATTAAATCGAGACAGGGCATCCGCCGCCACATTCTCGACCCCTGGAATGTGGCTGCAGAACACATGGAAGTTATGGGTGAGAGAGAGCCAAACCAGTCTGCGCAGGAGGGACATGATCCTGGAAGATTTAGCCCGACCTCTTGTGATAATGTCCACCAACGCTTGGTTATCGGTGATGAACATCACTGGTGTGTTCGCCCACCGATGACCCCACACCTGAGCCTCCGCCACAATGGGGTAAATCTCCAGGAGGGAAGAAGAGCTCAGACTTTCGGAGACTGACCGGATCTCTACAGGCCACTGGCCAGCCATCCAATGGGACCCAAAAATAGCGGCATACCCCCGGGACGCGGCAGAGTCCGAGAAAATGGTGGGGTATGATGGTGCCCATGACGGTACAAAAAGAGAGATACCGTTCCAGGAGGATAGGAACAGGGACCACATGGCTAAGTCCGCCCTGGCATGGCTGTCCAAGTGGACGATGCTGCTCTGGTCAGGAGCCGAAGGCAACAACTGGAGCAAACTGGAGGTGAATGCCCTGCCGCACGGCAACTCGCCAGTTTTTCCTCCGGGAGGCTGACCTCCATCCGGATGGAATCCAGGGTGACGCCGAGGAATGTCACCCTATTGGCGGGGCCCTCAGTTTTGGCGTGGGCTATCGGAACCTGCAGGCTGTAAAAAATTTGGAGAAGAGTAGCCAGGTTGCCCGACCCGCCGTGTGGACCCTCGATGATCAAGAAGTCATCGAGGTAGTGGATGACCGTAGGTAATCCGCCATGGTGGACAAGGATCCAATGCAGGGCCTTGGCAAATTGGTCGAACAACCATGGGCTACTCTTCGAACCAAATGTGAGCCTGTTCGCGAAATAATAGCGATCGGCCCATCTAAGCCCGTAGTAACCCCATAAGTGCGGTTTAACAGGGAGGAGCTTGAAGGCGTCCGAGATGTCCGCCTTCGCCAACCAGGAACCCCTGCCGGAGTTCACAATGTCCTTAATTGCCTCGTCTATAGAGGAATACTGCATGGAGAACTCCTCGGATGGAATAAGCGAGTTGAGGCTGGGAACGACAGAGGCATGACGCGCGGACAGGTCGTAGATTAACCGCTTTTTATTAGAACTTTTCTTGGACACCAGGCCAATGGGGTTAATGCGCCAGGAAGGGAATGGTATTGACTCAAGCGGGCCGATGAGGAAACCCTTGTCGACTTCGGATTGGAGCAACTCCTCAACTGACGCCGGGTCCTCAGAAGCCGACCTCAGGTTGCCGCCCTCCCAAGACGTCTGCGGCAGGGCGATGAGGCCCGTGTGAAAGCCCTCTGCGAAGCCGGACAACAAAAATTGCATGAACCCCCTGTCGGGGTGGTCCTGCAGAAGCATGCCAAGGAGATCGAGGTCAATGTTGGTTAGTCATAGTTGTTTCGCAGACCTCTTGGGACAGGCGGGACAAGGGTGAGCTCTGAAGCACAGCGAGCAAATATGGAGAGCCCTGCAACCATTGAAGCCGCATCCGTTCACGTTAAAATTGTTGCAGACCTGGCTCCAGGTACACTATGGGCCGGCCCAGTTTGTCGACTCCGGGAGCACCCAGTTGGAGACCTGAGGGACCGGGCAGGGACCTATCCTGGACGGGATTGACCGCGTTCGGACACCAGTCCGAGGAATGGAAGATGGACTGGCACCCTGAACAAGACGGGGCTCTGAGACCCACGAAGTGGCAGCAAAACAACTCCATATCGATATTTGCCCAGTTGGTGATGAACTGGAATTGAACCAGGGCAGCCGCAGCCTTAGCCGAGAAGGAGCGGTGATAGTCATAAAATGGTGAGCTTTCTGTTGAGCCTCGCGTCCTTGTCCCTCAGGACGAGGGAGACGTCACCACAGTTGATGACCCTGTTCTCAGGGAGGTCTTGTGAGGCGATAAGGATGGACGCCAGGTTCACATCCTTTCCCGCCAGGATATCCTTTTTAATACCGTCCAGGATGAAATGGGCCGGGGCCACCCGGGGAGTAAAAATAGAAGTACCTATTGAGGCCGTCTAAGGAACAACGGAATCAACCGGAGGGTGGGACGCCTGGGGGGGGGCGGGTCCCGTGACTCCAGTACCGACACCCTGGACTGAGCGTCAGTCACCATGCCGACCAGGGAGTCAATGGTGGCTTGCAGATGCCTCAGTAACTGTTGAGTGTCAATAGTCCCCGGCTGGACGCCTGACGGACCCGGGGTGGTCATCAACAGTTTGTATAACTCTGCTTTGCGGGCAGAGGCCGGGTGAGGGATGCCTCTCTTATTGAGTTCGGCGATGAGCCTGGGAATCGTCCAGCTTCTCAGGGACATGTTGCCAGCCTGGCCTGAGACGGACGTTCCAGGGAGTGACATGGTGTCCTCTACATCTGAAGCATGTGACATGCTTAACCTGCAAAGAAAGAAATAGTCCCGGATAACTACAAACCGGATTCCAAAAAAGTTGGCAAACTAAACAAATTTTGAATAAAAACTGAATGCAATGATGTGGAGATGGCAAATGTCAATATTTTATTTGTAATAGAACGTAGATGACAGATCAAACGTTTAATCCGAGTAAATGTATCATTTTAAAGGAAAAATACGTTGATTCCAATTTTCAAGGTGTCAACAAATCCCCAAAAAGTTGGGACAAGTAGCAATAAGAGGCTGGAAAAAGTAAATTTGAGCATAACGAAGAGCTGGAAGACCAATTAACACTAATTAGGTCAATTGGCAACATGATTTGGTATAAAAAGAGCTTCTCAGAGTGGCAGTGTCTCTCAGAAGTCAAGATGGGTAGAGGATCACCAATTCCCACAATGTTGCGCAGAAAGATAGTGGAGCAATATCAGAAAGGTGTTACCCAGCGAAAAATTGCAAAGACTTTGCATCTATCATCATCAACTGTGCATAACATCATCCGAAGATTCAGAGAATCTGGAACAATCTCTGTGCGTAAGGGTCAAGGCCATAAAACCATACTGGATGCCCGTGATCTCCGGGCCCTTAAACGACACTGCACCACAAACAGGAATGCTACTGTAAAGGAAATCACAGAATGGGCTCAGGAATACTTCCAGAAACCATTGTCAGTGAACACAATTCACCGTGCCATCCGCCGTTGCCAGCTGAAACTCTATAGTGCAAAGAAGAAGCCATTTCTAAGCAAGATCCACAAGCTCAGGCGTTTTCACTGGGCCAGGGATCATTTAAAATGGAGTGTGGCAAAATGGAAGACTGTTCTGTGGTCAGACGAGTCACGATTCGAAGTTCTTTTTGGAAATGTGGGACGCCATGTCATCCGGACCAAAGAGGACAAGGACAACCCAAGTTGTTATCAACGCTCAGTTCAGAAGCCTGCATCTCTGATGGTATTGGGTTGCATGAGTGCGTGTGGCATGGGCAGCTTGCATGTCTGGAAAGGCACCATCAATGCAGAAAAATATATTCAGGTTCTAGAACAACATATGCTCCCATCCAGACGTCATCTCTTTCAGGGAAGACCCTGCATTTTTCAACAAGATAATGCCAGACCACATTCTGCATCAATCACAACATCATGGCTGCGTAGGAGAAGGATCCGGGTACTGAAATGGCCAGTCTGCAGTCCAGATCTTTCACCTATAGAGAACATTTGGCGCATCATAAAGAGGAAGGTGCAACAAAGAAGGCCCAAGACGATTGAACAATTAGAGGCCTGTATTAGACAAGAATGGGAGAGCATTCCTATTTCTAAACTTGAGAAACTGGTCTCCTCGGTCCCCAGACGTCTGTTGAGTGTTGTAAGAAGAAGGGGAGATGCCACACAGTGGTGAAAATGGCCTTGTCCCAACTTTTTGGGGATTTGTTGACACCATGAAATTCTGATATTTTTCCCTTAAAATGGTATATTTTCTCAGTTTAAACTTTTGTTCCGTGATTTATGTTATATTCTGAATAAAATATTAGAAGTTGGGACCTCCACATCATTGCATTCAGTTTTTATTCACGATTTGTATAGTGTCCCAACTTTTTTGGAATCCGGTTTGTATATGTGACCGGAATGTAGTACGACCGGTGCCTACGAGAAGGCTTGTGTCGGTCTGGACAACATACCTGGGATTAGAGGCTAATACCTGTGCTGATGTCTTGGGTCACCTGACCTTGGTCAAATGTCGTGTTAATGAAACGGTCAGAATACGTTCCTGGGAGGACAAATCCATAAAGTTTGGAAGGGAAAAAGGAAATAACTGGGGAGGATGACAGGAGGACAGAGGTAGGTGTGAGCCTGGGCGATCCAGGAGACAGAGGTAGGTGTGAGCCTGGGCGATCCAGGAGACAGAGGTAGGTGTGAGCCTGGGCGATCCAGGAGACAGAGGTAGGTGTGAGCCTGGGCGATCCAGGAGACAGAGGTAGGTGTGAGCCTGGGCGATCCAGAGGTAGGTGTGAGCCTGGGCGATCCAGGAGACAGAGGCAGGTGAGAGCCTGGGCGAACCAGCAGAGCAGGGAGACAACAGCATATAACGTGAAAGCAGATACATATATCACGTGGCCCTGCCGCCACCACAGATCAGAACAGATAATTGCAGTGAACGATTAGTGACAGATGATCACGTATGAGGTGCGATAAAGGCCTAACCTACACTTTGTGAGACCCCCAGCTCTCTTCGGCCTCAGAATTAAAACTAGTGCCCTTCCAGACCTAACGGGGACCCAGGAGCCCTCCCCCTGACCCCCTATGAGTGGGGACAGAGGATAACTTTTTCTTCATCCTGATAAAGACGCCCTAAATTAGGGCATTTTAGATACACTCTGGTGTTCCAGATCAATGTACCCCCCCCAGGGGTTAATATCCACGCGTGGCTGAGAGACTGAACACTGACACAGAAGTTGGTCAAAGCAATCTCTAATTTTTATTACATGGGATAAGCTGTATATACATCTTCAGAAGAGGGCAGTCCTCTCTGAGGCTAAAACATTGTTTCATTGGTCAAAAAGGAAGAAGAGATAAGAGAGAGGAGATAATACACCTGCATCTGTGCAGTGAATACCACTTTGGAATGTGAACTAATGTAAACATCTCGTTACCATCGCCATTTTGTAATGGCGGACAATCTAACAATAATACTGCATACGTCATATGTGACACTTCAAAGAGGTGCTTCTCTATAGGCAGTGAATAATATATATCATCAAGCCATATGATTGGCTTACGCATCTCCACCACACTCTATGGGACACCTGTATAAAGATGAGAAATCAGACACTTCTTACAGCACAGCACTTTGCCCCCCTCTCTCTCTCTCCTCTCCAGCCTTGAAACAAAGAGAGGGGTGGGGGGGGGAGGCACTTGGAGAAGAAAAAGTTAACTCATTACAGTCCTAGATATACAAAATATAGAATAAAATTCACACATCTTTAACAGTCCCCCCTTGAATTTCATTCTCTCCCTAAACCTAACCATCTGTCCCAATGCTCCGCCTCCTTTTCACCAGCTTCCACGACAAGCCATCCCTAGCGAACAGCCTCCCGTGACACTGGATTTGAGCACGGGGAAGTCAGATGATCTTTCCCTAACTGGCGTTGACATTATATGGGGGGACTGGAGGTCATCAGTGCTTCTGATTTTCTGGATCGATGTTTTCATACAATTTTCCATATTCTTTTGAGTCATGATCAACAGTCACACAAGGGAAAACCAGTCTCAACACTTCCTTGAAATCAATCCAATTTTCCTTTTCTTTGAGCTTCACTGTGCATGTGGTAAACAACACTCGGAATGGACCATCAAACCAGGGTTTTAGGACTTTTCTAACATGTCTTTTCTACCACCCAATCTCCAGACACAAGTGGGTGGGTTCCTGGTACTTTATCAAAACCTGGAAGTGAAGCAAAAACTCGAAAATGTACTTTAGTCAAATGCTTGTACAAACTGATCACATAATCTGTCAGACAACCATGTTGCATCTGAAGCTGCTGTGGGAAATAAATCCCATCCTAGGGGCTGACCCAAAAAGGACCTTATAGGGACAAAGGCCTGTCTCACGGTTAGGCGTATACCTTACTAAAAGAGGGCTACCAGCAGGCACTCTGTTAGGGCTTTTGAATCTTTAACTTAGTGTCCCGTTCAGTTCCTTTTCTCCACTCTACTGCTGCTTTGTGGATGGTACGAAGCATGTAAGACCTGTCCTACACCCAAAACCTTCATCATCTCTTGCATCACTTCACCTGTGAAGTGAACACCTGTGTCACTTTCAATGATCTAAGGTACCCCATAACTGCACACAACTTCGGCCATAATCTTTTTTACTTTTTTGGGTACGGTTTTGGCCATCCTGAAAACAAGTCACATATCAATACATACTCATACATGCCCACCTTGTATAGTTGAAGGTAGTCTGTAAACATTGAAACAGATACAAAAAGCAAGACGTGTTTCTTGGGTACCTTAACCACCTTGCCCACGTTGTTGTGGGCACAACCGTTTATCCTTGAGTATGTCTGACTGTTACAGTGCTGAACCCTGGGGCGTACCATATGCTACGTACTAAATCACACATAGCAGTTTTTGTCTGGTGTGTCACTCCATGGGTTGCCTGTGCCATTGTGGATTAGAGGGACCTGGGAAGGTAAAGTTTCCCTTCTTATTTGTAGTCCCCCTTTTTCCATCCACCAGTCCCTTTCCTCCTTCCCCATCTGGTTCTGTAAGGTCTTAAGAACTTTCGGGAAACAGGAGGAGTTATTTCAGGGACCTGAACTGTGGCCACTTAAGACAGGGGTCTGCTTAGGTAATTTGGCAGCCATTTTTGCCGCCTGATCTGCCGTGGCTTTTCCCTTTGCCTCTTCTGCATCTGTTTACAGTGGCCTTTCGTTGCTATCATCACCTCTCATGTTAGTGACAAGAGGGCTTCCATCAGAGACCTCACTGCTTCCCCATTTTCGATGGGTTTACCTGAAGCGATCAAGGAGTCTCTGGCTTTCCATATGGGCCCATAGTCATGGGCTATCCCAAAGCACACCTGGAATCAGTGTAAATGTTGGCTGTTTTTCCATCTGCATATCTGCAAGCCATCTTCAGAGTCTTTTAGCTCCACTTCTTGAGCCGACATGTGTGGTAGTTCACGTTTAATCACCACTGCCCAACCTGTGTAGTACCTGCCACCCTGGCCATACCTCGATCCATCCACAAAGAGCACATGATCTAGATTACCTAATGGCTGATTTACCAAATCCCACTACCTCTCGTGACATCATCTGCAAACAGTCAGGAGCCTCTTCCTTTGAATCTGGAAGAAAAGTTTAAAGTGCGGTGCCCTAACTCTTCCCTCGCCCCTTGGTCCAGAGGCAACAGGGTGGCTGGGTCCAAAGTATTACACCTTTGGAGAGCAACATTGTCAGGCAACAAAATGGAACACTGCATTCTCAAATAACGGGCAACAAAACAATAATTTGGATTGTACGTTCATGAGGATAGATGTAATATCACCATCACTTTGTGGTTCAGAACTATCTCCGAGCTTTCATCAAGCACAGCTAGTACAACTACTACAGCTCTGATGCAGAAAGGGGCACCTCTGGCCACGGGATCAAGTCTGGCTGAATAATATGCTACGGGGCGTTATTGCTGGCCATGCAGTTGGGTGAGGACAGCTGAGTCATGGCCACTCACTTCATAACAATACAATCTAAATGTAATAATCTGATAGGCCCAGTGTGGGGGAACACAAAATTGCCAGTTCTAGGCATAAAAAGCATCTACCACTTCATCTGGGAGGCGTTAGGGACTAAAGGACAAATCAATCACAGTGGAGTGAGTGGCGGTAATGGGAACCTGAGCCAACAAGGTGTGTGTGTTGGGCACAATGTGGGTGTTAGAAACTGTGGCTTCATTAACGGCATGTAGGTCATGTACCATCCAATGGTGAGTGGTTTTGCTTTTTTCAGCTTCTGGGAGTACTGATACAAACATGGACCAGGGAATTTTATCACCAATGGCCAACAAACAAAGTTCCTGGTCGTTGAGGGCACCTGTAAGCTTTACAGTGCCGTCCTCCTGATGTGAGATACCAGAATGTACTTTTGCAAGCAAATCTGCACCTAGGAGGCAACAAGGGGCGTTACCACTGACCAGCAAACGGGCAAGCGCATCTTGGTTAGGGGCAAATCTAATATGGATGGTTTCTGTTGAAAAGGGAACGTACTACTTTCCCATCCACTTCTACCCAAAGACTGGTGTCCTTGGAGAGTAAATCAGGGGAGGCCATGTTTGCTGTGCACAACTGTCTTGGCTGCTCCAGTATCAATCAAAAAGGGACTACTTCTTTATCACCCAGAGTAAGGGATATCATTGGGCCAGACTGAATCTGCTAAAAATGTTTAAAAGTAGAGCCGATACTGGATTTCCTGTTTCCTAATCTTGATCTAACTTCCCCCCCCCCTCCCTGTCTTTGTGTTCTCCTTATGACAACAAAACATGGGTGTCTGTGGGGACAGACAGTGATCCGGGCATGGTCAATATAGAATAGAATCCTCTCGTGTGGTGTGGACGAGGAGTACCACACACAGCACAACACTCTCTCTTCTGGGATCTGGGTCCCACAGACTCTGCAGGCCCATCACAGGGTGGCAGACTTACTTTTTCCTCACTTCAATGAGGCGTTTGACATCAGGGCTGTAGCAATGCCAAAGGAACACTACCTATGGTTGGCACCACTGAACCACCCAATGCCGCTTGATGTTACTCTGCATTTTGGCTTACAGAAGTATCCAACTTTCCCTATCGCAGAATTAATAGACTGGAAAACAAAACAGGACTTCTCATCTTCCATGGGAGTGTCTTATAACTAGGGGATGGGCACAAGGGCTGTCGTTGTCTGTAACGTCCACCCCTATCCTCCTCCCTCCGCTCTGAGTCATCTAAGTCCACCCCTTTCAGTCGGACGCTGTGGTCCTCCCTTTGTCTGTCAGTAATGTGGCAGCTATCCATCAGAACAGAGCTCTGATGTTTAGCACACTTAACATGTAACACGTAACTTCAAACATTGAAACAAACAGATCTGACAATACAGACATGAACACACAAAGGGCCCATAAGAAACTTTTCATTGACTTCGATATATAAAAAAAAATGTACAGCTTGATCAATGCTGTTGGCACCAATAAAAACCCAAAAACTTCCAAGAAAAAATAAAATAAAATCCTCAATGCGCATATTATTTAAAAAAACAAATACCGTACTCCATACGCATTCATATACATTTTCATTAACAGCTCATAATCAGTCTTCACACATATTCGCCTCAATTACAACTCAAAGCCACACCCATTCACATTCCACTGAATCATTTATGTCTTCCAACCCACATTGTTTCATCCCAAAACTTGCAGCACAGACAAACACAGCTTTCCTGGAAACAGATAGCCACACCACACCCAGAATTGCTGATGGTCTGTCGCTGTAAGACAATATACATGTTATAATCATATGGTCATTTTGTTAAAAGCTGGATTCCCACAGTACACTGCTTGGGAAAGAAGAAAGAAGAAAGAAGATTATTGAACAATTCTTTGTCTTCTATAATAATAATATTACACATATAACATCACTTACTCTGCATTTTTCCCTCCCCCCATTTGCCTGCTCTTCTTATCTCAGGAATGTTTCTGTGTGAAGGCGGGGGGAAAGTGAATCTCTCTATTTCACAGTTTCATTAACTGACCCTCTTTTTGTCCCTACAGTTGCCATAAATCGACTTGCCGCTCGGTGCCATGCCTGTGCTGCACCTAATAATCATTCAGCTTTCCCCGGCACTGCTCTGTTTTCTCACTCGTTAAAACTCCCCCTTCAACATCACCGGAGTTCTGATGCCCTTAATCTGTAAGCTCTAACTTCACAGTTTCTTACAGATTTTCATCCCTGTTGCCAGCCAGGCGACCTTCTGTCCGGGGCCACACTTCTCTAACATTCTTTGTCACATTTTAACTTTCAATTCTCCATATCACATCCTATAATCTCCCTCTTTATAGTACTGGGACTGACCCATCTTAACAACAGTATTACAAACTGACACACACACAAAACAGAGGAGTGATCAGCACCTTTAACCCTTTCCTCCGCAGACAAAGGATTCACCCTCCCCACTGGTTTGCTCAAATCTGACTATCACGTCTGACTAGTCAGCCGGGACTCCCCGCACATCTTCAGGCGGCTCCGTTGCGTCTTCCTGGGGTCAGGTCAGGTGGAGAATATCTCTGCAGTCTTCCCTTAGGTCAAGGGTCATACAGCTCCACGCGTCTCCCTGCCAGGTCAGCCGGAGTTTACTTTGTCCCACACCTCGGCGCTACAGCGCCTCCTTTCAAACCAGGAGGTTACGGTCCCCTCCCTTTGTCTGTGGTTTTACCGTCTGTGCTCAACTCACTCCTCACATATCACAGACACACATAAAACATATACACACCAGAGTGATCTATGATTTTAGACTATTGTTTCAATAGACTCTAAGCTTTCAGCATTACAGCCGACTACTATACTTACATCAGTACCACCCCACAGCGGACTGAGCTATCTGAGCATGACAAAGTAAATAGCAGAAAGGCAGATGAGATAAAAAGTTTTCTCACCTTTCTTTGAGGTTGCAATCCTCTCCCCTCTGCCGTTCGTCAAGCTCAGGGGCCCGTCTTGTCAGCTGTTTGATGCTACATTCGCTCAGAGTCACTTCATGGTCGCCATTTTGATAAAGACGCCCTAAATTAGGGCATTTTAGATACACTCTGGTGTTCCAGATCAATGTACCCCCCCCCCCCCAGGGGTTAATATCCACGCGTGGCTGAGAGACTGAACACTGACACAGAAGTTGGTCAAAGCAATCTCTAATTTTTATTACATGGGATAAGCCGTATATACATCTTCAGAAGAGGGCAGTCCTCTCTGAGGCTAAAACATTGTTTCATTGGTCAAAAAGGAAGAAGAGATAAGAGAGAGGAGATAATACACCTGCATCTGCGCAGTGAATACCACTTTGGAATGTGAACTAATGTAAACATCTCGTTACCATCGCCATTTTGTAATGGCGGACAATCTAACAATAATACTGCATACGTCATATGTGACACTTCAAAGAGGTGCTTCTCTATAGGCAGTGAATAATATATAGCATCAAGCCATATGATTGGCTTACGCATCTCCACCACACTCTATGGGACACCTGTATAAAGATGAGAAATCAGACACTTCTTACAGCACAGCACTTTTCCCCCCTCTCTCTCTCTCCTCTCCAGCCTTGAAACAAAGAGAGGGGTGGGGGGGGAGGCACTTGGAGAAGAAAAAGTTAACTCATTACAGTCCTAGATATACAAAATATAGAATAAAATTCACACATCTTTAACAATCCCACCTGACGCAGCGCGGTATGGCGGGTGTGCGCTAGTGACAGTTTGGTTGCGGGTAACCCTGCTGAATTTTTGCGCCCACCATTTATAAATGGCAGCTTATAG
Source organism: Bufo bufo (assembly GCF_905171765.1). Taxonomy (NCBI): domain Eukaryota; kingdom Metazoa; phylum Chordata; class Amphibia; order Anura; family Bufonidae; genus Bufo; species Bufo bufo. The sequence goes on along the minus strand of NC_053390.1, from coordinate 555,314,303 downwards.
ACATGAACAGTTGTTGTGCAGGGGCTAGACACCCCTGCCCACTTCGTATATGGATTTGTTTGACGTGCGTTCCACACTGGAACGCACGCCCATCTACCCCTGGAAGCGGGGAGACAAGAGGAGAATGCCTGGTGGGGGATGGACATGTGGAAGGGTGGACTGGGGGACGGAGCCCACCCATCCCAAGTTGTAAGTGGAGCGGGAGAACCAGATGTGGGAGCAGATATCGGCGTGCGTTCCACGCTGGAACGCACGCCAATCCGATCATCAGAAGGCCGGAGCATGGGCCTGGACCGGAGGCTCCTGTAAGGGGGAACCCAGCGGTATGATTGTGGAGGAACTGATTAGAGTGTGCCTCATAATAATAACTACATCAAGCAATCATTGTGGACAGAGCTTACCTGCCCTGGAGCCGCCTGGCCTGAGTGAGGATTCCGGCGTGCGCTCCACACTGGAACGCACGCTGAGCACGTGACCGGAAGCCCAGGCCTGTGCGAGGATTCTGGCGTGCGCTCCACGCTGGAACGCACGCTGAGCACGTGACCGGAAGCCTAGGCCTGGGCGAGGATTCCGGCGTGCGCTCCACGCTGGAACACATGCTGGCCTTGCGACTGCGCCCAAGCCAGAGGACGGGACGGGTGAGGCCCTGTGGAGGGGGTGACCGGCAGGCCGGACCCTGCCCAACCTGCTGCCGCATGAGGGAGGCGAAGCGCTCGGATCTGGAGCGAATATCGACGTGCGTTCCACGCTGGAACGCACGCCGACCCCGCGAGCCGGAAGAATGTGACCGCCGCTCGGAGGAGCCCTTGTGGAGCGGGGAGAACATCATACATCAGTTACCTGTCCTGAGGACGCGAATCGGCGGTGTATGGATGGCAAACGAAGCAGTTGAAGCAGCTCACGACGTGCAAGGGAGCAGTACCAGAGCAAAGCGACTCCTTATCCAGAGTATGAACAGAAATGCCCTGAGGAGCTGGGGGCTGGCGCTTAAGAAGGTAAGATGCCCCTCCCACAAATTCAGGCTGACTTTTCAGCCTTCCTACATACTGTATATACAATCCTCTTTGGTCCCGGTAGGTAATTTGAAAGCTTTATTTATTTCTACCTTAAGCCCTTGTCAAATATACATATTCCATACTTTCTATCTACCTTGATAACAAATTAGTTGCCATTTCATGGTAAGACTACACATTCCAATCAGTCAGGGTCCCATATAGAATCCTTGGCTTTTCTTATTCTTGACATCGATTTGAGCACTTGGCGTGATAGGGCGTTTTGCAAATTTCCAATCTTATGGAAGATGCACAAATTCTGCCATTCTCTCAATTGCATGATACATTTATCTTTCATACAGATATCTATAAGTATCTTCAAATTAGACATTTACTACAGTCACAGAACCCCTTTTCAGTTTCCACCAATGCTGACACTTTTAAATTGTGGGACATGAACAATTTTCACTCCCAGGGACTCAGGCCTATTTACCTTTTATTGGGATCTAAAGCCACCTTTACTAAGGTAGTTCTGTTTCTCACTTGGGAAAAATAATTGAATCAAGATTTCACTATTCAAACATGGTTTAAACCTATGAGGTTTATTTCAAATTGACTTGCTATGAATCTAGAATGAAAACTGTGGTATTTAACCACTGATCGTTTAAGTCACATCTGATTTTGGTGGAGAATCGGGATCTTGTGTCTACAAAGATGAATCTGTAGCCTTCGCTCGTCCTCATATGGTGGAGGTTATTGCTGCATGTAAATGCAGCTATTCACCTCTACTGAAGAGCAGGAACTTGGGAACTCTTCATTCCCAATAATTGTCTGCTTATCCACACAGTGTAAATGAGCCTTAAAGGAGTTGCCTGAGAATACATATTTTTTAACAGGTGCTGACAGCCTGCCTCCCCTATACTTACCTGCTCCACTCCACTCTGGTTCTCCATCTTCACTCCCACATCTCTATCTTCCGATCTGGGGTTTGTTTACTTCCTACACAGCATGGTCACCTGATCGTTTTTAGCCAACCTCTGGCTTCAGCAACTGAAGCCAGTGGTTGGTTGAAGAGGATCAGGTGACCATACCCATACTGGGGTCAAAGAAATTGAATCCTTGACCGGAAGATGGAGATGTGGGAGTCTGTGTGGAAGAATGGATTGAGAGGAAGCAAATACAGTTGCAAGAAAAAGTATGTGAACCCTTTGGAATGATATGGATTTCTGCACAATTTGGTCATAAAATGTGATCTGATCTTCATCTAAGTCACAACAATAGACAATCACAGTCTGCTTAAACTAATAACACACAAAGCATTAAATGTTACCATGTTTTTATTGAACACATCATGTAAACATTCACAGTGCAGGTGGAAAAAGTATGTGAACCCCTAGACTAATGACATCTCCAATAGCTAATTGGAGTGAGGTGTCAGCCAACTGGAGTCCAATCAATGGTGTTTGGAGGTGTTTGTTACAGCTGTCCTGCCCTATAAAAAACACACACCAGTTCTGGGGTTGCTTTTCACAAGAAGCATTGCCTGCTGTGAATGATGCCTCGCACAAAAGAGCTCTCAGAAGATCTACGATTAAGAATAAAGGCTTATAAAGGTATCTCCAAAAGCCTTGCTGTTCATCAGTCCACGGTAAGACAAATTGTCTATAAATGGAGAAAGTTCAGCACTGCTGCTACTCTCCCTAGGAGTGGCCACCCTGTAAAGATGACTGCAAGAGCACAGCACAGACTGCTCAATGAGGTGAAGAAGAATCCTAGAGTGTCAGCTAAGACTTACAAAAGTCTCTGGCATATGCTAACATCCCTGTTAGCGAATCTACGAGACGTAAAACACTAAATAGAGTTGAGCGAACACCTAGATGTTCAGGGTTCGGGGACTTCGGGACCCGAACTTGATCCGAACTTGGACCCGGACCCGAACCCCAATAAAGTCAATGGGGACCCGAACTTCACTTTATTATTTTCCGTTATAACATGGTTATAACAGAAAATAATAGTATTAGCTTTTTCAGATCTGAGTTTTCACGATCGTTAAAACTCAGATCCGACAGTATATTGTAACACAGAGGCGTTCCCATGGTGATGGGGACGCTTCAAGTTAGAATATACTAAGAACTGTGCACATAACTGCCCCCTGCTGCCTGGCAGCATCCGATCTCTTACAGGGGGCTGTGATCCGCACAATTAACCCCTCAGGTGCCGCACCTGAGGGGTTAATTGTGCGGATCACAGCACTCTGTAAGAGATCGGGTGCTGCCAGGCAGCAGGGGCCAGACCACCCTCCCTCCCCAGTATTAAAATCATTGGTGGCCAGTGTGGCCCCCCTCACTCCCTCCCCAGTATTAAAATCATTGTTGGCCAGTGCACCCCCCCCTATTAAAATAATTGGTGGTTAGTGCGGCCCCCCCCTATTAAAATCATTGGTGTCCAGTGCGGCCTCCCCTCTCACCCCCTTAATTAAAATCATTGGTTAACACCCCCCCATCACTGCAGTAGCGTCCTGGCTGCCATGGTAACCGATCGGAGCCCCAGCAATTAAACTGGGACTCCAATCTGAACTGCGGCTCTGCTGCCACCAATGATGGGGGGTATAATTAGGGGGGGAGAGGCGAGGCCGCACTGGACACCAATGATTTTAATAGGGGGTGGGTGGGGTTGGGGGGCCGCACTAGCCACCAATGATTTTAATACTGAGGAGGGAGGGGGGTCTGTCCCCCTGCTGCCTGGAAGCACCTAATCTCTTACAGGGGGCTGTGATCCGCACAATTAACTCCTCAGGTGGGGCGGGTTAATTGTGCGGATCACAGCCCCCTGTAAGAGATCAGGTGCTGCCAGGCAGCAGGGGGCCGTTATGTCCACAGTTCTCAGTATATTCTAACTTGAAGCGTCCCCATCACAACGCCTCTGTGTTAGAATATACTGTCGGATCTGAGTTTTCACGATTTAACTCAAATCCGATGGTATATTCTAACATAGAGGCGTTCCCATGGTGATGGGGACGCTTCAAGTTAAAATATACCATCGGATTGGAGAAAACTCCGATCAGATGGTTTATTAATATTACCCGAACACCGAACCCGAACCCAAACTTTTACTGAAATGTTCGGGTTCGGGTGCCGAACACTGTAAAGTTCAGTACGAACCCGAACTTTACAGTTCGGGTTCGCTCAACCCTACTAAGCAAGAATGGATTTCATGGGAGGATACCACAGAGGAAGCCACTGCTGTCCAAAATAAACATTGCTGCATGTTTACAGTTTGCACAAGAGCACCTGGATGTTCCACAGCAGTACTGGCAAAATATTCTGTGGACAGATGAAACCAAAGTTGAGTTGTTTGGAAGAAACACACAACACTATGTGTGTAGAAAAATAGGAACAGCACACCAACATCAAAACCTCATCCCAACTGTGAAGTATGGTGGTGGGGGTGCTTTGCTGCGTAAGGGCCTGGACGGATTGCTATCATCGAAGGAAAAATTAATTCCCAAGTTTATCAAGACATTTTGCAGGAGAACTTAAGGCCATCTGTCCACCAGCTGAAGCTCAACAGAAGATGGTTATTGCAACAGGACAAGGACCCAAAGCATAGAAGTAAATCAACAACAGAATGGCTTAAACAAAAGAAAATACGCCTTCTGGAGTCCTGACCTCAACCCGATTGAGATGCTGTGGCATGACCTCAAGAAAACGATTCACACCAGACTTCCCAAGAATATTGCTGAACTGAAACAGTTCTGTAAAGAGGAATGGTCAAGAATTACTCCTAACTGTTGTGCACGTCTGATCTGCAACTACAGGAAACGTTTGGTTGAAGTTATTGCTGCCAAAGGAGGTTCAACCAGTTATTAAATCCAAGGGTTCACATACTTTTTCCACCTGCACTGTGAATGTTTACATGGTGTGTTCAATAAAAACATGGTAACATTTAATTCTTTGTGTGTTATTAGTTTAAGCAGACTGTGATTGTCTATTGTTATGACTTAGATGAAGATCAGATCACATTTTATGACCAATTTGTGCAGAAATCCATATCATTCCAAAGGGTTCACTTTTTCTTGCAACTTGTAAGTATGATCTTTTCAGTAGGGGAGGCACGCTGCCAACACCTATTAGATTTTTATGTATTTCCAGACAACCCCTTTACCTCTGGGCCTGCACATATTGTTTCTGGTTGTATTATAATTATAATTTATCTATAAGGGTTTTAAACACTTAGCATTAATCTTTTATACTATTATACAAACCTGTAAAAAATGTAGTTTTTGTTTGAAGATTTACAATAGAGCCCGTGCCTTATTTAACAGATCTCTATTCTGATCCCAAGTAATCACTGCATGTTAATTAACATATTCTTGGCATTCGCATCACCCACACTGTTGAGTGGGAAATATGTTGTAGCACTCAAAGGATATAAATACTTTCCTTCATTAATCAGTTGCAGCAAAGAATCAAAAACATCGTCTGAAAGTCCCTATTTTTTGGTATAAGAAAAATAAAAAATATTTTTAGCACAACAGCATCTCCCACATATCTACTCCCTATAATTGTAGTATTTTTCAAGCAGATGTGAGTTTCTATAATATCCACCTTGCTTGTTTAAAGTACTACACTGAAACGCAATTTTAGTGTAATTGTAATTTTATTTGTAGGTCATTGTTAAATAAATGACAACAATTATATACAGATTATGCAAAAAATAAATAGTAGAATAATGTTGATAGTGTATGAAGAGATGTCATGCTGCTTTCAAGGTGATGAAATTTAAGCCGAATGAGCAACGTAAATGAACGACTCAGTGGTAACATTAACGCAAGTTTGGAAATTTAACTGCATTTGATTTTAAGATTGGAAATGGAAAAATCTTATTTGGAGTTGGCTTATATCTCATGAGGATTTTTTGCCTTCCTTTGAATCAACTTTTCAGGATAATAGGCTGAAATCGACAGATTTAGGCTTTTTTCACCCTACAAGCTACGTTACTTTACTACACTACGTTACTATACTTGTATCACAGGCCTAAAGGCCTCGGTCTTGAAAGATGGCACCGCGAGCACTATGGACGGCTTAGCCACCGGGTTTCTGTTATTTTACACAGCAGAGGCCCTGGGCCCTGATCATGGACATTTAACCCCTCAGATACTGTGGTCAAATGTGATAATGGCATCTGGGAGCACTAAAACCAGGAGCCACGCACTTCCCCGCTCGGGGTGTTTTTCTATGGCTGAGATCGGGGAAGGCTGCCTGTACTAGTAATAGCCTGTACAAGACTTCCAGGCAGATTACTAGTATAGTAAATATAATATGGTTGTACCTGCGCTGTCAGTGGGTCACTTTCCTATCTCTGTAAGTAAATGGTGTACAGAGCCGCTGCTAAGTACCTAAAGGATATTGGCTGCCCGATCCAAATGAACATGCACAAATGTGTAAGATTAGTTGCGGTACCAGCGATGGGATAAAGGAAAAATATATGGCGAAGGGTAATAAAAAGTACCTGTCCCGATGGATGATAATTTAATGCTGCTATGATGTACAGGAATTATTCAGTCCATCGATGATGCAGGGTAAGTAGCAGTACTTCTTGCTTGACTTCTAAAAGTGCGCGCCGCTCCGGCCGGTAGCAGTTTTTCGAAGTCGAGCAAGAAGTACTGCTACTTACCCTGCATCATCGATGGACTGAATAATTCCTGTACATCATAGCAGCATTAAATTATCATCCATCGGGACAGGTACTTTTTATTACCCTTCGCCTAAGATTACTAGTATATTCCATTGCTGGCTTGCAGGTGGCAGCACAGCAGTGGAATATACTGAATATTGGGCATAGTTTGTAATGCATAGATATTGATTATAGAATACATGTTGAAATCTAATTATTGCATGTTATAAGCACCAAAGGTGTTATAAGCACCAAAAAAATAAATTAAAAATTTTAAAAAGATACAATACAAAAATTCTAATTACCCCCTTTCAGTAGAATAAAAAATAAATAAACAATTTTATCCCAGATGGCGAATGGTGTAACGGAAAAAAATTAAATCACTTCACCTCCCAAAATATTGAATAAAAAGAGATAAAAAAAAAGTCATACACACTCCAAAATGAAAAGAAGCATTTTTTTCCAAAGTTTTTTTTTTTTTTTCAATATTAAAACACACGAAAAACTAAATAAATGTGGTATTGTTGAAATCATACTGACCTGGAGAATGAAGGCAACTGGTCAGTTTTACCACATAGCGAACACCATAAAAACAATACCCTTAAAATTGTGGTGGAATTGCATTTTTTTTCTAATTCCACCCTATTTGGAATTTTTCCCAGCTTTCCACTACATTGTAAGCAATAGTAAATGGTGCCATAAAATTACAACTTTTCCTGCAGAAAACAAGCCCTATACAGCTATGTGAATGGAAAAATAAAAATGGTATGGTTCTAGAAAGGAATAGTGTGAAAAACGAAAACGCCAAAAGGGAAAGGGTTAATCCTGAAAGGGTTAAACTATTTTCGGAAGAGTGTAAAAGGATGGCCCCTTTTGGGGAGAGATTGAATATAAAGTATAATTACTGGAACACCTGTTTTTCCTTTGTACTGTATCTATATATGAATAATACAGTCTTTGAAGAATAAGGCCCCTTGCAGACGAGCATGTCCGGATTAGGTCCGGATGTGTCCCTGGGCATTGCGGCAAAACCGCGCGAGTAGGTACGCAATTGCAGTCAGTTTTGACAGCGATTGTGTTCCGATGTTCAGTTTTTATCGCGCGGGTGCAATGTGTTTTGCACGAGCATGATAAAAAACCGACTGTGGTACCCAGACCCGAACTTCTTCACAGAAGTTCAGGTTTGGGTTAGTTGTAGTGTAGATTGCATTATTTTCCCTTATAATATGGTTATAAGGGAAAATAATAGCATTCTGAATACAGAATGCATAGTAGAGAATGGCTGGAGGGGTTAAAATAAATAAATAAATAAATAATTTAACTCACCTTAATCCACTTGTTCGCGCAGCCGACATCTCTTCTGTCTTCTATTGTGAGGAATAGGACCTTTGATGACGTTACTACGCTCATCACATGGTCCGTCACATGATCCATCACCATGAAGAGATGCCGGCTGCGCAAACAAGTGGATTAAGGTGAGTTCAATTATTTTAAAAATTTTTTAACCCCTCTAGCCCTTCTCTACTATGCATTCTTTATTCAGAATGCTATTATTTTCCCTTATAACTATGTTATAAGGGAAAATAATAATGATCGGGTCCCCATCCCGATCGTCTCCTAGCAACCGTGCATGAAAATCACACCGCATCCGCACTTGCTTGCGGATGCTTGCGATTTTCACGCAACCCCATTCATTTCTATGGGGCCTGCGTTACATAAAAAACGCACAAAGAGGAGCATGCTGCGATTTTCACGCAACGCACAAGTGATGCGTGAAAATCACCGCTCATTTGCACAGCCCCATAGAAATGAATGGGTCCGGATTCAGTGCGGGTGCAATGCGTTCAACTCACGCATTGCACCCACGTGGAAATCTCGCCCATGTGAAAGGGGCCTAACAGTTTACTAATATATAGGGGTTACTTTTCTCCTTTCTGGAGTGTAATTATCTTAAATATGTCAACATAGGCCCAATCTTAGACAAGTGATATTCATGTGAAGACAATGAGGGGCTTGCCAGGAGAGGTGAGGCTTAGAGCAGTTCTCCAGGTTAGTGTTGAGTGAGAATATTCTAATTGCTAATTTTTATCGCGAATATCGGCACTTCGAGAATTCATGAAAATCTAGAATATATTGCTATATCTTAGTAAGAGCGAATATTCTAGATTCATTTTATCACTAGTGTGGTCATGCAGGTGGAATACTGGTGGAAGGAAGGTATATTTCACCCAGATTTCTCACCTGGGTGAAGTAAGTATAATCCAGGGAGTGCTGTGGCCTGAACAAACCTAGTTGTTTAGGCAGGATTCTTTTTGGAAATACGTGGGGCCTGGATTATTCAAAACGGTTGTTAAGGTTGGTAGAGGGAGCAACCATTCCCTTCCTTCCAGGCCAGTTTGTTGTTATGCTCTGAAATACCTTAACCACTTCCCGCCACGCTAACGCCGAAAGGCGTCATTTCTGCGGCGCTCCCAGGTCACACTAACGCCGATTGGCGTCATCTCGCGTGAGCCGAGATTTCCTGTGAACGCGCGCACACAGGCGCGCGTGCTCACAGGAACGGAAGGTAAGAGAGTGGATCTCCAGCCTGCCAGCGGCGATCGTTCGCTGGCAGGCTGGAGATGTGATTTTTTTAACCCCTAACAGGTATATTAGACGCTGTTTTGATAACAGCGTCTAATATACCTGCTACCTGGTCCTCTGGTGGTCCCCTTTGTTTGGATCGACCACCAGAGGACACAGGCAGCTCAGTAATATGTTGCACCAAGCACCACTACACTACACCCCCCCCCTGTCACTTATTAACCCCTTATTCACCCTTGATCACTCCTGATCACCCCATATAGACTCCCTGATCACCCCCCTGTCATTGATTACCCCCCTGTCATTGATCACCCCCCTGTAAAGCTCCATTCAGATGTCCGCATGATTTTTACGGATCCACTGATAGATGGATCGGATCCGCAAAACGCATACGGACGTCTGAATGGAGCCTTACAGGGGCGTGATCAATGACTGTGGTGATCACCCCATATAGACTCCCTGATCACCCCCCTGTCATTGATTACACCCCTGTCATTGATCAACCCCCTGTAAAGCTCCATTCAGATGTCCGCATGATTTTTACGGATCCACTGATAGATGGATCGGATCCGCAAAACGCATACGGACGTCTGAATGGAGCCTTACAGGGGCGTGATCAATGACTGTGGTGATCACCCCATATAGACTCCCTGATCACCCCCCTGTCATTGATTACCCCTCTGTCATTGATCAACCCCCTGTAAAGCTCCATTCAGATGTCCGCATGATTTTTACGGATCCACTGATAGATGGATCGGATCCGCAAAACGCATACGGACGTCTGAATGGAGCCTTACAGGGGCGTGATCAATGACTGTGGTGATCACCCCATATAGACTCCCTGATCACCCCCCTGTCATTGATTACACCCCTGTCATTGATCAACCCCCTGTAAAGCTCCATTCAGATGTCCGCATGATTTTTACGGATCCACTGATAGATGGATCGGATCCCCAAAACGCATACGGACGTCTGAATGGAGCCTTACAGGGGCGTGATCAATGACTGTGGTGATCACCCCATATAGACTCCCTGATCACCCCCTGTCATTGATTACCCCCCTGTCATTGATCAACCCCCTGTAAAGCTCCATTCAGATGTCCGCATGATTTTTACGGATCCACTGATAGATGGATCGGATCCGCAAAACGCATACGGACGTCTGAATGGAGCCTTACAGGGGCGTGATCAATGACTGTGGTGATCACCCCATATAGACTCCCTGATCACCCCCCTGTCATTGATTACACCCCTGTCATTGATCAGCCCCCTGTAAAGCTCCATTCAGATGTCCGCATGATTTTTACGGATCCACTGATAGATGGATCGGATCCGCAAAACGCATACGGACGTCTGAATGGAGCCTTACAGGGCGTGATCAATGACTGTGGTGATCACCCCATATAGACTCCCTGATCACCCCCCTGTCATTGATTACACCCCTGTCATTGATCAACCCCCTGTAAAGCTCCATTCAGATGTCCGCATGATTTTTATGGATCCACTGATAGATGGATCGGATCCGCAAAACACATACAGACGTCTCCCTGGAGCCTTCCAGGGGGGGTGATCACCCCATATAGACTCCCTGATCACCCCCCTGTCATTGATCACCCCCCCCGTCATTGATCACCCCCCTGTCAGGCTGCATTCAGATGTCCGTATGATTTTTACGGATCCACGGATACATGGATCGGATCCGCAAAACACATACGGACATCTGAATGGAGCCTTACAGGGGGGTGATCAATGACAGGGGGGTGATCACCCCATATAGACTCTCTGATCACCCCCCTGTCATTGATCACCCCCCTGTCATTGATCACCCCTCTGTAAGGCTCCATTCAGACATTTTTTTGGCCCAAGTTAGCGGAATTATTTTTTTTTTTCTTACAAAGTCTCATATTCCACTAACTTGTGTCAAAAAATTAAATCTCACATGAACTCACCATACCCCTCACGGAATCCAAATGCGCAAAATTTTTTAGACATTTATATTCCAGACTTCTTCTCACGCTTTAGGGCCCCTAGAATGCCAGGGCAGTATAAATACCCCACATGTGACCCCATTTCGGAAAGAAGACACCCCAAGGTATTCCGTGAGGGGCATATTGAGTCCATGAAAGATTGAAATTTTTGTCCCAAGTTAGCGGAAAGGGAGACTTTGTGAGAAAAAAAAAAAATATATCAATTTCCGCTAACTTGTGCCAAAAAAAAAAAAATTCTATGAACTCGCCATGCCCCTCATTGAATACCTTGGGGTGTCTTCTTTCCAAAATGGGGTCACATGTGGGGTATTTATACTGCCCTGGCATTCTAGGAGCCCCAAAGCGTGAGAAGAAGTCTGGTATCCAAATGTCTAAAAATGCCCTCCTAAAAGGAATTTGGGCACCTTTGCGCATCTAGGCTGCAAAAAAGTGTCACGCATCTGGTATCGCCGTACTCAGGAGAAGTTGGGGAATGTGTTTTGGGGTGTCATTTTACATATACCCATGCTGGGTGAGAGAAATATCTTGGTCAAATGCCAACTTTGTATAAAAAAATGGGAAAAGTTGTCTTTTGCCAAGTTATTTCTCTCACCCAGCATGGGTATATGTAAAATGACACCCCAAAACACATTCCCCAACTTCTCCTGAATACGGCGATACCACATGTGTGACACTTTTTTGCAGCCTAGGTGGGCAAAGGGGCCCATATTCCAAAGAGCACCTTTAGGATTTCACAGGTCATTTACCTACTTACCACACATTAGGGCCCCTGGAAAATGCCAGGGCAGTATAACACCCCACAAGTGACTTCATTTTGGAAAGAAGACACCCCAAGGTATTCCGTGAGGGGCATGGCGAGTTCCTAGAATTTTTTATTTTTTGTCACAAGTTAGTGGAAAATGATGATTTTTTATTTTTATTTTTTTTCTTACAAAGTCTCATATTCCACTAACTTGTGACAAAAAATAAAAACTTCCATGAACTCACTATGCCCATCAGCGAATACCTTGGGATGTCTTCTTTCCAAAATGGGGTCACTTGTGGGGTAGTTATACTGCCCTGGCATTCTAGGGGCCCAAATGTGTGGTAAGGAGTTTGAAATCAAATTCTGTAAAAAATGACCAGTGAAATCCGAAAGGTGCTCTTTGGAATATGGGCCCCTTTGCCCACCTAGGCTGCAAAAAAGTGTCACACATCTGGTATCTCCGTATTCAGGAGAAGTTGGGGAATGTGTTTTGGGGTGTCATTTTACATATACCCATGCTGGGTGAGAGAAATATCTTGGCAACGACAACTTTTACCTTTTTTTATACAAAGTTGGCATTTGACCAAGATATTTCTCTCACAAAGCATGGGTATATGTAAAATGACACCCCAAAACACATTCCCCAACTTCTCCTGAATATGGAGATACCAGATGTGTGACACTTTTTTGCAGCCTAGGTGGGCAAAGGGGCCCATATTCCAAAGAGCACCTTTCGGATTTCACTGGCTATTTTTTACAGAATTTGATTTCAAACTCCTTACCACACATTTGGGCCCCTAGAATGCCAGGGCAGTATAACTACCCCACAAGTGACCCCATTTTGGAAAGAAGACATCCCAAGGTATTCGCTGATGGGCATAGTGAGTTCATGGAAGTTTTTATTTTTTGTCACAAGTTAGCGGAAAATGATGATTTTTTTTTTCTTTTTTTTTCTTACAAAGTCTCATATCCCACTAACTTGTGACAAAAAATAAAAACTTCCATGAACTCACTATGCCCATCAGCGAATACCTTGGGGTGTCTTCTTTCCAAAATGGGGTCACTTGTGGGGTAGTTATACTGCCCTGGCATTCTAGGGGCCCAAATGTGTGGTAAGGAGTTTGAAATCAAATTCTGTAAAAAATGACCAGTGAAATCCGAAAGGTGCTCTTTGGAATATGGGCCCCTTTGCCCACCTAGGCTGCAAAAAAGTGTCACACATCTGGTATCTCCGTATTCAGGACAAGTTGGGGAATGTGTTTTGGGGTGTCATTTTACATATACCCATGCTGGGTGAGAGAAATATCTTGGCAAAAGACAACTTTTACCTTTTTTTTATACAAAGTTGTTATTTGCCAAGATATTTCTCTCACCCAGCATGGGTATATGTAAAATGACACCCCAAAACACATTCCCCAACTTCTCCTGAATATGGAGATACCAGATGTGTGACACTTTTTTGCAGCCTAGGTGGGCAAAGGGGCCCATATTCCAAAGAGCACCTTTCGGATTTCACTGGTCATTTTTTACAGAATTTGATTTCAAACTCCTTACCACACATTTGGGCCCCTAGAATGCCAGGGCAGTATAACTACCCCACAAGTGACCCCATTTTGGAAAGAAGACATCCCAAGGTATTCGCTGATGGGCATAGTGAGTTCATGGAAGTTTTTATTTTTTGTCACAAGTTAGTGGAATATGAGACTTTGTAAGAAAAAAAATAAAATAAAAAATCATCATTTTCCGCTAACTTGTGACAAAAAATAAAAAGTTCTATGAACTCACTATGCCCATCAGCGAATACCTTAGGGTGTCTACTTTCCGAAATGGGGTCATTTGTGGGGTGTTTGTACTGTCTGGGCATTGTAGGACCTCAGGAAACATGACAGGTGCTCAGAAAGTCAGAGCTGCTTCAAAAAGCGGAAATTCACATTTTTGTACCATAGTTTGTAAACGCTAAAACTTTTACCCAAACCATTTTTTTTTTTACCCAAACATTTTTTTTTTATCAAAGACATGTAGAACAATAAATTTAGAGCAAAATTTATATATGGATGTCGTTTTTTTTGCAAAATTTTACAACTGAAAGTGAAAAATGTCATTTTTTTGCCAAAAAATCGGTAAATTTCGATTAATAACAAAAAAAGTAAAAATGTCAGCAGCAATGAAATACCACCAAATGAAAGCTCTATTAGTGAGAAGAAAAGGAGGTAAATTTCATTTGAGTGGTAAGTTGCATGACCGAGCAATAAACCGCTAAAGTTGTGGAGTGCCGATTTGTAAAAAAGGACCTGGTCTTTAGGGGGGTATAAACCTGTGGTCCTTAAGTGGTTAAGGCAGTTAACCTCGTTAGAGTACTATATATAGAGTGCTGTGGCTCACTTAGGTAGAAGCCTGCAAGGACAGCACACAGTGCTGTGAATACTGAGGACCAGTGAGCAAACTACATGCTGTGTGAACGTCAGCCTACCAACTGTAGCGTAGGTGATACAAACTCTTTGTGTTATTAGTTAGTCCCAGACGGGAAGGCTTTTGTTTTGTGATTTGTTACTGCTATACTGGAAATCCTGGGTTCCACTAAAAAGCATGTGTTGATGTAAACCTCCTGAAATCGGACCCTAAAAAAAAAGTGACGTGAACTTTACATCATCTGTGCCTCCGTGAATATCCAGAACCGTACGCTGCCCCCCTTTGCAGGCTTATAATTGGTGAAGGATGCGTGCATAATTTTTATTTTTTTCCCGTCTCTTCGTTTGTTCTCTGCAAGAACTTTTTGCTCCAGTAGATGTTGTGGGTAAAGCCCGCTATCGGCCTGCAGGAGACACTCGCTAATATGGAAGCGGCCATAACCCAATTTATTAAAGTGCAGGCTGAGGCGAACCTAGGCCAACAGGAGAAGAACCGCCTGTTGTCAGAACAAATGGCCGCCCTTACAAAAGCCCTGCCGGTTGTTTCCCAGACAGCTCCAACATCTCCCCGGAATCCCAGGAAAACTGTGCAACAGTCGCTACAGAAGTTAACCACGGAGGACGATATTGAGACATATCTAACCATTTTTGAGCGCACAGCAGAGCGTGAACACCTTCCGGTGGCTGATTGGGTCAATGTCTTGGCACCTTTCCTATCAGGGGAGCCCCAGAAGGCATATCATGACCTTGGCCAACAGGAGGTATGAGACTGTACTAAGATACGAGCGGAAATTCTGGCACGGTTAGGAGTAACCCTGCTGTCCGGGCCCGGCGCGTGCATACCTGGCGCTTTGATGTAACCAAACCTACTCGGTCCCAAATGTTCGACCTGGTTCACCTCATGAAAAAGTGGCTGGAATCTGAGACGAGCACAGCAGCCCAAATAACTGAACGGGTCGTAATGGATAGATTTACGACTGCATTACCTAGGACATTACAGCGCTGGGTGGGGCGGGGAGACCCCAAAGACCTGGATGAGCTGGTGAACCTGGTTGATCGGTATCTCACCACGGAAGTCTATCTTCGGGATAATGCCTTTCCCTGTGCTCCTTCCAGGAGTGACCGCCCCAAATCTACAGCAGCTAGGAGACAGTCCTCAATGGGGGAAGCAGGAAAAATGGCACTGGAGAGTCCCCAGCGATCTTCCCCAAGCGTGCCCCGATTTGCTTCACCGAAACCAGGACCTCCCCAATGTTGGAGGTGCCGAGAAGTTGGGTATGTAATTGTCCCCTCACTTCCGAACCAATGGAGTGCGAGGCCGGCCGGCTGATGTCCTTGTTTGCTGAACCGGTCTGTGTGGCTTTCCCGGAGGTGAAACTTGAACCCCAGTTCTGCAGCGTACTGGTGAATAGTCAACCTACAACTGCACTACTAGACTCATGAAGTCTCGTAACTTTGGTGCATGCCTCTTATGTAACCAGAGACAAAATCCAGGGAGAATCCCTGGGTGTGCTGTGTATCCACGGGGATGTTAAGGCATATCCCGTGGCCATGGTGTCTTTTGAAACTACCTCTGGCTGTATTGACCATAATGTAGGTGTGGTGGAAAACCTCATGCATAATGCCATCCTCGGGCGTAACTTTCCCTACTTCTGGCAGTTGTGGGGGAGGGGCCAACCCCTTAGAGCTGCAGCGCAGTCGTTTGTAGAAGAATTGTCCGAGGTTGAATTGTTGCCAAAAGAGCCTGAGGAGAATAGTTTTCCTTTACAGGTACTGGCAGGAGATGAGGAAGCCTCCTCCTCTGAGCCAGTATTGTCTGACTTAAGAGTATCTAGTGAAAATGTTGGCACTGCGGAATTAAGGGATCCCACCCTTGTACATGCCACAGAAGGTGTTAAGGTCATCAATGGCGTACCTCAGGAACCAGGGGCTGATCGACAATTTCCCTATTTTGCCATCAATATTCATATTTTTTACCGAGTTACCAAGAGTAGCAGAGAGGTTGTTGAACAGCTCTTGGTGCCTCGATCCTACCGAAGCATAGTCTTAGACCTAGCTCACAGTCATGCTGTGGCGGGGCATTTGAGGACAGAAAAAACCCAGGAGAGAATTCTCCAGCGTTTTTTTTGGCCTGGGCTCTATCGAGAAGTAAACGATTATTGTGACTCCTGTCCCATGTGTCAATTGAGTGCACCCATGTCTCATTTCAGGAGTCCCCTGGTACCGCTACCGATTATCGAAATTCCATTCGAGAGAGTCGCTATGGATCTCGTAGGGGCGGTAATAATATCCGCTAGGGGACATCAATATATTTTAGTTGTGGTTGACTATGCCACTCGTTATCCGGAAGCTGTCCCCCTAAGAAACACTGCCTCAAAAACCATTGCCAGAGAGCTATTTTTGTTCTCTAGGACTGGAGTACCCAAGGAGATCCTTACCGATCAAGGAACTCCCTTTATGTCTGGGGTTATGAAGGATATGTGCAGGCTATTCAAAATTACGCAATTACGCACTTCGGTGTATCACCCACAGACTGATGGCTTAGTCGAAAGATTTAATAAGACGCTAAAACAGATGTTGAAGAAAGCGGTAGAGAGGGATGGCAGAGATTGGGATTGCCTACCACCCTACCTCATGTTCGCAATCCGGGAGGTACCCCAAGCCTCCACAGGGTTTTCCCCATTTGAGTTAGTTTATGGCCAACATCCCCGGGGACTTCTTTACATAGCCAAAGAAACGTGGGAAACCGAGACTACCTCTTTCAAAAGTGTTATTGAGCATATAACCCATATGCAAGAGCGTATTGAGACGGTAATGCCCTTAGTGAAAGAGCATTTGCAGAAGGCCCAAGCCTCCCAAAGTAGGGTGTATAATCGCTCTGCAAGGATTAGGAGTCTTGGTATTAGATCCCACAGTGGAAAGTAGTTTTTTCACCAAATGGCAAGGTCCCTATGAGGTAGTGGAAAAATAAGTGACGTTAACTATAAGATACATCAGCCGGGGAAAAGAAAGCCTTTCCAGGTGTATCATATTAACCTTCTTAAACCCTGGAAGGATAGGGAGTCCCTATTGGCAGAAGTTCAAAAGAAAATAGAGAAGGAATCACACACCATTCCTCCTGTGAAAATAGGTGAGACCTTGTCAGGGAAACAACAAGAGGCAAAAGAGTTTTTGCAACACAATCGGGAGAAATTTTCTGATCTACCAGGATGAACCCATCTGATTAGCGATCAGATTATCACTGAACCCAGTAAGATCGTAAACTTAAAACCTTACCGTATCCCGGAAGCCCGTAGGAAGGCTGTGTCAGAGGAGGTAAAGAGAATGTTGGAGTTGGGAGTGATAGAAGAATCTAGGAGTGCGTGGGCCAGTCCTATTGTCTTAATCCCAAAACCCAATGAGACCTGGAGGTTTTGTAATGACTTCAGGAAACTTAATGAAATTTCAAAATTCGATGTATACCCCATGCCTAGGGTGGATGAACTAATTGAAAATCTAGGGAGGGCTAGATTCATTACAACCTTAGACCTTACTAAAGGTTATTGGCAGATCCCATTAACACCAGAGGCGAAAGAGAAAACAGCATTCCTAACCCCAGAGGGTTTATTCCAGTATGTGGTAATGCCGTTTGGGTTACACGGGGCTCCAGCTACTTTCCAGAGATTGATGGATAGAATCCTGCGACCACATCGAGGATACGCAGCGGCATATCTGGACGATGTGGTCATTTATAGCGCAGATTGGCAGAGTCACTTAAAAAAGGTGCAAAAAGTTCTGGACTCTATAAGTGACGCAGGGCTAACCATCAACCCCGAGAAATGTGCCTTAGGATTAGAGGAAGCCAGGTACCTGGGATACATTATTGGCCGGGGATTGATTAAGCCCCAATTGAATATGGTGGAAGCCATTCAAAAATGGCCCGACCTCTGACAAAAAAACAGGTCAGGGCATTCTTAGGCATCGGCGGGTACTACCGTAGGTTTGTGAAAAATTTTGCGTCCATTGCAGCCCCATAACAGACCTAACTAAGGGTGGAAAGTCCGTAATGATAAAGGGGTCCCCCCAAGCTGAAATGTCATTCCAGACATTGAAGGCTAGCCTCTGTCAACAGCCGGTACTAGTGACCCCGGACTTTACAAAAGAGTTCATAGTTCAGACGGATGCTTCTGACTCATGATTAGGGGCGGTGCTGTCCCAAGAGCTAAATGGGGTAGAGCACCCTGTTATGTATTTAAGTAGGAAACTGACCCCAGCAGAGAAAAACTATGCAATAGTTGAAAGGGAATGTTTAGCGGTCAAATGGGCACTAGAATCCCTAAAATATTATTTGTTAGGGAGGAAGTTTGAGTTGCTCTCGGATCATGCCCCCCTAACATGGATGAAACAAAACCGGGAGAGAAATGCCAGAATCACAAGATGGTTCCTGTCTCTCCAAAATTTTAATTTTGTGTTGGAACATAGGCCAGGAAAACTACAGACAAATGCACATGTGTTGTCAAGGGTGCATTGCATGTGGGGAACAGGTACCCAGTCCTCCGGTCTGGAGAAGAGGGGGGGATATGTGGTCATGCAGGTGGAATACTGGTGGAAGGAAGGCATATTTCACCCAGATTTCTCATCTGGGTGAAGTAAGTGTAATCCAGGGAGTGCTGTGGCCTGAACAAACTTAGTTGTTTAGGCAGGATTCTTTTTGGAAATACGTGGGGCCTGGATTATGCGGAACGGTTGTTAAGGTTGGTAGAGGGAGCAACCGTTCCCTTCTTTCCAGGCCAGTTTGTTGTACAGCTTAAGGCAGTTAACCTCGTTAGAGTACTATATACAGAGTGCTGTCGCTCACTTAGGTAGAAGCCTGCAAGGATAGCACACAGTGCTGTGAATACTGAGGACTAGAGTTGAGCGAACCCGAACTGTAAAGTTCGGGTTCATACCGAACTTTAGCTTTTTCGGGACCCGGACCCGAACCCGAACATTTACGTAAAAGTTCGGGTTCGGTGTTCAGCGCTTTCTTGGCGCTTTTTGAAAGGCTGCACAGCAGCCAATCAACAAGCGTTTAACTGTGTGCCCTTAGAAGCCATCACAGCCATGCCTACTATTGGCATGGCTGTGATTGGCCAACTGCAGCATGTGACCCAGCCTCTATTTAAGCTGGAGTCACGTAGCGCCGCCTGTCAATCTGCTCTGATTAGTGTAGGGAGAGGCTGCAGCTGCTGTCAGGGAGAGATCAGGGAGAAATATTAAGAAGAACTGCCCTTTTACTCAGCGATCTAAATCCAATGTGTTTTGTGGGTGCAGTGCACAATTTTTTTAAGCCTGCACTGAGCCAACTTCTGCTGAAAACGAACTTTTTTTTTACTTCAGTTTGTCACTATCAATACCTAATCGGCAGCCATTTTATGCAATGAAAGTGCACCAGCACTATCTATCTGCATGTCTGCTAGTCCAGAAATGCAGCTTTTTTGCTGACTGTGCTTAAAAAACCTTTTTGTTCATATACTGGTCATCTTTGATTACATGTGCATAGGTGACAGTCACATTTAGGCCATAAATACGGCCATTAGGTTACTGCTGTTAAAAAAAACTCTTTTTTTCATATACTGGTCATCTTTGATTACACGTGCATAGGTGACCGTCACATTTAGGCCACAAATACGGCCATTAGGTTACTGCGGTTTAAAAAAAACGTTTGTTCATATACTGGTCATTTTTGATTAAAAAGTGCATTGATTACAGTCACATTTAGGCCATAAATACGGCCATTAGGTTACTGCGGTTAAAAAAAAAACATTTGTTCATATACTGGTCATCTTTTATTATACGTACATTGATTACAGTCACATTTAGGCCACAAATACGGCCATCAGGTTACTGCGGTTAAAAAAAAACGTTTGTTCATATACTGGTCATTTTTGATTAAACGTGCATTGATTACAGTCACATTTAGGCCACAAATACGGCCATTTGGTTACTGCGGTTAAAAAAAAAAACGTTTGCTCATATACTGGTCATCTTTGATTACACGTGCATAGGTGACAGTCACATTTAGGCCACAAATACGGCCATTTGGTTACTGCGGTTTAAAAAAAACTTTTGTTCATATACTGGTCATCTTTGATTACACGTGCATCGGTGACTGTCATATTTAGGCCACAAATACCGCTGTCATATAGAGTTTTAAAAAAAATTTTTAGTGCAATACCCTACATCAGGGTTTATATTGGCGGTTAATTATTTTTAACATACTTAACTTAATTTTTACTTTGCTTTGTGAACGCTAACTATGAGGCAAACATCTAATAAGGGACGCGGTCATGGTCGCGGTGGTGTTGGTGGAGCCTCTGGTGCAGGGAGAGGACGTGGCAGTTCTGCCACAGCTACACGTCCTACTGAACCTAATCCCAGTATCCGCCAGAATCTACAGCGATATTTGGTCGGGCCTAAGAACGTTCTAAGGATGGTAAGGCCTGAGCAAGTACAGGCGCTAGTCAATTGGGTGGCCGACAGTGGATCCAGCACGTTCACATTATCTCCCACCCAGTCTTCTGCAGAAAGCGCACAGGTGGCACCTGAAACCCATGCCAATCAGTCTGTCACATCACCCCCGTGCATATCGGGGAACCTGTCTGAGCCTCAAGTCATGCAGCAGTCTCTTATGCTGTTTGAAGACTCTGCTGGCAGGGTTTCCCAAGGGCATCCACCTAGCCCTTCCCCAGGGGTGGAAGACATAGAATGCACTGACGCACAACCACTTATGTTTCCTGATGAGGACCTGAGAATAGCACCTCAGCACGTCTCTGATGATGTCGAAACACAGGTGCCAACTGCTGCGTCTTTCTGCAGTGTGCAGACCGAAAAGGAGGTCAGGGAAGAAGACTGGGTGGAAGACGATGCAGGGGACGATGAGGTCCTAGACCCCACATGGAATGAAGGTCATGCTACTGACTTTGAGAGTTCAGAGGAAGAGGCAGTGGTGAGACCGAGCCAACAGCGTAGCAAAAGAGGGAGCAGGGTGCAAAAGCAGAGCAGCCGTCGCCGAAACAGTTCACCTGCTACTGGCCACCACCACCAGGGACCGAGCACACCAAAGGCAGCATCAAGGAGTTCCCTGGCATGGCACTGTCACCGCCAGCTCTGTGAGAAGGTCTGTTAGACGTTCTTCGCTACCTCTTGCATGAAGTTCTTTGTTTTGGTTTCACTTTGTCATTTCCTTTTCTTCTCCCAGCTGTCATCTATTTGCAATATTGCATGGTTTCCAGGTATGCACTTTGGAAAAGGATATACCTGTTTTTGCTATCGATTCCGCTCCACTTTCTCAAAGATCGTTAAAGGGCAAAGTTCACAATATCCGTTTGACTGTGGGTGACGCTCATGTTGTGGATATGTCATGTTTCGTCTTAAGCGGATTACCTACTCCTCTAGTGTTGGGGCTACCCTGACTCACTAAACATAACCCCACCATTGATTGGCAAGCAAGGCAAATAAATGGTTAGAGTGAGTTTTGCAGAGAGAATTGCTTCACGGCGTCTCTTTCAGAGGTTTCAACCAAGACTGTGCCATCTTTTCTCTCAGAATTTTCGAATGTGTTTTCCTAGAGTGGTGTCCAGGAGTTGCCCCCGCACCGGGAGTACGACTGTCCTATTAATCTCATCTCAGGCGCCAAACTGCCAAAATCACGTTTATACAATCTCTCCCAACCTGAAAGAGTCCGCCACACAATATCTCTCACTCATCCTCTTCAGATTACCCAGAATCTTTTGCCAAATAAATGACAAAGACGAGGAAAATCTCTCCTCATCAGGTAAACCAGAAGACCCCTCTCCAGAGAATGTCCCAAACTGCGGATGAAACCCATATGCACCAAAAAATGGTGACTTATCAGAGGACTCCTGGCGACGGTTATTTAAAGCAAACTCAGCAAGGGACAAAAAGGAACACCAATCCTCCCGTTACCCATTCCTTCCCGTCCTTGGACGCATCTGTCCATGGACTTCATTACGGACCTGCCTCGTTCCTCGAGGAAGACTGTGATTCTGGTAGTAGTGGACCGTTTTAGCAAAATGGCTCATTTCATTCCCTTTCCTGGGTTACCCAATGCTAAGACGCTGGCGCAAGCTTTGTTGATCACATTGTTAAATTGCATGGCATTCCTTCAGACATCGTTTCTGATAGGGGCATGCAATTTGTTTCCAGATTCTGGACGGCCTTCTGTTCTCGCTTGGGGGTTCGGTTGTCGTTCTCTTCTGCTTTTCACCCGCAGTCGAATGGTCAGATCGAATGCGTCAATCAGAATCTGGAGACATATCTGCGCTGTTTTGTGGCGGAAAATCAGGAGGATTGGTGCTCCTTTTTGTCCCTTGCTGAGTTTGCTTTAAATAACCGTCGCCAGGAGTCCTCTGATAAAAGTCACCATTCATCCGCAGTTTGGGACATTCTCTGGAGAGGGGTCTTCTGGTTTACCTGATGAGGAGAGATTTTCCTCGTCTTTGTCATTTATTTGGCAAAAGATTCAGGGTAATCTGAAGAGGATGAGTGAGAGATATAATCTTGTGGCGGATAAGAGACGTGTGACTGGTCCTTGACCTGAATGTGGGGGATCTGGTGTGGTTGTCTAAAAAGAATATCAAACTGAAGGTTCCCTCCTGGAAGTTGGGTCCTAGGTTTATTGGGCCTTACAAGATCTTGTCCGTCATCAATCCCATTGCCTTCCGTCTTGATCTTCCTCAGACTTGGAAGATCCATAATGTTTTTCACAGTTCCCTATTAAAACCTTATGTCCAACCCACGGTACTCTCCTCTTTGCCGCCTCCTCCGATTGTTGTTGATGGCAATCTTGAATTTCAGGTCTCTAGGATTGTGGATTCTCGCATTATCCGTGGTTCTCTCCAGTACCTCGTTCATTGGGAGGGTTATGGTCCTGAGGAGAGGATGTGGGTCCCAGTGGCGGACATTAAGGCAACTCGTCTCATCAGGGCTTTCCATAGGTCTTATCCTGAGAAGGTGGGCTCTGAGTGTCCGGAGTCCACCCGTAGAGGGAGGGGTACTGTCACCACCAGCTCTGTGAGAAGGTCTGTTAGATATCCTTCGCTACCTCTTGCATGAAGTTCTTTGTTTTTGTTTCACTTTGTCATCTCCTTTCCTTCTCCCAGCTGTCATCTATTTGCACTGATTGTCTCCCTTTATATTCCCTCCCATACTGCCTCACTTTGCGGTTTATACTTCTTCCTGGATGAGTTGTTCACTGCTGGATGCTCCTTCTCCTGATTCCTCAGATAAGTCTGTTTCCTTTATTTGTGTTTACTTGCTGGCTTGATTGTAGGTGACCCTGACTCCTTCGGTATTAATTGCAGGGAGCCGGTGGTCGTATCCCCTCACTATTATAGGGTTTTCAGGTGTCAGATAGTATAAGGTAAGTGGACATGCAATCGTCTACCATAAAGATCTTTGCATGGGCATAGCAGTCAGGGAGAGCTCAAGGGGTTTTATAGGGCTCATCCATATGCTCCTTAGTTTGGGATCAAGCCAGTCGGATGTTTATTTATAGGTTCCAACTTTCTAAAACACCCTCCGTGACAGGCACTTCACACAATGTGCTGACGACAAGACCCGAGTGGTTTGCACGCTGTGCCACCAGAGCCTGAAGCGAGGCATTAACGTTCTGAACCTTAGCACAACCTGCATGACCAGGCATCTACATGCGAGACACGGGCTGCAGTGGAGTAAGCACCTTCAAAACCAAGAAAGGGCTCAGGCCCCTCTTGCTCCCTCTTCTGCTGCTGCCTCGGCCTCTTCCTCCGCCTCTGGAGGAACCTTGACACCTGCCGCCCAGCAAACAGAGGATGTGCCACCAACAACACCACCTCCGTCACCAAGCATCTCCACCAAGTCACACGGAAGCGTTCAGCTCTCCATCTCACAAACCTTTGAGAGAAAGCGTAAATTCCCCCCTAGCCACCCTCAATCCCTGGCCCTGAATGCCAGCATTTCTAAACTAATGGCCTTTGAAATGCTGTCATTCAGGCTGGTAAAGACGGACAGCTTCAAACAGCTCATGTCGCTTGCTGTCCCACAGTACGTCGTTCCCAGCTACCACTGCTTCTCCAGGAGAGCCGTGCCCTCCCTGCACAACCAAGTATCGGATAAAATCAAGTGTGCACTGCGCAACGCCATGTGTGGCAAGGTCCACCTAACCACAGATACGTGGACCAGTAAGCACGGTCAGGGACGCTATATCTCCCTAACTGCACACTGGGTAAATATAGTGGCGGCTGGGCCCCAGGCGGAGAGCTATTTGGCGCACGTCCTTCCGCCGCCAAGGATCGCAGGGCATCATTCTTTGCCTCCTGTTGCCTCCTCTTCCTACTCGGCTTCCTCCTCCTCTTCTACCACCTCCTCATCCGGTCAGCGACAGACCTTCACCACCAACTTCAGCACAGCCAGGGGTAAACGTCAGAAGGCCATTCTGAAACTGATGTGTTTGGGGGACAGGCTCCACACCGCGCAGGAGTTGTGGCGGGGTATAGAACAACAGACCGACGAGTGGTTGCTGCCAGTGAGCCTCAAGCCTGGCCTGGTGGTGTGCGATAATGGGCGAAATCTCGTTGCAGCTCTGGGACTAGCCGGTTTGACGCACATCCCTTGTCTGGCGCATGTGCTTAATTTGGTGGTGCAGAAATTCATTCACAACTACCCCGACATGTCTGAGCTGCTGCATAAAATGCAGGTCGTCTGTGCGCTCTTCCGGCGTTCTCATCCTGCCGCCGCTCGGCTGTCTGCTCTACAGCGTAACTTCTGCCTTCCCGCTCACTGCCTCATAGGCATCGTGCTTACCAGGTGGAACTCCACCTTGCACATGCTGGAGATTCTGTGCGAGCAGCAGCAGGCCTTAGTTGGAGTTTCAGCTGCAGCACGCACGGGTGAGTCACACTGCGGAACAGCACCACTTCTCAACCAATGACTGGTCCTCCATGCGAGACCTGTGTGCCCTGTTGCGCTGTTTCGAGTACTCCACCAACATGGCCAGTAGCGATGACGCCGTTATCAGCGTTACAATACCACTTCTATGTCTCATTAAGAAAACACTTAGGGCAATGATGGAAGAGGATGTGGCCCAGGACGAGGAGGAGGAAGAGGGGTCATCTCTAACACTTTCAGGCCAGTCTTTTAGAAGTGGCTCAGAAAGAGGATTTTTGCAACAGCAGAGGCCAGGTACAAACGTGGCCAGCCAGGGCCCACTACTGGAGGACGAGGAGGATGAGGAGGAGGATGGGGATAAAGCATGTTCACAACGAGGTGGTATCCAACATAGCTCGGGCCCATTACTGGGGCGTGGCTGGGGGGATACAGAGGACGCAGACGATACGCCTCCCACAGAGGACAGCTTGTCCTTACCTCTGGGCAGCCTGGCACACATGAGCGACTACATGCTGCAGCGCCTGCGCAACGACTGCAGAATTGCCCACATTTTAACATGTGCTGACTACTGGGTGGCCACTCTGCTGGATCCCCGTTACAAAGACAATGTGCCATCCTTAATTCCCTCACTGGAGCGTGATCGGAAGATGCGCGACTACAGGCGCATGCTGGTAGATGCGCTCCTAAGAGCATTCTTGACTGACGCCGGGGGACAAGTGGAAGCACAAGGCGAAGGCAGGGGAGGAGGAAGAGGTCGCCAACGCAGCTGTGTCAGCGCCAGCACCTCAGAAGGCAGGGTTAGCATGGCCGACATGTGGAAAAGATTTGTCACCTCGCCGCAACAATCGGGCCCAACTGCTGATATGGAGCGTGTTAGCAGGAGGCAGCATTTGAACAACATGGTGGAACAGTACCTGTGCACACGCCTACACGTACTGACTGATGGTTCTGCCCCATTCAACTTCTGGGTCTCCGAATTGTCCACATGGCCAGAGCTTGCCCTGTATGCCTTGGAGGTGCTGGCCTGCCCTGCAGCCAGTGTACTCTCTGAACGTGTATTTAGCACGGCAGGAGGCGTCATTACAGACAGACGCAGCCGCCTGTCCACAGCCAACGTGGACAAGCTCACGTTCATTAAAATATTTTGGGGGCTACCTACCCCAATAAAAAAAAAAAAAGCATTGTTGGCTACCTGTTCCTCCTCCATTGCTGCCTCCACCTACAACACCACATTCACCGCCTCCTTAACCTCCGACTCCATATCCACCTCCTTCTCTGAGTTGCAGGTTAATAATTAGTAATTTTTTGTTATTTTATTTCATTTTAAGTAATTTCCCTATCCACATTTGTTTGCAGAGCAGTTGCCATGCTCTTAAGCACATTGTACTGCCTTTTACATCCCTCTAGCCTTTTCAAGGACTATTTTAGAGCCATTTTAATGCAAAAAGTGCCAATTTTAGTGCCCTAAATAAAATAAAAATCGTATTTTCAATTGTCGGGTGACATTTTACCATTTTTGGCGTATACAAACCCCTGCTGTGCCTGGGTGACAGGGGCCTAAATCTCTCAAAATCCTCTGTTCTATTGCTGGGTGACATGAACCCCCTTTTGCAATGAATGAACCCCTGCTGTGCCTGGGTGACAAAGCCTAAATCTCTCAAAATCCTCTGTTGTAATTCTGGTTGACATGAACCCCCTTTTGCCGTGAATGAACCCCTGCTGTGCCTGGGTGACAGGGGCCTAAATCTCTCAAAATCCTCTGTTCTATTGCTGGGTGACAAGATCCCCCTTTTGCCGTGAATTAACCCCTGCTGTGCCTGGGTGAAAGGGGCCTAAATCTCTCAAAATCCTCTGTTTTATTGCTGGGTGACATAAACCCCCTTTTGCCGTGAATGAACTCCTGCTGTGCCTGGGTGACATGGGCCTAAATCTCTGAAAATCCTCTGTTCTATTGCTGGGTGACAAGATCCCCCTTTTGCTGTGAATGAAGCCCTGCTGTGCCTGGGTGACAGGGGCCTAAATCTCTCAAAATCCTCTGTTCTATTGCTGGGTGACAAGATCCCCTTTGGCCGTGAATGAACCCCTGCTCTGCATTGCTGACAGGGAACTAAATTTAGTGAAAACATCTGTTACTGATCGGAAGATGCGCGACTACAAGCGCACGCTGATGATGGCATTCCCACCTGACAGCGGAGGAACAGTGGAAGCACAAGGCGAAGGCAGAGGAGGAGGAAGAGGTCGCCAACGCAGCTGGGGCACCACCAGCACCTGAGAAGGCAGGGTTAGCATGGCCCAAATGTGGAAAAGATTTGTCAGCCTTGGAGGTGCTGAACTGCCCTGCAGCCAGTGTATAGTGTGAACGTGTGTTTAGCATGGCAGAGAGCATTATCACAGGCCGCAGCCAATGTGGACAAGCTTACGTTTATTAAAATGAACCAGGCATGGATCCCACAGGACTTGTCCGTACCTTGTGCAGAATAGACATTTATACCAGCCTCAACCACCCATTCTTGTACTCAAGTGCACTTATTCTTTGTTTTATTTTGTTATATGTCCCAATATTTTGGGGGATACCCAAATGTAAAAATAAAAAATAACACAAATCAGTGTTGGCTACCTATTCCTCCTTCACCGCCGCTTCCACCTACACCGCCACGTGAACCTACACTGCCACATCCACTCATCCACCGCCTCCTCAACCTCCTACTCCTAGATCCAGATTGTTATTTAAAATTTTTCTGTATTTTATGTTATTTTAAGTCATTTCCCTATCCACATTTGTTTGCAGAACAGTTGTCATGCTCTTAAGCACATTTTGATGCCTTTTGCAGCTCTCTAGCCCTTTCCAGGACTATTATTGAGCCATTTTAGTGACCAAAAGTTCGGGTCCCCATTGACTTCAATGGGGTTCAGGTTCGGGGTCAAGTTCGGGTCCCGAACCCGAACTTTTTTTTCAAGTTCGGCCAAACTCGTCGAACCCGAACATCCAGGTGTCCGCTAAACTGTAGACCTTACACAAATTTCAGGCTAGTGTTTCCGGGTGACGTCTGACGCTGAATCTTGAATCAAGATGACCCGGGGGACAATTCGTGAGCAAATAGATAAGGTGAGCATTTTTTATTTTTTTAACATATTAACCTCTGACAGCCATCAATGGTCATCTCAGATCAGTTTAGATAGTCATGCTGCAATCAGTGATGAACGTGGTGGCATCTGAGGGATTCAATGACGTTGGGCGGTGCAATCGCCATTTCCCATCATTCTGCTGGCTACTTTCACACCTGCATTAGGTGCGTATCCGTCTGGTATCTGCACAGACGGATCCGCACCTATAATGCAAATGCTTAGATCCGTTCAGAACGGATCCGTTTGCATTACCATGAACAAAAAACAAAAAAATATATATATTTTTTTTTTGTTCATGATAATGCAAACGGATCTGTTTTGACTTTACATTGAAAGTCAATGGGGGACGGATCCGTTTGAAAATTGAGCCATATTGTGTCAACTTCAAACGGATCCGTCCCCATTGACTTACATTGTAAGTCTGGAGTCTGGACGGATCCGTTTGCCTCCGCACGGCCAGGCGGACACCCGAACGCTGCAAGCTGCGTTCAGGTGTCCGGCTGCTGAGCGGAGCGGAGGACAAACGGTGCCAAACTGATGCATTCTGAGCGGATCCGCATCCACTCAGAATGCATTAGGGCCGTACGGATCCGTTCGGGGCCGCTTGTGAGAGCCTTCAAACGGAACTCACAAGCGGAGCCCCGAACGCTAGTGTGAAAGAAATGCGCTTTGTCACAAAGCAAATTTTTGGGTGAAATTCGGTGAAGCAGCTGAATCGCAGTTTTGAGAACTTTACTCATCTCAAGTCACTCTTTCTAACATTGGGTAAATAAAATACTATATTTACAACAAAATCACAAATTAAGAAATGAGCTACATGATATGCAAGTGATTTATGACTAGTATGATGACATTGAACAAGGCTATATTTGAGGTCCATTAAAAGTAATATCTCAATTATTTATAATGAATCTGGAAAAAAAAAAAAAAAGTATTTCTCATGAACATTGTGTTACACAATTAAGTACTTAAGTGCACATAGTTATGGAATAGAAAAGGCTAGTGAGTAAATTATGTTGAAAAATAGAACAAGTGGTAGTAATTAAGTACTTTAAGACCGGGGAGGGATGACTATGAGTTTTCAACTGGCAATCTATCATTAGGTCTTAATGTCAAAAGTGGATTCATCAGATATTGCCATTAGATGTCAGCTTCTTTCACATTATTGTAATTAGTTCTGGCAGGCTGTTCTAAAAAGAATAGCCTACCGAAGCTGACTGGATCCATAATTGTGGTGTGTCACCGCAATGCCAGCCAGCCCTATTGACTATAATGGGTCCGACAACGATCCGGCCACTACTGAATAAATATGCTGGGATTAGGCCTGACAAAAACTGCTACATGCAATGTGTCAATGGGGCCGGCAGGATTGCGGTAACGTCCAGCAATGCGGGATCCAATGAGCTAAGGCAGGTTGTTCTACTTAGCAGCCTCCCGAAGCTAATAACGCTAGCCTAGAAATAGCCTAATATGTTCGCAATTATAACTAGGTATATGCTATATTACTACAATATTTAACCATCTGAATGACAACTGGCAGAAGTTATAATAGAACAAACATTTAAAGAAGAACTCCCGTAAAAAAATGTATTCTCTGACCTGCTAGAAAGGTACAGGATGTAATCTGTAGTGAATGTAATCTTCTTACCAGTGGCTGTATCTGTGAGTTATACCCTCCCCTCTGCTTCTCATCTATATCATGTGACCAGCAATCAGACTCTCCAACTGACACAGCATCTTATGTGTGGACAGGAAGTCTGTTTCTCTATGTATTCCTATGGGAGCCTCACTCTCAGTCTCATAGGAATGAATAGAGAAGTAACTGACTTCCTGTCCTGTATTAATTGGAGATCAGAGAGTTGGTCACATGACTCGGCTCCAATTAGAAAAGAGGGGATAACTCACAAATACAGCCATTGGTAAGAAGATTACATTCACTACAGATTACATCCTGTACCTTTCTAACAGGTCAGAGAATATTTTTTTTTGCAGGATTACTACTTTAACCACCTCAACACCCTTAATGACCAGGCCACTTTTTACACTTCTGCACTACACTACTTTCACCGTTTATTACTCGGTCATGCAACTTACCACCCAAATGAATTTTACCTCCTTTTTTTCTCACTAATAGAGCTTTCATTTGGTGGTATTTAATTGCTGCTGACATTTTTACTTTTTTTGTTATTAATCGAAATTTAACGATTTTTTTGCAAAAAAATTAAATTTTTCACTTTCAGTTGAAAAATTTTGCAAAAAAAAAACGACATCCATATATAAATTTTTCTCTAAATTTATTGTTCTACATGTCTTTGATTAAAAAAAAGTGTTTGGGTAAAAAAAAAAAATGGTTTGGGTAAAAGTTATAGCGTTTGCAAACTATGGTACAAAAATGTGAATTTCCGCTTTTTGAAGCAGCTCTGACTTTCTGAGCACCTGTCATGTTTCCTGAGGTTCTACAATGACCAGACAGTACAAACACCGCACAAATGACCCCATTTCGGAAAGTAGACACCCTAAGGTACTCGCTGATGGGCATAGTGAGTTCATAGAACTTTTTATTTTTTGTCACAAGTTAGCGGAAAATGATGATTTTTTTTTCTTACAAAGTCTCATATTCCACTAACTTGTGACAAAAAATAAAAACTTCCATGAACTCACTATGCCCATCAAGAAATACCTTGGGGTGTCTTCTTTCCAAAATGGGGTCACTTGTGGGGTAGTTATACTGCCCTGGCAATTTAGGGGCCCAAATGCGTGCGAAGTAGTTTGAAATCAAAATCTGTAAAAAATGGCCGGTGAAATCCGAAAGGTGCTCTTTGGAATGTGGGCCCCTTTGCCCACCTAGGCTGCAAAAAAGTGTCATACATGTGGTATTGCCGTACTCAGGAGAAGTTGGGCAATGTGTTTTGGGGTGTCATTTTACATATACCCATGCTGGGTGAGATAAATATCTTGGTCAAATGCCAACTTTGTATAAAAAAATGGGAAAAGTTGTCTTTTGCCAAGATATTTCTCTCACCCAGCATGGTTATATGTAAAATGACACCCCAAAACACATTGCCCAACTTCTCCTGAGTACGGCAATACCACATGTGTGACACTTTTTTGCAGCCTAGGTGGGCAAAGGGGCCCACATTCCAAAGAGCACCTTTTGGATTTCACCGGCCATTTTTGACAGATTTTGATTTCAAACTACTTTGCACGCATTTGGGCCCCTAAAATGCCAGGGCAGTATAACTACCCCACAAGTGACCCCATTTTGGAAAGAAGACATCCCAAGGTATTTTGTGATGGGCATAGTGAGTTCATGGAAGTTTTTATTTTTTGTCACAAGTTAGTGGAATATGTGACTTTGTAAGAAAAAAAAATAAATCATCATTTTCCGCTAACTTGTGACAAAAAATAAAAAATTCTAGGAACTCGCCATGCCCCTCACGGAATACCTTGGGGTGTCTTCTTTCCAAAATGGGGTGACTTGTGGGGTAGTTATACTGCCCTGGCATTCTAGGGGCCCTAATGTGTGGTAAGTAGTTTGAAATCAAAATCTGTAAAAAATGGCCGGTGAAATCCTAAAGGTGCTCTTTGGAATGTGGGCCTCTTTGCCCACCTAGGCTGCAGAAAAGTGTCACACATGTGGTATTGCCGTACTCAGGAGAAGTTGGGCAATGTGTTTTGGGGTGTCATTTTACATATACCCATGCTGGGTGAGAGAAATATCTCGGCAAAAGACAACTTTTCCCATTTTTTATACAAAGTTGGCATTTGACAAAGATATTTCTCTCACCCAGCATGGGTATATGTAAAATGACACCCCAAAACACATTGCCCAACTTCTCCTGAGTACGGCGATACCCCATGTGTGACACTTTTTTGCAGCCTAGATGCGCAAAGGTGCCCAAATTCCTTTTAGGAGGGCATTTTTAGACATTTGGATCCCAGACTTCTTCTCACGCTTTAGGGCCCCTAAAAAGCCAGGGCAGTATAAATACCCCACATGTGACCCCATTTTGGAAAGAAGACACCCCAAGGTATTCAATGAGGGGCATGGCGAGTTCATATAAAAAAAAAAAATTTGCCACAAGTTAGCGGAAATTGATTTTTTTTGTTTTTTTCTCACAAAGTCTCCCTTTCCACTAACTTGAGACAAAAATTTCAATCTTTCATGGACTCAATATGCCCCTCAGCGAATACCTTGGGGTGTCTTCTTTCCAAAATGGTGTTATTTGTGGGGTGTTTGTACTGCCCTGGCATTTGAGGGTCTCCGCAATCATTACATGTATGGCCAGCATTAGGAGCTTCTGCTATTCTCCTTATATTGAGCATACGGGTAATGAGATATTTTTTTTTCGTTCAGCCTCTGGGCTGAAAGAAAAAATGAACGGCACAGATTTCTTCATTCGCATCGATCAATGTGGATGAAAAAATCTCTGCCAAAAAAAAAAGGAGGGGAAAGGCGTCTGCTAGGACATAGGAGCTCCGCCCAACATCCATACCCACTTAGCCCGTATGCCCTGGCAAACCAGATTTCTCCATTCACATCAATCGATGTGGATGAATAAATCATTGCCGGGATTTTTTAATTTTTTTTTATATATACAAAGTGTTTGCCAAAGCATATGAACACCGCCGCCTCCTCAGCTCATATGCCTTGGCAAACGTATCTTTTACTGCAGAGGAGAAATCTCGTCTTGCAGCGCCGCATACACCGACTTGTGTGTAATCTGACAGCAGCGCAATGCTTCTGTCAGAATGCACATCAGTGCTGCAGCTAGTCGATCGGTTGGTCCACCTGGAAGGTAAAAAAAACAAAACAAAAAAGAAAAAACCAAGCCGCAACGCAATAAATTTTATTAACTTTATAATAACTTTTGAACAGAACATATAAACTTTTTTTTACTTTTTGAACTGAAAGTAAACTTTTTTGCTTACTGGTGTTTTTTTTTTTTTTACCTTTTATAGGACAAACCTCTCCTTCCCCATGGGACAATGTGCAAAGCGCAAATCGCCCAAAGATGTGGCAAAGTACATTATGCACTTTATCCCAGGTGAAAGGAGAGGTTTGCAGCAGCTGTGAGTAAAAGGGCCCTAATAGCCCTGTGTGCCTGTCCTGTGAGATGCAATCCCTATGCTAAGTGTACCTGTGTGTGGTACTTCCGGAAACACTTTCCAAAGCATAGGGCAGGGTGGTCAGGGCAGTCAGGACAGAAATAGCGGGTGTCACGCCTTATTCCACTCCTGCTACAGACACGACATATTTTTCGGGCTGACGGTTGGGTTGAAGTACAAGCAATGACACTGGGGAAATGTCGCTCGTGTAGACGGCTAACTACACTGGTGGATGGGGCCACGGAGCCTTCTGGATACAGGAGGTTCTCGATGTTCTCTTCCTGAAATTTGAGGAAGGATCGTGTTCTCCCAGCCTTACTGTAGAGAACAAAACTATTATATGTAGCCAATTGAATTAAATACACAGACACATTCTTATACCAGCGTCTGGTGCGTCGGGAAACTAAATATGGAGACAACATCTGGTCATTGAAGTCCACCCCTCCCATGAGCAAATTATAGTCGTGGACACAGAGGGGCTTTTCAATGACACGGGTTGCTCGCTCAATTTGTATTGTCGTGTCTGCGTGAATGGAGGAGAGCATGTAAACGTCACGCTTGTCTCTCCATTTCACCGCAAGCAGTTCTTCGTTACACAAGGCAGCCCTCTCCCCCCTTGCAAGACGGGTGGTAACGAGCCGTTGGGGGAAGCCCACGCGACTAGTTCGCGCGGTGCCACAGCAGCCAATCTGTTCTAGGAACAAATGCCTGAAGAGGGGCACACTTGTGTAGAAATTGTCCACATAAAGATGGTACCCCTTGCCAAATAAAGGTGACACCAAGTCCCAGACTGTCTTCCCACTGCTCCCCAGGTAGTCAGGGCAACCGACCGGCTCCAGGGTCTGATCTTTTCCCTCATAGATCCGAAATTTGTGGGTATAGCCTGTGGCCCTTTCACAGAGCTTATACAATTTGACCCCATAACGGGCGCGCTTGCTTGGGATGTATTGTTTGAAGCCAAGGAGCCCGGTAAAATGTATTAGGGACTCGTCTACGCAGATGTTTTGCTCAGGGGTATACAAATCTGCAAATTTCTGGTTGAAGTGGTCTATGAGGGGCCGAATTTTGTGGAGCCGGTCAAAAGCTGGATGGCCTCTGGGACGGGAGGTGGTGTTGTCGCTAAAGTGCAGGAAACGCAGGATGGCCTCAAATCGTGCCCTGGACATAGCAGCAGAGAACATGGGCATGTGATGAATCGGGTTCGTGGACTAATATGACCACAATTCATGCTTTTTGGTTAGACCCATGTTGAGGAGAAGGCCCAGAAAAAAATTTAATTCGGAAACTTGGACTGGTTTCCACCGGAAAGGCTGGGCATAATAGCTTCCCGGGTTGGCGGATATAAATTGAGTAGCATACCGATTTGTTTCTGCCATGACTAAGTCCAAGAGCTCCGCAGTCAAGAACAGCTCAAAAAATCCCAGGGCCGAACCGATCTGAGCTGTCTCAACCTGAACTCCAGACTGGGCGGTGAAAGGGGGAACTAATGGTGCGGCTGAAGTTGGGGACTGCCAATCAGGATTTGCCAGCACCTCTGGGACTCTAGGGGGTCTACGGGCCTGTCTGTGCGGTGGCTGCGACGGGGTAACTATTGCACGTGCCACCGTACCAGCTTCAACTGCCCTTCTGGTGCTCGCCACTTCACCATGTTGTACGGCAGTGCTGGTACTAGGTCCAGGGAGGGCTGCACTGCTGGTGTATGCCTCACCACGTGATCCGACAGCGCCAGACCCACTCTGCTGCTCTTGAAGCGGATCCTGCACAACCTGTGGTCTAGCGACACGGGGCCGGGTATGCCTGGTGCTATCAGGGACCTCAACCTACTCGTCCGAACATTGGGTCAGACTGCCACTGCTTTCTACAGGTTCATATTCTGACCCGCTAGATTCGTCAGATGAGGGTTCCCATTCCTCATCCGACTGGGTCAGAATCCTGTAGGCCTCTTCAGAAGAATACCCCCTGTTTGACATTTTGGACTACTAAATTTAGGGGTATTCCCTGAGACTACCCAAGAAAAAAAGCAAGCCTGTCTTACAAAGGGGAGGCTAGCGAAGTACCGGAGGCCGCTGCGATTGATAAAAAATATCAAAACTGATTTTTTTATCGCCGCAACGCTTGGAAAGTGATTGTGCAGTGATCAAAAAATAATAATTTTTTTGTCACTGCGGCGGGGCGGGCGTGGGTGAACGCACGTGTGGGCGACCGATCAGGCCTGATCGGGCAAACACTGCGTTTTCGGTGGAGGGCGAGCTAAGGTGACACTAATACAATTATAGATCTGACTGTGATCAGTTTTGATCACTTACAGATACTATAAAAGTACAAATGCTGATTAGCGATACGCTAATCAGCGAATCAGTGACTGCGGTGCGGTGGGCTGGGCGCTAAACAATCGCTAAACTACCTAACCAAGGGGCCTAAACTATCCTAAAACCTGTCAGTCGATACCAGTGAAAAAAAAAAGTGACAGTTTACACTGATCACTTTTTTCCTTTCACTAGGTGATTGACAGGGGCGATCAAGGGGTGATCAAGGGGTTAATTGGGGTGATGGGGGGTGATCTGGGGCTAAGTGAAGTGTTTGGTGCTACTCACTGTGATGTCTGCTCCTCTGCTGGAACCAACCGACGAAAAGGACCAGCAGAGGAGCAGAGAAGCCATATAACACATCATATTTACAAATATAATGTGTTATCTGGCTTTTGATTAGATTTTTTGAAAATCGCCAGCCTGCCAGCAACGATCATTGGCTGGCAGGCTGGTGACAAAATACTTCTTTAACTTTTGCCGACCCGCGATGCGCATGCGCGGGCCGGCTTTGAGCGAAATCTCGCGTCTCGCGAGATGACGCATATATGCGTGACTGTGCGCAGGGCTGCCGCCTCCGGAACGCGATCCCGCGTTAGGCGGTCCAGAGGCGGTTAAAGAGGTTGTCCAGGTTCAGAGCTGCACCCAGGCATATACCCCTTTTCACTCAGGCAGACTCTCTGAAATGAGCATCAGAGCATTTCCTGCTCCGATGCTTTCCCTTGCCTTGCGCTGTATCACGCAGACAAAGTGCTTTTTTGTTGACATTTTTCACTGCAATGCGGAGGCTCCTGCCTAGCAGTGTTTCCTGTGACATCACTGGCACTGATAAGCGGCATTTAGCGCTGCTCTAGCCATATTATAGGCTGGGGCAGTGCTAATGCCTGCCCATTAGTGCCGGTGACTTCACTGGACTGACTGCTAGGTGGAAGACTTCGCCTAACCTGTCAATGAAGAGCCTGGGACGTCATTGGATCGCCAGAAAAAACCCTTGCCCTGAGTGATTCAGTGTAGGGCAAGGGAGAGCATCGGAGCATGAAATGCTCATGTCAGAGGGGGTGAGTGAGGGAAGAAGATAGGGGATATGTCTGGGTTTAGAGCTGAACAACAAACATATGAAAAGTTTAATTAGTTATTAGACAGAAGCAAGTCAAGTTTATTCTCCCTTTAACTATGTTTGTGAAATCATAGTTTTGGATTTCTGACGCTGGATCTTGAATCAAGATGACCCGGGGGACAATTCGTGAGCAAATAAATAAGGTGAGCATTTATTTATTTTTTTACATATTAACCTCTGACAGCCATCAATGGTCATCTCAGATCAGATCAGATAGTCATGTTGTGATCAGTGATGAACGTGGTGGCATCTGAGGGATTCAATGACGTTGGGCGGTGCAATCGCCATTTCCCATCATTCTGCCTACTACTAATAAAGAAATGCGCTTTGTCACAAAGCAAATTTTTTGATGAAATTCGGTGAAGCAGCTGAATCGAAGTTTTGAGAACTTCACTCATCTCAAGTCAATGTTTCTAACATTAGGTCAATAAAATACAATATTTACAACAAAATCACAAATTAAGAGATGAGTAGGGATGAGCGAACCCGAACTGTATAGTTCGGGTTCGTACCGAAATTTGGGGTGTCCGTGACACGGACCCGAACCCGAACATTTTCGTAAAAGTCCGGGTTCGGTGTTCGACGCTTTCTTGGCGCTTTTTGAAAGGCTGCAAAGCAGCCAATCAACAAGCATCATACTACTTGCCCCAAGAGGCCATCACAGCCATGCCTACTATTGGCATGGCTGTGATTGGCCAGTGCAGCATGTGACCCAGCCTCTATATAAGCTTGGGTCACGTAGCGCTGCACGTCACTCTGCTGATACAAGCCTAGGGAGAGGTTGCAGCTGCGACGTTAGGGCGAGATTAGGCAGATTAACTCCTCCAAAAGACTTCATTCAGTGATCGATCTACAGCTGTGGATCATTGAACTGCTGATATTCAGTTGCTCACTGTTTTTAGGCTGCCCAGAGCGTTTTTCAGTCACTTTTTTCTGGGGTGATCGGCGGCCATTTTGTGGCTTGTGGTGCGCCAGCACAAGCTACCACCAAGTACATTTAACCATCAATAGTGTGGTTATTTTTTACTATATCCTACATCAGGGTCAAGCTTTCATCAAGTGCATTTAACCATCAATAGTGTGGTTATTTTTTGGCCATATACTACATCAGGGGCAAGCTGAGCTTGTGTCACCCAAGTGCATTTAACCATCAATAGTGTGGTTATTTTTTGGCCATATACTACATCAGGGTCAAGCTTTCATCAAGTGCATTTAACCATCAATAGTGTGGTTATTTTTTGGCCATATACTACATCAGGGGCAAGCTGAGCCTGTGTCACCCAAGTGCATTTAACCATCAATAGTGTGGTTATTTTTTGCTATATCCTACATCAGGGTCAAGCTTTCATCAAGTGCATTTAATATAAGAACTGTGAAAGAGTCCCACCACACATAAACAAAAGTTTTAGATTTTAGAAAAACAGACTTTTCAAAAATGAAATTAGTCATAAATGAGTCCTTATCAGACTGGAACGGATTACATGGAGTCCAGGAGAAATGGGACTACTTAAAAGGTGCATTATTGAAGGCAACAGAAAATTGCATTAGACTTGTTAGTAAAAGCAAAAAAAGGAGGAGACCACTGTGGTACTCAGCAGAAGTGGCCCAAATCATTAAAAATAAAAAGCTAGCATTTTGTAATTATAAAAAAACCCAGAGCAATGAAGATAAGGAAATCTACAAGATTAGGCAGAGAGAGGCCAAGCAAGTTATAAGAACTTCTAAAGCGCAGGCAGAAGAAAAACTAGCTCAGTCTATGAAAAAAGGGGATAAGACATTCTTCAGATATATAAATGAAAAAAGGAAATTAAAACAAGGAATAACTAAATTAAAAACAAAGGACGGAAGGTATGTAGAAGAGAATAAAGGGCTAGCCGAC